>NC_138378.1:5677428-5732931 GCF_054177405.1 Leptonychotes weddellii
AGAATTCCTCATATCAGTGAGATCATATGATACATGTCTTTCTCTGTTTGACTTATTTCGCTCAACATAATACCCTCCAGTTCCATCCACGTCATTGCAAATGGCAAGATCTCATTCCTTTTGATGGCTGCATAATATTTGGAGCAGGTTTCTATGCCCTCTTGTCAACGCTCTTCAATCTTCCTAAGAACCTCCAAGGTGGTGGTCTTCATTCCCAAATTCACCTCATGGTCCAAAATGGCTGCTCCAGCCCTACAGCCGTACATCCAACTTCCAACAGCCAGAAGAGGAAAGGGAAGGAGGAGGACGCTGCCCAGAACTTACACACACCAGCTTCTGCTGATATCTCACGGGCCAGAACTTAGGCACACAGTTTCAGCAAGCTGCAGAAAGCCTGCGAAATTAAGTCTGTATTCTAATGACCTTGTGGCCAACTAAAGGTCAGAGGTTCTTTTATGAAAAGCAGAGTCTCTACAGTTTACATATGAGGAAACTGAGGCACAGACAGGGAAGTAACTTGTCCATGCCAACGTAAGTAAAGGAGTCCCTGGGAGGTAAATAACGGCCCCTCCGAAGATCTCAGGTCCCAATCCCTGGAACCTCTATGTGTGAGCTTATTAGGAAAAAGGGTCTTTTCAGATGTGATTAAATTAGGGCTCTTGAGATGAGGAGATTATCCTGGGTTACTCAGTGGGACCGAAATGCAATCCATGTATCCAGAGGGAACGTGAACATCTCAGCCTTGGAGAGGCGTGGCCACAGTCAAGGAACACTCGCAGCCCCCAGAGGCTGGAAGAAGCAAAGAAGGGTCCTCCCCTAGAGCCTCCAGAGGGAGCACAGCCCTGCAGACACCTTGATTTCAGCCCAGGGACATTGACTTCAGACCTCTGGCTTCCAGAGAAAATAAATGTCTGCCGTTTGAAGTTACCAACATGGTGCTCGTCTCTTACAGCAGCCTCAGAAACTAATACAGTCTTCAAGCAAACCTAAAGCCTGGCTCCAGAGTCAGTGGGGGAAAATGCTAGGGACCCTTCCCAGCACTGTTGGTCAGAGATCCAGACTCAACTCCTACCCCTGCCCGCTGTGCCAGGCCACGGGCCACAGACACTGGGAGAAGGGGAAGGCAAGCTCATCACCCGGGGTCCGCCGTCTGCCCCGGGGCCACAAGATGCTGGTAATGTCATCAGCAATTTTCCCACCCAGGGGCTGGCGTGAGCAAGGGGGAGGGACCTAAATGAAGAATGAGCTCACTGGGAGGGTTATTTATTCTACTTATTCTATTTATCCTGGGCCATCAGCCGCTTCCGTGTGGTGCCCACGTGCTGAGACTGGTTTTGAAGTGTCCCCGGAGAACTCCTGCAGCTCGTGGGCAAATCTCGAGGGCATGCATGCCCCGAGCCTCCTCCTCTTTCTTGTAAATGTTTTCTTCTGTTTTCCCTTCTGCGTGTCTATTTCATATCCTACCCTAAGCCTCACGACATTGGGTTGACTGACAACTGGGCTGACAAGCCACCCAAAGCCTGGGGCATGTTCTCAAAACCTCCCTTTCTCTCTGCCCCACATGGTGTCCATCCCCCTATCCTGCTGATGCTGCTTCCAGAGCTGCTTCCGCGCCATCCCCGTCCCTCCATCACCACCATCCCCGACCTCACGCCAGTCTGCTCCCTCTCTCTCCTGACCCCAGCTGCCCCCCTCCCAGTCCACTCCTCATGCTACTGGGGTCCTTCGCACCAAGGGAAAATCACATCAGGCCACCATGGGGGTTGATTAGTGTCCCCCCAAATTCATGTCCACTCAGAACCTCAAAAGTGACCTTCTTTGGAAACAGGGTCTCTGCTGATATAATTAGCTAAGATGAGCTCACACTGGAGCAGTTTGAGGGGGGGACCATAAAACCGGTGACTGGTACTGATGAGAAGAGCGGACACGCAGAGACACACACAGAAGGCCCTGTGAAGGCAAGGGCAGAGGTTGGAGCGATGCAGTGGCAAACAAGGAACGTCAAGCATCCTTGCCTAGAGCATCAGAGGGAGCACAGCCCTGCAGACACCTTGATCTCAGACTTCTGGCCTCCAGGAGTATGGGAGAAAATGTCTCTCGAAGCTCATCTCCTTGGCTCCCCAACTCCTTCAAGGTCTGGCCCGGCCTGTACCCCGACAGCAGCTCCCACCCTATCTCCCTCTGCCTGCCTTCTGCTTTTATTCCCTCAGTGTGTCTGTGTCCTCTCCCTCCATGTCTTGTTACCTCTGCTCTCTCTGCCTAGAGCCCTCCACTGAAGGGGTCTTGGTGGCAGCAAGAAGAAGGAGGCCCAGGGCCCAGTTCTTGGAGCCTCAGTTTCCTCCCCCCACCCGCCCCCAATTGATACCACAGTGCATCTAGCCCGAGTGCGGGTGAAACCTGGAAGAGAACATGGCTCCCACTATTCACTGATTTTTCCAGGACCCTCTATGTGTTTTCAGTTTCTGAGAATCCAGCTCAGTGTCCTTCACTCCAAAAGGTATACCTGAAATATTAGCCATATATGGACTTCTTTTTTTTTTTAAGAGCATGTCTATTTTAGCTCCAAACTCTGAACATGACCAGTTGGATAGTTTCCACCTGGCACCTCAACAACCAAATTCTGTGACTTCCAGGTCATTCCACAGGTACTTGCTTCGTTTTCTCCCTGTGAAAGGCCCTTTGTTGCTCCCAGGAAGTGTCACAACAACGAGGGACAGTTAATTTCACTCCTCTCCCTGGGCTGGACTCAGGCCAGGAAGGAGGGCAGGTAAAGGACCATGGGGATAAGGGTCAGACCTCCCACTAGAAGGTAAGCTCCATGAGGACCGAGGCCTCCGGTCTCCTGCCCCGCAGAGCCAGCCCCGGGGTGTCGAGTGAATTAGCCACGGCAGACATCTCTTGCTCCATGCCCAGAGTCTGCTCAGCTCTTTCCGCGGTCCTCAGCTCCCCTGATTTACTTTATTCCTTACATTTTTCTCACTCAGCTCTTGGGGAACACATGAGCACCCAGGCCAATCAGACCATTCTGTTCACTGGGTTCAGGGATCAGCATGCGACCCAACAGGGCCGATGACTCACAAGGAGATTGTCACTGAGCTTCGGTAAAGTTCTCCCTGTTCCTCTCATTCTGGAATCAGGGAGGCCACTGGTTCCTCGAGGAACCAATGAAGGGGAGAGAGAAGTCGGTCATTTTTCTATTCTTAGAGCCCCAGATCCAGCTTTCCCTAACCAGACTTGATTTGCCACCTGGATTATCATTGTTATGTGAATCATTCATTCTTCTTTTTTTCCCTTTTCCTTAAATTAGTTTGGATTGAGTTTTTGGATGCATGCTACCAAAAAAAGTCCTGCCCAATATAAGAATGAATGAATGAATGAATGAATGAACTATCCTCCAGTTCCAATCAATTGCTCTTTTCAGCACCATGCCCACATATCCAGAACACAGGGCTTTGCACAAAGATGAGGGAGTTTAGGACCCTCCCCTCAGACTTCAGAATTCAGTGTGACCCAGATGTCCCCTGAGGCCTCTCGACCCTTGAGATGACCCTCATCTTTCCACTCCTGTGACCGCCCTACCCAAAGATCTTCCCATTCCAAAGCTCTCCCCAAGACTTCTGTGAATTTCAATGCATCTGACCTTCTTGAGGGCCCCTCAGATTCCCTGGATTAACATGGTGGATGGTCCTCCGGCCGCCTCTCTGTGCCTTCTCTCTTGCACACCATAAAAAGCCAGATGGGAGAAGGGGCCCTTCCTCAACTTCCACATACCACCCCCTTCTCCAGTCTCCTGAAACATTCACGGGGAACAGTGGGAAGGGAAAGACATGTGCTCAGCACCTGGGCCTACAGCTCAGCATGCACAGAGCTTCTCCTTGATCTTTACACATCCTTGTTCTGGAAAGACCTTCAGCCACACCAGCCACTGAGGTCGTCACTGATTGGTCCATCACACATGGCTCCCAGCTCCGTGCGAACTCTCCATCTACCCCCTGCGGCCCTGCGCAGGTCCCTGCTCCCTCCAATGCAGACTCAACAAACATCCTGCAGAGCCTCCCCCTCTAGCAACCTAGCGCTTTGTTTGCACGAAGTTTCCTCCCTCATAAGAGTTCTTGGAGCCACTGTGAAGGTTTTTAATATTTTCCACTATCTTGCAAAGTTAAAATTATTATAGTTGCCATTTAGAGGGAGCACCTACGGTGGGCCAAACCCCATCCTGGGCCTATTTTTGCTGATGGTGAAATTGAGTCTCCGAGAAATTAAATAAACTTGCCCAAGATTGCACAGCTTATGAGTGGAAGAACCCAAGTCCCAAAGCCCAGACTCTTTTTCCAGCGGAAACGTTCAGTCCTCCAATGGCACCTCCTGCCTTTAGGCCAGTTCTGCCCAGGCCTCTGTGGTGACGGCACTGCTCTCCGTCTGGCCACCCACGATGCCCGCCACGTGAAGCCATCAGGCACAATATGGTTCCTGTGACCAAGGGTGTGAACAGTGAAAATTTTATTTTCATTAATTCAAATTTAAGTCTACATTGCCACACGTGGCTAGTGGCTCCCAAATTGGACACCACCACTTTAGAAGAACCTGTTTATTGGTCTGAATTTAGAGCTTTGTACAAGGACGAAGAGGACCCTTGGTGTCTCAAAAAAGGAGGGACACGGCCCGGTCTCACACTTCCCTGTCACGTGAGCCGACAGCCCACAGGCAGCTGTCTCATTCCAGGCCACCCCTCCCCAAAGCCCATCTCTCATGTCTCCCCCCAGGACCTCACTCTATTCCTGGAGGGAGCTATGCTCTGGCCTGGCTGGCCCAGGCTGGGCCCTCTGCCTAGAGGACGAGCTCTCCGTCCTCTGTCCCACCAGCCCACTGACCTGGTTAAGCCCTCCTTATTGCCAGGGTCTCAGCTGATGTGTTGTTCCTCCCAGGAAATTGGCCTTGACCCCTGAGTTGGGTCCACAAAGCTCACTGCCTTTTCCTTTAGATGCTCAGCACGGTCCTAACTGTGTGCAAACTGCTCGCATGATGGCGGTCTCCTTGGCTTCCCTCGAGGTCAAGCAGCGGGTCTGACTTACCCTGTTCTGTATCCTTTGCAGCCAGCTCAGAGCTCGGTGCATAGTCGATGCTCAGGAGGTATTTGTCAAACAAATAAATCAGTCAACTGAGCTAGAGACTGAAAAGGTCCAACATTACGTTCCCTATAGCTCCCTTTGGACCTAGACCATGGGTGGGCAGTTTTTCTTTAAACGACCAGGTAGCAAAAATGTTAGGCCTTGTGGGCCATACAATCCCTGTTGCCACCACTCAATGCTGCCATTGTAGAACAAAACAATTGCAGCCGCCATAAACAACATGTAAATGAATGGGCATGGCTGTGTTCCAATAAAACTTTATTTAGAAAAGCAGGCGGTGGGCCAGATTTGGCCCCCAGGTGGTAACTGCCCATCTCTGCCCTGGACTTGAGTGGGGAACGTCAAGTGGAAAACAGGGAGAGAGGGGCAGCAGCAGAGACCTCAAGGCTCAATGCCCCTGAAGGAGGGTGACAGAGCATTTCCTCCAGCTTTCTGTCCCTCCACTGATAGGGAGCAAAAGGAAAGTTCCTCAGTGGAGCACTTGGGCAAGACGGGGGATGCTTCCTAACGCTGGGGAAGGGAGTGGATGAGCCCAGGTCGCTGGTTTGAGACTCTGGCCAGGGCACAGAACCAACTCCTGGAACTGGGGAATTCACACCCACAATGGAACCCATTGACAGAGAACAAGAGTGGTGTTGAAAAGCTGGTGCGTTTCTTGTCATAGTTCGCCAAGGGGATGTGGTGAGCTGGGCTTTCTCCACATCCTGCTCTTGCTGCAAATCTGGCACGGAGGGGCTTTCCTGTCCACAGGAGAGCCCCCCACTCCTGCCCCTGAGTCACGGAGTTCTGCTTGGGAGCGCGTTCAGTTCTTTGTTGTGGCTGATGGAGCCCGGAGCTGGTGCACGCCACCTCCAAAACCGGCCAGTGATTGCTCCGGCCAGTAGCTGGGCTGCCGGGGGGCCTTCCCCTCTGCCCCAGCCTCCCGGGGATGTGGCTGTCTGAGCAAGAGATGGAGGGTTTTTCTATCTGCTACCTTGGAATGGGCGTGTTTTGCAGCTGTCTGTTTAACTGGTGTGTTTGGCTTGGTGTTGGGCAAAGGGACTTTCTCTTTCATAAAGGCCGGTCTTTGTTTTGCAGGTATTCATGAGAGTAGCTTCCATTGTGGCCCCAGTGCATCTGCCCTGAGGGAGGGTGGAGGAGGGAGGAAAGGCATCCGAGCCCTTGGCACACGGTCCTCTGGCACAGGGTCCTCTGCTGACTCCACACTCAGCCAGGCGTGCGCCCATCCTTGCCCACGGTGATAACCTGCACAAAAGACACCCTCTGCTCTCCTGGGGCAAGGCAAGCTCCAAGGCATGGAGCTCCCCAAGAAGAGAAGCAGGCAGGCAACCCACAGGCCAGTGCAGAGGCCACAGGGTTTGGGGGCCGACCCCACTTCCTCGGCTTCACCACGTGGAAACCTTAGGCAAGCCCCTGAACGTCTGAGAGGCTCCTCATCCCCAGTTACGTGTCCTGTCCTAATGCTGGTGGGTGCTTTAGGAAAACCGGGTGCAGAGTGCCTGGCACAGAGAGAGGATCTAGTAAATGGGGTCACTGCTATTCTTTTTTTTTTTTTTAAGATTTTATTTATTTATTTGAGAGAGAGAGAGAATGAGAGACAGAGAGCATGAGAGGGAGGAGGGTCAGAGGGAGAAGCAGACTCCCTGCCGAGCAGGGAGCCCGATGCGGGACTCGATCCCGGGACTCCAGGATCATGACCTGAGCCGAAGGCAGTCGCTTAACCAACTGAGCCACCCAGACGCCCCTGGGTCACTGCTATTCTAAGGGCCTTCTATTCTAGTGTCTTTGCTTCTCCTGCTGAGGAGCTTTATTCTCTCAGAATGGCTGCCCCTGGAGGCTATAACCGGGGCCACACTGGGTCAAGCCTCGCAATCATCCGACATCACTGGTGGAATTGACAGAAATCCCAGGGAAGGGCTCCCATTGGCTTAGCCTGGTCATGTGCTCTGACCCTCCAGCCCAGTGATTGGTGCGGCTCTGTCAGCTGACCACAACCCGGCTCCCGGACAGCATACTGTGACTGACAGTTCTTCCAGAATCGCTTAGCGCCGTTTCCCAAAAGGATGGCACAGAGATTCGTGGAAGACATAGCAAAACGCATCCACCTCCCACCCACTTCATGTGAGAGCCTGCCCGGGAGCCCGGGGTTGCTGCGGCCTCCCCCGGAGACTGTCAGGAAAAGCCCAGAAGCACGCACGGGGCTCCGGCGGCCAGGAAGCTTCCAGCACTGGTCATCAGGCAGGTGGCACCACCTCCAAGTAAGCAGAGGCCCCCGCGGCTGCTGGAGCTAGAAGTGTGGCCTTTCCGGGGGGAGGGGGGGCCATCACCTGCGGAATAGACGCAGAGAAGGAAGACAATGGAAAACCGTCACAGCACGTTCTAGAACACCTTAGAATAAGAGGGACTCAGGTCTTCTCATTTGGATCTGAAGACACTGCCGGAGGCGCCACGGTTAGCAGCGTGAGCCCCTGGGTCGAGGGGGTGAGGGTTCAAATTCAAGCTCTGCGACTCATTCGTTTGTTCATTCATTCCTTCATCCAAATATATGTATGGATCCTTCGCTGTGGGTCCAGCACTGAAGAGACACAGTGGTCGACAGACACGGCCCTGCCACCGCGAGGGGACCGTGCAGCCAGGGAGGCTGTTGTTAAACAAATACAGGCCCCGTTAATACAAAATCCCAACGTGAAACAGATTCTGTGCAGCAAAGAACGGAAGGGAGGGGGTGGGAATTGGAAGGAAGAAACGTAGAGAGGCAGGGGTCTGTTCCAAGGCGTGTCTGTTAGGCCAAGAATCACGCAGCAGGAAGAACATTGCTGCAGAGAGAACAGGATGTGCACCGGCTCTTCTAATCACTGTGAGGAACAGAAATGATAGGGGTTCTGAGGAGGGAAGCAAGAGGTAAGCCTACCATGAGACACTCAGACATGTCACCGGCGGTGTGGACCCAGTGAGAGGCTGAGAGACGTGAGTGCCCACCCCCTCTCAGGTGTTCTGTGCTTGGACTGGGACTCCCCTGGAGCTAGGAATGCCAAGTGAAGGATTGTTCTGCCACAGAACCAGTTTATACCTGATGCGGTGGGCATTTGCTGCTTGGGTCTGCCCCACACCCCTCCTGAGGAGCTATTATTCTCCCCGATCGATGCAGGGCTGCCAGAGTGACCCAAACTGAGCCAATTCTGGTGCCCCATCCCCTCCATTATCTGAGGCAGGAATGGGAATGGAGCCAAAACTGCAGGGAAAGCAGAGATACTCAGGGCTAGATGATGAGAGAGAAATAAATAGCCATCCTCTGAGCCCCTGGATCCCGCCACACCTGAAGGCAGGATATCTCTGATTTTTTCTTTTTCTTTTTAGATCCATGAGGCGATACACTCTTCTCTCTCTCTCTCTTTTTTTTTTTTTCTAAGTAAATCTGAATTTTGTTTCTGACATTTGAAACCCAGAGGGACATCAGAATTCAGGATGTTCTAGACCGGAGGAAGAGAATACATTGCAAATGCCATACAACACATGACATCTCTTTGGAGCCTGCGAGGCACCTCAGTATACATATGTTAATAATTCTAAAGCAACATGGACAAATACTCACCCAGGCTGGGATCAATAAAGAAAGGCTATAGAATAGCCTCATGTCAGGTTTTGCTGCCAAATGAATTGTACCAAACGTAAGAAAAGCATTTTCCGCTTTCACAATGTCTTAGGTTTTGCATTTGTGGCTAAGGGATTGTGGATCTAAAATACCACAGAAAGTCATTCAACAAGCACTTATGGAACACTTACTGTGGGCTGGGCCCCACGCAGGGTGTTTTCCAGAGATAACTGTCTGAGCCTTTACCGCAAAACTGGGTCTTAGGAAGATGGGTGACCCTGCCGAAGTCATACAACCCTAAGGATTGGTCTTGGGACACGAACCCAGGTTTGGCACCAAAGTGTGTACCTTTCTGTCACCCAGGTAGTTTGCAAATCAGTCTGCACTGAACTTTCCATTAGTCCCCAGCAAGATGAGAAAACTAAGGGCACGATGTTGACTTTTTCTCTAGGTAACATGTATTAAAACCTGAGGACTCACTTTTACTCTGATCATCTACCTGCTTTCTAGCATTCAAATGTCCTCTCTTGAAGTGACAATGACTGTAGACTCCTTTAAAAATGGAAAATAACCTTCACCTCTACAGCATTGACCAAAAACTGGTGAGAAGATGTTCCCAGCCTACGAAATTCAGCAATCCGGGAGGCCTAGAGTCCACGGCATCCACCTGCTGAGAGGTGGGTCCTCGTGGCCAGCTGCAGGCAAAGCCTCTGCTCGCCATCCCGTCACCCGTGGCCCCAGCACAGAGGCTAATGGGAAAGGACACGTGTGTACTCGAGACCCAGCTGACTCCTGAGTGGCTCCCATCAAAAGCAGCTTTCTCTCTGCAGGAACATCTGTCACATTCACACCATGCCTGTCACAGAAGCAATTGCTGAATCAGTTCCCCAGGGAGTGAGAACCTGACGTCTCATTTGCATGGCTGGGGCTTTGGGGACTGGAAGTGCTGCCTGTCCCTGTTCTATCCCCAGAGTTGTCCACGGCTTTTAAGAGATGTCTTGAGATTCCATTCATGAGACAGAATCTCTAAAGCGCCTAGCCCCGTGCCTGACACAGTAGGTGTGGGAGAGATACCAGGTTCCTTCTCTCTGAAAAAGGATGAATAGGATTGTCTTAACAAAAGAAACTGCTCCAGGGTGTGAGGGAGTCTGGTTTGGATCTAACAGAGAATATTTTTAAAGAAAGGCTTAATTAAAACCACGAAATACCAATCCACACCTATCAGAATGGCTGAAATCAAAAGGACTGACAACATCGGTGCAGGGGAGGGTAGGGAACCAGAGCGCCCGCACACCGCTGGTGGTGACGGAAACTGATATGTCCGGTATGGAAACCTGTCGGTCAGTAACCACAAAGTACATGTGTGTACCCTGTCACCCAGCAATTCCGCAGTTCCAGAAATGAGCATTATTTCCTCCAGAGTATAGACAAAGCATTCGTGGCAATTTTATTGATCAGAGCTCCAATCTGGAAATAACCCAAATGTCCATCAACAACAACAACAAAAGTAATGCACTAATACTAGAGTACTATGCAACAGAGAAAAAGAATGAACTAGAACTACCAAACCACAGATGTTTGCTGAGCAAAAGAAGCCAGACACAAAAGAGGATGTATCATATGATTCTATTTACATGACATCTGTGATAGTTAACTCAATGTGTCAACTTGGCTGAGCCAAGCTGCCCAGACAGAGGACCAAACATTATTCTGAGTGTTTCTCTTGACAGTGTTTTGGGGTTACATTAACACTCAAATCACTGGATTCTGAGTAAAGCAGATTGCCTTTTATAATGTGGGTGGCCCTCGTCTAATCAGTTGAAGGCCTGAACAGCATAAAAGACGGACCTCCTAGAGCAAGAAAGAGTTCTGCCAGCAGACGACCTTCACACTTGAACTACAATAGCAGCTCTGCCCTGGGTCTCCAGCCTGTCAGCCCACTCTGCAGAATTTGGACATGCCAGCCTCTCTAATTGCAATTCCTTAAAATAAATCTTCCTCTATATATTTAAACATCCCATGGGTTCTGTTTCTCTGGAGAACTCTAATATGACATCCATAACCAGTAAAGTTCATCTTTGATGATAGAGATAAGATCAGCTGTCACCTTTGGTTGGGATATCAAAAAGGAGGGAGATGGAGGAGCCCTCTGGGGTGTTTGCGATGTCCTGGATCTTGATCTGGGTGTTAGCTACCCAAAGCATTATCTTTGTAAAAATTCATCAAGCTGTATCCTTCAGATCAGTGCAACTCATTTTATGTAGGTTATACGCCAATAAAAACTATAGAAACAAAACAAGACAAAAACACTGTTTGTCATCCCCCAGGCTCCATGCAACCCAGGGATCCTTCTCTGCAGCAGGGCCCACGGCGCTGGTCGGTGTGGCCAGCCGCTAGCCTACGGGATGAAGCTGCATAGCTCAGAACTCACTCATTCAGCAACAAACATTCAGCAAGATTCCTGGGCACTAACCACTGGGACACAGAAGGCTCGTTCCCACTCTTAGGGAGTTTACGCTCCGCTGTGGGAGTGGGGAGTTGCATTTTAACTGCAGAATCACACACATAAACGCAGGATCCTTCACAACCCAGACAAGTACTGCAGGAGGGGCTGCTTCAGTGAAAGCTGAGACCCTGAGGGATTCAGCCCGTTTGCACAAATCAGGAGGAGATCTTGAGAAAGCCGGAACCGGGCTGAGGTCTGCAGGCTGAATTGGGGGTGAAGAGACAAGGGAGGCAGGATAGGCTCCTCTCTACAGAGGGAAAACAAGGTGCAGAGTCCCCCTGGCTTAGAGACCAGAGCAGCCACGAGAGAGAGGGCAAGGCCAAGTGCTGGGTGAAAGCAGAAGGGTCTGTGGGAGCCAGACCACCAGACCACACTGGCCCAGAAGGCCGGGACAATGCTCTGGGTTTGGTGTAAGGCCGTGCTTCTCAGCTGGGAAGGGGTAGTCTGGAGGAGGCAACCCTTCCTGGGGCCCTTTGGCAATGCCTGCAAACATTCTCAGTTGTCCCAACTTGGCGGGGGCGGGCAGGATGCTTCTGGCATCAGTAGGCACAGGCCAGCTTGCCAAGCAGCCTGCAGTGCACAGGATGCCCCAAGTGTCAGTGGTGGTGAGGGTGAGAAACCCAGCTCTGAGGAAATAAGGCCTTTGTGGTTATAAGCAGAGAGGACAGGGATTTTGAAAATTTCCTCTGACGACAGTGTGGAAAATGGAACAGTCTGATGATAATAATAATAACAACAATAACAGCCAATAGCAGCTGCTGCCTCTTTACTGAGCACCTACTATGTGCTAGAGACCACGCCACCACTTTATGCACATCAGCTCACACGATCCCACAACAGCCCCATTTTACAGATGAATAAAGTGAGTGCCAGGGAGGGCGATTCATTCACCTAAGATCACCCAGCTGGAAGGCGATGGACTTGGGCTCTTGAGGCAGGCAGCGGCTTCCGCCTGGCATGAGCAGGGCAGCCTTCCGTCGGTGGAGCTCCAGCTCAGAGACGCGTGTTCCCTCCTGCTGGGGACCTAGGGGGCTGCTCCTGTTAAGCCTCACGCCTCCCAGCCACAAACTGTTTGGACGTCATAGTTCTCCCCCACACATGACCCGAGGATGACGTGACTAATCATGCCTGCCGCATGGAATTATTCTGGAGAGTAAACAGGTGCAACCCCACCCCCTGGTCAATTAGGGCTGTCCTTTAATCCTGCCCGCGACATCGAACACGCTGTATTAAGACCACATTTCTTGCAGGCACAAAAGAGGGAAATCACGTCATGGCGCCCAGAAAGCGCTCCCGGTTCCTTGTGGCAGGGAGGCGTCCAGCCCCCAAGGGACACCCCTCCCCAGCGTCCTTTGTTTCATTTCCATACGGGGAAAGATGCGCCCCAGCACGTGCCGAATGCCGGGAGGCCCCTGCTCGGCAGCCCCAGGGGAAGAGCTTCTCCGGGGAGAGGTGAGGACCAGGTGGCTAGGACTAGGAGCCTTCCCTGGGATGGTGCTAACCCAGAGATAGGGGCAGAATCGCTGCAGACAACTACTAGGTACCCATCCTCCATTCTTCTGGTAAGAACAATCCAGCTTTCCTTTGGGGAGCCATCTCTCCCTCACGTTCAGTCTGCATCAGCCTGTGGTCGATGCCCCGCCCACTCCGGGTCACATGACCCCCCCCATGGCCAATCAGCATGTTCCAGGCCAGTCCAGGGAATCCCCACAGGCACCTGCCTAGACAGCCAGCTGAGGCTCAATCCTAGATACTCAGAATTCTTGCAATAAAGAAAATCTCTCTCTTAACTTGGAAGGTCTGAGTCTGACTAGCGGGTCACCTCACGAGGACAGCCAGTGTGACAGTAAAGCCAACAAAGAAGAAGGTAGTGGGGGCACCTGGCTGGCTCAGTCGGAAGAGCAAGCAACTCTTGATCTTGGGGTCCTGAGTTCCAGACCCAGGATGGGTGTAGAGATGGGTGGATGGATGGATGGATGGATGGATGGATGGATGGATGGATGCATGGATGAATAAGAGTAGAGCCCAGAAAGGTCGAGACCGCGTCCGGAGAAAGTCATGTTGAGCCCCTAGATCCATCTGTTCCTGATGCTTGCGTATACTTGAACTTTTCACATACACAAGTCAATAAATTCTATTTTTTGCCTAAGCTGCTTTGAACTGAGATTCCTGACACTTGCAACCAAGGAGCTTCAACAGTGATCTCAACGCAATCCCATGAGTATCTGTTGTGCCTGATCAGGCTCAGTCCATATCAGCCACTATAGGTTCTTAAAGCAAAGCAGGCTACGGGTCTTTAGCCATGAAGAGATGACAGAAAAGAAAAACCTTTTCTGTTACCTGTGTCTAGGCAATAAACAGACTCAAAAGCGGAAGGGTCATCCAGTCTCTTTCCATTGTGAATCACAGAAATCTGACCGGCATATGCCTAAAAAACAACGTATTGGCTCTTATATCAATGATTTCAATTTCAGGAAAAGGTTGGATCTAGGTGCTCAAAGATGCTTTCAGTAATCCTCCTACCTCTTAGACACACACACACACATCTGCTCTCATGTAGACTCTTACTCTGGATCACACCTTTTTGCTGTATCTGTCTCTCCATCCATCTATTCATCCTTCCATCCACATACACATATCACTGATTCTCAGGTACATATTAATATCTCTGAAATCAGAATGTGACTTCTATCCAGAAGTATGTCACCGTTTAATTGGCAGGCTTTTTTTCCTTCTTAGTTTTACATAAAATACTGAATCGTATGTCTTACGATCAAAAGGATTTCTTTTCTATGGCTAGCTCTCTAGGTATCAGCCTCTCCCACTGAAGAGGGATTTCTTCCATGTAGTGGGGGGGGAGAGGGAGCATGACCAGAGACAGCTCTAACATCCAGAGGAAGCGGGAGCTGAGCTCCCCATGTGTGTGTATGGAATGACAAGGAAGGATTCTGACTGGCCTGACACAGGTCATGTGACCATCACTGCGGACCGGGACATGGGAGGGAGCGGAGAAGGCTGTGATTCGCCAGTACTCCCAGCCCAGCTTCCACAGTCGTCAGATCCACAAGCAGAACAGGAGGACAAACAAGGGGGCCAGGGATGAGGAAGGGATGTGGGACAAACATCATCGACAAACGTCTTCAACCAAGCACATTTACGATCCTGAATATTACTCAAAGCTGAGGCACGCTGACCATAGAAAAACAAATGAAAACAAAGAGATGACCCATAGAAATCACTCTCAATGCCCCCTGATCAGCACTATACACCGTCCACTCTTGGGTGCATCTCAGAGTTTCCTGCGACAAATCACTACGTGGAAAGCTAAGCTGCGTCAGCTGGCTCAGTCGCCCGCTTGCAGACCAGCGCAGTTTCCAAAGGAGCCCGCTGACACTGCCTTGGGCTGCTCAGCCCAGCACGCGGCCTTGGCACGGCCTGGCAGCCTGCGACAAGAGGCAGACAGACCTCACACATAGGGCCAGCCCGACCTCCACACACATGGCCCCCAGCCTGAGCTGCTTCTTGGCAACCCTGCTCCCCAGGTCTCCACAGCGGGGTCACGGGTGGGGGGGGCGAGGAGCGGGGCCTCGGATGGCTCCACTCCCGGTCTCTGTCCTTCTCTGGTGTGAGCGACAAACGCTGGGAGGCCCATGCTTGTGCCAAAGTGCGTGCGTGTGCATGAGTGCATTTGCACACATTTGCACGTACCTATATGTGCTTATGGGGCGCATGCGTACATGCAGAAGGACGGGTACATATGTACCTGTCCACCGGTCCTGCCTCACCTGGGGCTCCGCCCCCTCGGCCACCTGCTGCCACGCCCCCCAACCACCCCCAGGGAAGACTGACAGCTTTCAAAGCTTTTACCTCTCCACCTCGTGACCTCCATTCACTCCTCAACACCCCAAGGAGGCCACATGGGTGTTACCATCCCTACTTTCGAGATAAAAAAGAGAGCTACTGAAGCAGCTGCCTATGGTCACCCACCGGTTAGCAGTAGGACAGACCTTTGTCTCTGACTTACATCCCCGTGATCCTCCCCCCGGAGAGGGAGGCCTCAGACTCATTCAGATAACAAAGCAACACGTCCGCCCATCCTTTCAACTCAACAAGCCTTTCCTGGGTGCCTCCCAGAGCCCAGGACTGGGGCCACGTGCTTTGGATACAGTATCTCAATCCTCCCAACAGCCCGGCGGCTCCATTTTGTACAGGGAAGCTCAGAGAGGTTACGCAGTGTGCTCTAGGTCCCACAGCTGCTGTAGTCGATGCTCCAAGACCAAGGCTGGGAGTGGGAGCCCAGCAGCTCACAGCTGAGCTCCTCCCTGGTAATTGCCCTTGGCCTCAGAGAGCTGCCTCATCTGAGCCGATGGCCCCTTCCCTGGGAGGCAGCCTGCATCCAGTGACTGGTAGATACAGTCTTTCCCTTGGTTGGGGACATCTCTGAAGGGCCAACCCAGCTCAGAGCTCCGCCAGGGGACGTGCTGAGACCCCCTCTGCCCAGTCCAGCACCCCATTAGTCATCCTGCACACAAATCTCTGGTTCAAAGTGTATTTCCCAAGGCCCAACTGAAGACAGGTAGGAAGCCCTGGGCTGGGACCTGCACCCAAGGCTGATGGGCTCTGATGTCCAGCGCTTCCCCACCTGCCCGCCTGGGACTGACCTCTCACCTGCAACACCCCGCAAGGGGCCTGCTCCCTCCTCCACCGCCAGGGTAGGGGAAGCAGTGGGTTGTCTTGGAATGTGGAGCTGCCAAAGGCTCGGGCAGGAGAGCCCGTTTGTTTTCCTGGAATCTTGACTCACCAGCCCAATTTAACCCCTTGGGGGCCACACTGAACCTACCTACCTCCTCGATGCAGCTTCGCCCTGACCCCTCCCTGAGCTCTCCCCACTCAGGCAGCCCCGCGTGGTCTGCTGATCCGTCAGCCTGGAATTTTCTTCCGCACGCTCCAGACAGGCTGCCCCTCCCTTGTGCCTCAGCTCAGGACCACCTGCCCTCCGCAGGTGCTTCCAGCACAAAAGATTCTTCTGAGGCACTTGGAATACTCCTAACGCTCAGGCTACTCCTGGGGACAACTACATCAGCGTCTCTTGGGAAAGGGACATTCGGCCTGAAGGTCCCCATGGCAGAAGGCAGCAGACCTTTCCTATAAAAGGCCAGATACGAAATACCTCAGGTGTAAAGCCCTTTGTCTCTACTGCAGCCACACGTCAGCCCCTCCCAGACAGCACAGAAGCCGCCGTAGACAATACGGGTGTGCTGTGTTCCAATAAAACTTTATTTACAACAACAGGCTACAGCTGGACTTGTTTGCCAAGCCCCCTACCCTAGATGTGCCAAGATTGAGAACTACCACTGCAAAACAAGCTAAAGACAAACAACAAACAAAACAACCCTGTCACTCGTTGTGCGAATCGGATTCCCTCCCTTGTTCGCACCTTTAAAAAAATTCCGAAAGAAACGAGCGCGTCTATCAGTAGGGACAGCCCCCGTTTACACCTACTGTCCCAGCGTAATTAGCGAAAGTGTTCGGTTTCACTCTCAAAAACACCCTGGTGTTAATGACAAACATCAACAGGTTGATGATGAGTCGGCCATCCCCAATCTTCAGCCCCTTATTTCAAATGTTTGTGTTACCAAAATGACCTCCCACACAACGACCTCACGCTTTTTGGGCCAGTTAATGAAATGATCGATTTTTGCAACGGGAGCCTAGAACCTATGTTTAAGCTAATCACGAAAAGAAAGTGAGCGACTAAATCCTGCAGGCAGAGAAGAAATGAATCCTGAATCTGGGGCAACTGAGTTGAATGGATGCTCACCACTGCTTTTCAGATATTTAACGACTGTCCTATTAGTTTGAAGATGGTCGTGTTAATCAAGGCCATTGCTCCTCCCAGAGCCTCCAGACCTGGGAGGAAAGCGGATGAGCAGGACCCCTGCCTGGTTCAGTGAAGTGAAGGAGGGCACTGGTGAAGGGGCTCATGGCTCCCTGTTCAGAGCAGAGCCAACTGGCTCCCTCCCCTGCCAGCAGAGAGGGCAGTTGGGACCCAGGCCAGCCTCAGATGGAGAGTTTTGGATGTGGCCCTGGCTCCCGGGGGGCATGGGGAGGCTGCAGCTGCCAGAGTCACTTGGCAGAGACCCGGGGTCAACTGCTGGCCCAGGGGAGGCTCTTCCTCCAAGCTGGGCATATTTAGGAGCCAATCCTTTGGTCAGAAGGGAAGGAAACACATTCACAGCAGCTTAAGCACCCCGGGGGGGATCTTCGGTGGAGAGAGGGCTATATCACAGAAACCAGGGATGGGAAGGTCAGGGGCTCCCTAGGAACTGAAGACCGGGAGGCCAGCAAGAGTCACCTTTGGGGACTGCTCCCTGTCTCTGCTGCCCCGAAGCATTCCTCTGCTCTCTGCCCTGCCCCTGCGTCCAGAGTTCTGTTTTCTGTTGGTTTTTCACCATCTTTCATTTGAGAACCCTCCCTGGAATGTCGAGTGATCTGGGCTATTTATTCACACTTACAAGTGAGACTCAAATGCTATTGGGTGAAGGACAAGGCTCATCAACCCAGGGGTCTCCCAGTAGGGGTCCAAGGTCCCAAGTCACTTCACTGGGAGTGGCGCCTCTAGGACTTGGCCTCCTGGTTTCTCCTGAAAAGCCCTGCCAAACCTTACCGATACAAATTTGCAATATTTGGGGGCACCCTTCTATTAGGGAGATATTTGTTGCTCCTCTGAAATTCAAATGGAACTGGGAATCCTACACTTTTACCTGGCAACTCTACCTGAGAAGAATCCTCCAGACTTCACTCCTGGCTGCTAGCATTCTGGAAGCTGGAGAAGACACTGAGCATTTCGCTGCTCAATCAGTAAACCTTCCTTCAAACTCCCTGTTTCCAGCACACGATCTTCAGCCCTGTCGGGGTTGGCGACTCCAGACTCAGGTTCCTCTAGCTCCAGCCTTCAGAAGAAACTTCTAGTCTTTTCCTGGGATGGGAAGGGGTAGATACTGAGCTAACTAGTGGTGGAAAGATGCTCCTTGTCAAGTCTTTCAACCAATCTGCCTGTTTTCCTTCTCACCCCAGGGAATCCCTGAGATCTCCCGTTCCTTTTTTTTAAAAAGATTTTATTTATTTATTTGACAGAGAGAGACACAGTGAGAGAGGGAACACAAGCAGGGGGAGTGGGAGAGGGAGAAGCAGGCTTCCTGCGGAGCAGGGAGCCCGATGCGGGGCTCAATCCCAGGACCCTGGGATCACGACCCGAGTCGAAGGCAGGCGCTTAACGACTGAGCCACGCAGGCGCCCCGAGATCTCCCATTTCTGACCATTTCTGGGGCTCTCTGGAATGAATGAGCTCACTCTCCCCACCCCCACAGACAGAACTGCACAGAATTCTCCGGGATGATAAGCAAGTTACCGTTCCTCCGCTGGCTTTCCTGCTAGCAATCGCTCTGAATCTCTCCTCTCCTGCTCTCTGTCCGGTGAACGCATGCTTCTTCATTCCTTCAGGGCCTCCTTGTGAGCTCCGGGCAGGGAGGGGTGAAAACCATGTGGGTTCAATCTGCCTTGCTGAGCTGGTGGTCCCTGCCTCTCTCTCCCTCTCTGAGAGTCTGCCTCCCCTGCTACGGTCATAAAGGCACAGACATGGCCCCCGGGAGCCCACTGGACAAGTCAGGGGAACCCTAGTTCAAATGCTGAATTCCAGGGAAAGAGGCTCTGATTGGTGTCCTCTGGGTCAGGTGTCTGCACCTGATTCAGGTAATCATGCAGAGACAGGGTCACCTGGCAGTAAGAGCCCACACCTGTAGAGAGGAGGACAGATCTCAAAGAAGGGGGCAGACTCCCCAAATAATGTCTAATCCAGGGTCAGGAATATTTTGTAGGGGGGAAGGGCAAAGGGAGAGGGAGAGAGAGAAAATCCCAAGCAGGCCCCATGCTCATCACAGAGCCTGACGCAGGGCTCCAACTCATGACCCTGAGATCATGACCTGAGCCGAAATCAAGAATCGGACACCCAACCAACTGAGCCACCCAGGTGCCCCATGGGGTCAGGAATCTTTGGAACATCCACTGGCTGTGGCTAGAACCTTAGACTATCCTCTGCCCACCTGTCCACACCTGAGTCCCTACTCTCACCTCTTCCCATCCCTGCTGACATCACCTCTTCTGAACTCTCCCACTGCACAGAGAGGAATGAATCACGATTTTCTGCAGCACCTCGGTCACCAGCTCTGCCAATCCTACCTCAAAACACGATTTTCCAGACTGTCCACATCTCCCCGTCCTGGTCATTACCCTAGCCTGGGCCACTGTCACCTCCTCCCTATTCTGCAATAGTGTCCTAACTGCTTTTCCTTCTCTGACCTTGTTCTCCTACAATCCAGGCTACAGAGCAGCCAGAGTGGGGTTCTTAAAACACAAATCTGGGGCACCTGGGTGGCTCAGTTGGTTGAGCATCTGCCTTTGGCTCTGGTCGTGGTCCCAGGGTCCTGTGATCGAGCCCTAAAGTGGGCTCCCTGCACAGCAGGGAGCCTGCTTCTCCCTCTCCCTCAACCCCTCCCCTCCTTGTGTGCTTTCCCTCTCTGTCTCTCTCAAATAAATAAATAAAATCTTAAAAAAAAAAAAAAAAGGACAAATCTGATCATCTGGTCATTTGCTTAAAGCCCCTTCTATGTCTCCCGCTGCCTACAAGGAAGTGTTCCAATGCCATGATTGCCCTTCTCCAGCGTCATCTGCCACCAACACACATTCTCCCGCCGTGACACTCTGCTTACGTAAGCCTCTTTACCGAAACACCCTCTTCCTTCATCTCCCCAAGACTCGTCCCCATACCACTTCCCCCCAGGGTCTCTCCTGACTGATGCAAACTCACACAGCATCAGAGGACCCTTGGCTCTGCTCCCATATGATTCCCTCTATCACTATATTCAGACCCCGGCAACAGACTTGTATAATCCAAAGTGGTTTCACAGACAAAGCATTAAGCTCTTTAATATAGGGGCGCCTGGGTGGCTCAGTTGTTAAGTGTCTGCCTTCGGCTCAGGTCGTGATCCCAGAGTCCTGGGATCGAGCCCTGCGTTGGGCTCCCTGCTCCACGAGAAGCCTGCTTCTCCCTCTCCCACTCCCCCTGCTTGTGTTCCCTCTCTCGCTGTGTCTCTCTGTCAAATAAATAAATAAAATCTTAAAAAAAAAAAAAGCTCTTTAATATATAGAAGGCTCTTACAAATCAATATTAAGAAGACATCTAAAAGGAAAAAAGAGCAAATTTATTTAAAAAGCATATTTATTAAAAAATAAAAATAATAAGCATAATAAAATATAAATATATATAAATATAAATAAAAAATAAAAATAATAAAGTAAAGAAAAAAGACAAGATGCAAAGAAATGTGTAAAGTATAAAGGTATACAGGATACAGAGGGTGTAAATGGTCTATACCACACAATCCTATTCGCACAGACTTTCTGGAAGGAAAGCATTAACAGGTTAACTGTGGTAGCCTCCAAGGGGAGGGGTGAGGGTCAGTGAGGAAAACTAACTTTTCAGGAAATATATCCCTTTTGTTCAGTTGGAACTTTTTTTTACCACGCTCATTTTTTTAATCCAGAATTTTTTTTTTTAGGATTTTATTTATTTATTTGACAGAGAGAGACACGGCGAGAGAGGGAACACAAGCAGAGGGAGTGGGAGAGGGAGAAGCAGGCTTCCCACGAAGCAGGGAGCCCGATGTGGGGCTCGATCCCTGGGATCATGACCTGAGCTGAAAGCAGACGCTCAATGACTGAGCCACCCAGGTGCCCCAAATCTAGAAATTTTTAAAATTAAAAATAACAATCCAGGGTGGTATCCCCCCTTCCTCCAGTTAGTAAATCCCTTACAGGCAGAAACACAGTCTGACTCATCCCTGGGCCTGGGATCCTCACGATGCATGCAGTTCCACAAGGAGCTCGACTTTCCAAACAAATGACCCCTGCCCGAGCCAAGGTCCTGGCCTGACACCCACGCTTCCTCCAGGCCTAGGTCTCTGCACATCCCGGGAACCATAAGCAGTGGCTAAATGTAAACGCTCCTCACCTGGAGTGCTGTCCCCAACTCCCCCACCGCCCAGCCGTCCTCTGCCAGTCTCCCCTCCCACCTGCCCCGGTTCACTGGGTTCACTCGGGAACAAGCTCCCCAGGGTGTCTGAGCAGATGCAGAGGGAGCGCTCACCCTCCGCCGCTTCCTGGCCGCGTGTCCTTGCAGGGAGAAGGAACACGGCTTGATCTGACACATACTGAGTATAACTCATTCTTGCAAATCTGTGTCAGGCACCCAGGACGTGCCAGGTTCTGTTCTAGGCACAGCCGTGAATTGTTCAGGAAATACCTCTGTGCTCAGGAGCTAGTGGGGGTGGTGGGAGGTCTGTCTCCTACGTTTGGGGGTGGAGGGTGGGTATTAAATAAGAAAATGTGTGCAAAGGGCTTAGCTTGTGGCTGGCACACATTGAGGCCAAAGCAAACCAGCATGATTACCAGCACCCTCCTCCTCCTGTACCATCAGCCCTTCCCCCATGTGGCCCAACGACTCAGAGGCAGGAGATCTATCATATATATATATATATATATATATATATATATATATATACACATATATGTCTTTTATAGATGATAGATAGATAGATAGATGATAGATAGATAGATAGATAGATAGATAGATAGATAGATAGATAGCGTAGCATACCTAAGCAGCAAGCCAGCATCTCATGGACATCACTAATATGGGCCGAGCAACCGTGCATGACCTTTAGTGTCCCTCTCACACGGGGGAAACATCATTTCTGGTAGTAACTGAATATAGTTTAAATGCTTAAGGGGATGGGCACCTGGGTGGCTCAGTTGTTAAGCGTCTGCCTTCGGCTCAGGTCATGGTCCCGGGGTCCTGGGATCGAGTCCCAGTGGGGCTCCCTGCTCAGCAGGGAGCCTGCTTCTCCCTCTCCCTCTGCCCCTCCCCCCTGCTCGTGCATGTACTTTCTCTCTCTCTCTCAAATAAATAAAATCTTTTTTAAAAATAAATAAAATAAATGCTTAAGGGGAGACAGGAGTGATTGAAATCTCATCAACGTGGAGATAACGTATACAAACTGCTTGGCAAAGGGCCTGGCATAACATGAACATCCAATGACGAAGATCCCTTTCTATTATTACTGTATTTTCATTTTTATTTATTATTATTTTTCATTAAGTCATCTGCCTATGGGGTCCCTCCCCTGCAGTCCCATCTCCAACTCCAAAGGGAAGTGTCCCCAGGATCTAGCCCCAGCTGCAGATAATGCCCTCCTGTCCCACTGGCCCGAATGCAGCTGCAGGAAGAAAAGCTGAGAATTCCTCCTTCCAAAGGGTTGTCGCAGGAGTGGATCCAGCCCTGGTGAGGTGCCTAGCTCTGCCGTTCCCTGGCCATGTGACGCTGGGACAATCCATCGTCCTCTGGGCCCATTTTGGTCTCCTCTGGCCCGTTGGCAGGGCCGGCAGGAAGCGCCGACGGAGTGCGTACACCAAACATCCCAGGCATGGATCACTAGCTTCAGGGCAACCCCTCTCTGTGCCCCATTATCAACAGAGAAGTCCGGGTGTCCGGCCCGCACCTGACTTCCTCTTGGTGGGCCTGCCCTGGAGGCCGGGCCTGTGGCCCCAGATATCTGCAGGTGGCCTGAGCCACCGGTCGCCCCTGACTCCTCAGGGAAGTAGTTGTGGCTGAGATGCAGTTATACATCTTCAGGAGTTGCCCTAGGCCTCTCCCTCCCACCCTGCTGCATCAGGAGGTGTGGGCGATCCATCGGTCCCTCACGGTGAGGCCAACTGAGTCACGGTCAAGGTGGTGTCAGCAGGTGTCTCCACTGTGAAGTAACTTCTCCCCTTGTGAGAAGGTACTCTGAGGTGCTGTACCTGCCCTCCTATTACTCCTACAAACTTCCCACCCACTCTACTAGCTCCTGGGGCCGCCCAGATAAACCCCCACTGCTTTCTCCAACGGCGCTGGAAGCCAGAAGTCTGAAATCAAGGTGTGGGAAGGGCCATGCTCGCTCTGACGGCTCTAGGGGAGGCTCTTCCTGCCTCTCCGGCTCTGGGGCTCCAGGCCTTCTTGGCTTGTGGCTACATCACCCTGATCTCTGTCTCCATGGCCACAGGGCCTCCTCCTCTTCACGTGTCTGCATCTTCTCTTCTGTCTCTTGTAAGGACACTTGTCCTTGGATTTAGAGCCCATCTGGCTATCCAGGATGAGCTCAGCTAGAGATCCCTAATTTAATGACATCTATAAAAACTCTTTTTCCAAATTAGGTCACAATCATGAGATCCAGGTATTAGGACATGGACATTTCTTCTGGGGCCACCATTCAATTCAGTGCACCCAGCCAGCCCCATCCTTGCTCCTCTCATTGAATCACCAAATGAGTTGGTCCCCCAATCCCCTTCCTATCCATCCCCTGCCCAAGGTGATCTGAAAACATAACCCTGAAACCCTCCAGAAGCTTCCCGGTGCTCCCAGAATTAGGTCCAAACCCCACACCTCAGCCTGCAAGGCACTGCCTGATCAAGCCCTGCCTGCTGTCCAGTGTGGTTCCCACCACTGGCTTTCCCGTGCCGCCAGTCAAGCCACCCTGGCCTTCTGCCGACTTCTCCCCCCGGCCGGGTTTGTTCTCATCTCAGCACCTGCTGTTCCTGCTGCCAGGAATGCTCTTCCCACACCCTTTCCAGAGCAGATCTTTGTCGTCCTTCAGTTGTCCACTCAAAGGGTACCTCTTCCAGGCAACACAGACCACCTTGTCTACACTGCCCACCCTCTGCCCCGACCATATGGACCTCGAGATGGGCTGCGCTTTTATCGTATTTGACCATTTTCTTGTTTATTGTTTGTTGGTTCCTAGATCATAGGGCTTTGCCTCGTATAATGCCTGATTCATGATAGAAACCAAAAATCTACTGAATGAATGAATGAATGAATGAATGAAGTGCTAAGCATCTAATGGTACCTGGCACTCAGGAGCTGCTTTGCACATATGCCAGGCCCAGTGGAACCAAGATGAGCAGAACATTTTCTACTCATCCGGTGGTCCATTCTCAGTCCATCTTCCCCTAAGCTGTGGATGAGGGAACACTAGTAAAATCAACACATCTTTACACCAATGCCGCAGAAGAATCACCAGAAGTCATCAGCCTCCGACACATCTCAGGGAGGATCATGGTGGAGGCTCGGCTCCTGGGAGCCCAGCGCTCTCCTCAAGAGGCGAATCCAGCCTTAAGCGCAGACTTCCAGGACCCACCTGGGTGGATGCTGGATCCTCTGTCACATCCCCCATCTTCCCACAGCAGCCCCAAGTGGTGGAGGCTTGTGGCTCCCGTCCCACGGGCTGTCTCTGCCATTTCTGGGGGAAAAGCACCTTCATTAAGTCATTTGGGGAAAACATTCCTTTCCTGTACACCCCCCAACACTCACCCACTTTATGCCATTTGGTTGAGACAGAGATATGGCCAGCCCAGATTCACTGCCTCGCTGTCATGTGCTGAACAAATGTTTATTAGGTATTAATCTTCACCATAACGACAAGCTCTTGCTGAGCTCTCCTTGCCCTGGTCCCCTCTTTCCCTTTTTGTTTTCCTCCATAGCATTTGTTCTTCTCGAACATGCTATCTACTTCACTTGTTTATTTCTTCGTTCACGGACGTGCTGGAACAGAAGATCCAGGAGGGCAGGGATCTTGTGCCTAGATGTCATGGACTGGGCATGCTCTGAGTGAATCCATGGCGGAAATGGATGCCCACTGTGTGCCAGGCACAGTGACAGGTGCTTGACATATATGATCTTTATGACTCCTCAAAATAAGCCTCTTATTTGGGGGACTACCCTTACTGCTATCCCCATGGAGGAAATGGAAGCAGAGAGGTTAAGCAACTTGTCCAGAGACACACAGCTGGTAAGAGGTGGAGCTGGGACTCAAACCCAAGCAGTTTGACCTTGAACACTACTATTCAGTCGCTCTGCCTACCGGAGGCTGGGCTGGACTGGAGGCGCACAAACATGGATAAAATGTGGCTTCTGACCCCCTCTGGACCCTCCCGTCACCAAAATGAGCATGCAACCAATCCATTACAGCATCCTGCTGGATGGGCTATTTCAGCCAGGGCAAAGGAATGACAGGTCAAGTGCACCTGGAAGGGTCCAAGAAGTCTTCTCCAAGGAGGATCGCAGAGCCAGACCCGCCCCAGGAAGCTGCACATTCACCACCGGCCTCAAACCCTGCGTCTGGACCTCTCCGGGTGCGGGCATCCCTGCTGTCCCCAAGAGGCACGCACAGCTACACTCTCGGTCCCACGTGGGGCCGCCCGCCGGTACTGCCTTAAAACAAAACCACGCACAGGACCCAGACAGCGGGCAAGCACCCAACAGCAGTGGATGCGCATGGCCCCGGGAACCCTCAGCAACTAACTCTCCCCGGGACCAGCAGGGAAACCGAGGCTGGCGAAGTTTCACTTATTTACCCAAAGCCACACAGCTATGAAGTAACAGAAACCAGACTCCAACCCAAGCGGACCCTGCCTCCAGACCTCTTTTCCAGACCCTTTCTTGGTTGTTAGAAAAAAGGCCCAGGGGCGCCTGGGTGGCTCAGTTGGTTGAGCATCTGACTCTTGGTTTCAGCTCAGGTCCTGATCTCAGGGTCATGGGATCGAGCCCAGCACAGAGTGTGCTTGAGATTGTTTCTCCCTCCCCCTCTGCTCCTCCCCCTGCTCATGCTTCTCTCTCTCTAAAACAAGTAAGAAAAGAAGGGCATCTGGCTGGCTCAGTTGGTTAAGCAACTTCCTTCAGTTCAGGTCATGATCCCGGAGTCCCAGGATCGAGTCCCACATCGGGCTCCCTGGTCAGTGGGGAGTCTGCTTCTCCCTCTGACCCTCTCCCCTCTCATGCTCTCTCTCTCAAATAAATAAAATCTTTAAAAAGAAAAAGGAAAAAGCCTGTTTGTTCAATGTCAACTTTTAGAAGATACCATAGTTTTTCTTACCTTTTTTTTCTTTTAACATTGCTGTTTTTTGAGGTTTTTGAAGACAGAAAGTCCATAGAAATAAAGGGAAAGTGGGTGGGGTTGGGGTGTTAAGACTAGAAAGCGGGGGCACTTTCTAGTGTGTGCTCTCCTGAAGGGACCCCAGTTCTGCCCTTCCGTGTTCCCTCTTATGAATGTAATGAGCAGGGGCGCCTGGGTGGCTCAAATGGTTAAGCGTCTGCCTTCGGCTCAGGTCATGATCCCGGGGTCCTGGGATCGAGCCCCGCATCGGGCTCCCTGCTCAGCAGGGAGTCTGCTTCTCCCTCTCCCTCTGCCTGCTCTCTGCCTACTTGTGCTCTCTCTCTCTATCTCTGTCAAATAAATAAATAAAATCTTAAAAAAAAAAAAAAAAAAACTAGAAAGCGGGAGTATCCGGTTTGGGAATTGAAAATCACTGGGTGGGGCGTGCGGATTTTCATTTCTCATGCAAATGTATCTGTCCCAATCCTGAAAGTCAGGAGGTCACTCCCCCGCTTTTTCCAGCTTTTTCCTAGTGGGGGGCTAAGAGTGGGGTCCACACAGTTCAGAGGCTCCACCAGACACCACTCAGGGGCAGCATTCCTGTGGAAGGCGGGGCTCGCCCACCCACCGTTTGGTGGTCCCATCTGTGAAATGGGAAGAGGATGGTACCGAACGCAGAGTGGAGTCACTGTGAGCATCCCATGGGGCAAAGGGCATCAGCCCAGGGGATATGCAGTAACTGGTGACCGTCCCCATGGCTAGACGTTGCCTCTGTGGCCGACACCAGGCCTATTTGAGTCCTCACCAGATCCTAGAAATGAGCTAGCACATAGTAGGTGCTCAGTGAATACCTTATAAATGAGGGAATGATAATGAGGGGCCTAGGGGCGCCTGGCTGGCTCAGTTGGTGGAGCATGTGAATCTTGATCTTGGGGTCATGAGTTCGAGCCCCACATTGGGCGAAGAGCTTACTTAAAGGGAAAAAAACACAGAAAGAAAGCTCAATTGGCTGTCTTAATATCAGATAATGAGCGATCCACAGGACTTACCAAAAGGATTTCAAAATTCCTGGGTCGGTCAGGATGGCCTGTGAGCTCTTTGCCATGTGTGGAGCCAAGGGAAGCCTTGTCATGGGGCACAGTGCAAAGTGACAGTGGGAAGGTAGGGGCTGTGTGGTCTCTAAATTCCTCTGAGGCCAGAGTGAGCTGTCAGGGTCCCAGGGTGCGTCCCTTGGCCTGTACTGGGCCAGACACACAGTGATCATGACCTGAGCCGAAGGCAGACGCTTAACCATCTAAGCCACCCAGGCGCCCCTGCTCATTACATTCATAAGAGGGAACACAGAAGGGCAGAACTGGGGTCCCTTCAGGAGAGCATACACTGGAAAGTCTTTTTCTTACATCACAGTTGGGTTTTTTTGTTGGTGGTGGTGTGTTGTTTTTTTTTTTTAAAGATTTTATTTATTTATTTGACAGAGAGAGAGACACACAGCGAGAGAGGGAACACAAGCAGGGGGAATGGGAGAAGGAGAAGCAGGCTTCCCGCGGAGCAGGGAGCCCGATGCGGGGTTCGATCCCAGGACCCTGGGATCATGACCCGAGCCGAAGACAGATGCTTAACGACTGAGCCACCCAGGCGCCCCTCATCACAGTTGTTTTTTATTTTTATTTATTTATTTTTTTTTAAGATTTTATTTATTTATTTGACAGAGAAAGACACAGCGAGAGAGGGAACACAAACGAGAGAGGGAACACAAACGGGGAGTGGGAGAGGGAGAAGCAGACTCCCTGCCGAACAGGGAGCCTGATGCGGGACTCGATCCCGGGACTCCAGGATCATGACCTGAGCCGAAGGCAGTCGCTTAACCAACTGAGCCACCCAGGCGCCCCATCACAGTTGTTTTTTAAAGAAAAGCAGCTAAATGGGGGCACCTGGGTGGCTCAGTCTGAAGCGTCTGCCTTCGGCTCAGGTCATAATCTCAGGATCCTGGGATCGAGCCCCAAGTTGCTTCTCACTCTCGCTCTGCCTCTCCCCCTGCTTGTTCTCGCTCTCAAATAAATAAAATCTTACAAAAAAAAACAAAAACAAAACAGAAGCAGCTAAATGATTTCAAAAGAAACTAGACACAATGGAGAGTCTCCACCATAAATTCTGGAACCCCTGGTCCCTTGTATATTTTCTGGAAGCTCAAGGTGAAGGAGCAGCAGAAGTCTGGTGAGACTCCTTTGGATTCACCAACTTGGGATCTCACTCTATGGCAAGCGGGCCCATCATTAAGGTCCTCTTGCCTCTCTTCAGGGACCTTGTCCCGAAAGGTTGGATTAGTGCAATTGTCCTTGCTCAGAAACCACCAACAAGCAGAGCCAACCAGGTCTCACAGAGCGAAGAGCTGCTAGGGGTGTTTCTGGCGGCATGGGGACCATGCCCTCTGCAGCGTGGGCCTCTGATCTGGCCATCCCTGCAGGTAGAAGCTCCCACCACCTAAACTGAATTTGTCCATTTGCTGGGCCTTTCTCCTTTCTTTGAAACAGCTTCATTAAGGTAGAACTTCCATCCCACAAGTCACCCCGGGCAAGCGTGAAACTCTGAGACTTTCCATGACTTCTGGCGTTGCAGACTCATGACCACTATTCATGCTGAAAACATTTCCATCACCTGAAAAGCGGCCCCTAGTGGGGAAGTTTTCTGAGCCATTCACTCTTCCCCTGTGACTCCCGAAGGTCAACTTCCAAGGCCACAGAGTGAAGATAGCCTCATGAAGGACCCGGTTAGGTCCTGTTCTCCATCCAGGGCAGGCAGCCCTTTGGGGAGGGCGCTGTGTGGTGTGCATACCGTCCCACAGGCCGGCACCACCACAGCAGCTCCCGGGGACAGAGTATGGTGGTCCGAGGGGAGGTCTGGTCTGCTCCAAGCACGAAATGGACCAAATCTTGAGAACCAAAAGAACAAAACAAGAGGTTCTATCGCACTGCAAAGCTGACACAAATCTGGTTTTTGTGATCTTTTTGTCCGAACTCCGATGTGTCAACCAAAGCCCGCATTTCTCAGGCTGCCGGGCGCTGGGCCCCAGAGATGTGGCCAGCACTTGGGGGATGCACTTGGGGGACGGAGGAGGGATTGAGTGATGTCCTCAAACCCGTTTGAGTACACGGAGCTCGACAAATGTTTCCCAACTGCAGAGTTTATCAGAGCCTTTGGAGCGCGAATCTCCAGAGGTGGCTGCTGGACCACAAAAGCCGTTTTTCAAGGAAGAGGGAGCTGGCATCTAGAACACTCCTGAGCACCTCCGGGCTCCGAACATGGATTTATGAGACATGGTAGCAGACGCTATTGTGTGTTGGGCACCTGCCTCAAAACAGTGCTCTTGGGGCTTTGCCTGGTTCTCTCGTTGGCTAACAACACCCCGTTTCAGAGGGTGCTGGAGCTGAACCCGCAGCCCTCCTCCCCCACGGCACCCAGCTACCCTCCTCGTGAATTCATTCCTCAGGCACGGGGCCCCCAGGCAGCACTCAAAAAATAACTGTCGTGAAAAAAATAAATAAATAACTGCCCCGGAAGGACATATGGCTCCAAGTCGTTTTATTCAACTGATCATTTGCAAATATGCCCGATTCTGGGTAAATGAATGGTCCATCCGCACGATGGAATACTATACAGCTACAAAAAAGTGAGGCATTCCTTTATGTATCGACATGGAAAGATCTTCAAGAAATATCCTTAAGCAAAAAAAAAAAGGCAATCAGACCAAAATAAAGGGTGCGCGCACACGTGTGTGTGTGTGTGTGTGTGTGTGTGTGTGGTTGGCCTCCCCTTGGGTGTGTGGGACACATCTGGCATTCGGTGTGCCCCAAGGGGGACCTGGGGTCTTCTTTCCTCAACCGGCCCCTCCTGCAGCCCTCCTGCCTCCCTGTCATCCTTCCAGTTACAAAGAACAAAGACCTCGGCCCAGCCTGGACTCCTGCTCCCTGACCCACCACATCCCAGCCATCAGCAAAGCCCCTCGGTTCTGTCTTCAAACTCTATCCCCACTGACTGACCTTCCAGCAGGGCTGCATTTCAGTCCCTGGGCTGCTCTAGCAAAGTGCCACGAACGTGGCTAAAAACCAGAGACACCTGTCCTTTCAGGACTCTGGAGACTAGAAGTGTGACATTGAAATGTCAGCAGGGCCGGGTTCCCGCTGAAGGTTCGAGGGGCGAATCCTTCTTTGCTTCGCTCGGCTGCTGGCAGCTTCGGAGCCCCTTGGCCTGTGTCAGCGCTGATATAAAATCTCCCCTCCATGTTCACCTCACCTTCTCTGTGTGCATCTTCCTGGGTCCTCTCCTTTACATGAGGATATTGGCCATTGGACTTAGGGCCCCCCCACCAAAGATGAAAGTACATCTACAAGGACTTATGTCCAAACAAGGTTACATTCTGAGGTTCCAGGTGGACGTGAATTTCGGGGGACACTACTCAACCCATTACACTAAGTCATCACCTCTTGTTTGATGATGGCTGTAGCCTCCAAATGTTTATAAGTTTCTGACCTTGACCCCCCTAGTCTATTTATAATATAGCAGCCAAAGCCGTCCTCTACATAAACCGTCAACGGCTCCACCTCGTCCCGAGCAAAAGGCACGGTCCTTACGGAAGGCGTGCGATCCTCCAGCCTCGGTTCGTCCCACTGCTCCTTCACTATGCCTTGGCACTTGCTGTGTCCTCGTCCGAGACCATGATGTTCCCCACAGCCTGCTGCCTCACCTTCTCCATGCAACACCTCTCCTGCCACAGAAATGTCCTGTCCTGTCCCTTTTTAATATTTCTCCAAAACACTTCTCACCATTGAACACTCCGTGTGTTTTATGTATCTACTGTGCTCAGGGGCTGGGTCCCCCACTGGAATGCACCGCGTGAGGACAGATTTCTTTCTGATGTGTCCCTAGCACCTAGAACAGTGCCTGGAACACAAGGACACTCTGAACTTTGAACACTGAGTTCAAAGACGTGTGGAATTAATAAGTGGATGAATCTGTGCTAAAAATAAAAGAGGGCATCCGGAACATGAAGCCCCATCGTTATAGATTGCTGGGGAGGAGGCAAGGGTGGCCCACTAATATTGGGTATGTTTCTTTAAAATGTATTTATCGCAATAATGGGATGCTTTTCTAGCTATCAGACCAGCAAAAATTAAGAATGTAATATTCCACTGTGACAAACAACTGGAGACCCAGCCCTTGACGCCAGTGGCAGAGTTTCTCGGGTCATTTTCTCTGGGGGCCAATATGGCCAGTAGAACCAACAAAGCCGTAGAGACATGCACACCCTCTCCGGCCAAGAACCGTACTTCCAAGATCCTTAACTTTCTCTGCACTTGTCTCTTGATCACACAAGCTCCTCCTGCTTGGGTCTGGCTTTTGTCAGCTGTAAACAGAAGGCTGGAAGACAGGTGCCCTTGGAAATTCCAGTTCCATCTCCAGGAGTCAGAGGGAGGCGGCTGGGACCCCATCTCAGCCAGGGGACTTTGGGCCACCACCCTCAGCCTGAGTTACTGCCCAGTCAATGACAGTATCTCCCTGGATGGTTATTTGGAAAATTGAAATAAAATAATGCATGTGAACTAATATAACATCAAGTGTCAACTATACTCAAGCTTTTAATTGGAAGAAAAAAAGAAATAATGAATGTGACGCAACTGGCCTAGACCTTGGTGCACAAGAAGCACTCAATAAACAATATTGTTGTGATTTTAACTCTTTTAAATAACTATTGAAAGGGCATAAAAGTAATTTACCCCACAAACTATTTTTTTTTCCCCCCAATCAGTGGTTTAGCCGATGACCTCTACGGTTCCTTCCAGTGTTGACAGTCAATAAAGTTCTAATGAGCCCTACCCTTGGGCTCACCCTACCCCACCTCTGCTGGTCACTTAAACCTGCGTAATTTTTAATTCCAAGCTAGACCACACCAGCCCCACCCAGTGGGTGGGCTGATTCCTCAGATTCCTTGTCCCAGTGTGTCAGGATATCGGGAGGTTATCAGGCTTCAGAACCAATATGGAGCCCATCCTGGTGGTGTCATGGCAGCCAGAACATCTGCTTTGGAGCACCAACACTGTGGCTACTTCCATGGACGGGCCAGCCACAGGCACCCTGCTTTAACGACTTGAGTCCCTGCTAAAAGAAGCTGAGGACAGTTTCCATGGTGTTTTCCTTCCCTGTGACTGAACAGTCTTACTGGCACAAAGCTGGTCTACTGAGTCTTCTGCATCTTAGTAAATTTCGCCGAGACCCAACCCTGGAAGTTCCACACGATCCCTCCCTATTCTTGCCCCCATGCCCAAGCTCCTCCAACTCATCAGCAAGTTCTGTCAGCTCTGCTTTCAAAATGTCCCAGCTCTCTTTGGCATGGCTCCTCCCAGCTGGTAAGCCACCACCAACTCTTTTTTTTTTAAGATTTTATTTATTTATTTGAGAGAATGAGAGAGAGCACATGAGAGGGGGGAGGGTCAGAGGGAGAAGCAGACTCCCCGCCGAGCAGGGAGCCCGATGCGGGACTCGATCCAGGGACTCCAGGATCATGACCTGAGCCGAAGGCAGTCGCTTAACCAACTGAGCCACCCAGGCGCCCATGCCACCACCAACTCTTGCCTCTGTGCCTATGTGGTCTCCTAGTTGGGCTTCTGGCTTCCACTCCTACCCACTGTGCTTCATTCTGCCAATACGGTGATTGTTTGTTTGTTTGTAGCATAAATCCAATCACATCTCTTCCTTCTTATAACCCTCCAACGGCTTCCCAAGTAGAATCCCAGTTCCTTCCCAAACCTGTAAGACCCACAGATGTGGCTCTGGCTCTCTCTCTCCCTCTCCTCTCTCTCTGGCCTCATCTCTCCAGCCACGCTGGTCCTTTTGCCGGGAGAACTCTGTTTCTGCCTCTGCACAACTGGCTTTTTCTCACCCATGAGCTGAAATGTCACCTCCTAAGTTCAGAACTCTTGAACATCCGGAGTAAAGCTTTGCCCCCCCACCACCCCCTAACAGGTCCATTCATGTAGACTGCCACGGTGTGGATGGGAATGCCTTGAGGAGGGCAACATGGCGGCATCTACAAAAACTGAAAAGGCCATCCCAGGGCCAGGAAACCACCCATCAGTGACTTGCGAGCACGCGCACTCACTGCAGCCCTGTTTATACCAGCAGGACACTGGAAACATCCTAAACCCCACCAGGAAAGGATGGATAATCTGAACATCACACACAAAAGGACACCTTGCAAAAAAAAGGCAGCTCTATACGAACTGGTAAGGAGCCATCAGTGTGATATATCAAGTGAAAAGAGTGAGGTGCCAGACTGTGTGTACAAAATTTGGGTTAAAAAAGAAATACATGTAATCGTGCGTCCGTGCCTAAAATATCTTTGTGCACACCTAATTGGTAATGAGACTTGTCTCTAGCCAGGGAACCAGGTGGCGGGGAGACAGGAGTGGGAGGACTCTCATCTCTACATACCACTCATGCCATTTGCACTTCTCCCCCTTGGCCCCAGTTTACACAAAATAATAGTAATAATAATAATAGATGCCCACCACCCAGACATGATCTTGATTGTTTATTTGCAGGTCTTCTCCTTCCAATGCTTTCTGACAGCAGGGAGCTTGTCTCTGAAGGATGTAACTTTAAGCTGAGTAGTCACAATTTCATGGGGGCCAGAAACAGTGACCCAGGCCAAAAATGAAATGGTTCCCCAGCTGCTGCAAAATGCAGGGAATTTCACCCTTTAAAGGTTTTCTTTTGCAGAAACTACTTGAGCAGCAACCATTCTACTGGTTCCCCATTCTTTGCCTATGTGCACGAAGAGCACACCACATTGGTAGTTATATGTGCATGTGATTGATGGACTGTTATCTGGTTCCTCTAACAGACTGTGGGCTCAAGGCAGGGTCCAGGGCAGCTTTAGCTTACTAAGGGACTAGGGTGGTAGATAGAAGGGTGGATGAATGGATGGATGGATAGGTGGATAGGTGGGTGGGTGGGTGGGTGGGTGGATGGATGAATGGATAGATGGATGGATAGGTGGATGGATGGATGGATGGATGGATGGATGGATGGATGGATGGATGGATAGGTGGGTGGATGGATGGGTGGATGGATGGGTGGATGGATGGGTGGATGGATGGCTGGCTGGCTGGCTGGATGGATGGATAGGTGGGTGGGTGGGTGGATGGGTGGGTGGATGGTTGGATGGATAGGTGGATAGATGGACAAATGGATAGGTGGATGGATGGATAAATGGATAGGTGGGTAGATGGATGGATGGACGGATAAATGGATAGGTGAATATGTGGGTGGACGGATGGATGGATGGGTGGATAGGTGGATGGATAGGTGGGTAGATAGGTGAATGCACGGATGGGAGAATGCCTTGCCTTGATAGAGATTCACTTCAGCAAATCCTGACCTTTTGGTACAAATGAATTTGTTCACTCAGCCTATGGATATTTATTGTACATCTATAAAAGCCAGATTCCCAGCTGCATACTGGAGTTCAGCTATGAACAGATCACAGTGACTCCTTCAATGGCAAGATCTGGGAGGAGGTGATGCAACACTACACAGCTGGTTACCACCCCATGTGACAAGAAGTGTGATGGGAGCTGAGGGGACCCCTAAGTCAGTCTCAGCTTGGGAAGGCTCCAGGAGGAGGTGCTCCCCAAGGTGAGACTGGAGCTGAGAAAGAGGTGAGCCAAGTGAGGCTGCAAGAAGACAGAGAGCTTAAACCACGGGAAGGGCAGGAGTGATGGCAAAAGGAGCCCTGAAAACTGAGGCGGCACCATGCTGGAGACTGAGGGAGCCCCTGAGCTTGCTGGCAGGAGCCCATGTTCCCACTGCTCTGCAAAGGTGGAAGGCGCTTCCTTTCTTCTCCCCCGTCCCCCTCTCCGCACTTCCTTTCCTGCTCTCCTCTCCTCCCCCCTCTGTCCTTTTGTTCTTTGACCAAAGGTTGTTCCATTCCACCTAGTTCAAAAAAGGACACTGACTTTTATTGAACACTGATGTGTGCCAGGCACTGAGCCAAGCACTTTGCACGAGGTAGAGCATTTATCACTCAGTTATTTCTATCCTGCTTCTAGCCCCTCCCTTAAAGACAAGGCACAGGGAGTCCCTCCCAGGAATGTCCCTCAGCCTGCCTGCCTCCAGACAGGCTGCTGCCTTCGAAGAACAGAACGGTACCCTGGAGCCAGAGCGCTAGTCTGAGCTATCCCATTCACCAAGTCTGGGCTATCCCATTCACCAAGTGAGAGACCTTGAGCAGGCAGCTCACAACTCTGTGCCTCCATTTCCCCATCTGTAGAATGGGTGCTATACCTACCTCCTACAGTTGTTGGGAAGAGTAAAATCAGTATGAAAAGTGTCTAAAACAGTGGCTGGCACCAACAAGTGCTCAATAATGTAAGTTCTTTGCGTTTTGGGCCCAATGGCGCTAGGTCAGAAGCACATCCCCTGGAGGCAGCCAGCCCCGCTCCTTTCTTGCTGGGTTAGTTTCAGCTGCTGCTCACCTGGGTCTCTGAGCCTCTGTAAAATGGGCTAAAACAGGGTCACCGGGGAATTAAATGACATAATGCAGTAAACTCTTGGTCTGTGGGCTCTTTGTTTCACAGAAGCATTTTTTAGCTTTCTAGTGTTTTTGCTAAACCTAGTGTTTTTCTAGATTTGAGAGCCGGTTTTGCTTGTTTTGTCCAACTGGACAAAATGACGCAGAGTGGAAGATCGGTGTCCCTGCCACCCCACCCCTGCCCATCGGAAGCCCTCACTGGCTCTGTCTGTCCTCCCCAAAGACATTCCAAGTGTGTGCGAGCAGTAACAGTAATGTGCATCACTTTTGTCCACAACACGAAAGAAATCCTTCGTGGCACTTCAATTCATTCTCTTGTCAGCTTGAACTACTTAGCAACAATGGACGGAGAAAACAATGAAGAGGAAACAGTTGAGAAAATTCTTTCTGAAGATTTTCTTAAATGGTTGGTGCCTTCCACCACTGAGTTTTTTCTGTCTTGTGGGAAAAGAATATTAACGGGTGTCAGAAGTGAAACAATGTCTCTGCTCTCAGAAAATCAGGATTTCCTGCCCAAGAGAGTAAAAAATAGGAGGGAAGAGGGTCCCCATCTCAGGGGAGGGGCGACCTCCTCTCTCCCCTCACCTGTCCTGGCAAATGGCTTCCAGTGTGAAACCACAGCCTCAGATCCAAGGTTAGGAAAGGGCTGCGCTGGGATGCACATCTCTCTCCTCGGGATCTGCACAGGCTCCCTCCATTCACTGATTTAAACATTCACTTACGTATTCACTTAACACTCATTCCTTTCTGTAAACATTATGTCAGGTTTTTTACTTATGAAAGTAATGCTGATTTTTTTTTTTTTTTAAAGATTTCTTTTTTAGATGCTCAATCCCAGGACCCGGAGATCATGACCTGAGCCAAAGGCAGACGCTTAACGGACTAAGCCACCCAGGTGCCCCTATTGTTTGGTTTCTTTTCTTAAACTTGAGACTATATTGGGGCACCTGGGTGGCTCAGTCGTTAAGCGTTCGGCTCAGGTCATGGTCCCAGGGTTCTGGGATCAAGCCCCACATCTGGGCTCCCTGCTCGGCGGGAAGCCTGCTTCTCCCTCTCCCACTCCCCCTGCTTGTGTTCCCTCTCTCACTCTCTCTGTCAAATAAATAAATAAAATCTTAAAAAATAAAAAAATAAACAAACTTGAGACTATATAGAATCATGTGAGGCAAAAGTCCTCCACTGCACAGAAGTAAATTGTTAATGGTTTAAATAATGCATCTAGATTTTTTTTTTCTTATGTTTAGAACAGTATTATTCAAGCTCTGGACCCCTGACATTTTGGACCTGATCATTCCGTGTTGCAGGAAGATGTCTTGCGCCTTGTTGAGTGTTTAGCATCGACCCACTCACTATGTGCAATTTTCCCTCCCCCAGTAGTAACAACCAAAAATGTCTCCAGACATTGCAAATGTCATCTGGGGGAAAGTTGCACCTCCTTCCCAGACCCTCAGGCCCAAACATGATTCCCCCTCCTGGTTCATGAAAAGGAACCACCGAGGCAAGTTTTGGTGAAACAGAGCCCCCAGTCTGGGCCATCACCCCCCACACCCACCTCCTGGGGTAAGAGGAAAGGGTGGGGCTTGGGGACCAGAATAATGACCCAGTAGCTTGGTGCTCCTATCTTCTCCATCTTCATCAGTCCCCACCCTGTCCTCCTGGCCAAGGAGACTGGTTGGCTCTTCAACGGACATAAATCCGCAGACGCTTCCTCTGTCGTCCCCAGGATCCAGGAGGACTGCCAAATTCCGGAAGCTACTCTGTAGAGTTTATGGCTGCTTGAAAAGTGCTGGAGGTGCCCTCATAGAATCTGGCGGACTCCTGTCAGCTCCACCGGTAAAGCACCTATGGGCACCCAAACTCCCTCCCTCCCCTCCACCATCCAGCCTCGGTTTCCTCCCACATCCCAGCCTCCTGACTGGCCTCCCTGCCTCCAGGCAGCCCCACCAATCTAGTCCTCCCCCAGCTGCACGAATTATCTATTTAAACCCAGACCTGGGTCAAAGTCACCTCTCATCAACACCAGCCTGCCTAGGAGGGAGAGCAGGAAGAGACCCGTTCCCAGTCATCAAGAATGATGTCAAAACCGTCAACCTAGCAAGATGGATTTCAGACCCTGAAAAAGGGAAGTGGGGAGAAGGAGGGGCTGACTACTTGGATCCAGATACACATCTTCCTGAAGAGAAACTTTCCTCCAATATGTGCAGCTTAGCTCAGCAAAGCACAGGATGAAATCCCTTCTGGTGGGCCGGCTCCGGATGCCCACGTGGCCCAGAGCAATGAAAAGGCTCCAGAGAAGGACTGTTTGCAGGGACCACCCCAGAGACCCCACTCTAGCCCAGCTCAGTCTCCGGGATTCAACACAGGTGCTTTTTGAGCAAATGCCCTGACCTGGGCAATGAGCTAGCCAGTGTGTGGTTTAGATGGACATGGTCCCTGGAGGGCAAGATCGACAAGGTCCCTGCTCTCACAGACGAAGACTCTACTAAAAAAGCCAAACGATGGAACCACGGTGTCCCCAGTGCCCTGTGATCACAGGGTGCAGCAGGAGCCCAAGAGGAGGAGCCCATCCCCTCGAGAAGATGCTGGACACACAGAGCAAGTTTAAAATTTTAGAGCTAGGGCGCCTGGGTGGCTCAGTTGGTTAAGCGACTGCCTTCGGCTCAGGTCATGATCCTGGAGTCCCGGGATCGAGTCCCCCATCGGGCTCCCTGCTCGGCGGGGAGTCTGCTTCTCCCTCTGACCCTCCTCCCTCTCATGCTCTCTGTCCCTCATTCTCTCTCTCTCAAATAAATAAAAAAAAATAAATAAAAATAAAATAAAATTTTAGAGCTAGAAGATACTAGATGGCAGTGGTTCCTAAACTAAGGTCACCAAGAGAAGCTTGTTTTTAATAAAATGTAGGTTCTTGGGGTGGGGGGTGCATGGGGGGCACAGTCAGTTAAGTGGCCCGCTCTTGGTTTCAGCTCAGGTCATGATCCCAGGGTCCTGGGATCGAGCCCCACATCGGGCTCCCTGCTCAGTGGGGAGTCTGCTTCTCCCACTCCGTGATATCTCTCGCTTTCACTCTCTCCAAAAAAAAAAAAAAAAAATGCAGGTTCTTGACCCAGTTTCTGATTCAGTGGGTCAGAGGCAGCAGAAGGGCATTAGGATCCTTGCAGAACCTCCGGTGACCTGCCGGGTTTAACAGCCGCTATTCTGGGGCAGGGCTGGGAATACCCAGAGGTACCCAGTTAAATACAGCAAGCACAAAGGAGGAGTGAAATGGGCCTCTGGGAGGGAGTCTAGGATTTGCTTTGGCCAGAGATGCTGGGGTGACTTCCCCCCGAGAAGCACAGGTGCTGTCGGCAAGCAGCTCCTTCCAGCAACACGGCTGCTGAGCAGCAACAGGTGCGGAGAGCCACGGGACTGTGAAAAGCCTCCATCTGTTAGAGGGGCCTGGCCCGGTGGGGAGACCACAAGGTGGCCGGCTCGGACGTGGGCAGAGGCGACACCCCACGTGTAGAAAGGAACCCAGAGAAAGATCAATGGAGGGAGAACAACAAGGGAAGAAGAAAGGAGTCCTTCCCCGCTGTGTCCATTTCCTCGGGCCACCAGCCGGGCAATGTGTCATCTCACAGTTCTGGAGGCAAGAAGTCCAAAATCAAGACTGTCAGCAGGGCCGCCCTCCATCTGCAATCTGTAGGGGAGAGTACCTTTCTTTGCCTCTCCTGGCTGCTGGTGACGGCTGGTCCGTGCGCTCCCTGGCTGGTAGCCACATCTGTGCGGTCTCCCCCGCCCCGTCGGCACACCGCGCTCGCCTTCACGGGTCTGTGTCTGCCTCTTCTTAGGAGGACACAAGCCATACTGGCTTCAGGCCCACTGCACTCCACTAGGACCTCATCTTAACTCAATCACCAACAATAACCCTATGTCCAAATAAGGTCGCATTCTGAAGTACGAGGGTGAGGACATGGACATACCCATTGGGGAAGCACGGTTTCCACCCAGAACACCCATGAAGTCCTCAAAGCCTTCCAGTCTCAGCAAGTGCCGGGAGGCTGGATGCCTTCCATCCATCCAACTCTGACACCCACCTGGGAGGATCACTCCTCAAGACCAGGATCCTTCCTTGGAAAATGTTGAGAAACAACAAGGAACGCACCATGCGTCATGCGAGGGGGGGGGAAAGAAAAACACTTGAGATTTGACCTTGGAAAACACTCTCCACCAAGCTGTTCCTTGAACAGGTCCCTGAAATTATGCCTTTCGACTCTAATTTCCATGCTTTTCTTCCACCCATCTTCCCCATCAAGATGTTATCCCGAAGAGGCAGGGAAATTACAGTGTTTATGACAGTGCCAAAAATAACTGAGCATTCCATGAAACTATCAGCTCCAATGCAATAGTGATTTTTTAAAAACCAGGAGATCAAGTTTGTTTCTCAGAAGATGATGCTCCGTGTTCCTAATAGACAGAGGTTTTCAAGGTGTGGCACGCTTTACATCAGTAGGCCCTGGGCATGGTGCCAGCCTGGGTTGGCCGAACCTGGAGGGGGGCAGATCTCGATGGCTTGAAGTGTCACCAAGCCTCCCCCTACGTGGTGGCCTGTGGATTTCAGAGAAGCAGATGAAGACTATGAACTAGAAGAGAAATCCAGGGTAACCAGGATCTTCAGTAGTTATCACATCAAGGGGCAACAGCTTACCCTGGGAAGAATACACCTGTGCGTGCGGCATCGAAATTTCAAAAGTAAACTTTATCTCCCAACGAAGAGAGAACCCTCACCGCCCACTGAGCTCAGGTGCCTAGAGGAGACGTTTGCTAAGAATCATGGCCACGCCAGGGAAAACAGAGAGCTCCCTCACCTGGAAAACACACTCCAAGGAACCCTAGACTGTTCTCCCTTCCTCTCGTGACCAAAGGTAGCTCTACTTCCCACGTTCTCCGCCTGCTTGTGAAGGAAGGCAAATTCAGCTGCCCCCTCGCCACCCCACGCTGCTCCCCAGCAAGAGGAAAAGACTGGGGAGATGTTCACAATTCCTGGGAAGTCACAGAACCTCGACGGGAATTCACAACAGTTGGTAACTGACATTTCCCCCCAGGAAACCAGGCAACGGGCCCCAGAAGCCCCACCGCTGCCAAGCCTTGAGGAGTTTCTGTCTCTCACCCATCCATGACCCTATCTTGTTTTGTTTTTAACATTCAAATACAGGAACTTAAGGTCTCAGAACTCACCCCGCCGCTAGGCCCCCCAAGAAGAAAATGCTGATGGCCATCATTATGGAATCATTTCAAATGAGAAACAGACTAATCCGTCCCTTTGCTAACCCACAACTGAAACCGTGGGCACATGCAAAAGACAACCGTGAACTGCCATTGAAAACACCCACTCCTGATCTTCCACAGAACTTCTAAACGTGCCGTCTGCAAGGCAGGAAGGCATTAAGGTGCCAGGTACCTGGATGGGCAGGTCTTGGCAACAGACGCACAGCCCTGCCGAGGAGTCTCTGCTATGAGGAATCTCTCATACGTGGAGCGCTAGGCAAGAGCGTGCCTTCGGACAGTGACGGCTTTTCCTGCAGGACAACCAGGAAGCAGCATCTTCATTTCTTCTCCCAGAGGGCAGACTTCACGGCATCATGTGCCTTCATAAAAGCGAGCTCAATTTGTCAGCCAGTGGGCCAACTATAGGGCGAAGGGAAAAGAAGTGTGATCCTCACCATCGTGGGGCTGGAAATAAAACCACCCTGGCCCATGAGAAGCTACAGCAGGGCACCCTTCTCCCACAAACAGGGGCTTGAGGGAAAAGCCGAGGCAACCATAGTTTTTGTAGAGACCTGTTGAGGGGACTTGGCTGTTTCGCCTATCAGCTCAGAGGTGTTGGGAAGAAAAACCTATTATTGTGCCCTGGACCCAGGGGACCCATCCGCCATCCATGGGCTTCAGTGGGAACGAGGATAAAGGACAATTGAGCAGTGAGCCAGGCACAAGCCCTGCTTATGACTCACTTCAATCCTTGGTTGACTTTGGGGCATTTCCAGAACATTGTCTGCATTGCAATTGGGCACAGCTCCTAAAAGCCAGACTCTAGTCCAAAAGCAGGTTAAGATGCTGATAAGAAAACAGTCCTTTTTCCTTCAGCCCTTTCCCCCATAACTTCCTTTAAACACCCAATGTCTCACATCTTGATTGAGAAATAACCGCCAACCTAAGACCTCTTTTCACTCCTCTAAAGCAAAGCAATTGTGAACTTGACATATCAACCAGATAAATCCAACTTAATAGGAACATTCACTGGCCAAGGACAAGCTGCCAAGAGCAAAGTATTAGGTTGGCAGAGTTTAAATTACTTCACATCCAATGCCAACACAAAGTCAGGAATTGCTGAGCTTTTGGTAGAGTTATAAATCAAGGATTATGAGGCTGGAGTTGAAGAAATGGCCTTATCCAATGTGGAAAATCCTTTTGCTCCCACTTCCCTTTGAAGCCCTGCCTCTCGTGCCAAACTATAAACATATCACTTCCTGGAGGGTACGCCAGGACACTTCAACTTGGAATCAAGGGCCCGGGAAGTACATTCGAGATCCTCACAAACATCCAGCAAGTCCACTATCTCTGCCAGACTCTTCTGCTCCCCAAGCAGCCCGCAGAGACCCAACGGCCCACTTACCAGGCAAGCGAAATGGTTAGGGTGCCTTGGACAGATGCGCACTGCTGCGTGTCCAAAGATGGGAGAATTTCACTGATTTGAAAACACCAACGAAAGCCTACACTTCCCGCTATTTGCACTTGGTTGAATGCAAAAATCCTCCTGAGGAATGTCTGCCCAAGGATTACCTACAGTCATTTCGTTTCCATTCTCAAAATTTGGAGGCGGCAACCTGACCCTACCTGACCCTAGCTGTTTCTCAAAAGGTGATTAAACTTTAGGCAAGAGACGTTATTCCAACACTGCGGACTCTCTCCCTTCGGAAGAAAGGGTCCCGCACGCTTCCAGACAGCCCTAGCGGCGGGAGAGGGGTACTACACACAGCAGAGGGCCACCACCGAGGAGCGCAAGGCCCTCCTGCAGCGGAGATGGGACAGCAAATGAAACTTCAGACCTCCCTTGGCACACAACCTTCCTGCTCAGTGCCATTAACAAAGCCACAGCCGAACCATAAATTAAGCTCTGCCACTACTCCACTCATCCCAGAGACTTAGAAAAAACCACGTTGTAACCCGACGTTCACGGCTTCTATGGAGAATACTTTTTATTATACAGGTATTGTTATACACAACAATTACTCGGGGAACGTTTACAGCCATTTCCAAAAACCTCCATTTCACCCCCACGCACGGTACCACACACCCATCTTCCGGTCCGGCATGATGGGAATGAGACACAAAGTTACTGCTTTGTGAACAGAGAGTTTCAATTAAATAGAATCTTCCGCATCAAGAACAGAGCACAGAGCCCAGGATCCTCTTAATTCTTAATACCCTGCGTACATACGAATAAAACCTAAGAGAAGTGTTTTAGATTACCCCATCACCTTTAGAAGTTAATATTAAAATCGAATCCCATTTGTCAAAAGTCTTAAGAAGTGCACCCGTATTTACAGACCCCATTAAATTATGCATAAATAAAATCTGTACACTCAACGCACTGTTTCTCAACATACAGAGCCTCCTACGGGACTTGGGGCGGGCAGCAGAAACAAAAACAAAGAAACAAAAAAAACGCTTCATGCCTACCCCTTTCAAGTTTACTCGAAACACCAAGATGTGAAATAAATATGCAAATAAAGCTTCAGTACCTTAAAGGAACATGACATTTCAGAGTCTCTCATTTGAAGAGTTAACTCTCCGAATTTAAAAAAAAAAAAGACAAAAAGAAAACACAAGATCATCAGCAGGCTTCATTTCTACAAGTTTCGTAAAACCCAAAGGCCCCCTTTCAACGAGGGGTTTAAGAGTGTCAAATACCACCTATTAAACTAGCTGCTAAGCAGAGAGAATCTTTGCTTCCTACGATCTGTAGGATTTGATACCTGAAGAAGCCAGATAAATACTTTTAGATAAATATTGAGCGGACACAAAAAGCCAGCCATTACCTTAACACTGCAAGTTACTGTCGATCTGAATCGCACCAATCTGACATTTCAACAGCTACCGGTGTGGGTTTTCTCGTGAGCCCCGGGAATTTATTTAAAAGGTTCTAAAACTTGTAGCACCACTTTCAGAGAAAAGAATGGGGTTCAAAAGAATGAAATGAGCTTAATGAACAAAGAACCAGCACTTGTCACCTTCCGATCCCTTGTCCAGAGTTAAGGAGACACACTTCAGCGCTAGAGAAAAGAACACTAAGGAATCCGGGAGGGCACGTCAAGATCCAGAAAATGAGTGGAGGCCTTTTTCATGGGAAGGTGGGTCACAAACCGTCCCCCGGCAAGAGGGGTCTCCCAGCCTGTCCAGGTCGAGAATGATCGTGGAGTCCTTTTCCTTCGAGACTCTTCAGCCCTTGGCTCACTCCCATCCTTCATTTTCTGTGCTTCTCCATTTTCTCCAGGGTTTTGCTAGAATCGGCTGGACTCTGGTCTCCGGGGTTCATATAGGATTTGTCTATTACTATCAGGGCCTCTTTGATGTAGTTCTGCAAGGCAGACGCAGCCGCACAGATGGCCTGGCTGCCGAACCCGTGGGTGATCAGGCTGAAATGAGACAAGCAGTTCTGTATGTTCGTCTCCAAGACCGGGGTGGGCCGGTTGTTGCCGTTGGGGGTTCGGTCTTGATTGAGGAGGTCTGTGAATTCTTTACACACCTGCCTGGGAGGACAGTCAACACACACCTGTGAGCTCCATCTAGCTCGCGACAGGGCAAGAGGACAAAGCCAAATCACCCCAGGGAGGACACCCAGGAGGCCACCAGAGCTTTCAAAAAGAAATAGACTTTGCCACAAATAGTCAACTGCTTCACACTTAGCACCTATTACGCGCCAGGCCCTGAGCTCAACTCTTTGCAAGCACTCCCTTCTTTAATCCTCACGAGCAATTAGAAAAGATAACGGGATTAACCCCAGTCAAAGGGCCAAGGTCACCAGGACTAGTGTAGGAGGTGGGGTCAGGATTCCAGCCCAGGAGGGTACTTAACAATGGATAGACATTTATTTGGTACAGCTCGGTACCCAGACACCAATTTCTTCTTCAAGAACCCCAAGAATCCACATCTCCCCCAAAACTCACTGTTTATACAGGCTAGGTCCCTCTGCTTCCTTTTGCCCCGTTTCCCGACTGGACGACTTCCGCCTCGTTTACCATAATTTTAAAAACTAATTTACTGTTGGCTTCCACGAGAAATCCTGCAGCTGCATTAAGCAGGGCTTGAGACACTTAGCCTGCCCACGTGTCTCCTACAAATCCAACCCAATCGTTACATTTAAAAAACCAAAAATGTCTTTTCAGGAGGCAGAAGGATGTCTTTTCAGGAGGCAGAAGGCACCCACAATCTTGACTGGATGTGACCAAAGTGTTTCCAACACATTTTTGTAAGATATGGAGACACAATAATGAAAGGGTAGTTGAACTATTCTGAGCTGCCTAACTGAGCAGCTCCAAAAAACACTCACTACTGAGCAATACATTCATTTTACTTCTTCTTCTAAGTCCTACCCAAGAGTCCATCTATCTGCCTTGTCAAAGAACGTCCCCTGGCCAGCTCCTTTTGCTCCACACCTTTGTTTACCGAGCCTTTCTTTCTTGAGCACCTGGGACTGTTACTGGGCACCCCTCCACCCCCCAAGTTCAAGATCAGTAGTAACACCCAGCCACCAAATTCAAGTCTGGATACTCACTGGGCAGCCAGCAGCATGTTCTTCCTAGCTGTCATCTCATTCCGCCCTCCAAGATGAGGTCTCGTTAGATATTCCGCCACCGGTTTACTAGGAAATTCTGCTTCACAGACATAGGCAAAGTCCCGAGCCAAATGAACAGCCTCACCTAAAATAATCAGCAGTGACAAGAGACTTAGAAGGCCCGCAGTCACTTCCCGCAAACCTCCCTCTCCTCTTTTTCTAACCCTTTTTCTAGGCCCGCAGTCACTTGGCACTTTAAAATGAAATCACCCACAAGGAAAACAATTCAGCGGGCAAGTGGCACTTCCTGGGTACTTTTGGTGGGCTCGCTCCCCTGGGACTAGAGCAGGAAAACACACGGCGTGTGGAAAAACTGACTGACATTCTTCACTGCCCTGGAATAACGCGAACCCGTCTTGGACCCCGACTTAAGATTCTCTGAGACACATCCATGCTTTCTCTTGATAAAAAAAGTTATCACTGTGGAGAAGTAGGGAAATTTAAAGATGAGCACGTTGCACTAAAGTCAACTGGTCACTTCTCTTTATGAAACTGTGACCAAGTCTTTGACGGAGAACCTTCTTTTTAAACCAGGGGTGCCCCATTACGGAAGGAGGCAGGGCTCAGGGATGTTTCTTTTCACAAAGAAAGGCAGGGCTGGGTTTCCACTGGAAATGTTAATGTGAAGAGCCCAACTACCAGCCTGGACTACCCACGCTCTTTTGTCCAAATCACTCGGGGATCAGAGGGAGAGAAAACCAACGGGACTCATTTCTGACCAGAGATACCCGGGCCTGGCTCCACGGTGTCAAGGCTGGCCAGAGCTTTCCAGAAACCCAGAGAGTGGCACCCCACCCCCACCCCGTCTCCTCCACTTGCCTCCCCAGACTTACTAAATCAGAATCTGAGAACCATTGTTCTGGCACACACTTTCTTATTCAAGCACCTCAGCCTGGCTAGTAAGAAAACCTCGAGGAGCCACATTTATGCGCCATGCACGCAGAACCCACCATTCTCCATGCAGGACAGCTGTGCTCCAACAGGCAGCTAACTAACAGGCAGCTCCTTTCTCCTTGCCCTGACCTCCAAAGACACTCGTAAAAAGGTAGAGCCGGGCTCTGCCAAGTCCCTTTCAGCGTACAGGAGCGCCATTAGACCAGGGACAGAAAGTGTTCAAAAGACTGCCTGGTCACCAGGCGACCACCCCTCATTGGCTCCCCCAGCCCTGAGCGGAGCCCAGCGCCCTGCTGATTGGGCGAGGGGGCTGCTCCGGCCTTCAGGATCAGCCCCTCCGCGCTCCACTCCATTTTCCCGTACACAGCAACAATGAGCTGGTTTTTGAAAAAAAATTATTTCACTTTTCCCTTAACCGCCACCCCCCCCCCCGCCCAGCCCCCACTTATTTTTAAAGGCTGTAATTGCATTCTTGGCTCCCTTCCAGATTGGGGGTACAGGCCCATTCAATACACTAAAATGTTACATCCTACGATTTTAGGACTGGGGAGAGGGGCCCCACTAATTTTTTTCTTCTTGCGGGAAATGAACAAAGGGCTTGTGAATTGGGTTAATCCCACCGTCTACAAGGGCTTTTCTCTTCACTGACCACAATCCTGATATTACACAGCTACCCAAGCTGGAATCGGTGCTTCTTCCCACCCAATACCACAACCAGCTTTTTAAAAGTGTGCCAGGTGATCGATGCCATCTTCCAAAAACTGGTTCACTTGGAGGAAATGTCCCAACACCCTAACGGTGAGAGTTCTTAGGTCAGGGAAACCAATTTCTTTTACACAGTGATTTTTCTGGAGAACCCAGAACAGGATACGTAAGCAGTCAGGGATTTAAATGTTAACACATTTGATAAAATACTGTGATTCACTGCAATGAACTCATGACAACTCATCTTCATCTCTTTGTGACAGAGCCGTTTTTAGGCTTTCCTTCAGGGATTAAAGACACAGATGACAGACGACACAGCGCAAACTAAAAACACCATAAAACAAAAACAAAACTCCACTGACCTTCTACTAAGGACGTCAGGAGAGTGACGTGCGCAGCTTTCCGTCTCCCGGCTGGCAGATTCAACCCGATCTTGTCCAACTTCTCCCGCAAGGACCGGCCTCCATTTTTAGATTTGGCTCTGGGCACAAGAAAGTGAACTGTAGCTATTCTCAAAACACCACACTTTAAAATTCTAAATTCCTACACTGCTGCGATCAAAACGGAAATCTGTCAGAGTATCTACATTATGTGGATCATAATCAAGTGATACAGTGTAATTAATGCTCTTTCTTACCATCACCAACATTTTTTTTTCCAATCACAGAACATTGCAAATTGTGCTGGAGTGGATAAAATTACACGTATAAAAACTGTAGCAGCCCCCCAAGCCCTCTGGGGCAACAAAACCCATGGAGCATCCCCCCCCCCGACAGGATGCCACCACTTCATACATGGAATCAAATCCTAACCAAATGACAGTTTGTGAGCGCTGTTTTAGCACTTCCTTCTACATCTGGCACTTTCTAAAAGAGAAGGGAATGTACTAAAACTCTAAGCCGATTAGAATTCAGTGTTAAGTATAAAAGTTACATAAATGTTAAAAATACCTCCTTGGTTCTTTTATGTTATTCACCTTCCAACCACCCAACCACCAACCACCGTGGCCGTGTGTCCCCATGTACCTTCTGAGAACACCTCCCAGTAATGAGGCATTTAAGCATTCAGGCGGGGACAATCGCCTCTGGACTTCAGCAACCGTCACTTTGTATTTAGAGGTGGAGCTGAGGAGGGACAATCTTCCAGGGACTGAGCAGAACACCTCGCTGGGATTCATCACAGCCCCCACCAGCTCCTTCTGACAAGGGAGACTCAGGGGGTTCTTGGTCATTGAAATAGGACCTGTGAATGAAGATCACAAGTGACAGTCCCGAGGGCTGCACTTAGGAAAAAGGGACCTTTTCAAACCACTCACCAAAGCCAAAAGAGCTCTGTAAGCAAACAACGCTGCATGTTAAGACTATGTAAATTGCAAGCAGATTTTTTTTTAAGTCATATTCTTCAAAGATAATGGAATCTGAAATTCACAAGTTAACACCTTAACAAAGCTAATTAGTCACGACCCCGAGCATGGAGGGTTTTCATTTTCGAGCCACTGTTAAAATCTGTTTAATTAGAACATTTGTTTTCAAAAGACTACTTCAGTCCTAAATAAATGGCTATTTCTTTTTTTCTTCCTCACTCGACAAACAACCAAAATCACCGGACACATTTAGATCCTTTGCTGACAACTTTCAGTGTAACTGATCACGGTAAATTTAAAAATATAAACAAACCCGTTCTGTTACAAGTTTCCTGGGAAATCCAATTTATTTTCTGAGTTTTTCTTCAAAAACCATTTCCCAACTGATTTCGAGCAGTTTAACTTCCAGTAGCTGAGAGTAACTACCCTTCATCTAGGAGGACTACTCCATCTCCAAAACAGCCGGACTGGTAATCCTGTCAGTACACCGACTTAATTTCGTCAAGACACTCCCATAGTGATCCAATTTTCCAGTCCCCTCCCCCACTACCCTCCATAAACCCGAGCTCTGGCACATCATCCCACCCTGGTCCTTTTAAAGCTGTGTATTTGGTAGGCCGAACTGTTTCAAAACCTTTTCTTGCAGGTCAGGATTAAGGATCCTCAGCAGATGCACATTTGAAATGGAAAACAGAATCACATCCACTCATTCAACAATTATCACAGAATCGACCACCCAACTAAGGTGTGTGGTGTGTTTTCTTCCAAATTAAATCACAGCGTTAACTCACTCTGGAAGACACACTGTAAAAACACCATCCAATTCAAGGGATCATATTCCCCAGGAGAACGCTATGGAGTAACAAATCCTGATTAATCTCTTAATCGAGGCAGCTCCTAAGAGTTTTACTACCATTCTTTCTCATTTAGTTTGGAAAGAGATCTCTTCTTACTCGGAAAAACCTACCTTCCCCCAGCCCCGGTCAGTCCCTTCCCCAGCACAAATGTCCCAAGCCAGCCACCAAATGCCCCCACCTTGCCAGGTCATGCGCAATCGGGGGAGGAGAGAAGTTTGCTCTCACTACCTACCTTTGCGAATAACAGTCTGATCGTGCAGAAGCAGGTGCTGGTCGTCAACATTCTAGGGAAGAAACGACAAAGTTTCCCTTAAGTTCGGGGGAGCGTGAGGCGGGTGGGGGTAGGAGAAGCTGAGGGGCGAACAGGTCTGGGCAGGAGGGGCAAGAGCCGAGGCGCCTCTCACCTGCACCTCCTCCATCTGGTGGGCCATGTCGTGGAGCCCCAGGTTCTCAGCCAGGCCCGCGGCATCCAGGGCGTGCGCGTGGGGCAAGAGCAGGTCCGAGCGGCGGTAGGCATCCCTGCGGGCGCTCATGGCACCACCCTCCAGCCCGGAGAGGTGGGGTAGCAGGCCGGCCGGGCGCCCGTGGTGCGAGGGCAGGCCAGCCCCCTCCTGGCTCTGGCGGCCCGGCCAGGCCTGCTGCTGGCTGCCGGTGGGCGCTGGCTGGTGCAAGGGGTTGATGGCAGCGGCGTAAGCTTCTCCCAGATGCGAGTAGGGGTCGGCCGACTGCGAGTAGGCCAGCTGCTGGTAGGGCGGTGGAAAGTAGGGTGGTGGCTGGTATTCGGCGACTCCAGTATGGGAGAGGGGCGGCGCGGGGCTGTAGAGGTGCTGCCCGGCGGAGGAGAGGTGGGGGAGGCGCGGGTTCCCATTGCTGCTCGCGTCGTGGCGATCCTGGGAGAGAGAAGTAGAGAGAGACCCCGCTGGTACGAAACCCCGCTACTGCGAACTGGCCGCAGCCACTACGCTGAGGGGCGAGCCCCCAGGGGACCCAACGCACCACCCCGGACCCAACCCGCGGGGCCTGCCCTCCAGCCGGAGGGCACCCGGAGGCAAAGTGCCCCGGGGAATTCGTTGCAAAACCCGAGTCCACGGAGTAAAGAGAGACTTCGAAAAACCTGGAGGAACACGGCCTCAAAGCCCGGCGGCGAAGGCCTGGGCCCTGTGACGCCCGAGGCGCTCTGAAGCGCCAAGTCCGAATCCCAGGCCTTGGGCCAGGAGAAGAAGCCGAGATCCGGGCCCGGCGAGGAAGTCGGCATGCGGCGAGCACGGTGCGCAGTACGCTCGCTCACTAGCCCGCACATGGCGGCGCCCGACCAAAGAACCGGGGGAAGCTGCGAGCGCGGATAAAGCGCACAAAGCGGGAAGTGCGCGTCTTCCCCGCCCCAGGGACCCTCCCCTTCCACGCCCTCAGGACAAAGACCTCCGGGTGAATGACGCTCCCTAGCAGGCCAGCCACCCAGCGCCGCCCGAGGAGCTCGGGAAGGAACGCACCGCAGCGGGGGCTGCCCTGCCTGCTAGCAGCGTCCCGACCAAGAGGGAATAGCAAGTGAGGCCGCCCTGCCCGGCCACGGTCAGTGTCCCCACAAATCGGGGCACAGGGGGAGAATTGAGGACCCCGAATATTGGGCAACCTTGCCTGCGCACGTCCCTCGCCCCAAGGCTATCCTACTGAATTCTTAAAGGACTTGTCTCCCTGGGTTCGAGGGGTCACAGGGGGAGCGGGGAGCCGGGAGAAACATGGCACTGTCGCCCCCTAGTGGAAGTGCCCGGGCCTGCCGACAGGGGCAGCCCCTTGAGGTCCCGCGGGCGCGCAGCCCTCCCGCGGCCCCCCAGGCCCGGCTCCGCTCCGCCAGCGCCATGGCGCACACCGCCCGCCGCCCGCGTCTTCCTCTTCCCGCTCGCCGCCTCCCTCCCTCCCACTCTCCGAAACTCTAGCTCAACCTGTCCGACTGGCTGGAGCACTCCCGAGCGCTTACGGCCCCATCTGGCCTCAGGGCCCCCCCACCAGCACTCCCCAGCCCCCACTTCTCTTAAAAGCCAAACTTCTGTTGTTTTCTTGTTTCCCCGAGGAGTTAGCGGGGCAGGTGACAAGCCCGCCTCGGAGGAGACTCTGCAAAGGTGTCGCCGGCAGGTCGCCTCGTCTGACCCTTTGGACGGAGATACGCTGCGTAAAAGCCACGTCTAAGGGTTGTAGACGAGACGCTCTTCCGAGAAAAAGGGAAGAAGGGCTGGTTTGCTTCGCGAGAGACCGACCGGTAAGCTCTGCGGGTGGGATCTGCCATTCTCTCTCCAGGCCCTGTTCCCGAGGGTGGATGTTTAGGAAAAGGCCCGATTCAGAAGAGAGCCCCGGAGAAACGGACTAGGGGGCGTCCGGAAAAGTGGACCCCGTCCCATCGAGGGGCAGAGGCTGGTGCCTGCTCGCTGCTCCCGCGCCCTCGACCCGACCTGGGTCCAGCGGCCCCCGCCTCCCGGGCTGTCCTCGGGCGGGGCCAGACTGCGCCCCTGCGCCCAGCTCACCTCGCAGTCCTCTTCATACTTGACATTATCGGTTATTTTCCACAACATGGCGTCCGGCGTCCCCCAAAACAGGCGCCAGTTAAATCCAGGCTCCCCCCACCCCCCGAGCGGTAAATCCAAAATGGGGGTCACGGTGGCTAGGCGTCTGCCGCCGCCCCCGCCACGAGAGGGCCTCGCTGTCCCGGTCACTGGACGCGCATCGGCGGCTCTGCGAGCGTAGATGCTGCCGCCGCGCGTGTACAAGCCGCTGCCGGGGACCCGGGAAGCCGCGCCCGCACTGTGTGTCCCGGCAATAGCCGGGGGACCCGGGCGCCTTAATGAGAAGGAAATTATCATAACTCCTCCCTGGGGGCCGGCACCAAGGCCCAGGCGCCGGGCGGGGCAGCCCCCAGCCAGTCCCAGCCTAGCTCCGCCCTGCACCCCGGCGGGGCGCCGCGCCGAGAACCACGCTGCGGGGGGCGCGGAGAGGAGGCGAGTCTGCGGCACCTCTCTGACAGCCGCTGACCTGCTAGGTCGGGGTCCCCCTCGCGCCTTCCATCAGTCATCCCCAACATGCACACACCTTGAGGTTGGCAGAGCTGGGGCCCGGGATCCAAATACCTAAGACCCCCCCCCCTCTTTTTTCCCCAACGCGCCTTACCCCATCCTCCAGAAGACGTTGTCACCTGGACTTAAGAGACCCCGCGTTCGGGTATCTTAACAGCTGGGGTCCCCCTTATCTCCTAAAATGTCCACCCCACGGAGACTTAAGGTTTGGGCTGGGATCTTGCAGCCGGAGCCCCAATCCCTCCGAGAGACGCCTCCCCTTCCCTCCCTCTCCGTGGTCATAGCGCCAGCCCATTCCTCCGAGGGGTTGGAGGAGGGAAGGCCTTCAGGGGAAGTCGGCCCGGAGCGCCCCGGAGCGGGCGGGCCTCCACCAGCCGCGAAGTCTGGACAACGGCGTCTGGCCGCCATCGCCCCAAGCTGCATCTCCGCCGCTGACTGCGGCTGGGGGTCACCCGCGCGCCCTCACCCAGCCCTGCCCAGCCCTGCCCAGCCCTGCCCAGCGCCGGCTCGGCAGCTGCCTCCGACGGGCCAAGCACTCAGAAGCTTCAACTCACCCGGGAAAAGAGGTGCGGGGCCGAATACAACAACCCAAGCGCCACGCGCGGGGGAAGGGAGAAGAGGGAGGGGCCGGAGAGGGACCCCGCGGGAGGGGTGAGTACCCCCGTTCTGAGGACGCAGGCTGAAAACGAAACTTACACAGAAACGCGGCCTCTAGCCCCAATATTTATTTGCCACCCAAACTTGAATGCAATGTGCAATATTAAAAAAATTTTAAAGAAACGAAATCCATTGGCCCAATTACTGTAATTGACCTTTTTCACTGCAAGGGGAAAGTCGCTAATTTTGAAGGGCGAATTTTACTGGGACGTCCCATCTGACTCCTGGATCTGAATTTAAACATTCTGAGAGAATTGGAGAAGGGGACTATTTCGATCTGATTCCGAAACCGATTATGCAGTAATTAATACCCATCGGTGCAGTGCTCCGGGCCTGGAGTGGACGCTACTCCCCATCTACAGAATGATTTGCACACACCACCTTCCTGCTCCTTCTCGGGTTTGTTTGAGCTTTGGCATTTCTTTAGAGCCAGATGGGCCTAAAATAGAATAACTGAAATAAAAATGGGCGTCCTCCAAGTGAAACGTCCTCTCTTGCCTTAGAGTAGACAGACCCGAGGTGATAGTCCTACCAAATGTGAGAACAAAACCTGGAAGTGAAACCACTGGAGGCTTTTCGGGGCTTTGCACTAAAAGTACAAAGGACAGTGCACACACTACCCCGGACACCTCGCTTCCAAAACACCGAGGCCTGGAGTAAAACAACCGAAAAAGCAGCGTTCCTGGTATTCGGGGGTTGGGGGAGGGGTGGGACGGGGGGCACCTGTGCCACGCAGGAATCGGACACGGGCACAGCAGGACGTGGAAGGTTGGGGTCCCAGGCACTCCCGAGAGGGAAGCTGCGCGCCTCCTTCGGGCACTCCAGACTCCCAGAGCGGTGACGCGGAGGCTCTCCTCCACGCCGGGCCTTCTAGACCCGGGTTTGACTCAAAGACCCCGCCTCGGGTGCAACTTGAACAAGTTGTCTCGTCCACGCGGGCAACTTTTCCCCCAGGCAGGTTTGGAACCTGGGCAGGGCAGAAACGGGCCAACCCCCCACCCCAGGCCCCGGCTTTCATTCCTTCCCGCAGCAGCTGTGGCCGAAGCAACCCGTAGGGACAGAGATGCCTCCCAGCCCGGGGACAGAGCCCCTGAGGGACTGCGCGCCTCCGTTCAGGGAGCCCCGGGGACCTAGATGTTTCCGAACCGCTTGGCAAGGGCCATTCATTCCCCAGGCAGCGCCCGGGTCACCGGCGCTGCCCCCTCTCCCAGGGGCATGCGTTCAAGGCAGAGCGCGGCTTCCGCGCCCCGGATGGAAGGCGGCGCAAACAAATCCTCAATCTTCCCGGCCCTGGAGACCCTGCCCAAACACGCGCACCCTCGGCTCGGGGCGGGAACCCCGGCACGCGCGCGCCCGGGTCGGCGTGCTGGAAGCCTCAGTCCTTCCTTGAGCTCTACTTTACTTCTTCTCTCTGCGGAAAGCAGGGAACGAATGGCTCCCGCACCCAGGACGGACCTCCCTCCAAAGCCCCCGCCCCTCGCCGCGGGAAGACCCGGGCCTGCGTGGCCGCGCCCCTGGGCAGCCACCGCTCCCGGAAGGGTGCCCCCTCAGGACCCTCCGAGGCTTCGCAGCCGCTTAACTGTAAACAGAACTAGGGGATCCCGGGGGTGAGCCTCGCAGAACGCCACGCAAAATCGGGGGTATGGGGATAGAGGGTTGTCAGCTACTCCCCTCTGTCGCCCCCTAGGGAGGCTGCGCTCACACACGCTTGAAGCCCGGACCCGAGCCCCCAGCCCGCTCCGATGGCCCAAGAAACCCGAGTCGGGAGACGCGGAGGCGTCTGCGTAGATGCGCAGGCGGGAGGCCGCCGCCGCCGCCGCCTCCAACTTCCCACCCCCGCAAACCAGGGAAGGCGGCGGGGCAGGTAGAGCTGGATTGGGGTTGGCCTGAGACTTTTCCCGCCCCAGGGAGGGGGCGCCTGAGCTGCAGGTGGAGGCCCCAGAGCGCCCTCGAGGACGCCGCGCTGCGCGCAAGGTGTCTGTCCCGCCCCTTGGAGCAGCGTGAGCTCCCGCAGAGACCGCGGTGAAGTGGCCATCCGGGTTAAGCAGAGCCGAAAAGCCGGGGCCTGCAGCAATCGAGGAGCGTGCCCCTTCACGCACCCTACCCTCTATTCCACAACCTCCGTTCGCGGCACCGTCACCCCACTGGACAGACACACTTGGCACCAAAGAGTATCCCCAACTGCCTAAGCCCACTAAAGGGGCACGCCCTGGGGCGCCACATGCATCATTTCACAGCCACTCCAAAATAACAGC
>NC_138378.1:5733031-5756524 GCF_054177405.1 Leptonychotes weddellii
TCTAACTTGACAACCACAACCCCACTTCTCAGCAGGCGAAGGTGAATTTTTGGTCGTCCTACTACCTCAAAACCACAAACATGCCTGCTATTCGAGGCCACCTCCCTAGCGGCTCTCTTGGAGACCTGTTAGAGACAAGCCTGGCTCTCGCCGCCCCCCCCCCGCCGCCGCCGCCGCCCCGGGGGACCGCCGCCCTCCAGAGGCCACGCTTGGCTGCAGAGTGCCTGTCACTTCCCCACTATATCCCAGGGCCCACCGGTGCGCAGCCTAACCGCTCCGAGCGCAAGCAGGAGGACCAAGGCTCCAGCCCAGCGTCCCCGGAGGCCTTCTCCGCTCAGCGTCCTGGAACACCATACACCTCCAGGCCAACTAAGCCCGGCGGCCTTAACGCATTTCTCTGATCGCCCCCAGGCGACGAGGAGGCCCACTGGGGCCAGGGGCCGGGCGACGCGGACTCGGCTTCCGGCGCCAGGAGTGGGCAGCGCCCGGGAGCCACCCTGCGCCCCCACGCGCGCCCTCCCCACCCAGCGGGCATCCTCCCGCATGCCTCTCCTCCCTGCCGGTCTGCCCTCCACCCAACACCTCTCTTCTCACCCTTAGGAGCTGGAAATTCATGTCGCCAGCTCTTCAACCTCTGTGAGTTGAGGATTTTAAGAATGGGAGCAACGCTGGAAGAGATCCCCAAGGGCCGAGTCGTGTGCGGATAAGCGCTCCGAGGTTTATTTAATTAACGGAAGGGGGAAGTGCAGGGGGGTGGGGGGGGGCTCAATTCACAGCCAAAACCGGCTATCGCGATTGGAAGACACACCTGAAAGGTCGTCGTTACTCCTCCCCTGCCCTCCTCCCCTTGGAAACTATAAACTCGCCAATTGAAAAGGGTCTTCCCTGGCGTTTTGAATGATCTTTACGCCTGTATGACAAGCAGTACGCACGAGGACGGCTTCCATCACGAAATTCTCTTCAACGTCGTCTACAGCTTGCGGGCAAAGGACATTTTAAATCTATTTGGTCTCCAAAGCTAGATCTATTAACATTTCTGTGAATTCTCAGACGTCATTTCTAGCTCTGATCAGACTTGAGGCACCTCACAGGTTTCCAGGTCCAGCTAAAACTGAACCAAGGCGCAGTGAATTCCCTGGGGGAGAAGGAGGTGGATGGATTTGGGGCGTCTTCCTTAAGTGCCAGAGAAACTTGCCTGCACCTTGGTTATCACCGCTCTTTGCCTTAAGAACAGAGGTGAAGTGCTGTTGTTTACAAAAACAAACAAAACCCCCCAAAGCAAAAAAGCGAAAAACACAACAGCGGAGAGCCCAGTAAAATGCAGTTTTCTTAAGGAAGACTGTCAGCACAGAAATAAATGCCATTTGTTGGCTGTATCTTCAGTTTGAACCTCCTGGGGCCCGCTGAGATCACCCAGACCAGCAGGAGAAGTTGGATATGCTCAGCGATGGTCCCTCCTTCCCTGGGTCCTTGATGGTTTTTACACAGAACCTGCCCAGGCAACCCAAAGTGCTTTTTTTCCCCAGGGAGGTGAGTTGAAAACTTATCCAAGATTCCTTTACATATGCCTTTAGAAGAGAAAGAAGGGGGAGAAAAAGGCAGAAAAACTGCAGGTTTCAACCCCACCTACTGGTAAACGCTTTCAGTTTCTCTGTTGCCCAGTTATCTTCAAAGGCACGTTTTTTTAAGTGCACCAAGAGATTTTCATGCTAGAACCATCCATAGAGGGAAATGTACATTTTTACATTTCTCAAAACAAAAACGGATACAGGCACAACCACAATTTAGTGTAAAGCGGTTTAAACATGGTTTATTAGCCACCGCCAATTTGGGCAAAAATAGAATACAAAACTACAGGGAAACTGAGCTTGGTTGAAGATATAACTAGGATTTTGATCGTTAATATTCTTCTATTCTAGGATCAACACATGCTGTGCTTTTTGATCCTGTTATAGGAAGAGCTACAAGGGCCACAGGCCACACAGTTTTGGGGTGGCCACACCCAGGCAATAGAATGGGGCTGGGGGGAGGGGTGTGGAGAGAAAACTGACTTTACTTCCTTATGGTTGGGGTTTTGTTTTCCTTTGGGAAGGGGATTGCAATTAATGTGTCTTGCTTTAATTTTTTTTTAAGTTTTTATTTTAGTAATCTCTACACCCAGCGAGGGGCTCGAACTCATGACCCCAAGATCAAGAGTTGCTCACACCTCCAACAGAGCCAGCCAGGCGCCTCTTGTTTGTTTGTTTTTGTTTTTGTTTTTTTAATGAACACACTAATCACCGTTAACATCTTGAGTTTATTTCAGAATTTCATCCAGAGAGGAAGATTTGCATGTTGTTGTATGTTTCTGGTCCTCTGTGTCTTAGTTTCATAATTTAAAAATACAATAGCCACTGTTAACATCCAAATGTAATGTTTGACTCCAGAACCTGGAGCACCTCGTACTGTCACAATTCATAGTTATGAAAACCTGGCACCGGGGCAAGGTTTCAACCTCCCCACGGTCTTTCCTCTGGTGGGGTCTTCAGGGAAGCTGGAGTGGGACCCCTTTTGGAGAGCTCTCAGCTTCCCCAGCAGCCCCGTGGGTCCTTTTGCCTTTGCCCACTCTTTTGAATCCCACAAGCCGGGCTGCAATATCTTCCGTTTACCCCCGGCATCTTCCTCACGTGGCACACAGACGTTGGTTTCCCTGGACCTGCTCCCAGGCTCCAGAGTTCTGCGTGTAAGAACTCATTTCGGTGGGGCCTTCGGCCCAAAAACAACAACAACATTTAAAAAGCCAAAATGGCACCATGGCAACCCAGGGATTCAGAGGGGAAACCCTAGCCAGCAAAAATCAACACCAAATTAAAAGCAGAACCTAAAAGAAAGAAAAGATATGATTCCTTAGATCCACTCTATACTATAAAATAAATACCTGTCTCCAACCCTTTTGAATACCAGGCACACCAACCAAAAAAATTGTAAAGACTAATACCTCTATATATACATTTTCCTCACCTGAACAAAATCTTTAGCCTCCAAAACTAATAATTAGAAATGTCTTGTACCAACATTTCCTTTTTCTAAGAAGCTTAGATATGCTCAAAGAAGATTCAGAACACGACCCTGCCCTAGTTTATCCTATTAGGCAATAATGAGTGTTTATTTTGCTGGAAGATGTTTCTGCTGCTGCATAAGCAAACCAGTTACAACCAAGTCCAGTTGCATTTATTTGTCAGTTGGAAAGTTATAAAGCATCAGAATCTGGGACAGGGCACAGAGCAGTGATTCCCAAAGGGAAGTCCATGTCCAGGAGAATCTGTAATACCTGTGTGAAAACTCTCAATTCTCAGGGACCACCCCAGCCAGACTCACTGAATCTAGAGGTCCAGGGGTAGAGCCAACAACCTCTGTTGTGGCAAACCCTCCAGGGCATTCTGGTACACGCTGAAGTCGGAGACCCACTGGCATAAATGATTCCTAAGAAAACAAGTGTGAAATCATTTCCTCCCTTGTTCGTATGTGAGACTCTGAAACTGTGTATAATGAATCAAACTTGCATGTTCCCAAAGCATAACCGTGTAAATTGGATTCCTCTATCCGTCTCCAGGGTCTAGGTCACATGAACTCTTTTTGTATTGAAAGGTTGTTCTTTAGTCTTATCACAGATTTGTCTTTTAAACAAACAATATACCCTACTCAAAACCATTCACTTATTTTTTTTTTTAAGATTTTATTTATTTGTCAGAGAGAGAGGGAGAGCACCAGCAGGGGGGAGGGGCAGAGGGAGAGGGAGAAGCAGACTCCCCGCTGAACGAGGAGCCCGACACAGGACTCCATCCCAGGACCCTGGGATCATGACCTGAGCCACCCAAGCATCACGCAAAACCACTCATTTAGATTTAGATTTTGTTTTGTTTTAAAGAAACAAGTCTTTCATTCATGTGTACATGTCATAAAAATTCAATCATTTGTATAGACTTGGAGGAAAGGTGAAGAGGAGGCAAGGAAGTTTAAGTCTTTTAAACTTTTAAATATGAACTTATAAAAAAAGCATCTGATGGCTTCTCCCTGTCTATGTCCCTTCCCCCACCCAAAGGATTAGATTATAAATCCAATTTTTAATTATATCCAGGAAAACACTGAGGCCCCAAAAGAAGTGATTGATTACCAGAAACCAAGTCTTCCCCAGCCCCATCCCATCCAAATACCCAAGTCATCTGTTTCTTCTTTTGGACCCCCCATCATTCAGACAGGTCCAAAACCACAGGTTCCCCTCACCTGGACCAGCTGGCTGCCCCTATGAATCTTGGTGACCCCCAAAAGTAGGGCAAGTCAGTTTACTTGCAAGGTCAGTAACAGGAGGGTAATGACCAGGGTTGGAACCAGGGTGAGGGAGCAAAATTTAAGACACCAAAAAACTCAGTAATCAAGACAACATTTTAATGCAGGATTAAAAAAAAAAAAAAATCAAAGGAGCACAAATAAATCCTTGATGAACAAAATACTGAAATTGTAAATTAGGACAGGGGGTCTGTTTTGTGGCCCAGTGGTAGTGTGTAATGGGAAGAATTACTTCCAAGCAGCCCCCAGTGCCAAGCCTCTCTCTGTCCCCAAGCAGGTGTCTGGTGAGAGATGCTGCCTGGCGAGCAGATTGGGCACGCAGGGGCTTTGTATTGAGCCCTGCTTTTGACTGTAGAGCTTTTTTTTTTTTTTTTTTTTTTTAAGATTTTATTTATTTACTTGACAGGGAGAGAGAGAGCACAGGCAGGGGGAGTGGCAGGCAGAGGGAGAGGGAGAAGCAGGCTCTCCACTGAGCAGGGAGCCCAGCATGGGGCTCGATCCCAGCACCCTGGGATCATGACCCGAGCTGAAGGCAGATGCTTAACCGACTGAGCCACCCAGACACCGTTTGACTATAGAGCTTTTATTAATTTTTTTCCAAGTGGGAGGATATTTTATAAGCATATATAGGTACACCTGTTTTTCCTTTGCCTCAGGCTCCAAGCATTGCCTTGCCCTGTCTGGCAGAGCAGTGGGGGGAAGCCAAGGCCCCACCATCCTAAACACAAGAAAACAGGGGGCCCAAATGCTTGAACGTCCTATTGTATTCAGGCTTGCCGTGATGATGGAAGGCCGGTGGTGTCTGCCTGTCCTGGAATGAGCCACACCTCCATCTCTTACTCCCATGATTAAGACCACAGGGTTGGGAGCCCAGCCTCCTCCAAATCCCAACTCTTTCTACCTTCAGCCAAGTACTTAAACGCTCAGTGCCTCAGTGTTTACATCTGCAAAATGGAGAGGGTAACCCTATCTCGTGGGGTTGGCAACCGATGATTAAATGAGATGATGTATGTAAAGTGTTTAAAACAACGCCTGGGGGCACCTGGGTGGCTTAGTCTGTTAAGCGTCTGCCTTTGACTCGGGTCATGATCCCGGGATCATGGGTTCGAGCCCCACATCGAGCTCCCTGCTCAACAGGGAGTCTGCTTCTCCCTCTCCCTCTGCTTGCTGCTCCCCCTGCTTGTGCTCTCTCTCTCTATGTGTCAAATAAATAAATAAAATCTTTTAAAAAAATTAAAAATAAATAAATAAATAAATAAATAAAGCAATGCCTGGCAGGGGCGCCTGGGTGGGCTCAGCCGGTTGAGTGCCCAACTCTTGATTTTGGTTGGGGGGGGGTCTTGATCTCAGGGTTGTGAGATCAAACCCTGCGCTGGGCTCAGTGCTCAGCATGGAGTCGGCTTCTCTCTCCCTCAGCCCCTCCCCTGGCTCTATAAATGAATGAATGAATGAATGAATGAATAAATAAATAGGATGAACCAATCCCTGGCATATAGAAGCCTAATGTCTATGAAAGCTTCCTCATTAGGCTTTTTTTTTTTTTTTTTCACTTTTATTTGGCTTTTTTCATGTCTGCTAGCTGACACGTACTGACACCATGCCTGCCTTACTGGTCTAAGCTTTTTGCTTGTGTTCTCTCATTTAATCCTCCTAGGAACTCCTTGAGGTGGGGACTATTACTTTCCTTTTTTTATTCAAATCCTTTGTATCACTTTATTTATTTATTTATTTATTGGGGGGGAGGGGCAGAGGGAGAATGAGAGAGAGAATCAGCATTGCAGAGCCTGATATGGAGCTTGATCTCAACCCTGAGATCACGACCTGAGCTGAAATCAAGAGTCCGATGCTTAACCCACTGTGCCACCCAGGCGTTCGTTACAGGACTTTTTCTCCATCGGTGCCCGCGGTCCTTGGTCATGCCGCTTCGAGGGGTGAAGAGGTAGACCAGAGTGGGGGGCAGCAAAGTAAGGTTTATTGAGCTATAGCAAAGTGATAGTACAAAGCTCCCGAGGAGGGAGGGGACCTGAGAGGGTTGCCCTTTACTTTCCACTTGGGGCTTGCAGGAACGCAGGAATATAGCGGTTGAGTAACACGTTTGGGGCCAGGCAGGTGGCAGGGAGGGGTAAATAAGACACGAGGCGCTAAGTTGTGGACGACTAAACACACACCCTAATGAGTCGAGTTGTCTCTTGAAATAGCCTGTGGCACAGACAGAACGTGGCCACAGGCTGTTTAGGGCCTGGGGGCCCCCAGGGTGAGGGCTGGGAGACTTTCTGGGGCCTGCAGAAATGCAGGCTGTACCCTTCCCAGGTGTGATGCCTCCCAGCGGAGCTGGGTTCATCCGAACCTGGGGTAGCTAGCCGCACGATCTCTGGTCTCCTTTACACCCCCATCAGCAGGATAGAAAAAATGCCGATTTCCTTGCAATCACAATGTGGGGAGAGAGTCTTTTACCAACCCTGCATTTGGGCCAATCGGGTGGCCCCAAGGAAAATGCTACACCTGATTTGCATCTTTTCAAGTATTTGTTGGTAATTTGTGTTACTTCTGCAAACCATTACTGCTGCTTGCCCATTTTTCTATCTAGGTATCTTTTCTCTGATATTTTTTATTTTTTTCTTTTTTTTTTTGAAGTAAACTCTACCCTCAATGTGGGCCTCGAACTCTACACCCCAGACCAAGAGTCACATGCTCCCCCGACTGAGCCAGCCCCTGTCCGATCTTTGTTCAACTACTTCCAGAAATTGTAGTTAACGTTTAAATCTTTGATGCAGTGGAGTTGAAGGGGGCACGTAATGGTGGTCTAAGGTAGACAGACCTAGATTTTATTTTTTTATTTTTTCCAAAGGAGAGATGATAGCCAATTGCCTTCACAGTGCAGATGGAGCGAACTGAAATGCCACTTTTAATCACGTAAGTTGACTTTTATAAACATGTGGATTTTTCTGCCCCCTTATCTGTTTCCTTTAATAGTCTGTTCCTATGCCCATGCCAGACTCAGTTTCGGTGATTATACCTTTTGCCCTTATGTCCCTATCTGTCTTGTCTCCTTGATTCAAGTCTTCCAGAATAGTCTCACGGCCAATATGTCACGTTCTTCCCCACCGCCTCACACAAACTCTACCCTCTTAGATTCTAGCCATGGGGACCTGTGAGTTAAACTAAAAAAGATCACTCAACCTAAGAAAAAGGCATGTGATTTTTTTTTTTAAGATTTTATTTATTTATTTGACAGAGAGAGATAGCGAGAGCAAGAACACAAGCAGGGGGAGTGGCAGAGGGAGAAGCCGGCTTCCCACGGAGCAGGGAGCCCGACATGGGGCTCTATCCGAGGACCCTGGGATCATGACCTGAGCTGAAGGCAGACGCCTAACCGACTGAGCCCCCCAGGCGCCCCAAGATCTGGCATCTTGATATGAAGCTGAGATTTGGTCTCTTTTAGGTCTAGAAGAAAAAGGAAACTACCAGACCTGAGGCAGAGCTCCTAGTTAAAGCGTGGTTCTCAACAGGGTGATTTTGTCCCCAAGGGGACATTTGGCAATGTCTGGAGATAATCCCGGTTGTCACAGCTCAGGAGAAGGTGCTCCTGGCATCTCGTGGGCAGAAGCCAGGCAAAGTGCTAACACCGGACAGTACATAACACAGCCTCCCCCCCCCCCGGACAGGGAGAGACAGAGCACAGGCGGGGGAGTGGCAGGCAGAGGGAGAGGGTCTGACACCTGGTCCAGTGTCAGCAGCGTCGAGGGAGCCTCAGAGAAACTCTGAGTTACTTTGATTTGTCCATCAAAATCCAGATGGGTGACCCGGAAGATGGCCAAAATGGCAGAGCGCTCAGTGACTCACCTGCAGCTCTGGCTTAGGGCTTCTCGAGGTTCCGCGGGTGGCAGCCCGGGATGGAAGCAAGGCAGCACTGAGGCTCCCGGCCAGAGGTGAAGCTGAGGCAGCACCCAGGGTCTGCGCTGTCTCCCTCTCCTCTTCGGTACATTCATACGGGTGGGAATCACAATTAGCCCTTGCAGTATATATATATTTGTCTTTCCTTTCTTAAAGTTTTAAATCAACTTTATTGAGATCTAATTGCATTCCATGAAATGCACTGAATAATTGTACAGTTTGATGAGTTTAGAAAACCAAGATATAGAATATTTCCATCACGGGACACCTGGGTGGCTCGTCAGTTTAGCATCTGCCTTTGGCTCGGGTCATGATCCCCAGGTCCTGGGGTCGAAGCTGGCTCCCTGCTTAGCGGGGGAGTCTGCTTCTTCCTCTCCCTCTGCCCTTCCCCCCCTGCTTGTGCTTTCTCCCTCTTTCTCATTCTCTCCCAAATAAATACATTTAAAAATATATATATATATTTCCGGGGCACCTGGGTGGCTCAGTCGGTTGAGCGTCTGCCTTCGGCTCAGGTCATGATCTCAGGGTCCTGGGATCGAACCCCACATCGGGCTCCCTGCACTGCGGGGAGTCTGCTTCTCCCTCTCCCACTCCCCCTGCTTGTGTTCCCTCTCTCGCTGTGTCTCTCTCTGTCGAATAAATAAATAAAATCTTTAATATATATATATATATATTTCCATCACCCCAAACAGTTCCCTCCCACCCCTTTGCAGTCAGTGCCCCTCCACCCCTTCTCCAGTCCCTGGTGACCATCCATCTTCTTCCATCACTATAGATTATTTTAAACTGTTCTCAAGTGTCACCTGTCATAGCAATAAAATGTACACAGGTATGTACAGTTTACATCTGGCTTCTTTGTTCAGCATGTTTTGGGGGTTTATCTATGCTGTTGGTGCGCTGGTGTTTCTTTCCTTTGCAATGCTAAGTAATATTCCGTTGTGTGTATGCCACAGTTTATGTATTCTTTTGCCTGTTGGTTGATGGACAGGTGGATGATTTCCAGTTTGGAATTTGTCTTAGTCAGCTCAGGCTGCTATAACAAAATACCATAGCCTAGGTGGCTCATAAATGTTCTACATCGCTTTCTCCCAGCTCTGGAGGCTGGGAAGTCCAAGATCAAGGCTCCTGCAGATTCAGTTATCTATTGAGGGCCTGCTTACTGGATCATAGTTGGCCATCTCCCTGTATCCTCACACGGTGGAAGGGAGCTCTCTGGGGCCTCTTCTACAAGGGCACCAATCCCATTCATGAGGGTTCCACCCTCATGACCTAATCTCCTCCCCAAGGCTCCACCTCCTACTGCAACACATTGAGGATTAAATTTCCATGGATGAACTGGGGGCGGGGGGTGGGCTGACATAAACATCCAGCCCACTGTAGGATTATTACAAATAAAGCCACTTTGTACATTCATGTACAAGTCTTTGTGGGGACATATATTTTCCTTTTCTGTGCTTAAATGCCTAGGACTGGTATTGCTGGGTTATGTATTTATGTATATAGTAATGTATACAGTTATATATAGTTACATATATAGTTTTATATATAGTTACATATGTGGTTATATACATAGTTGTTTTTTTTTTTAAGATTTTATTTATTTGACAGAGAGAGAGAGAGAGACAGCGAGAGAGGGAACACAAGCAGGGGGAGTGGGAGAGGGAGAAGCAGGCTTCCTGCTGAGCAGGGAACCCGATGAGGGGCTCGATCCCAGGACCCTGGGATCATGACCTGAGCCGAAGGCAGACGCTTAACAACTGAGCCACCCAGGCACCCATATGTAGTTTTATATATAGTTACATTAGTAGTGTATATAGATAGATAGATAAATAAATACTTTTTTTTTTTTAGTATACTCTCTACACCCAGTGTGGGGCTTAAACTGATGACCCCACATCAAGAGTCACATGCTCTTCCGACTGAGCCAGCCAGGCGCCCCCAGGAGATATATACATATTTTAAGGAGAAGTAGCTCATGCAATTACAGAAGCTGACAAGCCCCAAGAGCTGCAATCAGCAAGCTGGAGACCCGGGAGAGCCAATGGTGGTAACTTCCAGTCTGAAAGCCAGGGGGCCCAAAACCCAAGACAATTTGATGCTTGAATTCTAGTCCAAAGACTGAAAAAGACCAGTGTGTAGTCTAGCTCAGCAGCAAGCTGGAGGACTTTCCTCCTCCTCAGCCTCCTCCTTCCATCAAGCCTTCATTTGATTGCTTGAGGGCCTCCCTATTGTGGAGAGCCATCTCCTTTACTCAGTCCACGCATTCAAATGCTGATCTCATCCAGAAACACCCTCACACACCCACCCAGAAGGACTTTTGACCAAATGTCTAGGCAAACGGGCACCCTGGTCAAAATGACACATACAAGTAACCATCAGGACATCCCAGCAAAGACGGGGGTGTGGGGTGTGGGGTGGGGGCGTGGGTAGAGTCCCTGAGATTTCTAGGAACTCTCCAGTTCCTCACATTCTAACCAGCTCAGCCTCCCTGACTCTCTTCTCGTCCTCCCTGTCTTGTCTACAGAATTTCCCCGGTCTGGTGCAAAATGAAAGTCCAGGTCCTGGTCAAAAGTTAAGATTTTCAAGATAGTCATAGCAGGGTATCAACCCGAGCACGAAGCCCTTGTCCGCTTGGGACCCCAGGCAGCTGCACACATCACACCCCCGTGGACCTGGCTTGCCTCCTCTTAGGCTCTTCTGCTTTGTTCAGCTTTGCTTGCCCTGTGTCCCAAGCCCAAAGGCACCACTCTGGGTGGAAAGCTTGGTGGTGGTGGTGGTGGTCGTGGAACATGCATCACTGCGTCTCGTTTGGGACCACGGTCCCGGATGCTGGACGTCCACTGTCTGAAAAGGGTTGGTTCGCACACTTTGTCCAGCTTCCCGTTGTTTACAGCCGGAAGGCAACTTCAGTCCAAGCTGCTTCATGGGCCCTAGAAGTGGAAGTTTCGCTTCATGTAGTCTTGATGCCTCTGTGATCCAGATATGGTCTCAGGCAATTGAATCATTTTTCAAATTCCATTGCATAGTAATACATGAGTATATTTGTCTTCTAAAAAATTGTGAGAGACAACAGGTAGGAGTCTGGTCCCATTGGATCACCATTCCCAGTTAGTTACAGGTCTCTCACCTCCCTCGCTCCTGCCTCTCAAGGGGGAACTGATGATCAGTGGTCGGTGTAGCCTTGGTCTCAGCATTTACCTGCATGTTTGAGAACCCACAAGAAACATGGAGTCTTGGGGAGCCTGGGTGGCTCAGAGGGTTAAGCGTCTGCCTTCGGCTCAGGTCATGATCTCCAGGTCCTGGGATTGATCCCCACATCGGGGTTCCTGCAGGGCAGGGAGCCCGCTTCTCCCTCTCCCTCTGCCCCTCCCCCTGCTTGTACTCTCTCTCTCTTAAATAAATAAATAAATCTTAAAAAAAAAAAAAGAAAAGAAAGGAAGAAAGAAACACAAAGTCAAGGGCACCTGGCTGGCTCAGTAGATAGAGCATGCAACTCTTGATCACAACCCCAGGTTGTGAGTTCGAGCACCACATTGGGTGTAGGGATTACTTAAAAATAAAATTAAAAAAAAAAACACTTTGTAAAAAGAAGAAAGAAACACAGTAGGCCTTCTATGACCCAGCAATGCCACACCTGGGCATCTGCCGAAGAGAAATGAAAATGTACGTCCATAAAAAGAGATGCCCAAGAATGCTCTGAGCAGCTTTGTTTATAATAACCCCAAACTGAAAATAACCCAAATGTCTATGAACAGTGGGCTGAATAAATACATTGAGGTATACCTGTACGATGGAGTTCTGCACCACAAGGAAGAAGCATGACGTACCATTAGATGCGAGAGTCTGTTCGAATCTCACAGACAGACATTAAAGCAAAAGAAGCCGGACACAAAAGTAAATCCCGCGGAGGTTAAAGTTCAAGAACAGGGGAAGCAATCAATGGTGGTAGAAGTCAGAAGAGCGGTGACCACACTAATGGTAGGGTGAATGGAGAAGAAAGGGCAGGAGGGGACCTTGAGAGGTAATGGAATGTTCTAGGTCTTCATCTGGGTATTGGTTACAGGAGCATATTTACTCTGTGACTGTTGATTGAGCTGCTCACTTAAGATGCCGTGCTTTATTGAATTCGACTCGATTTTTTTTTTTAAAGATTTTTATTTATTTATTTGAGAGAGAGAGAATGAGAGACAGAGAGCACGAGAGGGAAGAGGGCAGAGGGAGAAGCAGACCCCCCGCTGAGCGGGGAGCCCGATGCGGGACTCGATCCCGGGACTCCAGGATCATGACCTGAGCCGAAGGCAGTCGCTTAACCAACTGAGCCACCCAGGCGCCCTCGACTCGATTTTTAAAAAGTGAAAACAATAATATAACTAACCCCTAGGAAGAAAATAATTAAACCAAGTATGAAAATCACAAGGAAGTGAATTGAGCCCATGTGACTGATGCTTTAGGTTTAATTGTATGTATAGTGATGACTTTTGTAATAACATTTTTTTTTAAAGATTTTATTTGTCTGTCATAGAGGGAGAGAGAGAGAGCACAAGCAGGGGGAGAGTGGCAGGCCGAGGGAGAAGCAGGCTCCCTGCTGAGCAAGGAGCCCGACGCAGGACTAGATCCCAGGACCCTGGGATCATGACCTGAGCTGAAGGCAGATGCTTAACCAACTGAGCCACCCAGGTGTCCCTGTAATAACATATTTTAAATAATGTGTTTTGTAAGTCTATTTTAAATTTTTGGGTTTATTTTATTTTATTTTAAGTAAGCGCTACGCCCAACGTGGGGCTTGAACTCACGACCTCCGACCCTGAGATCAAAAGTCAAATGCTCTTCACACTGAGCCAGCCAGGCACCCCTAGTCTATCTTAAATTATTTGAGGTCTTTAATTATATTTGTAATTCACATTCAGATATACAAAATAAAAACACACTACTGCTTTAAACTATATAAGGGAAATTAGATCTCGAATTAACATCTAAACACTAGATACTTAAGAGAAAAAAATATGTGTTTAAATGCTTTGTAATGAAATGGTGTCATATGTTACCATTCTGCCACTTGTTTTTTCCACTTAGAAATATATCTGGGCGGGGAGGGTGCCTGGGTGGCTCAGCCAGTTAAGTTTCTGCCTTTGGCTCAGGTCATGATCTCAGGGTCCTGGGATCAAGTCCCCAGTTAAGCTCCCTGCTCAGCAGGGAGTCAGGTTCTCCCTCTCCCTCTGCTCCTCCTCCCAGCTTGTGCTCTCTCTTTCTGTCTCAGATAAACAAATAAAATCTTAAAGAAAAAAAAAAAAGAGGACACCTGGGTGGCTCAGTTAGATAAGCGTCTGCCTTGGGCTCAAGTCATGATCTCAGGGTCCTGGGATCGAGCCCCACGTCAGGCTCCCTGCTCAGTGGGGAGTCTGCTTCTCCCTCTGCCCCTCCCCCTGCTTGTGCTCTCTCTCTACCAAATAATTTTTAAAAATTATATATATATCTTGGGGGTGCCTGGCTGGCTCAGTCAGGAGAACATGCAACTTTGATCTTGAGGCCAACACTGGGTGTAGAGATTACTAAAAAAATTTGTTAATTAAAAGAGAAAGAAAGAAATATATCTTGAAGCTCTATTTATTTAACTCATGACCCTGAGATCAAGACCTGAGCTGAAATCAAGAGCCGGATGCTTAACCAACCAAGCCACCAAGATGCCCCTAAAATCTTTTTTTTGAGAGAGAGAGCGAGCACACATGAGTGGGGGAGTTTCGGGGGAGGTGCAGAAGGAGGGAGAGAATCTTAAGCAGGCTCCACGCTGAGCACAGAGCCCGACGCAGGGCTCGAACCCACGACCCTGAGATCATGACCTGAGCCAAAATCAAGAGTGGGACACTTAAACGACTGAGCCACCCCGGCGCCCCTTGAAGCTCTAACAATGTTCTAATACCTGATTTTTAAACTGGTGCATAGAATTTTGTAATATGAACTCTGGTGCTTTACATTTGTTACCCAGTGTCAGGCATATAGGAAGTGCTCAATGAATACTTGTTTTATGAATGAAAACTCCCCTTTTCTCTAAACTGTAAAATCCTTGAGGGCCGAAGAATGTTTGTGCATTCCCTGTATCTAGGGAGAAGCCACATCACACATACTGGTTAACTATAAAATCTCTTTGACTCTACGATGCTCCCATGAGTCACATCTTAGCTCCCTCACCACTAAGAGGGGGCAGATGAGGCTCAGAGAGGCTACATAACTTGCCCAGGGCCACACACCAAGTGAAAACCAGAGCTACAAGCTTCGGGTTCTGCAAAGTCTGAGCTTCGCTGAGATGCTGAGCCTCCAGGGAAGGCTATCTCGCCACACAGAGGAACAGGAAGAGGAAGTTCAGGGAGGAAGATGAGGAGGGAAGAAGTCAGGGGAGGCTGAGGAAGAGGCTGCACTGGATGCAGGGTCCCTGGGGCTGGTTGGTGACTCCCAGGCCCCTCTGACCCTCCTGCCCTGCCCATCACCAGCCTGGACGCTCCTTAGAATCTGTCCCCTTAGCACATGAGTCCTTTTCAGAGGGTCATGAGGTCACGACTATTTTGTAACATGTCATTTGCCTCTCTCACTCTGTGTGCACTAGAATTTTCCACAGGCTACATGATGTGTGATATCACCACAAACTGAAGACAGAAGCAGGTGTGAGAATCCAGTTGCCTTCTATTAAGCCAGATGTTAAAGGGAGTTGCGGAATGTAAAAAAAAAAAAAAAAACAATACCACCATTCTCACGATTTTTTTTTAGTTTTGGAAAATATGGTTATTTTTTTCTATAAAATGTTTTTAGGTTAAAACATAGTGGGTTCATTGTTACTTTCTTTCTTTTTTTTTTTTTAAAGATTTTATTTATTTATTTGAGAGAGAGAGAATGAGAGAGAGCACATGAGAGGGGGGAGGGTCAGAGGGAGAAGCAGACTCCCCGCTGAGCAGGGAGCCCGATGCGGGACTCGATCCAGGGACTCCAGGATCATGACCTGAGCCGAAGGCAGTCGCTTAACCAACTGAGCCACCCAGGCGCCCTCATTGTTACTTTCAAATAATGTGGGTTTTTTTGAGTAGGCTCCATGCCCAGCGTGGAGCAATGCAGAGGCTGAACGCACAACCCCAAGTTGTGATCAGGAGTCGGACACTTAACCAGCTAAGCCCCCCAGTTGCCCCTCAAATGAAAAGTTTTAAATGTCTCAGTAATTCCTAATACAGTAAATATTGATAACCCACATCATCAAAGCTTTTTGAGAATTTCAATAATTTTTAAAAATGCAAAGAGGTCCAGGGAGCCTGGGTGGCTCAGTCAGTTAAGTTTCCCACTCTTGGTTTTGGCTCAGGTCATGATCTCGGGATCAAGGGATCGAGCCTGGGGTAGGGCTCCACACTCAGCAGGGAGTCTGCTTGGGGACTGTCTCGCTCCCTCTGGACTGCCCTCCAAAATAAAAAAATAAATAAATCTTAAAAAATAAAAATAAAAAAATAAAGAGGTCCTTAGACCAAAACTTTGACATTCTCTGCCCTTTGGTGTCCTTGGTATGTGGTCACCAAGCAGGTGCTCATTTATGGCACGATGAAGCGGATGCATGAAGGGATGTATGAGTAGGAAATGAATCAGGAATTATGGTTTTGGATACATTTGAGGATAGATGATCTACTGCTTTAAACATCCACAGAAGGAAGAGAAGCAGGAAGGGAGGAGAGCATTCTTCCTCTTGAGAGTTTCCTCCTCTGTAAATGGACAATCATAAGCCACCCAGAAGAATGTTCTGCTCAGATTCTTCCGTGAGCGCAGCCCTCGGAGTGCCTGGCGAAGGAGAGGGAGGGCCAGGGGACGAACACCAGAGAAACCCCCTGGATGCTTTGCCGTCTTGCACCCACCGTGGGTAGGCCTCCAGTGGAAGTTTCCGGCCCACGTTCTCCTATCCCCTTGAACCCTCCTCCGCCACCCCACCTCCAGATGCAGGGATCTCCCATCTGACTGAAGGGGAAGAGAAAGTTCAGGAACCATGGAAAGGAAACCCGACAAGATCTGGGCAGAACCAGGGGTCTGCCTGTGCACCTCTGAGAAGGCAGCTCGGGGCAGGGAGGGCAGTGGGGTCTGGTTTCCAGTGCCCAGCTGAGGGTGGAGGCCAGGGTCCCAGGGTTAATACCCGACCCTAATTCCACCAGGAGGGTCTTCAGTCAGACAGTGGAGAGAGGGAAGTGTCGAGCGGCCATCACGAGGGCTGACCCCTTCACAGGGTAGGAGGTGCCTGGCGTCCCCAACCTCTTGGGATTTGGGGGGGCAGGCAAAGTGAGAAGTACTATCTGCAAAGCCCTTGGCGAGCATCGGAAGGGCGAGCTTTGAGTTGGGAAGGTCTCTCTGTGGCATGTCCAGTGTCCACAGGTTTCTGTGGCATCGGCTCCCAGCAAGGCCTGGCTCTCACTGGACCTGGTGTCAGTCCTGTATGTCACCTTCTCCAACTGGCCTTCCCCAGCCACCCGCATCCGCAAGGTCCCCTCCGCCCTGGGATTCCTTATCTCTGCCCCGAGTTGTCTCTTTTGCATTCCTTCATTCCACAAATATTTATCCATCGCCTGCAACGTGCCAGGCCCTGTGGTGGGAACCTCCTGGTCAACCAGGCCGAGGCCCAAATCCCCGTCTTCGGGGCCCTACTGTCGCCAGTGGGAGACGAACCTTGGCAGAGGATGATTCCTCAACATTTACAGAGGTGGCGCTCGGAAGAAACGGGGGTGGGGGGGTGTTGCGGAAGGAAGGCAGCCTGGCCCGGTCCCGGCATGGGACAGATTTCCAGAGGAGGCAACGCTGCAGTCCTGACAGTCCTGAAGGACAGACAGCTCCCTAAGGGTAGCTGAGGGAGGGCAGGAGGGAGCCCCAGGCCCGGGGATGTCCTGAGCAGGAGCCCAGCTCCTGAAGGAAGCTAAGGTGGGGTCAGGAGCTCAGGTTTTCCGCCCACAAACACTCCTCCTATTATCTTCACAAAGCACTGTCCTGCCACAGTGGGTGTTTGGTAAATAAGAGGCTTGTCCTAAACTGCAGGGTGGTGGATGAGCTTGTCCTTCAAGCAGGCGCTGGATGCCCTCCGAGTGCCTCCCCGGGTGCCCGCTCTGGCTGGGGGAGGAGGCGAAGCAGCAAAGCCCATCCTCCCACAGAGCTTACCGTGGGGGGCTTGGGATCGCCGAACACCCACAAACCTCATCCCTAAGACAGGGCAGGTATTAGGGAAGAGGGGTGGTGTCTCAGAGGTGACTCCCCACTGCCCGCTTGAGGGATCCCAGGCACACGGAGGAGGTTTAAGCCTTGCCCTTCAGGGCCGGGTCAGCTGCTCAATGAAAGCCGCTCTGACACCTGGTGCCAAACCACTTGTTTTAAGACGAAACCATCAATTACCTTGCCCAATTGAGTCACCTTTTAACATAGCCAATGGTCCAAGCAAAAGCCACCCACAGGCTGTTTCAGTCCTGGGTCGCGTGAGGATTTGGGAGATTCTGCACCACAGAACTTCACAGATCAGCCCCCATAGGATCTACGGGACTTGCAGAATCCCGCAGGTGCATTCTGCAGCGTAAAGGCAAGAAGTGAAGGTGTCGTGTCAAAGAACGTAGCGGTGCTTCATTTAGTTTCCAAAACGCTGCGACGAGTTTAATGAGACACCGCAACGGTGCAGAGAGGGCCCAAGTCCTCTCAAGGTCACCTATAATGGGCGGCCGAATCAGTACATATTAAAGAGTACAAACTTCCTAGCTTCTCCCCAGAAGTCACCACGATTAAGAAGTTTAGTGAGTAAAAAATAATAATAATAATAAAAATTAAAAATAAATAAAAAAGAAGTTTGGTGAGTGTCTTTTGAGTCCCTCTTATATATATTTAAGTCCCTATTTCTGCACATCACTTTTCTAAAGAAGATCTTATTCTTTGCTATTTTATAGGAATTTAGCACGTAGCAATATTCTTGGCTAATCCTCTGCACTGCTATGCGTGCATCAGCAGCCAGATCTCTCCGCATCTGATGGCGGAGGTGGCATGATGATGAGCAGCTTCTCTCATACTTATTGACCACTTGCATCTCTTCTTTTGTGAGCCAACTGCTCATGCTCTCTGCCCACAGTTCGACCGCACCCACCTTTTACCTGCATCAAGCATAGTCTCAGAATCTGTCGAACCCACACGCAACTGGGAGATGTGCATTTGTGTGTGTTTGAGGCTTGAGGAGGTGACTCATGTGACAGCTTCCCAATGGATAGAATCCAGCTGGCAGCCCCAACCGCATTTATTTTAAGATCCCTCCCATTTGAAGCGCTGCCTTTATCATTTCTCAGGCTCCCTCGCGGGCATGGGTCTGTTGCTGTATTCTGCCCGTCCTGCCATGTTGGTTAAATAGTGGATTCCTCCAGTACCAAGGTGGAGGGCGAGGGCTCCCAGCCCTGTTTCCACACCTTCTCTCTGCCTTCCTCCTGCGCAAGAGCTTCAGGGTCTATTTGGTTCTTCTCCAGCTCCCAACCCTACCCTATCTTCCCCCGCCATCCACCCCAAAAACTCCTGCTTTAATTTTGAGTGGAATTACTGTGAATGCATAGACACATTTTGAGACACCTGGGATCATTATACTGATGAGGCTGAGATTAGGTCACTTTTATGTCTAGAATGGGGGGGGAATCCAGCTTCTTAATGCAGAGCCCTCAGGTTAAAAACAAAAATCCAGACGGGTGACCTGGAGGATGGCCACAAGGGCATAGAGTCCTCAAAGACTCACCTGCAGCTCTGGCCCCAGACTTCTGACACAGCTCGGGGGCAGGGGCGTGGCCACGCCAAGGCTTCCAGCCCTTAAGTGAAGCACCCGCTCCAGGGCTAGGTGCAATGTATTCTCAGTTCAGGACTTGTTCGTATCAGCCCCCTTTCCTTGTAGGAACTGGTCCTATAAGTAGAATCAAATAGACTTTTTTTTTTTAAAGCTAATTTACATACTGATCGCTATTAGGTATTTTCATTGTTCAAAACATTTTAGTAGACTTTCATTTAGCAAATATTTATCCTATACTTCACATCCTAGCCAGGGAGAAAAGCCCTGAGCAAATAAATCGGCCACATCTAGGTCCACATCTGGAGATGAGGTTCCCGGGACAGGCGAAGCAAGAAGAGAGAAGTGGGGGTGCTGGGGTGGTGGGGCCAGGCCTCCAGAGCTGGTGCAATTGAAATCGGTGGTCAAAGGGAGGCCTCTCCCCCAGGTGAGGGATCACAACCCGAATGTGTTTATTCATCTGTGAATTTACTGTCCATCTCTTCCCTCGAGTGAGAATGTCAGAATGGCGGGGACCTCATCTGTCCGCAGGAGCCTGGCTGATGCTTGCTGCGTGGCGGGCTCTCTGTTGGAAAGACTGGAAGGGGAAGCAAGATCTACATCTCAGGGGAAAAGTGGATTAATCCAGAGTGGACTGGCTACCGCACTCTATTCAATGTAGATAGATAGCTTCACACTTGACTCATCCATGATTTTTTTTTTTTTTTTAGATTTTATTTATTTATTTGAGAGACAGGCTGAGAGAGAGAGAGAGCACGAGCAGGGCAGAGGGAGAGGGACAAGCAGACTCCCGGCTGAGCAGGGAGCCCGACACTGGGCTCAATCCCTGGACTCTGGGAACATGACCTGAGCCAAAGGCAGACGCTTAACCGACTGAGGCGCCCCACCCATGATTTTTCTTAAACTGCCACTGTGGTTTCAGTGGGTCCGGGGCAGGGACTTTGCACCTGCTAACAAGCTCCCAGGCGACGTGCTGACCTTAATCCTCGCATCTTGCTTGCCATTAAAGCGACTCACGGCGTTTGCCAATTTTTGAAATTTTGTCAGTTTTCCTCGGAAGACTGGAAAAAAAAAAAAAACAAACACTCAATTGAAAGGGGTCTGGTTATCATGATAAGAAATGATTAAGTTCTGTTGGGAGCGGCAATCCTGTCCCCCACAGGGGTGGGGGTTTAGAATAACAAACAAGCAAGCGAACAAAAAGTATCTGTTAGAGACACACATTAAAGTTTTTCTGGGAGAAATGACATGAAGTCGGGGCTTTGTTTTAAAACATTGAGGCAGGGAGTCGAGAGAGATGGTTGAAGCCCGGAGTGACAGGAGCAGTGGTTAAAAACAGCGGAGGGTCCAGGGTGAAGGGTGGGTCGCCGGACAATTCTCTCTCCTTCGGGATGTGTTTGAAAAGTTCTAATAATAATAAATAAAATGGAAATAAGACGTGAGCCCGATTTTGAAGAGCTGCAAACCTGTTAGGCAGAGTTGAAGCAGGGTCAAGCACGCAATAGCTGCTAGTATTATTCTAATGAGTGACATTATTATTATTTAAAAAACCGCGGTCAGCAGTTATGTCTGAGCATGGTGCTGGGGGAGCAGATTCAGAAAGAGGTGCTTGCTTTGTGGGCTCGCTCCTTCTCCTCTCTTCTCTTCTCTCTTTTTCTTCTCTTCTCTCTTTTTGTGGGTGGTGGGGTTTAATTCCCTTCTCTTCCTGTGGCCATACCCAATGCAGACCCCACCAACTTTACTGCCTAAAACTACTATTAACATTTTCTCTTAACACAAATATTCACTTAACAAAGGAGCAATTGCAGATCTAAGGAACAACTGTTTATGGTGGCAGGGAGCAGGGCAGGTGAATGGGTGGGGACAGGGGTTTGCTTTGTTCCCACTTCATAACTTCCTGCTGGTTTTCTGTTTTAATGTGTTTTTTTTTAATGACCCAAGAACGCATGACTATGCTTCAGCTATAAAATATTCTTGATATATGTACAAGTGTGCAGCTACAGAACACAGAAACGTCTTTCCTTCCCCCTAGCTTTTTCCCAGAAGCACACATTATTCCTGAAGTTAACCAGTTGCTTCTTTCAGACTCTTTCCTCTTCAGTGCCCTCCTTGTGATGATGCCCAGGAGTTCCCTAGTTTCTCCCCAGAAGCAACCACGATTCAGAAGATGCACAGATGCTTGGAGTCCTTTTTCTATGCATTTAAGATATCTCTGCAAACCAGCTTTTATACATATCCTATTCTTTGCTATTATGCACAAATCTACCACTTAGCGATATTTTTGGCCATCCTGCTGCATTATTATCTATAGCTATATCTCATTTCTAAATATCTGCAGAATTGTTCACTTTACAGAATTTAATCAATAAATAACCACAATAATTTTCTTCTGGGGGGTAGAGGAGCTCAGCACGATGACTAAGACCTGAAAGTTTTGCTATTCTAGGAACTGGAAAGATATTCCAGAGAATCTAGAACTTTTATCTTATCGGGTGGAGGTGAATCTATGAGACAGTCTCCACCCCGTAAGTGTGGTGATTAAAGGGAAGCCCAGCTAGAAGACCAAACAACAAAACAACTCACAGGAACCATGTCTGCAAGAGCCCGGTGTGTGGGCATGATTTCTCTCCACTTCCCAGGTCTAGATGACCGTGAAAGGTGGCTTGTTATCAAAGTTTAGCCAAAATGATGAATGCTCTATTACTCAGTGGCTCCATGTTGCTCATACAAACAGGATTGCTGCACCGAAGCAGATGGGGAAACAGGCTTGTCAGTTACTGAAATGCCTACCACGAAGCTGCAATTTTGAGCACCCTTAAAAGATGCTACAGTGCTGGCCACTTGGAGACTCGCTGCCTGCCAGTAGCTAGAAGCCCTCTCGAATGTAATTATTAGCATGCCTTGAGCCTTTCCTAGGCACCAGACAGTAGGGTGTTACTCTGTCAATCCAAAACAATCCATGGACCACCTACTAAGCACCGCCCATGATTATAGGTATTGGGCATAGAGCAGTGAACAAAACAGAAATCATATCTGCCCCATGGGGTTTCTGGTCTGTCGGGAGAGACAGCCTCAATCACTTATCCAGAGCTGCAAAGAGTCAAAGTGTGATGGAGGAAGGAAGATGCTCCAGGCCAAAGACATAGCATGTGCCCTGCTCTGAACCTAACTTGAAGACCATCACCTACGGACTAGCAGGACAACTTTGGACAAGATAATTCACTGTTTAGAACTTATTTTTTGTCATCTGTAAAGTAATAGCTCAGTCACAGCTCATGTGACTGTGAGCCCCAAAGGTGCACCCTTTTCAGCGCATTAATGGGGACCTCCATCGGAGAAGCTTGGTGAAGAGACTGAACCCCCTCCCTGTTCGCTGCTGGTCAAAGGTCTGGGCACAGCTGCCTTTGAATGTGGGCACCCCAGCTGGGCTCTCATCCCTAATCCTGCTGTGAACCCTAATCCAGACCTTTATCTCTGGGAGATGGAATTGGTGGTGGGGGGTGGGGAATGACATTCTCTATGTGTTGTTCCAACATCCTTTTCCATAAATGTGTTCTTGGGATAATAATACCAACTTAATTTTTTATTAAATGATTTGGCGTTGGCACGAGGGCAGTCAAAAAACTTAATGGACCCAAAAAAAAAGGGCGCCTGGGTGGCTCAGTCGGTTAAGTATCTGCCTTTGGCTCAGGTCGTGATCCCAGGGTCCTGGGACTGAGCCCACATCAGGCTCCCTGCTCGCCTTCTTCTCCCTTTCCCGCTCCTCATGCTTGTGTTCCCTCTCTCTCTGACAAATAAATAAATAAAATCTTAAAAACAAAAACAAAGGGCGCCTGGGTGGCTCAGTTGGTTGGGCGACTGCCTTCGGCTCAGGTCATAATCCTGGAGTCCTGGGATCGAGTCCTGCATCGGGCTCCCTGCTCAGCAGGAAGTCTGCTTCTCCCTCTGACCCTCCCTCCTCTCATGGTCTCTCTCTCTATCTCATTCTCTCTCTCAAATAAATAAATAAAATCTTAAAAATAAATAAATAATAAATAAAAATTAAAAAAAAAAACACAAAAACGTAATGGACCTAAGACATTTAATACCCTATCCATGTATATATGAGGGTTTGGCAAATGGTAAAAGATTTCATTTCATATCAGTGGAGGAAAAACAGGTAATCCATACGTGACATTAAAAAGAAGCATTTTGCAGTGAAAACTTAACCCCTTATTCCAAAAAGAAGTACAGTGATAGCAAAGAATTAAAGGTATAGAGGGAGAAAGGAATAAACAAATTTAGTAATGGACATGATGTTAACACCACAACACGAAGAATAATGTTGACAAAATTTACAACATAAAACTTTCAAATATGCAATATTTTGGTATGAAAAACTACCTGGGTGCTTTCCCACCCAGCAGGAAAGAACACATGACAGCAAGTCAGCAGCTTCAGCAAATAGAAGTTGGAGTATGTCCTTCCGTACA
>NC_138378.1:5757024-5791640 GCF_054177405.1 Leptonychotes weddellii
GCCAGCGGCTCTGCACCGCCCTTCCCGCGCACACCTGGATGGAAAGAAGCCCATTCGGGAGCCCGGCTCAGACAGCAGGACCCTCACCCTGGCTGAGTATAGCTCCGGTGTAGGGAGCAAGAGGTGGGGTCAGACCTGGAAGTGGGCTTGCAATTTCTGGCAGTCTGAAAGTAGGGCTCGATCCCAGGACCCTGGGACCATGACCTGAGCCGAAGGCAGACACTTAACCATCTGAGCCACCCAGGTGCCCCAAATAATTCATTTTTAATGATTAAAAGCAAGACATATGCCTGCCCCCCAAAACAAATGGGAATAGCACAGAAATGCAGAAAATAAGGGCTTGACTTCTCCATTCCCCAAGCCATCTACCTCCTCACTGTTACATTTTAAAATGTTGAAGTATTTTACGGATTTGCAAAACAGATGGCCCACTGTGTCTAGCATCCCCACGGCTGGAATGCCTTCTTCATTGCTGTTTTGGAATGACTTTGTGATCCACTCATGTCTAAGTACAGAGAAAGTTCAAGTGTCCTTCTTGGGGAGCTTTCAGTCCAAACAAATCTAAGACATGTGGCCCTGACCTCACACCATATCTCTTCCTGTCTCCTTGGTCTTCTCTTTAACACTGATCTCCATACATCAGTCCCTCACCAACGAAAGAGGCTTCTTGGGACACCACCCCCTCCATGAGTATCCGTTCCACCATTTCTTGATCCATCAGTTTGGTCCACCCACAGTCCCACTGCAGAGCACGATGGGTCACTATCCCTTCCCTGTCACTCTGCGCACGTAGCTTAGTTTTGCTCTACGTATCTGTCTTTCAGAATTTAATGCCTCAGAAATAGATTCACTGACCCGCCTCCTAACACGTTCATCTGGTACCGCACTATTTTGCTTGCTTTAGAGGAAGTGTTAAAATCTTTTCAGGTATATCCTCTTTTATTTTACTTTGCAAAATTGGAGAAAAAAGAATTAAAGGGGGCCAGAGACCCTGGTGGTTGGCTCCTTGGGGACAAGGGTCATCTTTGATATTGCATTTCCAGTGCCTAATGTGATTGACTCCAGAATGGACAGTTGGGAGACCTGGAAGTCCCCATTGTAACCCAGTGGTCACATCTCCCATCAGTAGCTGGTACAAAGAGCCCTACAGAGCATACAGCAGGGTTGCCAGATAAAATACAGGATGCTTTTCTTTTTTTCTTTTTTTAACAAATACCTTTTTAGTAGAGGCAGGTTATAAAAATGTAATTGCATAGGGCATAACTTACACTAAAAAAGTATTCATTGTTTATCTGAAATTCAGATTTAGGGCATCCTATATTTGTATCTGCTATGTATATCAATCCTACCTATGAAGAATTCTTTTTTTTTTAAGATTTTATTTATTTATTTGACAGACACAGCCAGAGGGGGAACACAAGCAGGGAGAGTGGGAGAGGGAGAAGCAGGCTTCCTGCGGAGCAGGGAGCCCAATGTGGGGCTCGATCCCAGGACCCTGGGATCATGACCTGAGCTGAAGGCAGACGCTTAACAACTGAGCCACCCAGGCACCCCAAATTCTTTTTTTTTTTTTAAAGATTTTATTTATTTATTCATGAGAGACAGAGAGAGAGAAGGGGAGGGAGAAGCAGGCTCCCTGCTAAGCAGGGAGCCCGATGTGGGACTTGATCCCAGGACCCTGGGATCATAACCTGACCTGAAGTCAGATGCTCAACAGACTGAGCCACCCAGGAGTCCCACCCTGAAGAATTCTTGATTAAAAAAAAGTTTAACATGAATCTAAGCATTAAGCCAGCAAACTCAGCTTCCAGTTTACAATTTACAAGTTTACAAGTTTACAAGGAAGGATTTAAAGACGCCACCAGGGAACAATGAGACAAGCACAGTGTGGTACATTGTGAGGGTCCCTGACCAGGTGTGAGGGGCATGGGATGGAAGACTATTCTACATTAGCAACTCAGGAGACATAATGCAATGCATGAATTCTGATTTGATGCTGGATGATGTGTGTGTGTGAGGGGGGCGGGGGGACAAGGGCCAGATATATTTTCGATATACTTTCTAGAGTTTTGATGGAGAATGGAACTCAGCTTTCTAAAGGAGGTCCCCAGGCATGGGGCTATGGTGTATGGTCAACTGTTTGCAAATTAACTGCTAAAAAAGATACTTGAAAATTTACAGAATTATAGGAAATGAAATCAGAAAGCAAATGACCTAGGATGGAGGAGCCTGCCTTTTATTTTCTGCCTTTGTGTGCTCATGTACCTCAGTTTATCTGGATCTTGGGCATATCTTGGTTTTGTAACTAAAAACAATTCATTAAAACTAAGACCAAACACACACACAAGGACATGAAAGCCCATCAGAAATGGCCTTAGCACATGCCCTTCCCTTTGCACCAAGATGCTCAGACTCAGGCAAGCTCCCACTTTTGGGGGGTGGCGGTAAGTAGCCCCTTAGTGCTCCTGGGTCTCCACACTAGGCCCTGGCTGCCCTGAGTACAGAGACCGTCTCCTCTTCCTTATTTCCGTAAGGGCCTATTTTGTGCCAGATTGTGTGCTAAAAGGGACCTGAGCTTGTCCTATTGAGGGACAATGGGAGACTACTGGGTAAATGTCTGCACACACTGGGCCCCCAGTTCAGGTAAATGGGCTAATGCCCAGCAGCAGGGCTCAGACCCAACTCTTTCCTGGCTCGCTCCATCCACTACCGGTCCGGTCACCCACCCGGGGAGCACACCATGCTGAGGACAGGATGGAGGCCAGCATTTGTTCTCCCCAAATCTCTTCGGTAAAATACTAACAATGATGATGATGAAACATTAACTTAAACACAACTTAAGACAAAGGCTTTAGTTTTGATGCAAATTTTTAGGAGAAAAATGATCATTAATGAGTGAGAGGCCAAGACTGCCTCTTCGAATAGAAATTTCCAGATTGGCTCCTTGGCCTCAGTCACTGCGTCTGTTGCATGGGGAGCACGAAGGTGCCGTGGTCACTATGACCAGTAAGTGAAACCGTGTACATGGGTAGCTGGGCACAGCGCTGGCCACTGAATGTCCATCACTGTCAGCTACCATTGAGGCCGGACGGGAGGGTCTCTGCTGAGCTTGAGAATTATCCTGACATAAAGCAGCTGGTCAGGAGAAAAGCACAAGAGTTTTATTAAATCTTTCCATGCCCATGGAGGCCTTCAGAAAGGGAATGAAGCCCTAAAGAAGGGACCAAGGCAAGAAGCTTCTATACCTTTGAAATAAGGACAAGATAGTCAGGAGGTAGCAAGACAGAAGGGTTTCAGCTGTAAGCTGCAGGAAGTGACTAGGAGCTGCACAGGCGGGTCGGGGGGGGGGGCGGGGACCAGCAGAAGATAAGGTTCTGTTTGTGGGCTTGTTTGAACAGATCCAACTCAGCACGGATTCCCAGTCTCCGGAATGTTCTCCTCTTCCTAGTACGGGGAGGGCAGGCACCTTTCTCATGGGAAATTTTATGGCCTGTTTTTAGGTAGAAAGGAGGAGGTCGGGGAGCCCTGCCCGCATCCGCTGTTTCTCAAGTGCCTTCAGGTCAAAATAATCAATATGCCAAAGCAGCGTGCGTGGGGGCGGCGTGTTCAGAACTCTATCCAGGCTTCACATGCTTCTGTGCTTAAGCTACATGTATGAACACAGGCACTGTCAAGGAATACCGTTGCTAAGAAAAAGTTTGCAAAAGCTTTTCACACATCCACTAGGATGTCGGGGATTGGAGACCAGGGAACCCCCATGTATTGCTGGTAGGAGCACATCATGGTGCAGCCATGGGGAAAAGTTTGCAGGCTCCTCAAAAAGGTGAACATACAGCCACCATATGACTCATCAATTCCACTTCTAGGGATACACCTCCAAGAATTAAAAACAGGTATTCAAACAAAAGCGTGTACAAAAATGTACATAGCAGCACCATGCACAAGAACCAAAGGTGGAAACATCAGCAGATGCATAAACCAAATGCGGCTCATGCATCCAATGGAATGAAGTATGAAGACTTGCTACCATATGGATGGACCTCAAAAACATCATGTTAAGTGAAAGAAGCCAGTCACAAAAGAGCACATATGACATGATTCCATGTTTAGGACATATCCAAAATAGGCAAATCCACAGAGTGACTGCTTCATGGGTCTGGGGTTCCCTTTCAGGGTGATGGAATGTTCTGGAACGAGATAGAGGTAACACTTGCACCACATTGTGAACGTATTACATGCCGCAGAATCGTACAATTTAACGTGGTTAAAATGGTTTTATGTTATGTGGATTTTATGTTATGTGACTTTTACCTCAATGTAAAAAAGGTGGCATATCAATATGATAGCTTTTTTTTTTTTTAAGATTTTATTTATTTATTCATGAGAGATAGAGAGAGAGAGAGAGAGGCAGAGGGAGAAGCAGGCTCCCAAGGAGTAGGGAGCCCGATGCGGGACTTGATCCCAGGACCCTGGGATCATGACCTGAGCCGAAGGCAGACGCTTAACCATCTGAGCCACCCAGGCGCCCAATATGATAGCTTTTATACCGATTTTAAAACCTGCAGAAGACGTATCAATACCTCCGTAGGGAATAAAAGAATAAAAACGTGAAGGGGAAGAAAACTCCAAATTCAGACAGTTTGCCTTAGGGAGGCTGGGCGGAGTGGGGTTGTGGAGAGCCCCCAGGGGTTTCAGCGCTGGCTCGAGTGTCCCCTTCAGGAGCTGGGAGCTGAGCATGCAGGAAGTCTTGGTATGTAATGTTCCCTCTTCTTACTTCATGCCTGAAATAGTTTACGTTTGAAATCCTTCTGGAGTGAAAGGGGTCAGTCTTTTTCTTTATCGTCCCGGTGTTTCTGTTACCACTTCTCTCTTCTTTCTACCATTTTCCTGGTGAGATTCTACTTGACGCATTTACCAATTTGCCAAATCTGTCCTTTCTTGGAGACTAATGAATGAAGTGTCTTTTTTTTTTTTTTGTCTTGCAATAATATTATTTCAAAGGATCAATTCTCCACTGATGTGACATGACATGTTTTACCATTTACCAAACCCCCACTGAGTTGACTGCTTTTCCTTCTACTAGCAACCACCTTCTATTCCTTTTGATCAAAAATTGGAATAATCCAAGAACACCTGGGTGGCTCAGTAGTTAAGCGTCTGCCTTCAGCTCAGGTCATGATCTCAGGGTCCTGGGATCGAGCCCCGCATAGGGCTCCCTGCTCTGCAGGAAGCCTGCTTCTCCCTCTGCCTGCCGCTCACCCTGCTTGTGCGCTCTCTCTATCTCTGACAAATAAATAAATAAATCTTTTTTAAAAATCTAAAAAACATTGGAATAATCTGTATTATCACCACAAGGACATGTTTGTAGCAAACAAAGCTGAAACAACACATAACAGGTGCAGTTTCCCATTTTTGGCCCTCACTAGCAAGTGACCTAACCTCTCCGTGCCTCAGTTTCCACACATCTAAAACAGAAATGACATTCTCAACCTCTTGGAGTTTGGGGGGAGGGAGAAGTGAAAAGCAATGTCTGCAAAGCCCTTGGTGAGCATCCAAAGTGGGAGCCTCGACCTTAAGGAGGGACTCACTTTTGTGGTGAGCTCAGCGTCCACGTTTCTGGGGCACAGGCCCTGGAGAAGGCCTGACTAATTCTCGGACCGGTGTGAGTCATATGTGTCATCTTCTCAAGCTGGCCTTCCCGGGCCACCTGGGTCCACAAGGTCTCTCACCGTGTGATTCCCTATCTCTGCCCTGAGCTGTCTCTTCTGCATTCATGCATTCCACAAATATTCATGGAGCATATGCTATGTGCCCAGCACTCTTCCAGGCATTTGGGATTCAGCAGTGAACAAAAAAACTCCTACAAATCCTGTCCTCGCAGATTTTCCATTCCAGTGAAAGAATCTAATAACTAAGTCAGATACATAGAGTGTCAGAACCCGCCCAGAACCCAGGAGAAGAATAGGCAGGTGAGATGGTCAGGGACAGTCACTGGATGGCATTTCACCAGGGCCTCCCCAGGGGGCATTTGAGTTATTATAATTCGCAGTGTTTCATTTGTCAGTTTCCTTATTTATTGCCTGTTGGTCTATGTCAACACCCCACTGGCATCCACTGCAAGGTAAGAGCCCCAGGAGGTGGGGCTCTGTTCATTGGTTCACTACGGTGTCCCTAAGGATTACCTCAGTCCCTGGAACATTCGAGCCCTCAATGCGTATTCACAGAATGGCAAGGGAAACCCCCTCTCCAGCAGTGGTCAGATCTCGAAAAAAAAAATTATGTTCAAGTGGAACAATCCAGAACTGGCTGATAGCCTCTCAGAAGAATTTCATTCAAATACCTTACAGGGCTTTGCCCATTGCCCACAGCTTCCCAGTTTTTATTCTGGCCTCGAGGAAAAGTTGGAAAATACAAGTGGACCATGGGAATAAGAATGACGGGCGCTCAGATCTCAGGAAAGGTGACAATTGAGCTACAAATGCATCTGATTCGGGCCCACAGTGTTATTACTGGTGCTTTATCACCCAAGGGACCTGGAGGCCAAGTGTCAGGGTGCTCATATGATTTATCAGACAGGGCATTTTTGAGAGTGGGGTGAAGCTAGTAGTTGCCATCGTGAGATGCCAACCAGGAGGATCTAGGAAACCTGTCCAGTGGTTCTCAGGGGGTAGGAGTGGGGGCGATTTGGGCCCCAAGGGACATTTGGCAATGTCTGGAGACTTTTGTGTTTGTCACGACTTGTGGTGGGGGTGGGGGGGTGCTGCAAGCAACTAGTGGGCGGAGTCCAGGGACACTCCAAACATCCAAAGGTCAGCAGCGCCTGACCTGGTTTGACCTCTCACCTGCTTCAGAATGGGATTGGGGGTGACTTTTCAGGCTTTTTTGGAGGGGTCTAGGTGAAATTTTCATTGTAATTTTAATTTCCTATTGCAGCTTCCCAGCCCTGGCAAACAAACAAACAAACAAACAAACAAACAAAAAACAACTCTAACTTGACCCGGGAAGCCCCTGAGCTAGTAAGACCAGCATTTGCCCACAGTGGAACTGAGCAGAGCTAAGCGCCCCTGCCCCCTTCCCTGTCCCTCCCGCCCACCCCCCCCAACCGGCCCCCCAGTTTAAGGTTGCTACCTTCCTGTTTGTTTCAGTGCCGTGTTTTCAAGGCGCCTTGAATACAATCCCTTTTGTTCATGCCACAGAGGTAACAGACTCAATAGATTTGCATTTCTAGGCCCTCATCTGGGCAGTTATATGAATATCAATGCGCAACAGTCCAGCATCAACACTCGCTTTGTTCTCTGCACTCCACCTGGGATGGTACCCTCCCGGGGCCTCCTTACATTTAGCGCCAGGCAGCCCTCCATTGTGTGCATATACCTTGATGTGCAGCCATTAGCCCCTTCCCCCTTAACGGACCTAAGGTTATTCCAGTTTTTCCTGTTATTACAAAGGGAGATAAAAGGAGCATCCTCGTGCACACCTGTAGATCTCGAGTGTTTCGGCAGAGGAGGTTCCAGGAACTGAAACTGCTGAGTCACGGGGTCGGCTCAGATTTTAGATGGTGTTTAAAAATTCTCCATAGTGGCGGAAGTTTGAATACTGGAGCCATATATCCCCTAAGTAAGTGCATATAGATGTGGGTTCATTTCCTCCTCGGAGTAAAAGAGCCCCACAGGTAAGACCAGACAAAGGCATTCCTTAACATCTGTTACTATTAAGAGGAGACACTAGTTTATCAGAGCCAAAAACTCCCATCTGATTGGATGGTGATAACTTTGTGAGGGCCAAGCCCAAGGTATGGTAATTACAGGAAAAAATCCTGTTTGCTGGGGACACTGGGGTCAGGCCCCAGGCCAGCACAGAAACCATACTTGAGAGAGGCCAGTGCGTGGGCAGTTTCTCTTGCTTCCTGGGCCTGCCCGACTGTGGAGGGCGGATGGTTATCAGGGCCCCGTCAGGTGGAAGGATAGAGACCGAGATGAATGCCCTGTTACTCACCAATTCCTGGGTGCTTCCTTACGGGGAGGCCACTGGCGAGTGGTGGGCGCAGCCCGAGTCTGGGACTGAGTGCGCTCCTCCGGGCTGGGTCCCAGAACTTTGGGGCAGCACCTTTGAGCCTGGGTCTCTGGAAGGGAAAAGCTGCCCTGTGTAGAGTTTGAACACTTCCCAGGCAGCGGGCTAAGCATTTGCATGTAAATTACAAGCGTCTTTCGGGGACAAAAGCTAACAGTTGGGATGAGACAGACCTGGTCTGCGCTCCCATGGGGCTCCTGATCTAATAGGAAAGATGGATTTAATATAAAATCACACAAATGGTTAGTCACAAAGTGTGGCGTGGGGCTAGGGGTGGGGGGACTACTCCCGGTAGAAGGAATAGCACTTGACCTACTATGTAATTGGCCAAATTCTGCCCCCTCAGAGTGTAGTCTTTTTTTTTTTTTTTAATTTTTTAATTTATTTGCGAGAGAGAGAATGAGAGACAGAGAGCATGAGAGGGAGGAGGGTCAGAGGGAGAAGCAGACTCCCCGCCGAGCAGGGAGCCCGATGCGGGACTCGATCCCGGGACTCCAGGATCATGACCTGAGCCGAAGGCAGTCGCTTAACCAACTGAGCCACCCAGGCGCCCCAGAGTGTAGTCTTAAACAGGTCACTCAACCTCTCTGAACTTTCCCTACAGATTAGGAATAATAACCAGAGATTCACTGTATTGAGCTGTGCCCATGTAATTTATCATTTACAGAGGAATACTTTTGAGAATAATAAAAGGGCACGATTGCTAATGAAGCCAGGAGGGTAGGCATAAACCAGGTTTCCTGCAGGCAAACAGGGTGCATGGCCCCCCATTCGCGTGGACACATGGTGTGTACCTGGCCAGAGCCACTGTGTTCCTGGCTTCATGCTTGGATCAGGAAGTATTGTCCCGATTTACGGATGAAGAAATGGAGCCTCACCCAGAGAATTCACCTGCCCATATTCACCTGGAAAGTGGGGGAAGAAGCCCAGATTTTTATGCAGGACCGTTTGGCTCCCGAATCCAAGAAGGGAAGTATTATGCTCTCCTGACATTAGGTTGACATTCTTGCCTTTAGGGTTGTTGAACTGCTGAAAGGGAATCAAGTTGTCTGGCCTGTAGGAGGCACTTGGGAAGATGGCAACAATTATTAGTGTTAATAGTGAGAACTAAAACCAACATCATCCTTTTGTTAAGCAATACTGAGATCAAGCAAAAGTCACCTCTCTGCCTGTCCCGGGAAATACCTGCTCCTGGAAGATAAGATTATGCATCAGCTCTCACTTCAAAACCTCGCCTCCCTGGCTTACCATTCCAAGGCTCTTATGTCAGAACCTCTGCCCAGTCCCCACCCGCTCCTTGCCTTGCAAGATCCGCTTCAAAATCCCCCAGCCAGGGCCCTAAAACCCTATAAATACCATCCCTAATTTCCCTAATTTGAGACTCTGTTGAAGTGGTGTTGTCCTTTACAGCAGGAGGTCTAATAAACCCAGTTTTGCCCGATAAACAGGTTTTTCTGGTGGAATTAAAGCCTAGGAAGGCATTTAAAAATGTTTTTTGTTATTTTCCTAAATACAAATCACTAAATGTGGTGGACATAATAATGGCCCCCCAAAGCCATTCACATCCAAATTCCTGGAACCTGGACTATGTCACCTTTCATGGCAAAAGATACTTTGCAGATGTGATTAAGGTAAGGATTTTGATATGGGAAGATCATCCTGGATTATCCGGGTGGGCCTGGTGTCATCACAAGGATCCTTACAAGAGGAGATCAGAGTCAGTCATAGATGGTGTAGTGGAATCAGAGGCTGGTGGCTTTAAAAATGGAGGCAGGGAGGGACACCTGGCTGGCTCAGTAGGTTGAGCATCTGACTCTTGGTTTCAGCTCAGATCACAATCTCAGGGTGGTGAGATCAAGCCCTGTGTCAGGGTCTACACTCAGTGCAGAGTCTGCTTGAGATCTTCTCCCTCTACCCCTACTCATACTCCTGTGCTCTCTCTCTCTAAAATAAATAAATAAAATAAATCTTTAATTAAAAAAAAAAAAGATGGCATCAGGGACCCTGAGCCAAGAATGCAGGTGGCAGCTAGAAGCTAGAAAAGGCACAGAAATGGATTTTCCCCTAAAGCTTCCAGAGGGAGCCCTGCCAACTTTTTTTTTTTTTTTTAAGATTTTATTTTTAGGAAATCTCTACGCCCAATGTGGGGCTCGAACTTACAACCCCAAGATCAAGAGTCGGATGCTCTCCCGACCGAGCCAGCAGGCTCCCCTCATTTTAGATTTCTGTCTTCCAGAACTGGAGAATAAATCCGGGTTGTTTTAAGTCACTGAGTTGGTGGAACTTTGTTACAGCCACCATAGGAAACAAGCACACCAGACGTTCAAGAGTGAGAAACTGTGATGTTTTTCGCTTGATGCCGGCAGTCTCTGGAGCTAGATTACCTGGGTTCAAATCCCTCCCCTGACGCTACCAGGCTGGGCAACGACATTGGTTGTGTTACTAAGTAACTCTCTGAGCTTTGGTCTCTTCATTTATAAAATGAGGATGATATAAGTAACTGCCTTGTAACGTTCCTCTGGGGATCAAATGACAGCTAAGGTGTAATAAGCCTACTCAGTGCCTGGCACCTAGTAGGTGCTTAATACATTCATCTCAGCACTGAGGTTAGCAATGGAGGGATTGCTCCTCGTTCATCTTCTCAGGAGAGAGTAGAGAAAGAGCATGAGTTACTCGGATAACCAGGCGGTCTCCCCTCCAAGTCCTAACCCGGCCGGCCCCGCCTGCCTAGCTTCCGAGATCCGACGAGATCGGGCGCATTCTGGGCGGTGTGGCCGCAGACAGCCCGGCTCTTCTCCCTTACACTGTCGCTGTATGTCACTGGCACATAGCTCATCCTCCGGCATTTCGTGTCTTAACCCACGCAGTCAGTTGTGTCTCTTGACAAAATAACACCCCCGGGCCCATGGCAGGTCTTTCGAAGTGGCGAATGCATCTGTACGAGCAGCAAGCAAGGTGCGGAAGGACACACAGGCCAGGCGGCCGGGAAGAGAACTCGGGGTGCTGAGTTTGCCTCCCCCTGCCCCTTCCCCTCCTGCTCCCCCTCCCCTTTCTCCGCTGCCCCCTTTTCTTTGTTCCGTAGATTGCACAAAATACTGAGGAGAAGGAGAAAGGCAGGAATGGGGGTGGATAATAATGCTAGGGGGTTGAAACCAAAGTTCCAAGACAACAGAAAAAGAAGCAAACTCTACAAGTAGATTTTCAGGAAACTCTCTTACACACACACACATTTCTAGAAGAGGGAAAAATGGGCTTCTGGAAGCTGTGAAGGCCCTGACATAGCAATGCAAAACCTGGCATTCCTGGGCTCCTTTTACTTTGGAGAAGGGCCCAGACCTCCCTCCCGAGTTCCCCCAGAGACTGGAGCCTCTGACCTGAGAGGTCCCGAGGGAGCTGCAGCCGTGGCCCTGACCCTCCTCTCCGACTCTGGCGGTTTCCGGCTCTGGACGTGGCCTTGCGCTCAGTCTAGGGTTCAACGCCGCTTTCGCCAATGGGGGTGAGCCCCTTCCCAGGTACTGCGGAGGCAGCGCCATGCGTGTGTGTGTATGTGTGTGTGCGCGCGTGAGAGTGTGCGCACGTGTGCATGTGTTTGTGTGTGCGTGCGTGCGAGTGTGAATGTGTGTATGTGCACGCGCGCGTGTGCAAGTGTGAGTGCTCGAGTGTGCGTGTGAGTGTGCGTGTGTGACTGTGTGTGCACGCGCGCGTGTGTGCGTGTGCGAGTGCTCAAGTGTGTGCGTGTGCGCGCGCGTGTGAGTGTGCATGTGCGAGTGTTCGTGTGTGCGCGTGAGTGTGCGTGTGTGTGGGCAGAGGGAGCCGGCCAGGCACCCAGAGCATGCACAGCCCCGTGTGGCTGGTGGAGCAAGGTGCTCATGCACGTTGGCCCCCCACCCCGCCCCAGAGGAAGGCTCAGGACCACCCAGAACCGTGGAGAAAAGATAGGAACCGCCCCAGGCCTGGTCCCCGGCTGCCTTTGAAATGCTGGCCTGTCCGCTGGGCTGGGCACTTGCTCCCTAACCCTGCCACCAGCCGGGACCCAGACCTCTCTGCCTCTGGGGCCTGGGCCTGGGTGGGTGCAGCGTGGGAAATGACTGCGTGCTTCAGCGTCGTGGAACATTTTTGAAATAATGACACTATTTTTTTAAGATTTTATTTATTTATTTGTCAGAGAGAGAGCACAAGCAGGCGGAGTGGCAGGCAGAGGGAGAAGCGGGCTCCTGCCGAGCAGGGAGCTGCATGCGGGACTCCATCCCAGGACCCCGAGATCTTGACCTGAGCTAAAAGCAGACACTTAACCAACTGAGCCACCCAGGCATCCCTAAAGACACTTATTTTTAATGTTATTCTGAGAACAAGATTTTTCTGAAAACAACTAAATATGGTCCTAGTTCAAAGATAAACAAAAAATTGGAGGAGGGAGTGAATGCTTTAATATACTCATAGATTTTTTGTATGATAAAAGGTATCATTTCTCTATCAGTGAGAAATGGTTATCCAATAAATCACAGGAAGTTCCATTTGGAAAAATAAAAGTAACTCAATAAAGCAGAGCTTTAAAATGAGAATATGGGGGGACCCTGGGTGCTCAGTTGATTGTCTGCCTTTGGCTCAGGTCATGATCTGAGGGTCCTGGGATCGAGCCCCACATTGGGTTCCCTGCTCAGTGGGGAGTCTGCTTTCCCTTCTCCCCTCTCCCTGCTCATGCTCTCCCCCCTCTCAAATAAATAAATAAAATCTTTAAAAAATAAAATAAAATGAGAATATGGGACTCAAGCCATAAGCCTCCAGCTGGGCCAGCTTCCCAGGTGGGCGACCAAAAAGGCAGACCCCTGTGGGAATAACATGGGTCCCATTCCAAAATCCTGCGGGACCCTCAGAAATTCTCTTTGATTCAATCGATCTTCATCTGTTTATTTTGAAGTTGAAGCCTTTGAGCGCCTCCTTACTTTGTAGCATGAAAAGACATTCCAGGATCATCTTGTTCTACTCCTGCCCCAGCCCTAGGACCATGCAGTTCTCTATGGAGTCCTGCTTCCTCTTAGTGCAGAACAGAATTTAGAAACCAAGATCTGGTTGCTAGGTGTGCTCACGGCTACCAGGGTGTCCCTGCTCCCAGGCCCTCTCAGTGGACAAGGATAGGAAATGTGCATGCATGTACGAATATTTACATCTGTATTTATTTCTACATCTGTATTGAAAACCATGCATTCGTATCAATCCTTGCAGTTCTAAGTCAGTTTCATAGGATTCATTCTAGCATTCCCTCCTTCCATATTTGGACCTCTTTTCTCTAATACTAATAGGAAGAAACATGGATCCTGTGATTCTCAGTGTATTTACTTATTTTCCCAATCCCCTGTGTGCAGCACATCCCCTGAACCCCTGGGCCCTGGCTCTCAGACACCCCCCTTAGTTGGACACCAAGCCCCGCAGGGCTGTCACCCAACCCTGTTCTAAGGGCCGCCACAGGAGGGCTCCATCCCCATGTATGTCCTACACCTTCAGTTCCATTTGACTTGATGACACTTAGGGAGGACTTTTGAATCTACGTTCACAAATGGTATCAGATATGTTTTTTTTTTAAGATTTTATTTATTTATTTGACAGAGAGAAAGAGAGACAGCCAGAGAGGGAACACAAGCAGGGGGAGTGGGAGAGGGAGAAGCAGGCTCCCCGCAGAGCAGGGAGCCCGATGCGGGGCTCGATCCCAGGACCCCGGGACCATGACCTGAGCCCAAGGCAGACGCCTAATGACTGAGCCACCCAGGCGCCGCCGGACATAGTTTTTATTTCTTAAAGTTTCTTCTCTGGTATTGTACCAACATAAATCTAGCCTCAGAAAATGAGATGGGCAGTTTTCTTTCATTTTTTTTTTTTAATCCTCTGGAGCCATATAGAGATTATCTAGGTTTTGGTAGAACTTTCCTGCAAAATCATCGGGGTCCTGTGGAGTGTCCCCTGGCTGAGTGTTAGACTGCTGGGACAGGTGGATACAGTAATGTGATGGATACAGGTCTCTCGAGGTCCCTTTAGGGGATGTTGGAAGGTTCTAGTTTCCCAGAAAATTGTCAGTTTCCTCTAAATTTTCAAACATGTGGGTATAAGTCTGCCTCAAAGTGTTCTCTTATTTTCTTTTCTTTTCTTTTTTTTATTTGCGAGAGAGAGAATGAGAGACAGAGAGCATGAGAGGGAGGAGGGTCAGAGGGAGAAGCAGACTCCCCGCCGAGCAGGGAGCCCGATGCGGGACTCGATCCCGGGACTCCAGGATCATGACCCGAGCCGAAGGCAGTCGCCCAACCAACTGAGGCACCCAGGCGCCCCTGTTCTCTTATTTTCTAACTGGTACATTTGCTCCTCTTTTCATTCCTAAAATGTATATTTTCTTTTTAACCTGTAAGTACTGTCATCAGCGTTTTATCTACTTGTTTTTATTTTTGAAGAGCCAACTTTTGGTTTGTTGGTACTCTGAATTGATTCTAATGAATTCTTATTATTTTTTCATTCTCTTCCTCCTATTTTCTTTGGGTTTACCCCAATGTTCTTCCTCTAATTTGTTGAATTAGACATTTAACTCATTTATGTGCATGTGGGGCCGTCTCCTTCCCTGTAGGTATCACCTTAGCTGCATCCACAGGGCTAACGAGGTCAGGTTTTCATTGTCATGCTGTCGTAATATTTTCTCATTGACATTATGATTTCCTATGTAACTCAGGAATGTCTTCAAACTTCCACAAACATATAGGATGTTCTTGGTTTTCTTTCTATAGTGTTACATAGAAACATCATAAAATTAGAAACCCAAGGACAAAGCGAGAGATTTGTTCCTAGCAAAACTCAGGTGCAATTTATTTTTTCTCATTTACACCAAAGACAATATTTTACATGTACGCCGTGTGTGCCTTTCAATATGACTTACAGTTTGTGGGGTGGCACTAGCTGACCTGTCCGTGTCCGTGCCTGGACCCCACGAACTTGAACTGGCCAGCAGAGATGGGCGTGGTCCGAGACAGACATAAGGCACTGGGGCAGAGAAAAGATGCCCCCCGGTTCCAAGGAACCTGGAGACAATGGGAACTGGAAAGAAAACACCCAAATTGATCATTCATCATGCGTTCATCCACTGAAAACCAGTCTGCTGTCTGTGGAAGGCCTCCTGAGGTCACTGATGCCCCTGCTTAGTCTGAAGTCCTTCTGAGGAAACACACAATGGCAGTCAAACGGGGACTTTCCCGTCGAGGACACTGTGCAGGGATGACGCGAGGTTCAGGCTGGGACGCTGGGTAGCCCAGCAGCCAAATGCTCGGGGAAGGTCAATGTGTGGTTTGGGACCTTACCTCTGTTGGGGGTTCAGGGGCAAGGAGCCTCAGATGGCATCTGCTCCCCGGCCCCACCCACTCCTCAGGCTCTCCCAGGACTCTAGGGGCAGATTTTTTTCATTAAATGATGAGGTTGCCATCATCCCTCAGGGAATTGGGGTATTTCCAGCAAGGGATGCCCCTAGTCCTTTTCCCAGGGGTATACTGTTAAGGGGGGGGGGTAGGAAGAAATCCCCAGAGACGTTCACACTTTGTACCTTCCTAACTTTGGAGGCTTCATTCATCTGGGTCCTCAAGCAGGTGGGGGCTGGGTGGATGAGAGAAGGAAATGTGGTTCTTTTTTTTTTTTTTAAGATTTTATTTATTTATTTGACAGAGAGAGTGAGAGAGAGCACAAGCAGGTGTGGGGCAGAAGCTTTATTCCATGCCACAAATTCTGCGCACCTGGAGCCCGGAGCCCCGCTCAGGTTCTGTGGATGCCTCCTCGTCAGCACAAAGAAGGACTCGGCTTCCAAAGAGCCATGACCTCCATGGTCTCTGTCCTTACTGGCCTGGTTCCTGAACCCCGTTCCGGGCGCCCACGTGGGAACTTCTGCCCTCGCATCCTCGCTGAAGCCAGGGGAGCAGTGAGTCCACATTCTGCAGTGCCAGCCTGGAAGAGTCTGGATTTCTACTTTGCTCTCTCCCTGAGTCTGTTTCTTCCTCTTTAAATAAGGTCACCCTAACGACGCCCAAATCCCTTCCAGGACAAAACATCCAAACCACCTAGGCATCTTATTTTCTTGTTTTTAGGTAACACTGAAGACAGATTTCACCCTCAGAAAAACTATACCCATCAACCACTATCAGGAGCGTTTCCAAAAGCCTATGATAACGAAAATCCTATTTCTCATTGGGTCTTTATTGGAGAGATGAGAGTGTTGCTGTCCCCACGATTCAGATGAGAAACTTGAATTCTTCAGCCATATGGCTGGGAGTGGACTTGAACATAGACCTTTAGACCCAAGATTCTGGTGGGACCACAGACTGGGGTCCAAAGTCTTGTCTCCACCACTGCAGGGGCCCTGGAGTGTAGGACGGGCAGTGTGTGGTCCCTAAGTTTGACCACAAGATGGCAAGCTGACTCAAGGCATTGCCGTTAACAGGGGGGAGGGGGGAGGGGGGAAGTCATCTGGTGTCACAAATATGTGTTGACACTCTCAGCTAATAATTGACTTTCTTTCTCCAGTCCTGGATCTGGCTTTCCAGAGATTTGCAATGATATTTTTAAAAACAAAAACAAACAATCAAAAAGAAATCAGATCAGGTGGTATATTTCATTTCCAAAGGGCTTCTCCCTGTACTGAGAATAAAATCCATAAGGTCAGGTGAGACCTGGGCCCTGCTCCCTCCTCCTACACTTTCTGACCACTACAAGAGAGATACAGGCGCTCTGGGAACCCTGCCGTCCAGTCACGGGACGCCCGCGATTCAGGGAGCAGAAGCTACACCTGGTCTGTGTGTGCTGCTGAAAGTAACCACGGGAGGCCAAGAACAGAAAACCCCGAACTCCGGTTGGAGAGTTCCTTCATTCATTCCCTTGTTCCATTCATTCATTCATTCATTCATCAGTATTGATCCAGCCCCTTCTAGTTGCCAAATACTTTCAATACAACCAGTTGGTGACGCCACAGGGTGTCAAAAATATGCTCTAGCCAGCCTCCTATGTCATTAGAGTCTTAAGCCACCCCAAATATCAATAATGGCAGTAATAATACAAATGAAATGAAATTAGCCAAAGATGTGTTTCAGGGGCGCCTGGGTGGCTCAGTCGGTTAAGCATCTGCCTTCGGCTCAGGTCATGATCCCGGGGTCCTGGGATCGAGTCCCACATCGGGCTCCCTGCTCCGCGGGAGGCCTGCTTCTCCCTCTCCCACTCCCCCTGCTTGTGTTCCCTCTCTAGCTGTGTCTCTCTCTGTCTCTCTCTCTGTCGAATAAATAAATAAAATCTTAAAAAAAAAAAAAGATGTGTTTCAAATTCCAGAAGATGGCGTTGTCGTGATTCAACATGTGAAAGGCAGAGACCAATTCTATAACATGTCATTGGAATAAAAGGACCACCGCATCAGGAAGAAAGAAAAACCTGGTTTCTATAAAACCCAGTTACGTATCTTTTTATGTGAGCAAAGAATAATTTCATTAATCAAGTCTCTACTTTGATTATTTCGTTTTTTGATGATCAGTCCCAATCAGCTGATCACATGATTCACATATCAGGTAGAGATTTGTGTTTTTCTAGTGCTGTGTAATTATTTATATTTAGATACTAACCTTATCCCACTTCCGCTAAGCCCTAACAAAGAAGTCAAGTAAAAATGCTGTGCTTATTATGCAAACACAGCTTTCCTGATCTCTCCTCGGGGAAGAGAGGAGATTATGACTCAGTTTTTTGGTCTGATTGCATTTCGTTTTTTGGGGAGGATGAGTCAGGGAAGGCTTCCTGGAGGAAATGACATCTAAGCCAAGCCAAGGACAGAGGGATAAATAGGAGCTAACCAGAAGTGGGGACTAGGGTAGGGTAAGGACGGGTACCCAAGAAAGGAGTAGCAAGTACAAAGGCCTGGAGGGGAAGGAACATTCCGGGACCTGAGCACCTGTCCCTGACTCTGGGCCCTGGAGGGCACCCTGGCAGGGGAGGTGAGAGAGGCAGGGAGGGGCCAGGCTCTGAAGGGTTGTGTCAAGGCTTAAGGAGGTCAGACTTCACTTTAACCGCAATGAGCAGTAAGGAGCATGAAATGGTTTTAAGCAAGAGACTGACCTGATTCAATTTTCATTCTAGAAAGATCTCAGCAGCAGCAGGGCAATCATCAGGGTAGGATCCCTACAGGTAGGAGTTGCTGGTGGATAGGGTAGCGAAGTGGGGGTGAAGGACCTGGGACCTGAGGGACATCTGTGGAGCAGAACGCCAGCTGGAGGTGGACTGGGAGGGCTTCAGGGAGGTGGGGGAGTGAAGGAACCAGGAATGACAGCTCGGGCCTCTGGGCTGCAGGGCTGTGCAGTCCTGCCAGTGAGGAAGCCTGGGGAGGAAGAGCTTCGTTCTGGACACGTGGGATGTGGAATGTCCGAGAGACGTTCACTTGGGGGTGTCAGTGGGGGAGTGATAGGCGTGGGAGCCCCCAGCCCCTAGATCATGGGGAAAGCCCCGAGAGTCCAGCTCTGCAGGACCCAACACTGAGAGAGCAGGTGGGGAAGGAGGCAGGGAGAAGGCTGGGGAGGAGGCCGGGGAGGAGGCAGGAAAACCTTGAACATGTCAGAAGGAAAGCAGGGAGGGAGTTTCTGGAAGGAGACAGCGGTCAGCTGGGTCAAGTGCAGCTAAGAAGCCCCATGACAGAGGACTTGAAGGTGTCCATTGTGTGGCGGAACCTGGGCGCCGGTGGCCCCGGCAGGAGCGAGTTCGGGGGGCCGAAGTGGGCGGGAGAATGGGTGGGAGTTGCGGGAACAGAGGCAATGGGCGCAGAGAAGCTCGTTTCTGAAGGAAGGCAGGGAAGGGAGGATGGACGCTGGCGGGGCACCCAGAGCTCAGAGGGTTTCTGCTCTTGCTAATATGGGAGCAGCTCTGTGGCTGATGAGATGCAAGACAGAGGGAGGGCGGGATGAGTCAGGAGGCGGAGAGAGAATTAAGACTTGCTGTCCTGGAGGAGGTGGAGAGGGCGGGAGCTGGGACACCGTGGACCGGCTTATGCAAGAGCAGGTTATGCGCTTCCTCCATAAAGCAGGAGCGACAAGGGAAGGGAACACGAAGGGAGGAGTGGGCTGGGATGACCACAGGACCGCACCCTTGGGCGCTGGAAGTGGGGAGTCAATCTCGGGGCGTGATGTGGCTTGTCTCCGAGGTCTGAAGCAACCGGCCCCAGAGGTGAGTCGACTTGGCCCTCGAGTGGAGACCCAACCCAATGCAAATGCCCTGGCTCACCCACCCGACGTTGGCAGCCCTGGGCTCCCTTCCCTGCAAAGCTGCACGCAGGGGGAGCTCCACCCAGCCAGAGGCAATCCAAACAAGGCCTGGAGAAAGTAGTTACCAAGGGAATTCTTTAGCAATCCTTCAGGTCTTGTCTCTGCAGAGAGGAGATGAGTAATGGACAAAGGGCCTTAATCCTTCCTTAATCCCGCACTGTGCCAACTCGGCTCACACTGCCTGCCTGCTTAGTGACGTACTTGGGAAGAGGCATCAACTGACTTAGGGTATTTCAAGAAAAAGAAAGGGAAGGCAAAAGGGAGGTGGGAAGGAAAAAGAGGAGCAAAAGAGGAAGATTCCTGAATGTCAGGGGGCTTGAAGGAGAGAAGCTCCCGGAGTGACTTAGCCCATCCTGCCAAACACGGCCAGGCTCTGCGTGGGCCGGGACTCTGGCAGGTGTGCTCCGGCATGGAGCCCCATCCCCAGCCGGGCTCCGGCGGCAGGTGCAGCAGTAAGGGAATCTTGGCCCAAGGCTCTAAGTCAGTAACAGCCATCACAAATCCCCTCCGTGGAGCACCAAAGTCAGGGGCTCTGTGGGCGTCCCCATAACTCGGGAAGGACCCTTGTTCTGCAGGTGGGGAACCCAGGCTCAAAGAAGGTAAGCGCCCGGGCTTGCCCAGCCAGTGAGCCCAAATCCAGAATCTGAGCCTCTCTGAAGGCAAGGGGGCTGGAGGGCATCGTGGTTTCGTGGTCATAGGAATCCTGTTAGCTGCGTGATCTGAGAGAGGTTGCAAGGACCGACCTTACGGAGTGGTTCTAAGGTTTAAACGAGTTCATATTTACAGAGTACACAGGAAACATAAGTGCTATATTGTGTTTGGCCATTGCACTTGGGGGTCATCTCCCCACCTCCCCAACTGATTAGCACCCCAAATAAGCATATCATCTACATTCCTAAGATGCTGCTTCAAGACAAATTTGTGCATTTCAGGCAGTCCCCACTCCTAATCTTCCTTCTCTTACCTGCAGAATTTCAGGAACTGTCAGTCTGCTTTTTCCTTTTTGGCTGTCATGGCTATTTTGGTTTATTTTAAGTGATCTTTACACACAACATGGGGCTTGAACTCACGACCCTCAGATCAAGAGTTGCCTGCTCTACCGATGGAGCCAGCCAGGCGCCCCTGTTATGGTTATTTTAATTAAAATAATTTTGGGGGCGCCTGGGTGGCTCAGTTGGTTGAGCGACTGCCTTCGGCTCGGGTCATGATCCCGGAGTCCCGGGATCGAGTCCCGCATCGGGCTCCCTGCTCAGCGGGGAGTCTGCTTCTCCCTCTGACCCTCCCCCTCTCATGTGCTCTCTCTCTCTCATTCTCTCTGTCAAATAATAAATAAAATCTTTAAAAATAAATAAATAAATAAATAAATAAAGATCATTTTGGATTGGGCGCCTGGGTGGCTCAGTCATTAAGCGTCTGCCTTCGGCTCAGGTCATGATCCTGGGGTCCCGGGATCGAGTCCCACATCGGGCTCCCTGCTCCGTGGGAAGCCTACTTCTCCCTCTCCCACTCCCCCTGCTTGTGTTCCTGCTCTCGCTATCTCTCTCTCTGTCAAATAAATAAAATCTTTTTAAAAAAAAATCATTTTGGATCAAAGCAAGAGCTTCTGAAGATACTCTTTGAACAAATCTTAACTTCCCAAAAAGGAAAAAAACAAAACAAAACATTAAAGTTATTAGCTACATTTCCAGGTCACCACTCTGGCAATTTCACCAAACAACCAAAACTGTCTTTTTAGCCACACGTGAATAAAATGAGAACAAAGGTGAGTGAAATTTGCCTCAATCAGTATAATTTCATGCTCTTTGCTCTATGGGTGTCCATCCCTACTTCCGGTCCTTATTGCAAGACTCTTTGAAAGGTTTTTTTCTTATATTAAAATAAAGGCTTGGGCGCCTGGGTGGCTCAGTTGGTTAAGCGACTGCCTTCGGCTCAGGTCATGATCCTGGAGTCCCGGGATCGAGTCCCGCATCGGGCTCCCTGCTCGGCAGGGAGTCTGCTTCTCCCTTTGACCCTCCCCCATCTCATGTGCTCTCTCTCTCTCTCTCTCTCTGTCATTCTCTCTCTCAAATAAATAAATAAAATCTAAAAAAAAAAAAAAAAAATTTAAAAAAAAATAAAATAAAATAAAATAAAGGCTTTAATATATTTAAAGGAGAGAAATGAAGAGCATCCAAAAGTAAAAAACCATGTTTCTTTCCTACTACTACACTCTACACACACCAGATATATTGGGGGATGGGGGCTCCCACATCAACCAATTCTCCAGTGCTCTGGACATCAGTTGGGTGCCCACGATTCAATTCTATTGTGACGATAACTCCCAGAGTTAGAGCAGACCCCACGGGTTCAGGGCTCAACCCTGTAAGTCTGTCCCCCACTTCAGATGCTGGACATCCAGTACCTCTGACCCACTGGCTATAAATTAGGGTTCCCATGACCTGCCCTTCAGGTTCAATCATTTGCCAGAAGGTTCACAGAACTCAGGGAAAGAGTGTAGTTACTAGATTACTAGTTTCTTATGAAGGATACAATCTGGGGCAGCCAGATAGCAAAGATGTCTAGGGCAGAGTACGGGGAAAGGGCGCAGAGCCTCCGTGTCCTCTCCACACCTGCCACCTCCTTCCCACACCTGCCACACTTCCATCACCTCCACAGTTTCACCAACCTGGAAGCTTCCCAAAACTTGCTGTTCAGGACTTTTTCTAGAAGTGCCATTCCTTAGGCAGTACTGAGTAAATCACTGGCCTTTAGTGTGATTACCTCCAGCCCCTCTCTGCTCCCTAAGGGTCAGGGGCTGGGGCTGAAAGCATGGACCCTCCAAGCACAAAGTTGGTTACCCTGGCAACCAGCATCCCTCTGGAGGCGACCCAGGAGCTCCCCACCTTCTCCAGTCATCTCATTTCCGTACAAAAAGACACATCACTTTGGCGATGCCAAGGATTTCGGGAGCTCCGTGCCTCGAAATAGGGACAGAGACCAAATATATATTTATTATGTCACAGCGTCTGGAAATGAGTAAGGAGGTACTTGGAAGAGTCATTTATGTACCCCAAACTCTCCAGGCAAGTGGGCATATTGGAGTTCCCTCTGGTTGTCTGCTCCACAGGACCCATCAGAGCCCTTCCCTGGGATTTTTCGACTGGAAATCTTATAGTTCCTCCCTCCTGTTCTTCAGGGAGGAAGACATAAATGTGATTCGGTCAAATTCTAAGACACTGAGTATGATTTACTGAACGGCCAGGTCATTGTCACTTAAGATGACAGCTCTGACCCCAGCAGTTCTAACTTTCAAGTTCTCATCCTTGCTGTGTCATCTCTTGGCAGGACTCAGTCCTGGCGGCCACATGAAAGCTGACTGGGTGGTTGGCAAGAGAGGAAAGGCTACCCTGTCCTTCATCTTCACCGCTAAGCCAAGAGATACAGCTCTATTTATTAACAGCCTGCCTTCGAGTTTTGCCAAAAGCCCAGTTAATACTAATGAAGCCGACTTTTAATGTGCCTTTGCCTCTTGACCTAAAATAAGATTCAGGCATTCCTGGAATGGCGTGCCCCACGTGGCCCTTACCACTTCCTGTGGGGAAACACTTCTGCATGGATCCATCCTATGATTCAGCATAGCCGTCAATCACAACATCCCAGCTCAGTATCTCGTGATCTTGGAGAAGAAGAGCTCAAGATCCAGATTTGGCCAATCATAGTGCCCCATTTCACGAGCCACAGTGAATGGCCCAGGAGTGGGACATGTGACCCCAAGCCAAGCCAATCAGATTCCTTGAAATGGGAGGAAAAGGAGATTTGACTTTGAGGTAGAGACACCGAAAGGATGAGAGATAGGATCTTAATGCTCCATACTGATTGTCCCCAGCCCTGGTTGTATATAAAAATCACCTCGGGCTGCCTGGGTGGCTCAGTCGGTTAAGTGTCTGACTCTCGGTTTCGGCTTAGGTCATGATCTCAGCATCATGGGATCAAGCCCCGCATCTGGCTCCACGCTATGCTCGGAGTCTGCTTAAGATTTTCTCTCTCTCTTTCCCTCTGCCCCTTCCCCCCCAAAATAAATAAATAAATCTTTAAAAAAATAACCATCTCACAGGCTTGTTAAAAAACACAGGTTCCTAGGTGAGAACAACTGAATCAATGTCAGGTGAGGAAGGACGTGGGAATCCAGATGTTTTCATCAGCAACGTGGGTGATTTTTGTGTAGCCTGCCTGGGTTGACCTCAGAATTCGGAATCACTGATTTATGACACAAAGAAGCCTAGATATGAGTGAAGAATTCCATCAGCTGCCAGGATATTTTTCCTATAAGGTACTACATATCCATATATTCCAGGATGCGCTAGATTTCCTCCTTGTTCTCATTTCATTGAACAATAATTCTAAAATGTTTGCATGTGGGTTGATTTATGTATATATTTCTCATGTACCCTTTGCATCGACCAAAAACAATACGTCAGCTGTTTTTAATTACTCTTGGGAGACTGTGTCTTTGAGTGTCACATTGCATGGAGAACGGATGATGGGGGGGCCCATCCTTTCATTCAGGTTTTAGATATATATTTCTCTTACAGCCAGCGAAAGTGAAATGAGCCTCGCTGACAACCAGACACAACGCTTCCAACAGAACATAAACAGTGCTCGGAGTAGGTTGCAGATGAGGCTCCACATGGTGCCCATAAAAATAATGCACCAGCCCTCTCTCTTACATGAGTGACTGACAACTCCTCGGTGTCTGTTCCAACCCTGCTTTACTCCAGCTGGATCCTGCTTCCATTGTTAAGATAGCTGCCAAATGGCCCATCTTTTCAACAGCGTCCAGAACTGGCCCATTACTGGCCCGTTTCTCGCATCCCTCCCTAGAATCATCCAGCACAATCTCCAGCTTCCTCCATCCTCCCCTTCCCAAGTATCTCCCAAAGGCTCCTCTCCCCTGGGTCCTTGCAGCAGCAGCTAAATCAGCCCATCTTCATTTGACTGCAGGAATGTTCCTAATAGGATCCGGTCGGTGGGCTGCTAGACCATGACGCGTGCATGCGGGAACACGCTAGCTACTCGGTTCTGATGCTTTTCACTACAGAAATGGAATCATGGCTCAAGCCGGCTTAAAATGTGGGAGCATCTTCTGTCCCATAAGAAGAGCAGAAGCAGAGGGCGCTTGGGTGGCTCAGATGGTTAAGCGTCTGCCTTTGGCTCAGGTCATGATCTCAGGGTCCTGGGATTGAGTCCCACATGGGGTTCCCTGCTCAGTGCAGAGCCTGCTTCTCCCTCTCCCTCTGCCACTCCCTCTGCTTGTGCTCTTCTGTCTATCTCTCTGTCAAAATAAATAAATAAAATCTTTAAAAAAAAAAAAAAAAAAGAAGAGCAGAAGCAGAGCAAGCCTGAGGCCCTCACTGGGCTTCGGCTCCATTTCCAACTCTCCCGGCTCAATTCTCTTCCCCACGTCTGCTTCATTGTCCCATTGTGGTTCCAGGCATCCTGTCTCGTCCCCAGGAAGAAGAGCAGATGGGCATCTCCTTCTGTGCATCTCACATAGGAGGAAGGAAACCTTCCCCAGGAGCCCCTCGGCAGACATCTGCCTTCTTACGTCATGGCCATAATTACATCCCAGACTCGGGTCCAAGACACCTGCCGGGAGGGAAATGGCCACCATGACAAATTAATCTCAAAACACTTGTCCAGAGTGGACGCCAGCACAAAATCAGGGACCTCTTAGGAAAAACGAAGAGAACAGATGTTGAACAGACTACCCACAGTGCCCGTTACCGTCCTACAGTGTTGTTTGTGTGCACCTCCTTGAGTGTGGGCTGGTGGCGAAGGTTGGCTTGTCTGCCCAGTCTAAGATTCCCCAATTCTCTAATGACCGTGTATCATTTCATAATAACAAAAAATAGAATTTCAAATAAATTTCAAATAAACTTCAAAGTCCAACATGTTTTTTTAAAGCAATGCTATCAATTTGAAAAATGAGCAAAATGATTGCCTCTTATTTCTTTCTGGCTTTTCCAGTTTCTCTGTAAGTTGGTTGGAAGGTGACGTATACATTTGGGGTGTCAGACACAAAAAACCCAGGGGTATAACCAGGCTTGAGAGTTTTGGTTTTTCAAACTCCACTATTGGTACAAGAAACACCCTACTGGCTCAGGAGGAGAAAGGCTCATCTTTTTCAAGTGAAAATGCTACTAAGGAAACTTGGCAGAAGTCCGAGGTTATAGGGTGCAAAGACTATAATTCCTCTTTTATATTAAAAAAAAAAAGGAAAAGCATAAGAGGCAACACTTTCCAAACAATTGTCTTCTCCAGGGGCTCCCGAGGGATCTAGGGCAATAAAGAACCCCATGTCATTCACAAGTCCAGGTAGGGTTTCTGCCTAAGTAAACCCACAGAAGAATCTGGAGAGTGACTTGGAACTAGAAAAACTAGTTCAAGCTTCTGCCTTAAATCCTCTCCATTGATCCACAGGAAGACCCCCAGCCCAGCTTGATGTACAGTGGACCTTAGCAAGCAAGGAATCCTTTGCTCCGAATAAGACAAAGTTTAAACTGTAATTAAGAGAGGGAGAAAGATTTCAAGGAACTCCTTGTACACTGCTGGAAAATAGCTTGATGTGAAGGGGACCCAGATGCAGGGAACAGAGGACTGTCCTGGACTACCAGGACAGAGTCAGTGGGATTCCTCAGCAGGTGGCCTAACTTATGGGTTTGCAAAGTTGCAAAAAGATCCAGATGATCAGATCCATGGGTCATGAGAAGTGAATCAGAAAATGCCCCTTTTTCAGCCCATCAGAGCTTAGAGACCCGGGCTAGGCTGGGAGAGGCTTTGAGGACATTACTTATTGCTTCCCAAACTCGGAGGGTGTCTTCCCATGGCAAACCAGGTTTCTGGAATATTCACCAGGGAAATGAATGCCCTCAGCAGAGCAGCTTTGGAAATGCTAGTGGAAGGGAAGCAAAATGCAGTCATTAAAAAGGATAGTAAGGGGTGGGGGGTACCTGGGTGGTTCAGTCAGTTGAGCATCCGACTCTTGGCTTAAGGCATGATCTCAGGGTTGTAGGATGGAGCCCCGCATCAGGCTCTGCACTGGGCGTGGAACTTGCTTAAGATTCTCTCTCTCCGGACTCTTAATCTCAGGAAACAGAGGGTTGCTGGAGGGGATGGAGGTGGGAGGGACAGGGTGGCTGGGTGATGGACACTGGGGAGGATATGTGCTATGGTGAGCACTGTGAATTGTGTAAGACTAATGAATCACAGACCTGTACCCCTGAAACAAATAATACATTATATGTTAATAAAAAGAAAGAAAGAAAAGATTCTCTCCCTCTTCCTCTGCCCCACCCCATCTCTAAAATATAAAAGAGTAAAAAAAAAAAGTAAGGGAAGATATTTACTGACTTGAAAGATATCAGAATATATGGCAGGGTTGGCAAACTCCGTTAAGGGCCAGATAGAAATTTTCGGCTTTGCGGTCCGTATGGTCTCAGAAGCCGCCATGGGCAGTACGGAAATAATACAGTTGTTGACCCTACAACAGCGCGTTGAGCAGCTGTGACAGAGACCATATGGCCCCCAGAGCCCCAAATATTTATAATTTCTGGCCAGTTACAGGAAAAGGGTGTGGATCTCTGTCTGAATCTATTGGGTGGATTAGGAGCCAGGGGAGGGACGCAACTCAGGGGAAGCTGCCTCCTTGAAGAATCCCTACGCTCATCAGTATCAGAGTGAGAGAATGGGGGAAATCACCAGGTGCTCCTTCAGGGGAAAAAGCCTAGAGCTGGGGCCAACACACCTTGCATGGGACTCGCTCCCTCCCTCTGGGATGCGGGCCCACATCCCCCAGCTGTGTCTAGGCTGCAAGCCTGTTTCCCTTTAGGTCCTCCGGGATCCGGCCCCACCTACCTGACCCTGATCCCCACTGCTTCAGGCTTTCACTTCACGTTCCCATAAAGACAGTATTTGGTGTTTCCTTCCTCCAATTTCCATTCATTCTTCCTCTGAAAACAAGTACCCCCAGCTCCCTCCACTCCTCCCGCCCCACCCCTGCCCGGTGTCTCCCAAGGTTGACCAAGGAGGGGGCCTGGCCAGTCAGCACTCTGCCGCCCCTTAGCCGCAGGGATGGGTCAGGGATGATGATCTAGAAAGAGCCGATGAGAGGTCATGAGACATCTGTCAAGGAAGCCAAGGGAAAGCCTCCGAGGCTGTGGCCCCAGGGGCTCCGGGTGGTGGGATTGCAAGCACGGGGGGGGGGGGGGGGGGGGGGGGGGGGGGGAGAGGAGGGGTACTGTCTGAGAACGGAGTCAAGAAAGTAGAAATGAAGGCAGCAATAGAGAAAGAGACGAGATCCCGAGGATGTCACTGGACAACCTGGGTCCTTAGCCCCATGTCTACCCCTGATTTGCACTTTCCCGTCTTCTGAACGTTTTCATTCCATTTGACCCTATTTGGGCTTGCGACAAAGAGTCTTAACCAGTACATCCTGCCTCTAGTTCTCGGCACATCTCCCGCAGTTCTTCCCATCTGCGATGCCCTTCCCAGTGTGGCCCTCCTGGCCTCCCCCTGCTGATTGTCTAGGGCTCAGCTCAGAACCGCCCACCTCCTCCAGGAAGCATTTCCGAAACCCCGATTGATCACCCTCCCAGGCTTGCCTGGCTACCCCACCCTGGTGTTTGCATAAAACCCTCTGTGTCCTGATTTATAGAACCCCGTGTTTGTGTAGTGACACCCCACTATGTCTTTGTATCCTCCTACTGTGCTGGAGTAAGACAGAGACTAGCGGCCATGGACTTGGGAGTCAGGCATGGGTTCAAATCCCGGTGCTGCAGCTCACCATCAGGCAAACCAACAAAGTGCTCAGAGCCTCACATCACAAGGCTATTATGTAATTGTGCAAAGTGCTCAAGGCAGCGGAAGATTTTTAGTTTGATTTTTCTTTTAAAAATTTTATTTATTTAGGGGCGCCTGGGTGGCTCAGTTGGTTAAGCATCTGCCTTGGGTTCAGGTCATGATCCCGGAGTCCCTGGATGGAGTCCCATGTCGGGCTCCCTGCTCAGTGGGGAGTCTGCTTCTTCCTCTGCCCCTCACCCTGCTTGTGCTCTCTCTCTCTCGCTAAAATAAATAAGTAAATAAAATCTTTTTAAAAAAATTTATTTATTTATTAGAGAGAGAGAGCGAGCATGAGTGGGGGGAAGGGCAGAGGCAGAGGGAGAAGCAGACTCCCCACTGAGCAGAGAGCCTAAGGGACAGACGGACGTGGGGCTCGATCCCACGACCCCAGGATCATGACCTGAGCCAAAGGCAGATGCTTAACCCACTGAGCCACCCAGGTGCCCCCACCTAGGGCTCTTTGTAAGCAGAAATAATCTCTGGTTAATTTAGGCCAGAAAGGAATATATTTGGAAGCTGAAAATATCAACGGAAAACCTCACTAGCTGGCCTTAGGCAGGACGTTGGCCAGGGCGGCTCTGGGTTACAGGCCGTGTTGTCTGGGTGCTCCGGGCTGAGTGAGCGGCGAAAGTGTTTAGCCCTCAACTCAAGAGTCAGGGTTGGAGGGGAACAGCAGCTTGGCTGCCCGGGCGCTCAGCTCCTGTTGCCAGGACAGGACGTGGTCCCAGCAAGACGATGCGCAGCACCAACTTAACTTCCCCGCGGTCACTACGACATCTGCCGAGACCCTGTCCTCAGGGTCAGGTTCACAAGTACTGGGGGCTAGGACTGCAACATATCTTCTTGGGAGACAGAATTCAACTCACAACATACTCTCTCCAGGAAAAAAAAATCTTACTGGAATCTTAATGGGAATTATACTAAATTTATACCGTAATTTTTCCCTGCTCTTACTCAAGCACATGGCATGTCTCCTTCTTTGTTCCTATTTTGTGGAATATCTTGTTTTTGTGTATTTATCTTGAGCCCAGCCACCTGGATGGCACAGATGTTGTGATGTTTTCAGTTAAGATGAGGTCATACTGAAGTGGGGGAAGGCCCTCAATCCACCATGACTGGTGTCCTTATAAAACAAGGAGAGACCCAGTGAGGTGACCTCCACATAAGGATGGTGGCAAAGCTTGGGGTGACGCGTCTACAAGCCAGGGAATGCCAAGGATTTCCCGAAACCGCCACAAACCACCGGGAGAAAGACATGGGACAGATCCTCCCCTAGAGCCTTCAGACCCAGCAGGGCCCTGCTGACTCTTTGGATTTGGACTTCTGGCCTCCAGAACCAGGAGAGAATAAATCTCTGTTGTTTCAGGCCCTCCAGTTTATGGTACTTTGTTCTGGACGCCCCAGGAAATGAATACAGGGCGGAATGAAATGAATGTTGAACGAATGAATAAAGTGAAAGTCCTGACTCAGAGGGGCTGATAGACATTTCCTTGGCCAGGAGAGGGTATATTTGGAAAATTCCCCCAAACTGCAAAAAATAAAATAAAATAAAGTAAAATTAAATTAAAATAAAATAAACAAAGCTGGGCAGAGGGGCTTATCAGCACAACCATCCGGGTGGGAGTCCATTAAGACGGGAAGCTTTCTGGAGGGTACCAGCTGCTGGATCCCGCAGCAGGATCTGGCAGGAACTGGTGAGTTTCAGGAACCAGATCCCAGAAGCCGGGGTCCCTCCTGCCCCAGCCCCCCTACGTCCCCCAACACACCTATCTCCACCACCTGTCCCAACAGCTCCCTTGCACACAAAAGGTTCAGAGGCGGATAGAGTGGATCACACAGTGTCTGAGAGCAGAGAGAGCTGTGGCCAAGGGGGGTGCAACCTTCCAGGGCCACACCAAAGGGTTTTTCCTACCTGGAAACTATGAGCACCTTCTCCCTCGGCTCACGATGCCCCGATTTCGCAGATGCCTGAGTCAGTGGGAAGAGGTCCACTTTCGATCACGCTTTGGTCAGTGCTGGGCCAGGCATCCAGCGGTGGGTTGCCAGATAACACACAGAAGGCCCGGATATATTTGAATTTCAGATGAATAAGGAATATGTTTTTAGTATAAATATGTCTCAAAGATTGCGTGGAATATACTTGTACTAGAAATTATTCATTGAGTATCTGAAATTCAAATTTAAGCGGGCATCCTGGATTTTTATTGGCTAAGTCTGGCACGCCTCCGTGGAAAGCTCCTGGAACCTAGAATCCGCTTCTGGTTCAAAGCCTCATTCACACCTCTCCAGATGGGTGACTGTGGAGCTGCTAATCACCCTCCATCATCATAACCCTCTGACGGCCCCTGAGCCTGGGGCGTCTGGAGTTGAACCCCACAGCAGATCAGAATAGCAACATGCTATTGGTGTGGCCCCTTTAAGCCGTGTCCTCGTTTCTCCAAGGAGTGGCTGCTGGCTGTGACCTCAGTCCTTACTCTGACGGCCTCGCACACATCTCAAGAGACCAGCAGCCTGGGAAACCAAGTGTTTGGGCCAGCGGGTGACTTTGGTTTGCTGAATGAGGATGAATGTTTGACCTCTAACAACAGACAGGCTTTGGGTTCTGGGGGAATGGTATTGAACCCCATTACCATGCGTCATCAAAAACAGTTCAAAGACCTAGAGTCTACTTGGTCCAAAGGCAGAGAAACATGTAACACAGCTCACAAGGCTCAAATTTTTTTTTTTTAAAGATTTTTTTATTTATTTGACAGAGAGAGACACAGCGAGAGAGGGAACACAAGCAGGGGGAGTGGCAGAGGGAGAAGCAGGCTTCCCGCGGAGCAGGGAGCCCGATGCGGGGCTCGATCCCGGGATCATGACCTGAGCCGAAGGCAGACGCCCAACGACTGAGCCACCCAGGCGCCCCAAGACCCAAATTTTTTTAACCCTTTATTCAAGAGACTTTGTTTCCCTGGGCATCCAAAGCACATTCTTTTTCCTGGTGTAATAAAGTCTTATTATAAAGCACCTACTGTGTGCCAGGCGTCACTGTCAGGATTTCATGGCGCTATGCTAATGAATCTTGGCAATGATCCTGTTCCATCACCCCAAGGCAAATCTCATTTTGCAAATGAGATTCAAAGAGGTTAAAGAAATTGCTTAAGGGAGCCCAGCTGGGTTTAGGAAGGTAGGACTTCCAGATGCCAACTCCCGTGCCCTTAACCACTGCCGCCCGCCCCCCTGACCCCGCCACAGCCAATGGCCCACGTCCTGTCTATTCGTCTATCCTGTGACAAAGTCTTGTGCCTCCGGGAAGCCGGCCCGGGGCAGAGAGCTGTGTGCCCATCACCTTCCTGTCCACGGTGCGGGCGGGGGAGGATCCTGAGCCTCACGCTGCACAGTGGTTGTCTCTCTAGCCTCGTCCCTTCTCTGAGAACCCTCCCACCCCGCACGCAGGGCAGGTTCCAGGGACTGGGAGGGTGGCGGCTGGGGAGGGTTTGGCCCAGGAGAAGGCAGTTCCCATCTCCCAGCTTCTCCCCACCGACCCACTCTTTTTCAGTGACGTCAGACCTCTGCCCCGACACTGTCCTGCTCGTTGTCCTTGTGGACAACAGGAGGGAATATGCTAATTAGACGTGCAGAAGAACACCAGGGACTGTGCTGATAACCCAGAGGACAGGACTCTGTGCTCAGAAAGGCCCCACGTTTGATTCAATGCTTTTCTGTAGTTGTCTTGAAATTCACGACTTTTAGATGAGACGCCCCGACGTTTTCATTTTGCACCAGGCCCTGCAAAAAGCACAGCTACTCCTGCCCAGAAAGAATGAGGAATCTTCAAGCCTCCTTTTTTTTTTTTTTTTTTAATTGTTGTTGAAACTGCAGATGAGCTCGAAACCTGAAGGGAAAGCGGCTGGCCTTCCTCCTTCCTCATTGCTCTGTCCTGGCTTAGCAGCCTTGGGCCGCCGGCTCAGAAATCCCCTTTGAGGAGCATGTGAAGCTTCTACTGGGCAGCTACCCAGCTTCCCCCGGGGCCCAGAGCCCCTCAGACAAGCCGGGGAGCTGAAACCCCGGGGCCCTGGGGCTGGTCACCTCTTGAGCCCAAAAGCATGGAGCCAACATGATTTGGAGGCAGGTGAAGATACAAAAGCAGGTGCGAGGTACAGGGCAGGTTCTCAGGGCCCCCCATCATCACCTCTGTTTCAGCCACGACAGAAGGGAAATTCGAGAAGGTGGGTTACTAGTCCCAGGTCCCACGGCAGGAAGTGATGGTGACCCAGAGCCCAGAGCTCTTTGCTGGACTAGCTGTCGGATTGCGTTGATTAGGTGAACTCTGTGAAGCCCGTGAGCCCGGCTCGCAGGAAAATGCTAGTCATTGGTGACTTTGGCGCGCGCGAGCAGGGAGCAGGGGTGGGAGGGGACACTGGGCAGGTCAGCGGAGTGATGACTTCTGTTGAACAGTTTTGGAGAATAAGATGAGCAGAAGCCTGCAGGGCACTCCCTTTCCCTGGGCATGCTAACCACCCTCCGAAGCTGCCAGGCTTAAAGGCTGACACCAGTTGTGGGGGCCTCGTGGCCTCAGGATGCTGCTGGAGGGAGGGCCCTGGGCTGACTTCCAGCAGACTTTGGCTAAACGGTCACCCAACCGCACTCCCTGGGCCGTTCCCCAGAACCTCCTAAAAGCAGGGCACAAGTCTCCCCTGTGAAGCCGTCCCCTCTCCCAGACCAGGAAGAGGAGCACCACTCATCGCCCGAGAGAGAGAGCGGGCGCCAAGGTGCGCCTACATGAACAGAGCTCCCTCGCGTAACCCTTACCGTCCATTGGTTTCCCCCATATATCCTCTGGTCACATCCCCAAGGTTTAGCAGCCCTCAGAGCTCAAACCCTCTGTCTTCTATTAAAGTGGCACATGACCTACTGAGTCTATCACTTCTTTTTTTTTTTTTTTTTCTAAGTAGCTCCACGGCCAGTGTGGAGCCCAATGCAGGGCTTAAACTCACAACCCTGTGATCGAGACCTGAGCTGAGATCAAGAGTCAGATGCTTAACTGACTGAGCCACCCAGACGCCCCTCTCCACTTCTTTAGTTTCACTTTTTTTCTGTCAATTCCTGTGCACATGAATATTCATAAAAATCACATGCCTGGGCGCCTGGGTGGCTCAGTCGTTAAGCGCCTGCCTTCAGCTCAGGTCATGATCCCAGGGTCCTGGGATTGAGTCCCACATCGAAGCCTGCTTCTCCCTCTCCCACTCCCCCTGCTTGTGTTCCTGCTCTTGCTATCACTCTCTGTCAAATAAATAAATAAAATCTTAAAAAAAAAAAATCAGGGCGCCTGGGTGGCTCAGTTGGTTAAGCGACTGCCTTCGGCTCAGGTCATGATCCTGGAGTCCCGGGATCGAGTCCCACATCAGGCTCCCTGCTCAGCAGGGAGTCTGCTTCTCCCTCTGACCCTCCTCCCTCTCATGCTCTCTGTCTCTCATTCTCTCTCTCTCAAATAAATAAATAAATAAATCTTTAAAAAAAAAATCACATGCCTTTTTCTTAGGTTGAGTGATCTTTTTTAGTTTAATTCACAGGTCCTCATGGCTAGAATCTAAGAGGGTAGAAGAGAAATTTTTCCTCTAAAACAGGGATCACATCATAGACGGTCTTTTGTGCCTGGCTTCTTTCACTTAGCATAAGGTTTTCAAGGTCCATCTGTTTTGTAGTATATGTCAGTCTGCATTCATTTTTATGGCTGAATAATGTCCCATTGCATGGATAGACCACATTTTATTCATCCGTGTATCAGGTGTAATGGACATTTGAGTTGTTTCTACTTTTTGGCTATTATGAATAACAGTTCTGTGAACATTCATGTACAAGTTTTTGTGTGGACCTATGTTTTCATTTTTCTCCAGTGAACATCTAGGAATGGAGTTGCTCGATCATATGGTGACTGTATGTTTAACATTTTGAGGAAATGCCAGTCTTTTCAAAAGTAACTGCAAAATTTTACATTTCCACTAGTATTGTGTGAGAGCTCCAAGTTCCCTACGTCTTCCCCAACACTTGTTACCATCTGTCCTTTTTAATCCTAACTGTCGGGGCGCCTGGGTGGCTCAGTCAGTTAAGCATCTGCCTTCGGCTCAGGTCATGATCTCAGGGTCCTGGGATCAAGCCCCACATCGGGCTCCCTGCTCAGTGGGGAAATGTCTATTTTTTTTTTTAAAGATTTTATTTATTTATTTGAGAGAGAGAGAATGAGAGACAGAGAGCACGAGAGGGAAGAGGGCAGAGGGAGAAGCAGACCCCCTGCTGAGCAGGGAGCCCGATGCGGGACTCGATCCCGGGACTCCAGGATCATGACCTGAGCCGAAGGCAGTCGCTTAACCAACTGAGCCA
>NC_138378.1:5792140-5821925 GCF_054177405.1 Leptonychotes weddellii
TATGTTAATCCCCATACATTACATCATTAGTTCTAGATGAAGTGTTCCATGATTCATTGTTCGTGCACAACACCCAGTGCTCCATGCAGAACGTGCCCTCCTCAATACCCACCACCAGGCCAACCCATCCTCCCACCCCCCTCCCCTCTAGAACCCTCAGTTTGTTTTTCAGAGTCCATCTTCTCTCATGGTTCGTCCTACACTAAGGGCTGTTTTAATAAAACTGCCATTGCTCCTAATTTGGAATTGTGTTTAAAAGGAAGAGAATATACTTTCACTAACTGCCCTCACTGTGCCAAAACAAAATCTTTTTTTTTTTTTTGAGATTTTATTTTTATTTATTTGACAGAGAGAGAGACAGCCAGAGAGGGAACACAAGCAGGGGGAGCAGGAGAGGGAGAAGCAGGCTTCCCACAGAGCGGGGAGCCTGACGCGGGGCTTGATCCCAGGACCCTGGGATCATGACCTGAGCCGAAGGCAGACGCTTAACTCTCTTCCTTTGACCACAAGCCTAGCTGAGCCACCCAGGCGCCCCCAAAACAAAGTCTTAAGTACGCAAACGTCATGATTATGAGCTTGCTGAAGTAAGTCATCAAGATTTTCTATTATGTCAGGGAATGGAGGGAGATCTCCAGCATCACAAGTATTACAAATGGCTACTCAGTGCAATGTGCAGCCTGAGTCCATCCAGGATGGCTGTGCCCAATTTTGACATCATGTTATGGATAAATAAGCACTAGAAAATAAACCACAAACCCACAGTGTATCTTTTACTTTTGTAAACGTGATTTGTGGATAACTTTTCAGTTTTCCCAAAGGCTGATATATATTTTAATAATTTGAATACATCAGTGTTAATTCTGAGTCGGCAGAGGTCACCTAACCAACTACCATATGTTTTGGTGCTGAGGGCTATACTTTTCAATAAAGCCGCTGAAATACAAAAACAAAAACAAAGGGCCAAAGACTTGTGCGTGAATGCTTATAGCATCTAGTAATATCCTAAAACTGGAAACAATTTCAATGTCCACAACAGATGAACAGAGAAGCTGTGGCATGCCCACGCAATGGAATCCTGCTCAGCAGTAAAAAGGCAAGGACGGTGATAAATGCAATGATGTGGGTGGAATCTCAAAATCAGTATCCTAAGTGAAACAAGCCAAGCAAAAAGCACACAGTGTAGGACTCCATTTATATAAAGTTACAGAACATGCCAGCAAATCCACTGATGGATTTGCCAGAGACAGGGTGGAGTAAAAGGGGCCCAAGGAAACTTTTAGGGGTGAAGGGAATGCTTGTCATGGTGACCGTGGTGATGGTTTTGCAGGCGTGTAGGTATAGAAAAACTGAGCGTGTTATACACCTTAAATATGTGCACTTCAGTCACGTTGCAGGTTGGGGGAGGGCTGCCGCACCCTAAATTCTCCCTCTTGTTCTCTTAGGAAGCTTAAAGGAAAACATTTCACACCGTAGTGATGAGAAGGCCCCTGGAGCCTGAAACATGAGCCAGCTGCGAGCCACGAAGCCCGGGCTCCTCCTGTGTGCAGGCATATGCATCTTCGTTTTTCTGTATTTACTGACTCCAACCCCTGAGGAAGCAGAGGAGGAACCCACCTACCCAGCAGTAGTGGAATGTGGCTTTTATCCGGACGAACTGTGTTCAGCTTTATTTGAAGGGAAAGGGGCCGCCCTCCAAATTGCAAGATTTTGCAAAAACCCTCATGGTTCTCAAATTCTTGCTCATTTACACACACCAGGAAATTGCTCTAGGATTTCCCAGGAGTTGCATTTCATAACCAGACCCTTGTCTGCAGAAGAGAGCAATTTCTCTTTGGCATATATTATAACAATTCACAAGGAGCTGGCAATGTTTGTGCAGCTTCTCAGAGCTATTTATGTGCCTCAAAACGTTTACTGTATTCATGTTGATGAAAAGGCCCCGAAGAAGTACAAGACTGCTATGCAAACCCTGGTTAACTGTTTTGAAAATATTTTTATTTCATCAAAGAGAGCAAGAGTGGCTTACACTGGCTTCACAAGACTCCAGGCAGATATTAATTGTATGAAAGACCTGGTCCATTCCAAATTTCAATGGAACTACGTCATTAACCTTTGCGGACAGGATTTTCCAATAAAAACCAACAAAGAAATCATACGCTACATCAGAAGCAAATGGAATGACAAAAACATCACTCCTGGAGTAGTTCAACCACCAAACGTGAACTCCAAGACAAGTGAAAGTCAACCGGAATCCACCCCTGAAGGAAATATCTACGTATCTCCAAACAAAAGATTCAAGGACGAACCGCCCCATAACTTAACAATTTATTTTGGAAGCGCTTACTATGTCCTAACGAGGAAGTTTGTAGAGTTTGTACTAACTGACAGCCGCGCAAAAGACATGCTTCGGTGGTCCAAGGACATCCAGAGTCCGGAACGACATTACTGGGTGACTCTGAACCGACTGAGAGGTAAGAACAATCCAGCAATGTGGCGTCTGTTCAGATCAGAGGCAACAACAGAAGTTTACTCTTGAGTGAAAACGCTATTTCACTACTTTACTATGGCTCGGTAAATAGCTCTGCATTTTGCAAGACCTTTCACTTGAGGAGTATGGGAGGGTCTGGTTTAGGGGTCTGAAGTTTGCTGAGGGTGCCCCATGTTCCCAAACCAGCCCAGTTGCTTTTTTGTTCCCTCTCTGAAAAGAAGTCCTACCAGCATCTGAGCAGAAATCTTCAGAAACTTCTTCATTCAGTCATTAAATACTACTACGTACCTACTAGTGCCAGACATTATGCTAGGGGCTCTTTAAGAAGAGAAAATATTAGAAGTAGTAATTTTTTGGGTGGCAGATAGGATACCTCAGATAGGTTCCCTGAGAGGCAGAGGGAGAGCTGATGTCCTTCTTTACGTGGACTTATTTTCTCTTTGCGTAAAGCTGAGTGGCTCCTGTAGGGGATGTGACTTCAAGTTCGAACAGCTAAGCTAACTGGTCCAGATGACAGTGCAAACACTGGATCCAGTAGAAACTGGTTAGGATCTTATTATAATCTCTCATATCCACTGAAAATCCTATTTTCGAATCCCCTCAGAGGGCTATCATGGGGAAAACACAATCCCAAGAGACCCAACATCATCAGGCCAAGGGTGCGTTGTACGCGTTCGGTGAGTTACTGGGGATGGAGAAAGGGATGAAAGCGAAGCACAGCGCTGGGACACGAGGCCAGTGTGGTGCTCCCCAGCCGCCCCCAAAGTGTTAACCCCTCATCAGACCACAGCCGAACACTTGGAGCGAGGCTGGACCCCCACCCCTGGACTCCTGCCTGTGCAGGAAGAGGGAGGGCCGGCGCAGAAGCGGTAGCCAACGGCTGAGGAGCTGCCTGCGCTGCAATGCCTGGTCTGCTTCCCCCGCAGACGCCCCGGGAGCCACACCGGAGGCCGGCTGGGAAGGAAATGTTCGCGCTGTGAAGTGGAGACACGAGGAGGGAAGTGTTCACGATGGATGTAAAGGTAAAAATCAAACCAAACCTAAAAGCAAGCCTTCCCGTTGTAGGCAAACTTGACAACTGCTGCCGGGGTAAGGTCGGGAGACACAGACGACCGTTAGCAGAAGTAGTGAGGGGATGAGTGAGGTTCCAATTCCATGGGGTCAGTTTTTTAAAAACTTCTTATGTAATTATAATACCTAGCAAGCAAAGCGCACAAATCGTAAGTATCTGGGTTGATGCATTTTCACAAAGTGAACACTAAACCGGGCTGCAACTTTAAACGATACACAAGCTAGCTGGTTTCTTCCACCTGCTCCTAGAATTCAAACTCAACATTTATTTAAAAAAGCTCTGGGTCCCCCTGTGTCTCTACTAGAATAGATGAGGGAGTAACACAGGTGTATGCTCCAGAGCGGGTTCTTAAGTAGTTCTTGCTGAAGGAAGGTCTTTTCACTTTCTGCCCTCAGGAGACTCTCCTCGGGAGCTGTGAATTCTTGTCTGGTGTCCCAGAGGTTTTAGTTACCAGGACAACAGAGAAAAGACAGACCTGGGGTGGGGATGGCAGTGTCCCTCTTTGGTGGACAGGCTAGAAAAGCACTGGTGACAGCAGGTTCTCAGGCATCACAGTCTGGGGGGAGATGCCTAGGGACTGGGAGGACCGGAACTGGGTTCCTGTCGCGTTCAGGCCTACTCTCTGGGCGCCGGCTCTCCCTGACCCCCCTAAAGCCCGGGGTAGGGCGGCTGCCTGAGAGGAGCACACAGTCTTGGGGAGAAAACGGAGGCCAATGGTCACAGCGCCACGTCCACAAGTCCAGTGGGGAGAGGTGCAAGCGCTCTGGGAGCCCGCCCGGAAAGGAAAACGAGGTGTCCAACCTTTATGGGGCCGCCAACCGTGTGGGACAGAGAAGGCAGGAAGAGTGGGGCAGACGTGCATGCAGGTGGCCGGGGTAGAGCATCCTCTGTCCGAGGGGATCTGGCCTTCCCAGCCATGCAGGAGGGACCACCACATACAACCACCTCTTCTCATTGTGCATTTGGGTGTGGTCCCCGGGCTTGAGTGACAGTAGACCAGCTAGCCACCGGGCTCACCCAGTTTTCAAGCTGTTTAAAAGACTGACCAAAAAGCAGCAGGTTGCAGACAAATGAAAAGTGTAAAACCTAACATCACAGTAATTCAAAGACGAGCAATTCCTGCTGCCATGTATGCAGCCACCCTCCTCTGACAGGTACCAGGTCTGGAAGGGCTAGAAGAATTTTCTAGATGTTTTTAATAAATATTTTAGCCAGGATTCAATTAGGGAGCTATTCACACAGTAAGAAGGTGACAGTCAAACAACAGGCTAAGGAGCAACCCTGACCTTTCTTTAGAAAGCAGGTGCTTGTTGCCATTACACACTAGGGTTGACAAGACTGGTAAATAAATGCTCGGGTAGGGGTGGGGGCCGGGGGCTCAGATTCCTCCTGAAAACATGATCATTCACAGTATAAGAAGTCAAGAAGGGCTGTTGCTATCAATAATAATGATTTAGAATTCTTAGAGTGACAACCTGAATATTTCAATGTTTGTCAAAAAGCCCAATTACTGTGAATCTTTTTTTTTAATATATATATATATTTTTTTTAGATTTTATTTATTTATTTGAGAGAGAGAGAATGAGAGAGAGCATGAGCGGGAGGAGGGTCAGAGGGAGAAGCAGACTCCCCGCCGAGCAGGGAGCCCGATGCGGGACTCGATCCCAGGACTCCAGGATCATGACCTGAGCCGAAGGCAGTCGCTTAACCAACTGAGCCACCCAGGCGTCCCCCAATTACTGTGAATCTTAACAAAAATCATCACTGCCCCAAAGTAAACACTTCAGAAAGTTCTTGCCATTGCTCACTTTAGTGTGCAAACCATCCATAGTAAAGCAGCGATGTGGCCCCTACCTCAGGCCGAGCACTGGCAGGTGAGTGTGGCAGACCCTGCCCCCCTTCCAGAGCCCGGCTCTGGGCCTGCAGTCCATCCTCACAATGACTCCCAGCTGTTAACTACCATAGTCATACTTTACAGAGAAAGAAGCCCAGGCTCTGAGAAGTGAGGTCACTCCCCATGTCACAGGAAGTGGCAGAGCCGGGTCTCAAACCAGGAGCTGCTGCCTGGGGCCCCTCCACTGGATGAGCTGACACAAAGAGGCAGAGTCACCCTGTTGTTATTTGTAATCACCAAAACAGCACGAGCCCGACTCTAAGGACTTTCCATTCGCTTGTGTTCCCTTCCGGCTCAAACTCATGTGTGTGCAAATGACAGAATTATCCAGTTACAATCAAGGTGCAGCTGAAAATCTTTTCACTCTGTCCTAAGTTTTTCAGACTGCCTGTCTTCATATTCAGACTTTTCAACTGGTGAAATGTAATTCTACTGATACTCCGTGACACTGTACCAAGAATACCTACCAGAAAGATCTCAGTCATGACGACAGTTGCGGCTTAGAGCGCTCACCCTGCGAGAGCTGCTTGGCTCTTTACCGGATGAGCGCCTGCTCACCAGGCGAACGTTCTTTCCACCTTTTTCCAGGCTCACCAACAACACTGGATGATTCTGTGCATGGAGTTCCGCCCCTTTCCTATATTTCCCTCAGACAGGTTTTTAAAAGTAGGATGACTGGGTTGGTGTGGAGAGAAAGGAGGGCAGGGCTGGGCACAGAGCAAGGTCTCCAAGATGGGGAGACCATTCCCTCACACGCAAACTGAGCGCTCGCTTCTCTGGGAACCGAAGGTGGTAATGGAGTCACCTCAGGGTGTTGGTGGGAGGGTGACAGAGAAGGAAGCGCCAAGCACAGCGTCAGGCACATGAAACATGCTACTGAGCTCATCTCGAAGGAATTCAGCACTGGATTCTAACTATCATTCCAACTTTAATTCCTTCCATTTGTATCACACACTCACTCTGCAAGAGCAAGAACCGACTGCAGCAAGGACCTGTTACCACTGATGCAATTCTTGTGAACTACCCACAACCAAGGAAAACAAAGTTCGTGGAACCTAACAGAATTTAGAGTGGGCCAGGCAAATGAGTGCTATTACACCTCTCTCGTGTGTTCACTAATAACGAACATTCCACAGCATTCCCTTAAAGTAGCCATTAAACATGCCAGAGATCACTGACAGAAGAAACGAAAACAACCCTGTCCCCACGGATTCAAAATCCAACACAGAAGCCCCGGTCAGAGCGATCCGGGAAATCATGGTCGGTCTGAGCTCCTGGGAAGCAGGGGCCTTTACAGATGATCCTGGAAAAGTGTCCCTTTTTGTGTGTGAATGTAAACCGACGACACAAAGGCAGCTCGGTTTTTGTGCTTCTTTCTGCAGGCCGCTACGTCCGCGAGAGCTGCGTGTATGGACCAGGAGACCTGCCGTGGATCATTCGGTCGCCTTCTTTGTTTGCCAACACATTCAACTCAACAGACCCTCTGGTGGTGACGTGCCTGGAGCAGTGGCACCGACTGCGGGTGCTGCGACAGGCAGAGGCTCCTGTGGAGCCTCAGTGGCGTTTCCCACAGGACGGTCACTTCAACAGGAGACTGAGCCACTGAGCGGGAAGCTGCAGAGTGTCTGCTTTCTTACTGCTACCCACCTGTTCCTGACTTGTACTAAGAGAACTCTGACCCAAAGAAGGAAGAATGAGAAATGATTCCTTGATACAAGCTAGTCATCAGATGAATTTAGAAACCTGCTGTTGACAAGCCGTTCCTAATAATCGCAGGCCACTCTTTAGCTTTGAGCAAGCAATCAAGAGAGGAAAAGTGACTCAAAGTACTGCTGGGGGCCCCGGACCTGCCAGCTAGACTGCTTCCGTAAACAGTGGTGGCAAATCAAAACCTCCCAACACTAGATCCTGACTCAAGTTAGATAAGAACACATCTTATTTCTAAGATACTATTGTGTATGAGATTCTAATAAAGAACAAACTCCCGCTGGAAACGAAACTCTGCTTATCTACAAGAGTCCTCTTTGGCTGCCAGTCATGTTAACTTTGTTCTGGTAATCCTAGAAAAACACAGAAGAGTCTACTTCCTTTGGGTAAAATGAAACTAATCCAGAGCTGAAACACGCTTTCGTAAAAAGGCTGCCATAAGTTTCCGCAGCCTCGCGGCACTAACAGCACCGTCTGCCCTGACGGCTCGCTCCGCGCTACGTCTGGGCTGCCCCATGCCAGTGACCACGACCACGACCACAACCACAGGGGCTTCGGGGCATTTGAAATGTAGACAGTGTGAGTAAGTGAATTTTAATCTTTTTTTTTTTTTAAGATTTTATTTATTTATTTGAGAGAGAGAGAATGAGAGACAGAGAGCAGGAGAGGGAAGAGGGCAGAGGGGGAAGCAGACCCCGCCCTGAGCAGGGAGCCCGATGTGGGACTCGATCCCGGGACTCCAGGATCACGACCTGAGCCGAAGGCAGTCGCTTAACCAACTGAGCCACCCAGGCGCCCTTAATCTTTATTTTTAAAAAATGTAATGAACTGAAATTTAAATAGTCACATGTGGCTGGTGGTTACCATACTGAACAGCACTGGCCAAAGGCAGGAATGATCTTAATTTTCTCTACGCACAGATTTGGGTCTCTAAACAGTCCATGGCTTTTTCATCATTCTGTGAGGACTTTCTCTATATTCTCTTTCTCTAAAATAGATTGTGGCATCGTACAAGACTGAAAATGTGAAGTGGCACAACATGGAAAAACCAAAATAAAGGAAAAGCAGGAACCAGGGAGAAGACACTAAAGAAATAAATGTGTAACTCACAAGCAATCTAAAGCCTCAGTGAACTGAAGCTTTGCAATAAAATCAAATCACCTTAGTCAATGCAAATAGCCCTTGGAAAGCACAAAGCTAAATAGAAGGAAAAGAGGCTCTGAAAGCAGGTCCCACAAATCAAATGTAAGTAACCACAGAACATTAAAATCTTCGTTTCAACAAACATTTCTCCCACTTAGACACCTAATTTCAAGGAAAGCACACACAAAATGTTCAGACTGTCAAAGACGAGAACGCAAGAGCCCCACGACAATACAGCTCTGCTTTTCTACACATTTTTTTTTTTAAAGATTTTATTTATTTATTTGACAGAGAGAGACACAGTGAGAGAGGGAACACAAGCAAGGGGAGTGGGAGAGGGAGAAGCAGGCCTCCCGCAGAGCAGGGAGCCCGATGCAGGGCTCGATCCCAGGACCCTGGGATCATGACCTGAGCCGAAGGCAGATGCTTAACGGCTGAGCCACCCACGCACCCCTCTACACATTTTTATAGGCAAACACAGTGCTCACAAATGGTGCCAACTGGCTACGTTCTGAAAGCTCAAATTCACCACGACTGTGTCTCCTATATTTTATGACAACTCACTAGCAAGTTAAGGGCAAAACCCATTTAAAAAAAAAAAGCTTGTATCTTTTCAAGTTACTTGAAACACAAGCCTGCCTTCATTTTGTTTCAATGTCAATTGAATATTTCGTTTCAATGTCAATTCAGTAGTCACACATTAAAAGGGTGTAATCCGGGAACCTACTTACCAGAGTTGCCACAAGGATGAAGCACTTAGAATGATTTCTGACTCATCTCACAGATGAGGAAACTGAGGCACAGGGCAACAGCGGGACTTTCCAGGACCACACGGTTAAACAGGTGGAGCTGGGATTTGGACCTAAGCAGGCAGTCTGGCTCCAGAGTCCAAGCCTTTACTACACCTCCTCACCCTCATCCAAAGAAACGAACTCAAACACAGAGCCGCCCTCCAAGGGATCAGATATAACAGAAGAAGCTATCTCTACAAATCATTCCAGTAAAGATAAAGTAAATAAATAAATATATATATAAAAATTAAATTATAGGGGCGCCTGGGTGGCTCAGTCGTTAAGCGTCTGCCTTCGGCTCAGGTCGTGATCCCGGGGTCCTGGGATCGAGCCCCACATCAGGCTCCCTGCACCGCAGGGAGGCCTGCTTCTCCCTCTCCCACTCCCCCTGCTTGTGTTCCCTCTCTCGCTATGTCTCTGTCAAATAAATAAATAAAAATCTTTAAAAAAATAAAATAAAATAAAATAATACAAAAAGTAAGTAAGAGTAACTTAAAGGCATGGTGCAATGAAGCAGCAGGAGATTCAGGGAAGGACAAGCTGGGTTTCAGCAGTGTGCCGGGGGAACAATGGGAGCCGAGGGTGACAGACAGGCAGCCACCAAGGCTGGGACAGGCCAGGGAGGCCAACAGAAAGCAGCAGCCTCCGCTGGCATCAGAACCAAGAAACTGCTGTTCACTCTACTCTGAGTCAGACTCGGTGTTCATTTGTAAGAAGAAAATTAAATCACGTGCAAAAAGAATGTCTGAAACAGACCACTACAGACTGTACCTTAAAGGTGATGCATTAATTGGGATCTTGAGATAATTTCCCTTTTTCGTAGTAGTACCTTCTTGCTAACAATGTAGACTCTACTGTTCAATTCTTCTATTAGATTTCTCTAACGTGAAAAAGTTCAAGGCTGCCTGTGTTGCATGTTATGCGGTTCCCTGAAGCTTAATACCTCCAAAGACCATAGAGATGGCAGAAAGCTAAAATTACCCGCCGGATGTCAGAGCTTGAAAAAAAATCAGCATTCGCAGACCACTTTTGAAGATACCACTTTCCCTAACATTTTCTCCCGTTTCCATTCCCCTTCCCCATGAAAAGACAGCAAAAGAGTAGTGCCCGGCTGGCTCAGTCAGTGGAGCATGCAACTCTTGATCTTGAGGTGGTAAGTTCAAGCCCCACGTTGGGCATAGAGATTACTTTAAAAAAAAAAAGAATCAGCATGAATGTAAATTTTTGTTTCACTTCTGACTTTAAAATATCCACATATCCCACTCAATGACCACAAAGCCTAAATAAATGAAGTCAGTGGCAAGTCAAATGCTACTGGTCACAACTCTAACCTCTAAATCAGGGATTCTCAAACTTTATAGTGCACGCAAATCTCCACGGCGGGGGTGTGAGGGTGGGGAATCTTGTTAAAATGCAGATTTTGATTCCACAGGTCTGGAGAGGGACCCAGGAGTCTGCATTTCTTAAAAGGAGAAAAAAAACCCCTCCCAGGTGATGCCAATATTACAGGACCGTGGAACATGCTTTGAGTAATAAGCACATCATTTATTTGGCAAACTAATTACTCCAGTGTGTTTCTCTTTATTACAAGAAGGGAAGAAGACAGTGGGGAATACAATTAATTTTTTGGCTAGTCACTTGTTTATAGCAAAAACAAACAAACAAACCAACCTAGCAACTACATCTCTTTGGACCCTGTTTACAGAAATCAAGCGTGCACGCCGTGTGTTTCAGAACACACAACCAGAGCGATCTCAAACCCTTGAGTCTCTTCTAGTGAACTGAAAAACCAAATGTATATGAAACTACAGAGTGGAAAGTAGAGAAAACGTACACCCTAAATATCCCTGAGGTTCCCAAGGCATTCTTACGACACTGGTTTCTCTAAATTTCAGACATTACTTAAAAAACCGAAAATATTTGTTTTAGACTTTGATGCTGTGGCTTCACCTCACTTCACTGACATTTCCCTGATGCACTGCAGTTCCTGGAGCTGCACATGACTCTTCCTTTCGGCAGTCTTGGCAGAAATGGCTGCTGTCCATTTCTTCCTGGGCATCCAGCTCTAGTACCTTTCCCAGGCTTCCCTGCAGTTTGGTGTGGCCACACGACTGAGCGATGGACAACGGAATGGGAGCAGAAGTGATGAGCACCACTTCCCGGCCTGGGCCATAAAAATCTCCTACGCTGTATGCTCCCCGCCCTGTTCCCATCAGTCAGCTGAGTGCAGAATACTCCAACCCCAGCAGGAGTCCGAGTCCTTGAGTTTCCCTTGGAAGAAAGCTGTCCGACCAGGAACTGTCACTGCATTAGACACTGGAACGTGAGGGCTGTGGGTCATAGCAGTTAGCCAACCTTGAGTGATACATTTAGTATTCCTACACTTCAGAGACTTGAATTTAGACATAGGAGTTTGATTCCCGATAGCAATATATAAATTTGTCATTTATTATTTTAAAATGTTATTGTTTGGAATCTGGATCTAAAAGGAAAGTGTCTAAGAATTTATTATAATCCTTCATTTTACATATTAGAATCTGGGGCCCTGAGAAGTGATAGTCCCAAGCCAGCGCTGGCGTGTGACCCAAAGCTGATCCATACCAGGCTCTCAGTGTTGGTTATGTGGATGAACGCCTCCCACTCAAGTGGGCCACTGGCTGTCCCATGCTCTGTGATTTTCTAAATTGCACAGTGTCATACGCTGAATGTGTCCCCCACAAAAAAGTTGAAGTCCTAGGCCTCAGTATGTCACAACGTGACCTTCTTTGGAAATCAGGTCACTGTAGATGTAGTTAAGACGCAGTTACTGGGGTGGGCCCTATTCCAACGACTGGTGTCCTTATAAAAAGGAGAAATTTGGACACGGAGACAGACTCCATAGAGAGAAAGCCATAGGAAAACACACAGGGAGAAGACGACCATCTCAAAGCCCTGAGAAGGAACCAGCCCTGCCAGTACTGTGATTTTGGACTTCACGCCTCAAGAACTATGTGTAAATTTCCGTGGAGTCACCCAGTTTCTGGGGCCTTGTTGTGGTAGCCAGTATTAGCAAACTAATACTTGGAGTTTTTTTCCGAAAACATTTCCCGAAACTTCCTGGAGGATAGCCAGTGTCCTGTCTTGCCTGCCGGAGGTTTCGACAGCCATGGCAGCCGCCCTCATGAGACAGGAAGAGCCAGCGCTCCTGGTTCTCACCTGCCCTCTGCCCCCTTGTGCAATCCTGACACCCTCAGTTCCCCTTTCCACCTGCTTCCTTCCCTTCCTTTGAAGTGCCCAAGGTGCTGACGTTTAAAAGTTCACAAGCGTCCAGTAAAACTTCTCAAGTACCAAAACAAGGTTTCAGACTTCCCTTGCAATTATTTCCATAAAATCAACTTCTCTGTAAAGCTCTGTGCAGGCAGTTCTGTTTTGCTGCAAGTCCGTTAAAGTGGTCACTGATGGATGTGTGAGGTCAGCCTATGAAAAGGACAGCTTCATGCCATCTAAGGGATGGTGACCATTATGGGCAGAAGAAAATAAAAGTCTGGCTGCTTTGGATCAGTCAGTCCCCCAAGCCTGGCTGCCCACTGGAATCGTTCTGGGAACTCTCAAACAAAAGCAGAAATCCCTGGGGCTCCACCCCAACTGTGAAGATTACAGATTTAGTGGGTCGGAAACAGGGGATGGGAGCATATACTATTGTGGAGGTTCTACCGCACAAGCCTGGTTTGGGAGCCACCGATTTTGGGTATTTGGCTTCTCTAATAAATTTCAGCTTAATTTGCCACCTTCTCATATCTCTTTTCTTTCAATCCTGGAAGCAGACTTCCAGAATGTACTTGCAAATGTCTAACACATAAACAACACCTTCCATACTACGTGGGAAAACACACAGACCTGAACACAATGTATGCAGAGTTGCCTTCCTGCCCGAAGGAACCCCAGGCCAGCCACGGGCCGGCTCCCACGGTGCTTCCCCCACAGAAGCCCCACGCACACCTGCTGCCAAACAGCTCCTCTTGGTCGGCCGTCACCCTCCGTGCATCCTGCACAGGCCTACATTAATGCTCCCAGAGCATAAACGGCGTCAACGGCGCCGCACCGCACGCCCACCTGGACCTGCTCCCTGGGCTGGCCCTCGAAGTTTCCACCATCCAGGCTGACTCACTTCCCAGGCCTCTCTCCCGGCTGGCACAGGCCGCGCTGCCCACGTGAGGACTACACCTCGCACTGCACCTCCGTCTCCACGGGCCCTTCTGAGGCAGCAGCTGCTCTCTCCCTCCTCTTCTCAAGAGCCCCCACCGCCCCCACCGCCCCCACCCACATCCTACCGCCACCATGTGCGACCTGTCCCATAGCTTCAGGCATCCCTGCCCAGGTACCATCAGTGTCTTGGTGTATTTCTGTGAACGAGCCCACTGTTTCTCATTTTACTTAAATTTACTTTAAACGTTAACACTGGGCGCCTGGGTGGCTCAGTCGTTAAGCGTCTGCCTTCGGCTCAGGTCATGATCCCAGGGTCCTGGGATCGAGCCCCACATCGGGCTCCCTGCTCGGCGGGAGGCCTGCTTCTCCCTCTCCCACTCCCCCTGCTTGTGTTCCCTCTCTTGCTGTGCCTCTCTCTGTCAAATAAATAAATAAAATCTTAAAAAAAAAAAAAAGTTAACATTATCTCCTGCCATAAATATCAAAGCAGAACCCCCCTGCCACTACGGCAGCCTCTCTCCGAGCTCCGGGACATCGCCCTGTGTTCCCTTCCCAGCATTGGTCACAGTCACTACTGCCGTGCTCAGTTCTCTGAGCACCCCTCTCCAACTGGACTGTGGGTTCCGTGGAGGCAGGGGCTGTATCTGTCTTATCCACCAGGCTATCCCACCGCACCGTGCTTAAGACAGAGGCGGGCCCCTCACAGGTGTTCAGTGAAAGCTGCTGAATGAAAGAACAGTTCACAACAGGAAGAAGCAGGGCGAGGGGCCCAATGAAACCCAAGCAGAGTTAATATGGGTGAAAATACAAACAGGAGCTGTTGGCATCCATGACACTAAACTAAGTGGTAGGTTTTCCGTGGCCAACAGAACACCAGAGACACAAACGTCTGGGTCCGCGGCAGCGACACCGGGAAAGCAGGGCCATCAGCATTTCCGTCATGTGAGCTGCATGGGGGAGCTCCTACATCAGGCATTTGCTCCCTCGTGTGAGCACTCACCGAGGACATGCGACATGCTCTGGAGGTGAGAGATGGACAAGTTTTGCTTCTTGCTCTCAAACACTCACGGATGGAGCACAGAGGATTGTTAGGGCAGCGAAAATGGTAAATACATGTCATTATACATTTGTCCAAACCTACAGAATACAGACACCACCAAGGGAACCTTAAGAGATTTGGGGTGATGGTGTGTCGATGTAGGTTCATCAGTTGTAACAAATGCACCCCCCCACCCCGTGGGGGCACTGATAATGGGAGAGGCTGTTTGTGGCGGGAGGGGGGGGAGTGCAGAAGGAATAGAGAAAATCCCTTACTTTCCTCTTAAGTTCGTTACGAAAACTACTTAATAATAATAATGAAATAAAGTCTTACAGAAAAAAAGAAAAGGAAAAAAACAACTGTTCCAGTCCAGTGGGGAAACGACGATGTAACTACCAATTACATTCTGATGAGATCAAGGTGCCCAGGGAATAGGGAAGGCGGCTTGGCAGCAAGGGTTCACAGAGGAAGCAATCGCTCTGGAGCTAAGGTTCACAGGGGGCATGACCTCCGCCAGCTGGCAGGTCAGGGCAGAGGGAACAAAGGCACACACAGGAGGTGGTCAGGGAGCGGCCAGAGCTCGGCCGGAGCTGGCCAGGCAGGCAGGGACACATCACAAAAGGCAGTCTGAGTCTACACCCAGCAAGGATGAGCCATGGAAGGGTTTTAAGCAGAGAAACAACGAATTAGATCTGTTTCAGAAAGAACTGAAGGATGCTGAAATGCCACATGGAGGGAGGGACCCTAAACCATCTGATTTCCTCAGCTACTAAGACGGAAGAAACGATATATGCCAACAACTCACTGTGTGACAAACTTCTGCTTTTATCTCTTTCAAGGCTCGTTCAGAAAACACACAACCACAGCATCGCAGGAAGCAAAACCTGGGGAAATAATCCAAAATGGAGGATGACTTAAATAATAATTTAAAAATGATCACCCAGATTATTGGTTAACATTTGTTCAGTCTGTACAAAGGCCAAAAACTACAAAGAGAAAAATGGTCACATTTGATTCCATTAAGGAAAAAGAAATCAGTATGTCCCATATATATTTATTTATATACTACTTTAAACCAGAAATATAGGCCATAGTCCCATTCCTGATCCCTTGTAATAATCCTTTAGAATAATGTCTCTCCTACAAAAAAAAATAAATACGTTAAAGAAAAAAAAACCCACAAACATAAAAAGTCAAAAGACAGAACAGGAACTCTTGGGAGAGACTATTTTAAATATATATGAGATTCAGTGTTTTTTTTGTTTGCTTTTGATTTTATTTATTTATTTGAGAGAGAGAGAGCACAAGCAGAGTGAGCGGCAGGCAGAGGGAGGAAGAGAAGCAGGCTCTCCACTGAGCAGGGAGCCTGATGTAGGGATCTATCCCAGGACCATGGGATCATGACCTGAGCTGAAGGCAGACGCTTAGCTGACTGAGCCACCCAGGCGCCCCGAGATTCAGTATTTATGAATATTCAGAAGGGTCTCAAAAAGCAAAAATAAACAATGTATCAGAAAAATGGGCAAAGGCATTAACATGCGATTCATGGGAGAAATATAAATGGCCAAAACATAAAAATGCTTAACCTCAACTGTTAATTAAAGAAATTCACTGCAAAACAATGATGTGCCATGTTTTACGTATCCGGCAGTAATGAGAGAGACTAAAGTTATCCAGCTAGAAACAGAGGAAACAGGCATGTCTGTTGGTGGTGGGCACAACACAGTGCGTCTTAGAAGGACAATTTGTCAGTATCGAGGGAAAAAAGCACTTTTTGGAGCATCTCCTATAGAAACATGCTCACGAGTGTGCAAATGCATAAATATGTATTTATGAAGTTGTGTAGGACAGTGCTGCTCGTAACAAGGAAAAAGAGGAAAGCACCTAGATGTTCATCAACAGAGGAATGGTTACATAAATTATGAACACTCACACAGCTATTAAAAGGAGCAAGGTAAATCTGTATGCAAGGCCATGAAAACATGCTCACATTAGACAGAGAAGTAGGAAACAAAGAGGTTACAAGATATGTCTAATACGTTTCCATGACTCTAAAGAATATACATTTATTTATATTTCCAATGGCAGAGGTGTAGGGAAGTGCGGAGTATGTGTGTTGGTGCTGGGCAGGTCTGTGTATGGGGTGGGGGGCGGCGCTGAAACTCCAAACTAAGAACGTTGCCATGGGAGGCGAGGACTGGGGGAAAGGGGCAAAACTCACCTGCACATTTTACTTTATATATTCCTCTAAAAATGCCACGATAGAAAGTCTCTCCAATTCCTTAGGGATTATAGTGGATACAGATTGCCTTAACAAAAACCCAATTAATAACACTGTACTACATTCATTTACTGTTGTTTAGGACCAAAAAAAAAAAGTCCTATTTTATGGATACTTACTAATTATTAATAATTTAGAAAATTATTTTTTTAAAGATTTATTTATTTATTTGACAAAGAGAAGCAGCAGAGGGAGAGGGAGAAGCAGACTCCCCGAGGAGCAGGGAGCCCGATGCGGGACTTGATCCCAGGACCCTGGGATCATGACCTGAGCCGAAAGCAGACACTTAACGACTGAGCCACCCAGGCACCCCAGAAAATTATTTTTCTTTAAACAAAGGCTCAATGTTTTCATTACACTAATCATTTATTTCTATTTTTCTCTATATTTAAATCTTTATTATATAGGCTTTAATAAATGTATGATTTTCTAGTGTGGAGGCCATATTAATAGCAGGAGGGCAAAGCCAAAACAGGCAAAGCTCAATTAACTGGGAAGAGAGGAGAGGAGATTAACCAGTGAAAAAGGGGAAAAACTAGGGAAGCCACAATCAGAGCAACAGGCTACAGGTGACCTCTGCTTAAGACCCCAGAGTTGAGTCTGTTTCTGCTAAGTTCCTCTTTTGAGGTGAACCATGGTCTTCTTAAAAAGAAGTGGGAAGCCAGACACAAAAGGTCAAATACTGAATGATTCTACGTACAGGAAATCTCCAAAATAGGCAAATCCATGAAGACAGAGAGCAGACCGGCAGTGGCCAGGGGCTGGGGCTGGGGGAATGGGAAGGGACTGCTCTGTGGCTACGGAGTTTTCCTTTGGGGGGAGGGAAATGGAAGCAGACAGAGGTTGGTGGCTGCACAGCATTGTGGCTGTACCAAACACCCCTGAAACATGCACCTTAAAATGGTCACTTTTATGTTACAACTTTAACCTTGAAATAATGTGTGTGTATACCACATACCGAAATGCACACAAAAGTGAGATGAGGTGAGTCTACTTCCCCAGAACTTTAGCTTTTTAATTAATTCATTACTTTTTCTTTCTTTCAGCTTTATTTAGGTACAACTGACAAACACACATTTTCTATATGTAGGGTATACAACTTGATGATCTGATGTATGTATACACTGTGAGATGATCATCTCTATCAAGCCAATTAACATATCAACCACCTCATAGAGCTACCACTAAATGGTAAACAGAGAGGCTTAAATGATTTAAAGTCAGACTATCTGAAGAATATAATCTTTTTTTAAAATTAATTAATTAGTTGATTTTTTTATGTAGTGTTCCATGATTCATTGTTTGCGTGTAACACCCAGTGCTCCATGCAATACGTGCCCTCCTTAATACCCATCACCAGGCTAACCCATTCCCCCACCACACCCCCCAAAACCCCTGAAGAATATAATCTTTAAAAGCCGCTTGGGCCTAAAATTTTACTTCTCTCCAAATCCACAAAGCCACAGGTTATGCCATTTCAGGGCATGGTGGTCACGCTGTCTGGCATAGTATGCCATGCACAGTGCACACACGTCTGTTCAATGCACGTGTACAAATGTGCCAGAATGCTCCAGAGTCAATGTGGTTGTTTATAGCTCAAAGTTTTTACCTACTTGAGATTCTCCCCGTTTCAACCCCACCCATTTCCTGAATGAAAATAGTAAAAAAGTACTACCTTTCAACAAGTAATATGTTAGATGGAAGGTTCCAGATGGCAGGTGGGACTACCAGTTATTAAAGGTATTTCTAAATGGTGGGAAAAGAGTTGAAAGCTTTGGCTTACTGAGACATTCTATAAAAAGGCACCTGCTACAGTCAACATTCATATTTTTTAAGGCAGAAATATACAGGTCACTTATGTTTGCTATAGAACTCTTGACCTTAGGATTTCTGGTGCTCTAGTCAGAGGATTTGTTCGCTACAAATTCAAAGCAAGTTATCATTATCAGCTAGGTCTTCAGCTGACTGATTGAGCACACACTGGGTGACACTGCTTTCCACCACACAGTTTTCAGCAATTATAAGGAAATCGGAGCTGCCTGATGGGCAACATTTGTCCTTTGCTTTCTTCCCGTAAGAAAAAAACAAATAATCCAACTCAGGTCTCATAAAGTGTCACATGAGAAATTTTTAAAATCCCTCTTTACTCTAGGTGCTCCTACTCTCAAGAACAGAAAGCACAGACACCAAAGTTGAGTGGACTTGGTGGGACACCACATGAGAAACGGCTATTAGGGAATGAACATGGTCTCATGGCAGCACCACCACCTCTAAGACACAACCCAAACCAAAGGACACCCTAAAGAAGACTGTGTGATGAGGGGCGCCTGGGTGGCTCAGTCGTTAAGCATCTGCCTTTGGCTCAGGTCACGATCCCAGGGTCCTGGGATTCAGCCCCCCCCCCCATCGGGCTCCCTGCTCTGTGGGAAGTCTGCTTCTCCCTCTCCCACTCCCCTGCTTGTGTTCCCTCTCTCGCTGTCTCCCTCTGTCGAATAATCGAATAAATAAATAAAATCTTAAAAAAAAAAAAAAAAGACGACGACTGTGTGATTATAAAGCTACAGCACAAATCCTAACAGCATCAGTATTATCTAACCAGACTCCACACCATCTGCCCCACATCCCTTACTGACCTGTGCCGGCCATTCATCTCCAAGCCCACAACGGGGCAGATGAAACGTGCCCGCTGGAGGTCATCGTGTTTGTCACCTTTTGTGTTTCCTCTGTCCCCTTCCCAGGCAGGATTATCAGAAAGCCTTAGTTCTGTCACATTCTGTGAAAAACCATCCATAGTTTAAGAATTCATCTGATAAATGGATCATCCTTAGCCTCAATAACCACCTAAATTGATAGAGAAATTGTTATTCCAGTCCTTTCCCATCCAAACCTTTTCTTCCTAGCTCCTTTCCTTTGGCCATCAATTGTAACATGGATAAAAAAATTAAACCATAAACTGCAATAGAAAACAAGAGTTTTAAAATTCACTGACTGGCAAGTGAATTAGTTAATTTCTATTTTATAAATATTTTGCTATCTAAGGAAAAGTACTTTTGGACATGAAAAATAAGTCCACTAACAGAAAGCTTTGTATTAATTTCATCCAGAAAGGAACATTTTCTTTCCCTGCGAATGAATCCTCACTGAGGCTGTTCCATATTCCTGGTGGCCCATGTTTATTTAGTAATTGAACAGACAGGGGCGCCTGGGTGGCTCAGTCGTTAAGCATCTGCCTTCGGCTCAGGTCATGGTCCTAGGGTCCTGGGACTGAGCCCCACATCGGGTTCCCTGCTCAGCGGGAAGCCTGCTTCTCCCTCACCCACTCCGCCTGCTTGTGTTCCCTCTCTCGCTGCCTCTCTGTCAAATAAATAAACAAATCTTTAAAAAAAAAATCATGGATAGTGAGTATTCTCACCTGTGAGATGAGATAAATAAAATCTTAAAAAAAAAAAAAATTACTAATTTGCCTGAAATTATATCTTGTATCCTGTAATCACTCCAAGAATTCAAACATAAGGCCTAATATAATAAAAAATTTACAAAGAAAGAAGAGAAAAACCCAAAGCCTTATACAGAGAGCCAGGGACTCTGGTTCTGGGTTGGTGCCTCATTAGCTGTGTGGCCTCAAAAAGTCATGGATGGGGCGCCTGGGTGGCTCAGTCATTAAGCATCTGCCTTCGGCTCAGGTCATGATCCCGGATCAAGCGCCGCATCAGGCTCCCTGCTTCGTGGGAAGCCTGCTTCTCCCTCTCCCACTCCCCCTGCTTGTGTTCCCTCTCTCGCTGTCTCTCTCTGTCAAATAAATAAATAAATCTTTAAAAAAAAAAAAAAAGTCATGGATAGTGAGTATTCTCACCTGTGAGATGAAGTGTCTGACAAGGTTGATGGTCCTCAAATTCTCTACCACCTTCCTGATGTTTCTCCCATTGACCAGATTTGCAAGATTTTGTCCTCTCAATCAACTTCCTTTACTAAAAAACTTTTTCCATTTTATAAAAGAATTTTAACTGTCAATCAGAACATCTAATTAGCAGGAAATATCACACTGACTTAATAATGATCTACCTTATAAAATTCTCTAATTCTGTAAGTGTCTTCCAAATCAAAAATTCAAGTAGCTGAGTTTTAACTACAAAAATGATGTCTCCAAACATTTATATATCACACTGTTTTCAAAGTTCTTTTGCACATATTAAATTATAACAAATTTATAAGGCAGGAAGGACAGGCATAGGAACTCTTGGCTTGAGCTTTAAATGACCTGCCCCAAATCACACTTTTTTTCTTTTTTTTTTAAAGATTTTTATTTATTTACTTGACAGAGACAGAGATAGCGAGAGCAGGAACACAAGCAGCGGGAGTGGGAGAGGGAGAAGCGGGCTTCCCGCTGAGCAGGGAGCCCGATGTGGGACTCGATCCCAGGACCCTGGGATCGTAACCTGAGCCGAAGGCAGACGCTTAACGACTGAGCCACCCAGGCACCCCCAAATCACACTTTCATTTGGTGGCTGGGTGGGACTAGAATTCCAAATTTCTGAGTTCAGTCTATAATGTACATGAATTCTATAAAATAAACGTTAACCACTGAGACCCCTGGAGAACTTCAGAATCACTGGTCTTACCTTAATGCTTTTAATGTGAGATGCTGCCTTCCCAAGAGCCTTTTCGGAAGATTTGTCCAATAGAAACTCAATGACGGCATCTTTGTTATAAAGTCTGCAACAATAAGGATGAGTCAGAACATTCTAGCAACAGTCAACCTCCACACAAAGGAGTAAGACGAAATTCAGTACAATCCAAAGTCATTTACATCTGGTAACAGGAATGCCCTGCATTATTAAAAAAGTAAATTAAATCCTGTCTCAACTATTTCCAGAGTATACAAAGAAAGAAACTAGTTTAAACCAAGGGTTGCAAACTGGTGGTCTGAGGGCTGAATGTGATCTGAACAGGATCTTAAAAATTGGGAAATGTAATGTAAAAGTACATTTTCAACTTTTCCTGGGAAAAACAATCAGAAGTTCTGGAATCACTAGGCCCACATTCTTGAACTGCAACAACTGGCTGGAAATGAGTAGCAGCTACCGTTTTAGACAGAACATGAACTCTCCAGTTTCCTCCAGTCCCCACCATTCCCTACTACCCCACATAGCTCCTTCATGCATTTATGTTTATAACCGAGCTCCTACTGGCCCCTGAATTTTCAGATCCTGGATTAAATAAACCAAACTGAATAGAAAAATGCAGACGTATGTTCAGAGACAGGGAATGATAACCTAGGCTTCACAAATTTGTTTGAGATGATTCACACTTCATGAATCAAGAACTGCATTTATACATTAAAATTCTTTTAAAAATTAGTTAATAAAAACTCATCTCAATTAAGTAAAAGGAACCATACCTGCCAAGTTCACAGGCCACTATTGGTCGCCTTAATATTTCTTGACTTAGAGTACAATAGTTCCATTGGGCCACTAATTCAGCATCTTTGTCAACCTAAGAAAAGAAAAGAAATCCTTCCAATTAACTTTCACCTCTGAAAGATATATGGTCCACAGTTCTACCTATAAGGGCTTATTTAGTTATACCACATGTGATGATTTTTGTCTTTTAAATCAAAGATAGTGACACATGAAGCTGGGATTAAAAAGTCCAAGTAACTAATACCATGTCCAATCAAGTTCCCACTAAACAGGACATGTCAACAAAACGGTTCATATCAAGTCATTAAATTGCTTATACAAGCTGCATATAAATATTAGTGTCTGTATGTATTTTTTAAAGTTTATTTATTTTTTTAGTAACCTCTGCACTCAACGTGGGGCTTGAACTCACGCCCCCGAGATCAGGTGTCACACGCTCTTCCGACTGAGCCAACCAGGTACCCCTAGCATTTGTACCTTAACAGTAAGTTAGAGAAGCAGGACAGAAAAAATAAGCAATACAAGCTAATTTCTATCAGTGGGAAAGGCTCTGAAGTTTTAGCTGAATTTAAAGACTGAGAATCTAGAAAATAGTTATTTTTTTTTAAGTTCAGCACAAAGACTATATAATTCTTTATAAAAATCAAATCCAAACACAAGACCTTCTACTGCCCTCAAATGATATTTCACCTATATTAATATTCCAAGTCCCACTATTTTCCTCTCCTAAAATGCCAAACCTGGATAATAGGAGGGCACAAGTGGGAGAAAGTAGGGAGAGGAAAAAAAAATACGGAAAAATTCCCTTAAATTTACTTTTTGCAGTAACAACTGCTTGTTTACTGTGTGCCAAGTGCTGTGTTAAGCAGTTTCTGTGACTTAATCTTTTAGCCCTCAGAGAAACCCTAAAACTTAGTATTTTTACTTTGTTACTGAGGAGATGGAGGTACCAAGAGGTTAGGTTACATGTCCAAGGTCTCACAGCAAGTAGATGAAGAAGCTAAGATAAGAACCCAAGCAGGCTGGCTCCAGAAACCAAGTTTTGTGGTTTTTCTTTTTTAGATTTTATTTATTTGACAGAGAAGGGGGGAGGGGCATGGTGGAGGAGAGTCTCAAGCAGACTCTGCGTTGAGTGCGGAGGCCAAGGAAGGGCTTGATCCCATGACCCTGAGATCATGACCTGAGCCGAAACCAAGAATCAGACACTTAACCAACTGCACCACCCAGGTGCCCCAGAGACCATGCTTTTAATCACTACTTTCTACCGATTTTCTATTATTTCAAATAGAACAAAATAAAAACAAAACCCACACTACTGCAACTGTTACTCTACCCATACCCCAGATCCAAGAGCTATACTTTGGTTGCTTAAATAACTTTTATCAAAATTCACAGTGTAGCCAAGCCCCAAGAAAAACCTGCCACCAATGAAGTCGATTTACTACACCCACTGCAGAGTCAAAAAACCACGTTCAGCAAGTCCAGGATCTCCTTTCTGGATCCCTCACCTGCTTTACCCATAGTACTTTGCTGATTCAAAAGATAATTGGGATAGCTGGGGACAGGGAGAAAAGTGATAAACTAATCCTTACCCAGGTTGGTAACCCCAAAAAACTTCTGAAACATTTTTTTTTTTTACCCCGGTCTCTCTTCAGGGAAAGGTCTTAAATTACAGCAATGGTTTTACCAGACCAAACACACCATGTGAGTGATCAAAAATATTAAATTATTATATATCTATTTGAAATGTAGGCAATGCAAAGCCTGAACTCTGTTCACTGCCGTGTCCCCAGGGCCTAGAATAGTGCCTGTGATAAGCATTTAATAATGTATTTGTTGAATAAATAAGGATAACAAAATCCATCCTGCCTGAGCACTCTGGTTGTCTCAGATCACCCTTTCTTCTTTTCTATCCCCTTCTGACACCTTACCAAGCTTTTCATTAAGCTACTCCTCTTCAGCCCTGGTCACAAGTTAATGAAACTAGCTGAATACTTTTTTGGAAAAGCTCTCATGAGTGTTAACTATTTAGCATTAGTCTATGCATCTGTAGGTGTGATGAGAGGGAACACTCCATCCTCTTGAGAGTCCATTCATTCTCAAATTCAACACATTTACCAGGTGTCTACTGTGTGGTGGACAAAGGTAAGACACAAAGTCTCCGTTCATATCTGAGAAAGACAGACAATAAACAAATGAAAACAGCGATAAGCACTATAAAGAAAAGTAAAGCAGCAAAAGAGGATAGAGAGCGATGGAAGTGAGATGTATTTTGGCAATAGTGGACTGAAATGACATCTGAGGAAAGAACTGAATGAAGTGAAGAAACAAATGATATGAACATCTCAGTGAAGAACATTATCAGGTTGTGGAAATTATACTCCAGGCTGAGAAACAAAGGCCTGTATGGCTGAAACAGAATGAAAGACCCGGAGAGGGGTAGAAGATGAGGTGGAGCGGCAGGGCATCTGATCACACAGGACCTTGTGGGATTTTGTTCTGAATATAACAAAAAGCTGCTGGAGGATTTTAAATATAGTAGTGATACACGAGATTTACCTTTTAAAGATTTTACCTTTAAAGATTTTCTAGCTGCTCAATAGAGAATATATGCAGCATCCACATGTGCGAGGCACTGTATTAGGTACTTTACATGCCTTCTGTTATTAAAAAATAATTACTGGGGTGCCTGAGTAGCTCAGTCTGCCTTCGGCTGGGGTCATGATCCCAGGATCCTGCGATCGAGCCCCACATAGGGCTCCTTGCTCAGCAGGGAGTCTGCTTCTCTCTCTCCCTCTGCCTACTGCTCCCCCTGCTTGTGCTCTCTCTCTCTCTCTGTTAAATAAATAAATAAGGGGCGCCTGGGTGGCTCACTTGTTAAGCATCTGCCTTGGCTCAGGTCATGATCCCAGGGTCCTGGGATTCGCCGCCACCCCCCCCCCCATCGGGCTCCCTGCTCCACGGGAAGCCTGCTTCTCCCTTTCCCACTCCACTCCCCCGGCTTGTGTTCCCTCTCTCACTGTCTCTCTCGCTGTCAAGTGAATAAATAAAATCTTAAAAGTAAATAAATAAATAAGCAAACAAATAAAATCTTAGGGAAAAAAGTAATTACTAATGCGGGGCACCTGGCTTAGCTGGTAGACCATGTGACTCTTGATCTCGAGGTCATGAGTTCAAGCCCCACGATGGGCGTAGAGATTATTTAAAAAATAAAGGGTTAAAAAAATAAAGTAATCACCAATGCTAACTTTTAATTCCTGAATAAATGGTTGGAAATCCTGGCTTCATTACCTGTCAGTTGTGTGATCCTGGTCATGTTACTTACTCAATTTCCCTGTTAGTAGCATGAAAATTATTATATACAATTTTTCTCAGTTACCTGTGAGAATTAAGAATTATCCACTCATTCATTTACTCACCGTATTTACTGTGCCAAGAACTGTGCTAGCTGTAGAGAGGAAAAGGTGAAGACTGTGCCACAGGGAACTTATCTTTCTCTGTGACTGACATTAATCAACCATGAAGGCAGTGTGCAGGGTGGTAAGATAGTTTTTTAAGAGAAAGACCTGATCTCATGTGGATAAGAGAACCTTTGGGACGAATTCCCGGAGAAAATGAAGTTAAGTGGGTACAAAGCTCAATAAACAGCAGCCATTTGTTTCACTGTAACTAACGGCAGACAAGCTTTAAATCCTGGCCCTGCCACTTACTAGGGTTGCAACTCTGTCCTCTTAGCCCTCAATTTCTATTTCTGAAAGCGAGGCTGATGACAATACGTGCCCACAGGGCTGTTGTGAGAACTGTACGAGCTACCGCATATTAAGCGTACTGCCAGGTGAGTGGCAACAGTAAGCACTCAATAAAAGTCTGATACTAATATTGTTGTTAATTCTGAGTTCTCCAAATGAGATAAATGAGCACGGCAGCGTCAGGAACCCCGCTAGCTCCCCGCCCTTCCTTCGCTCCCTGGGGAACCCCCTAGCGCTGGTCCCCACCGGACCCACGTCGCTGACCTTCTCAACCTTCTTCGGTCCCTTCACCAGTTCGTGTCTCTTGGGAATTGTTCCTCCGTCGCAACCCATCGCCAGCCAGGAGTCAGAGTCAGTAGCGATATCCCGCAGCGACCACTTCCGGGGGGCCCTGGCGACCTCTGCAGTCATTTCCGGCGCGCAGGGATGACGCAACACGCCCGCCGAGGCGCAGTGGGGTGGATCCGTTGCCAAGCCCCGGTTGCCAGGGAGAGCGTCGCTAGGCGCTGGGCGAGGCCCCGCGGCTAGGGCTGCCGGAGCTCCAGCCAGTCCTTGCACTCACAGGGACTGGCGGAGCGTCCACGTCTCCCGGCTCGGCCGGTTCCTTCCTCCTTCCGGTGGGTGCAGGGTTTCTGATGCACCGTGGCGACCGCTCGCCGCGCTTAGGGGGCAGGGGTGACTAAAGAGCACCCCGCGTTCTTGGGCCCCGTCCCACCCCAGCGTGTCTGACTGTGGGTCTGGCACATCCCCGCGCTCTGAGCGCTGCGAGGGAAAGGGCCGCGTTTTGTTAATGCAATTAACAATGAAGGTGAATGGCATCTGTTATTTCAGATAACAATTAGGTGTTTAAGTGAGAACTTTTTATGGAGCACCACGGTGACTTCAGCACTCCCAACAAATCCTGTGACGTGGTGTTATAGGAGATTCTGGGGGACGTCAGATTCTCTAAGGCCTGAAATTTTGACACTGCCATGCATACGGTCTATAGAGGAAAAGTTGCAAGGAGTCTGTATGTGCATGTATTTGATTCGCAGCCTCCTTTATTCTTTTTATTAAAAATCAGGTATACTGAACAGAGGCAGGTATAAAAGCCACACTGATGTTTACCTGCCTTTTCCGAGAGACAGGTTGTACTAGGTCTGTAACGAGAACCCAAATCCCTTGCAAAATCCCTGCTAAAATCCATGACTGTCTGCTTCTATGCTCTTGACTATTTTTCTAGTTGTTCCTTTAATTATTATAAATATTAGGGGAAAGTCTAACCACAGCGAGTAAGGTGGACCTACATAATTGGATGTTACCTTGCTGACCAAAATGAGACATAAAAAAAAAAAAAATTTGAAATATTCCCCAGTTGGGAACAGAAAATATGTGGATATGAAAACTTCACGGATTGTAACATAGGATTATCTGTTACCGCAATTAATGGGAATTAAAAGAAAATAAATCCTTTAGTTCGTTGGTCTCTCGTTGCCTTATGATTTATTTTTTTATTATTTTTTTAAGATTTTATTATCTATTTGACAGAGAGACACAGCAAGAGAGGGAACACAGGCAGGGGGAGTGGGAGAGGGAGAGGCAGGCTTCCTGCTGAGCAGGGAGCCCGATGCGGGGCTCGATCCCAGGACCCTGGGACCATGACCCGAGCCGAAGGCAGACGCTTAACGCCTGAGCCACCCAGGCGCCCCGCCTTATGATTTATTTTTATACCAGTCACAGATATTGTAAAGTCTGTGAGGGTAGGGACTTTGCTTTAGTCCCCATTGTGTCCCCAGTGCATGGAAGAACCTTTGGCACACTCAATATTCATTTCCTCAATAAACCAAAAAGGAAGTACTGACACATTCAAGGAGGGTGACAAGTCCAGTTTTGGTAGACCCTAAAACTGGTAAGTACTATAAGAATCCATTTACAAGTAAGGAAATAGAAGCTGGGAAAGATCAAAGGACTTGCCCAAGGTCCTACAGCTAGTAAGAGGGAGAGCTAGGACTGGGTTACAATATTAGTTTTTCCCCCTCTGTCCCCAAAGGACAGAAAATCAAGTTACAGAAGAGCATAAATGCAAAGATCTTTAGACAGACTCTCAAACCAATGCTCTTTTCTGGAGACTCAATCTTCCCCTCCCTGAGTTCATTTGGAGAAATGAAAATAAAAATAACTACTCTTTATTAAACCATGACTGTGCACTGGGAGATTTGGATCATTGTTTCCTCTGTCTTCATAATTTAGGAGGTAGGGGATATAATGCCTTCCATTTTCCAAATGAGAAACCTGAGACTGAGGTGTACAGTCTTGGGTCAGGGGCCCACAGCAGTCGAGTAAAAGGAGTACAAGATGAGAGGCTTTCTCAGATGAGGCCCGTGTGACTACAAATGCCGTGTTCTTTAACCTCTCCCCAAAAGCTGCTGTGAAGCCCAGCAGGGCCAGCTGGGTGGATGTTGAAGCTCTCGGGCAGCTGAATTTTTTTTTTCTCTTCCTCCTTGGTTTCCTCATTTAGAATATTGGTTTGTAGGCTGCTCTGTGCTGCAGACGATACACAGCTTAAGCTTTTGTAGAGTTAGTATCATCAACAGCAACTAATTTGTGTTGAGAGCTGGCTGAGAGTATCAGGTCCTGTACTCAGGGCTTTCCGTGATTTGAGCCATTTTGTTCTCTGCACAGTAGACAAACTGGTATCATTAGGTGCCATTGCTTTCCACTGCCTTTGCTGAGTGAACTGAGACAGGATATTCTCTTACAAGGATCTTTGGTGACAACTTCACCCCGGTCAAACTGTGGATTTAAAGGGCAGGAGAGGAATAAAACCAGTAAAGAGAAAACCATCATCCTGTGGCAAAACCGGTATTTCTTAACCTCTTTGGGGTTATTGGACTTGATAGAGAATTTGATGAAAACTTTGGACTTATTCCCCAGAAAAATATCCAGTGGTACATAGAAAATTTTGCTACTGTTTACACATCTATGTATTTCATGCATCACCCACTGAGGCCCAGGCTAAGAACAAGTACTCTAAGTGCTCCTACTGCCCATTACAATCTTTCCCAAATGTTTCAGCCTTCCGAACCTTGAGGGTTTGATTTCCGGTGAGTACTGCCCATGCGCTCTCCCATAGCTGGAGTTTACAATTTTGTCTGGACAAGGCAGACAGGCAGAGTGACTCGTTTTAAGAGTTAGCATGAAAAAACAACAAACGGCTGTGTGTTAGGATTCTTCAAGAGTCTCAAAACCATCACGTACGGTTACACTTCTGAGGATGTCCCAAAGAGGGTTAAAGTCAAATAAAGTGGACAACTAGAAGTAATTAATCCCGACATAATCCAAGACAAAAAAAAATTACTTTTAGTTTGCAGTTTTAGGGAAACATTAAACATATCTCAGGAATACACAGGCCTTCCATGAACTGGCCTCTGGCTACCCATCCCAGATCATGTCACCCACTTTCCCTTCCCTCTCTTGGTTCCAGCCACACTGGCCCCATCTCTCCCTTGAGAGCTCCAGGTTCGTTTCCACTTCTGGGTACTTGCCTCACGGTTCCCTCTTCAGGAACACTCTTTTCCCACTGTTTTCCAGGCTGTCTCCTTTGAGTGACTCAACGTCTGCTCCTGGCGGGAGGGGGCGGTGTCTCTGCAGAGCTCCTTCCCCGACCTCTCCCAGTAAAAGAGCACCCCCGGTCCATTTCTCTATCCACTACCCCCACCTTGATTTAATTTCTGCATTGCACTTACTGCCACTGACCTTTCGTTATAAATTTAAATTTTGATATCTTGTTCAACATGGACTTCTTTGCATTGATTGTGATTTTTTAAAATACTGCATCAAAATACAATGTATCTTGATTACTAAGTTTTTGGGTGCCCCCTTATATTTTGATTTTAAGGAGAGTGCCTCACTCACCCCACCTCTTCCTGGCCCTGGTTTCCCATCCCCCTCAGCTGGAATGAAGGCTGCAAGGTGCAGAAGCTTTGGTTTGTCCCCTGCAGTTCCTCTAGTGATCAGTAGAGGCCAGGTAGATAGGA
>NC_138378.1:5822425-5844376 GCF_054177405.1 Leptonychotes weddellii
AAAAAAATAAAAAAGGATAGTTGCCCCCAAACCAGAAGCCCAGCTCCCCAGGGCTTGTCACACTGGGAGATCTCTCAACTAGGCTCCTCACCACTTCCATCCTCCTGATGAAATTTAATTTAATTGAGGTCAAGTTGCTATACCACCACCACACACCCACCATTTCCTCTTCCCTCCTTGAAAGGAAGCAGCACAGAATTCTGGGCATGAAAGAAAACTACTTAGCAAAACATTGCTGAAAGTTAAAAAACGCAATATTCTTCCTTTAAATGTTTTTCAGAAGCAATTATCCTATCGAATTAAAGGGAACTCATCTCATAACTGCCCTCTTTCAAAAAAAAAAAAAAGGAAGGAAACACATTTAGCTAAGAACAGCAGCTTTTATTATGTTCAACCCAATGGTTTTGTACTTGGTCAACAAAGGCCCTTGGTTTGAACTCGTCTCAAAATACATGTAGAGACAGAAAAAAATATAGACAGATATGTCTCCCTGTATGTTTATCTACCTGCCTGTCTACATACATACATCTGTAGTGTTCTGAAAGCAATAGGGATCTGTTGATCACCTGTTAGAGCCTCTCACATATGAAGGACCGAAAGAGTTAAAACAGCTAAAGCATTAGAACAGGGTCTGGAATGTAGTAATCACTTAATAAATACCTGCTGTTGTTACCACTATGGTGCAAAAATCATCTTGCCGGCTGGAGTAAACAGGTCCTGGTGCCTCCCTGCAACACCCTACCCGCCCCCCCCCCCCCGCCACGCCGCCGCCCTTCTTCCAACAAAATTCCCGACTTGGGTTGGGGCCCCTGTTGGGACACGGTTCTTGGGGCCTTTGCATTTTTGCATGTCCTTTGAGCAGAGGCATTGATGACATTTTGTTCTGAATTACATCTTCAAGGCGGTTTTTAGCAAACGCCCTGGGAAGACAGAGATCATGTCTCTCTCCAGAGCAGAAAGGCAGGTGTGTTTGCTGTCCAGTATCATAAAGACAATGTCTCGCTCTGAGGCAAGGCTTGATCAGGTTTGCGCAGAGGTCATTGGGAAAGACTGGGGCTGCCTATGCTGAGTTCTTTGGCTTTGACACAAACTCAGTGTGTGCATAGCCTCATCTGCATCCTGTTTTGCTCTGCCCTGGGACTTGGGCTGAGGTAGAAATGATATAAAGATGAAGCATAAGCTGCTTGCAAGGCTGTAAGGAAAATCCTTTGTCTCTGGGCGGAGGAGTTAACATAGCAGGCATCAATAATATCCTTGGAAAGGCTGGCTTGCAAGCTTGGCCTTTGGTTGTTTATAAAAACCTGGATTTGGGGAGGGTGCCCACCATCCCCAGAGTTGATGAGAATGGGTCAGCGTGCCTAAGCTGTTTGTACAAATAATGTGGTTCATGCTGGACACCTGCTTGCCTTCGAGAGTCTGGAATTCGGGGATGTGCCATGTACAGGCTGCCTACATGATCAGCCCCATGGAAACCCTGGATGGGAGGCTCTCGTGACCTTCCCCGGCGGGCATCATCTCACAGGTGCTGTCACAATTTGTTGCTGAGGGAATTAAAAGTGTCCCGTGTGACCAGGGAGAGAGGACTCCTGGCCACTTGAGCCTGATTTCCTTTGTACTGAACTCTTTGAGCCTTTCCCTTTGCTGTCTCTTTTCACTGTAATAGATCAGAGCCGTGAGTACGAACGTAATGCTGAGTCTTGGGATTCCTCCCTGCGAATCATTGGACCTAGCCGTGGTCTTGGGGGCCCCAGACACAGTCTCTGATCCCAGAATCTTCTGTCTTCTTGCAACATCCATGAAATTGGCAGGCTAACTTGTTAATTTAAAGTAGGGGGATCTCAGGGGCGCCTGGGTGGCTCAGTTGTTGAGCGTCTGCCTTCGGCTCAGGTCATGGTCTCAGGGTCCCGCGATCAAGCCCCGCATCGGGCTCCCTGCTCGGCGGGAAGCCTGCTTCTCTCTCTCCCACTCTCCCTGCTTGTGTTCCCTCTCTCGCTGTCTCTCTCTCTCTGTCAAATAAATAAATAAAATCTTTAAAAAAAATAATATAAAGTAGGGGAATCTCAGACATGTCATAGTTCTTGGTAGGGCTATTCTTTCCCTCTCTCGGGACACATGGGAGTGTGTGTGTGTGTGTGCACGCGCACACACGCACACATGCGCCTGTGTGGAGGGCTGAATCCCAAGTCTAAGTCAACCTGGGTACTACATGCCCTCCTTGTTGTGGGGCTTTCAGGGGCAGGCACCTGTTCTAAGCTAGTCCAAGCAGAATCAAGCCTCTTTTTTCTCTTCTGGCCACAAACCAAGGACATAACCTGGGGCAGCCACCTTGCAATCATGAGAGTTAACACAGAGAAAGTGGAACTGAGAAACTGGGCACCCACACCAGCCGGCCTTGAACCCAGTCTGCCCCTGGGTTATTTTAAGATACTTGAGTCAATTAATTTCCTTTATTGCTTAAGAAAGATTGGATATGGTTTTTGATCACTTGGAACAGAAGGAGTCCTAACCAATACAGATCACAGCTGTTCAAAGAATGTGGCTTCTCTGTTCTAAATTAGAGAACCAAGCAAGCCTCACAAAGATACGATCTTTCTTTAGAGACCCTAGGAGTAACTCGGTGAAAATAATCAGCTTTCTAACAGTCAACCATTTAGAAGTGCCTACTAAGTGCCGAGTAGCAGGCAGGCTGGTGACATTTCAGATGACTTCCAGCCTGAGGCTGCTGGTTCCAGGCTACAAAGGTGTTTAGTGGTTGAGATGTGTACAGGAGACATGGACCTTCACTTGAAGTGAAGTAAAGATGATGTAACCATAGCAACATGAGCTGAAGACCCAGCTGCAAGGAGAGGAAGAGGAGGTGGTTTGCCTTGAGGGGAGCTCTGCACCACTTTCAGATCTGTGCCCAGCAATGGATATCCTGTCCACACCACACCTTCTGGTTGCACCACCATGAGTGATGGCTTTGTTTTTGCCATACTAGCCTCGTGCATGAGCACTTGGCGTCTACTGCATCTCCCTACACACTTTGGGGAGAAGCATTTGAATAAGAAAAGTAAACATTGGTGGCTTTGCTTTGGTACCAGAATCTGGGTGACATGGATCACCACCTCTTCCAAAGAAAGGATTGCTACAAAGAATGCTTAAATTCATGATTATATTTACATAACTTTATAAATGGTAACAGATTTGAGACTGTTGAAGTACAAGCTTTTTCTGAGTAAACATACTGAATTTATCAACATAGGCTATTATATACAAAATAAATTAATAAGGAACCCAACAGAACATGTTACGTTGTAAATATGACATGCATCTTTAACTCGGTTAAGATAAAATAGAATATATATGTATAGCATATATATATATACACACATAAGTTATATATATATATATATATATATATATGTTGTATAAGATGCAGATACAGAATTTGTACCAAATCTCACAAAATTAATTCAGTCCAAAATGAAAACCTTACCACATTTGCTAACAGATGCAACAGAAATTCATCATTTGAAAATAAGTCTCTCCTCCTTTACTGTCTCCCTAGCACCTGACACATTGTGTATGTAATTCTTCATCACTTATCGTCTATCTCCCCACTAGATGGTAAGCTCCCTGAGGACAAGGCCTTTGTATGATTCACTGCTATATGCCCAGCTAACTATGGGCTATGCTATGCTATGCTAAAAACTTAGCAAGGTTCTTATTTAACACCTGGCTCTCTGCAGCATAAGCCAATGTCCTGGGGTTGTTTAGCCACTTGGTAATACCAGCTTCTGCCCATCAGTGCATCCCTAGGCTGGCTTTGCCCGTAGGACAGAGTTACACAGGTTGGGGCTGGGAAGCTGAAGCTAAGAGGTTAACCTTAGGGAGGGAGAAAGAAGGGGAAGGAGGCTCATTCCAACATCCCTCTGAATTGCCGAGTGTGTTGCTCCAGCTTCTGGGCCTCGGCCTGGAGGTGCCCCAGGGCTGCAGGGCAGGGGTACTTGAGCACGGCGTGCTTGGTGGCCAACGCGAGGTTCTTGAGCAGGCTGCAAAGGTGATTGCTGCCACAGAGAATCTCGTTGCGCACGTCCCTCTCCTGTGTCTCTTTGCACAGCGTGTCCACCAGCTTCTGCCCCACCATGATGACCAGCTTGCTCTGCGTGATGAAGATCTCGGGGGGCTGGCTGTTGCTGAGGCTGCTGTTAAACACGCCGATGGCTTTGAAGAGCGCCCCAAAATAGAGCCGGCAGTGTTCAGAAAGGTGGAATCTCTTCTCGGGATTCTGCTGACTCAAAGGCTGTGGGATGGGGGAGCTAGGATTCTGGAAAAGGGAAGAAAACAATTGATAAGAGACAGATTTGATCACCAGGCTGTGGTTGTCTCCTGTTTCCTATTTTGCTCAATTTTCTAGACTTTTTATAAGAAAAAATACAGTTTTGTTTGGGATGCCCCACAGTGCACCATCTGCCTAACAAATTAATCTTTTCAAAGCACTGTTACATATAAATTATAGTATTTATATATACAATCTTACCTATTGTGTTGTCTATATAATCTTACATGTTAAATATATAAAATCTTATTCAATACTCTCAACAAACCATTAGCAGCCCATCCCAAGAAGCACATTGACAATGACTAAATCTATAACTTTAAAAAGAATAAAAGAGGGATGCCTGGGTGGCTCAGTCGGTTAAGCGTCTGCCTTCCGCTCAGGTCATGATCCCAGGGTCCTGGGATCAAGTCCTGCATCGGGCTCCTTGCTCAGCGGGGAGCTTGCTTCTCCCTCTGCCTGCCACTCCCCCAGTTTGCGCGCTCTCTCTCTGACAAATAAATAAATAAAATCTTTAAAAAAATAAAAGAAAACTTGATGGTGAGATTTTAAAATTTAAAGAACAGATTTTAAAGGATTTAAAAAAAATCCTTTCTAATTCCAACATCGGCAGTAAACCTGAGCCCCCAAAATTTCTAGAAGAAATCCAAATATGCTGACCTATCTGCCTTAATATTATATTTCTCCAACTTGCTAGTAAGATTTCATCTAGAATTTTACTTCCATGAGTTGTATTTTCTGAAATGTGGAACCAATGTCTTCCAAAGCCTAGGCACTGTTGAAAGGTTCTCAGCATCTAACTTAGTGGCAACCCCTCCGGGTAATCACCCAAAGCCCGTTTGTTAGGACAGGTGGGGAGACTGGTGCTCTCTGAAGTGAGGGGGCTGCCCGTGGTTATTCATGTAGCAAAATGAAGAGCCGGCGCTCTAAGCTGAGTCGGCTAAGTCTGAATTCTTAGTCTTTTCGTTAAACTGCTCGCTCTCTCATCCACCTGCGATCTCAAAACTCACAGCCTGGAAGCACTCAGACAGTGTGAGAGGGTCTGACTTTTGTGCCCCCCAACTTCGTGTGTTGAAACTCTACCCTGTTACGTGAAGGTAGCAGGAGATGAGCCCTTGGGAGGTACCTGGGATTGGATGAGGTCCTTTGGGTGGGGCCCTGTTATGGGATTATGCCCTTGTCAGAGCTCATTTCCTCCTCTGCTCTCTGCCACGAGAGGACAGAATTAGAAAACAGAGGGGATCCCTCCCCAGGACCTGACCATGCTGGCTCCCTGACCTAGGACTTCCAGCCTAGGGATCTCGTTCTAGTTTGCCCCTGAGAAGACGAATGATCTTGTCCATGTCATGAGACATCTTTGTCCTTCCCTCCTCTACCTGCACCCACCCCCAGCCAGGGAGTTGATCTGTTTCACTGATCCCCAGGCTTCAGGTATTCAGACAACCTTCACAAGTTATGCCCTTTTTGCCTCCCTCTTTTTTTTTTTTTTAAAGATTTTATTTATTTATTTGACAGAGAGAGACACAGCGAGAGAGGGAACACAAGCAGGGGGAGTGGGAGAGGGAGAAGCAGGCTCCCTGCAGAGCAGGGAGCCTGATGTGGGACTCGATCCCAGGACCCTGGCATCATGACCTGAGACGAAGGCAGTCGCTTAACCGACTGAGCCACCCAGGCGCCCCCTTTTTGCCTCCCTCTTAACCTGACTTGCTTCATCTTTGTCTTTAAAGGAATCCACTGGTTTTACTTATACTAGTTTAATGGAAACTCTTCAGATTGGTAACTGGAAAATCATTGTCATTTGCCGCAAGTAGAAGGTAACCAAAAAAATAAGCACAATGATAACATCTTTGACTAAAAAAAAAAAAAAAAAGGAAGAACATCGAGTGCCAAAGAGGTGTTGATGATACACAAGCTCCAAACCAAAACAGTTTTTCTATTGTAATCAGAAGCATTAAAAGAGGATGTCAAAGGTCATGTCAGTCCCACCCGTGATAAACCTGCAGACCACTGAGAACTATGTCACTAATGGTTCAAGAATCGTGCTCCACATACTGGGGTTCACTGGACTTGTTCAGGGCTCCTTCTACTGCAAACAGGAAAAACTGTCACAAAAACATCTACTCCCAAAGGTGTCATGGCTAGAATGCCGACTTGTTCATAGCAGGAGACATCTCGAGCGATAAAGGGTCAGAAGTCCGGGAGAGCCAGCCCTATCACTTACCTGTCCTTCGAAGTTTTTGTTTTCATCCAACCTTCCTTCCAAGACGGGTTTTTCTGTCTCTTCTAGGTTAGGCAGCTTCTGAAAAATAAAATGCCTTCCAATTACCAACGTGAGTGGTTTTTACACTGTACAGAGGTATTTAAGTCCACTTTAAAACTTGAGCATTTTTCTTTATATTTTTGTCAATGGTTCTGCCTCCAGATGCCTTTTTTAAAAATTTAAAATCAGTTAATTAACAGATAGTATATTATTAGTTTCAGAGGGCTGATGCCTTTTTTTCAACAAAGGAGACTCTGCAAGACCAAGGGCTGAATTTTGCCTACCAGCATGGCTTGATACAAGGACACGTGAGTTTTTTATTTTTTTAACATTTTTTAAAGGTTTTTATTTATTTGACAGAGAGATAGAGAGAGAGCACAAGTAGGCAGAGTGGCACGCAGAGGGAGAGGGAGAAGCAGGCTCTCCACTGAGCAGAGAGCCCGACGTGGGGCTTGATCCCAGGACTGACCTGAGTCGAAGGCAGACGCCTAACCGACTGAGCCACCCAGGCACTCTGGACACATGAGTTTTTAAAAAATTGTATATATATATTTATATTTATATTTGTGTATAGTATACCTCTTTATCTATATCTACATCTTTAAATTAGGGAATGAAAAATACCCATGTTTCTAGCTTCTCTAGAATGTGTGAAAGCTGTTACACCAACCAGCAGGCATTTTAACAGAATACCACACAAGACTGGGGCTAAACCTGGTGATGGGTATTGGGGAGGGCACGTTCTGCATGGAGCACTGGGTGTTATGCACAAACAATGAATCATGGAACACTACATCTAAAACTAATGATGTAAGGTATGGTGATTAACATAACAATAAAAAATGCCACTAAAAAAAAAAAAAAGACTGGGGCTAAAAGGGCCAAGTCATGTTGTCCCCGGGTTACGTGCCATGCCTCTTGGCACTTGCGATCCTTGAACCAGAAGTTCTCTTTCTACAATGTCTGAACTCATGCAGCAAAGAATTTCTAACAGTAACTGCAGTCTGGAGGCTGCTAAGACCATGCACAATTTGGAAGAGTGTTTACACTTCCTCTTCTGTTTCTAAGACACACAAACACAATGACTAAATCAACAACTTTCAAAAGTGCAAGGAAACTGGGGAGTGAGATTAAAAAAAAGGTGCTCAAGGAACAGATTTCAAAAGGTTTTCAAAGTCCTTCCTAACCCTAGTATTAGAGATAAACTATCCCTTGGGAGTTTCCAGAAGACATCCTACGTGCCTTAATATTGAAGTGTTTATCTTACTTCTTAATAAGATTTCATCTACATTACTTTTATGAATTTTAATTTTTTTTAAATGGAACCAATGTCTCTCAAAAATTATTGAAAGATCATTATCTTTCAATATCCAATTATAGTTCTATAATTATAGTTCTATAATTGGATATTTTTATTATTATTATTGGATAATAAATATCCAATTATTGAACTATCTAACAAATAGTGAAAGGCTCTTAGCATCTGATGGGCGACCCCTCCAGATGAAATTTGAAAGCCTCCTTCTATTTTACCACCCTGAACTCACCAGTTCACAGATAATTGTCCCGTTTTTCTTTAGTAGCTCAGGGGAGTGTTCGCTTTCCTTTTGTTCATTAAAAGGAGCACTTCTTTGGTATGATTCAATTTCCGTTTGGGGAAGCTGGATGCATTTTGCAAGCTTCAGTTGTGCATTGGGGGTCATTTGCAAGGTATCTTCCTTTTCACAGTTCTGCTTGAAAAGGAGCTTCCCATTGGCAATGACAATGGAGGCAAACCTCTTGATGTCTTCTGGAACCATCCGCGCCACCATGACAAATCTCTCGAGGTCATCCAGGCTGTTTTGGACTTTGTCCGTCACGAGGACTTCCAAGGACCAATTGCAGCTATCCAGGCTTTCCTTTGTTCCAAGCAGGATCTGGTAGGAATTGGAGATGGTCTGTAGCTGGTCCCTAATTCTGGCCTGAAGGTTAGTGTCGCTGAGGTTACAGGCAGTCCCACGGACCCCGCGGGCAAAATCCAGGAATGCTCTCAAAGATTCTTCCACGTGGTCAGCGGCGCTGCGGATGGCGCTGAGGTTGGCCTCCAGACAGTCTCTGAATCTCCACTTCCTGCTGACGAAGAGCATCAGGCTGGCGACAGAACGGGCCACCTCATGCTGCAGAGCTGCTACCGTCTCTCTGGCCAAGTCCGGATCCAAGGAGAGCTCCTTTCCTGACTCCTCTGAGCAGGAGCTAGACGAGGAGTCCGTGGACAAGGAGGAGCACGAGGAGACAATGCTGGCTCTGCTGTCAGAACTGGAAACGGACAACCTGTCCGGTTCCGGAGACAGCGAGGGGGCCTGGCCAGAGAACCACGAGGAGCTGCGGTCCGGGGCATTCTCCGGAGCCCCCTTGACTCTCCCCAGCTCCTTCACAGCCAGGGGGCCGCTCGGCATCACTTTAGGGATGTCATAAATGTTTGGCTTGGTGTTTTTCTGTTCCACCCGGGGGTTCAGAAAGCTTGAAGGCACCTTGTAACCAGCGCCCTCGTCCAAGGGAAATGTGTCCCTGGGTGCCAGGGATTTATAAGAAGGAATTTCTGGAAGGCTGAGTTTTTTCTGCATGGGCACATTTTTATGCAGGTGTGGATAGAGGGACCTTGCTCTGCTGTTTGGAGGATTCTGGAAGCTGGACATATACCTGGGCGGAGTGTGGGGCTCTGATTCTTTCACAAAGCTGCTCAAAGATGCATTTCTGCCATTGGCTTTTTCTGGAGACACTGGTGTGTCATAAATCCATTCTGATTTCTGGAGGCTTGGTAACGTGTTGTAGCTGCCTCGCCTCACGGCAATTGCCGACACCAGGGGAGCACTCTGCCCCTGTGAAGAACCACACAAAAATGCCCAGGTCAGTAGCAATAAAAAGAGGGTTTGAGCAACTCATTTGACAAAGGTGCAACTACACTGAGGACCTACTAAGTGCTGGGTACTGTGCTTCTTACAAATCTGATTGTCACTCCCTTCCTCAAGCATCTTCAGTGGCTCCCCATTGCCATGATCACTCAAGACCCTTCATCATCTGGTTGTACCCACCTTTAAGCTTCCCCACCACGGCGGCCACCAGCTTCCTTGTGGGTCCAGTCACCCCGGCGGTTCACCTTCCCCTGAACTCAGAGTGCTCCCTTAGTCCACTGTAGTTCATTTTTCCCAAACCAGTCCTTCTGTTCTACATGCCCTCCCGACCCGCTCCTTGCCCTCTAACAAACTCCTATGCATCTCTCACAACACTTCAGAGATGTCATCTGTTTTTTAAGGCCTTCCCCAAAAAACTTGGGCATAGGTATATGTACTGTAAATGTGTGACAATTCGACAATGAACAGATTTTCAATTTAAGGCATGTCCCCTATAAACAAATAAAAATCTACCTTAACACAACATATCTCTGAGGTACAAAAGAAGAAGAAGAAGAATTTTCCTAAGATCTACTGAGCTTTTGCTCTGTGCCAAACACTATACCTGTATGAGGTTCCCCACGAGAATTATCTCAATCCTCACAATTAGTCTGTCATGAGAAACTGAGGCACGGAGAAGAGAGAGGACTTGCCCAAACCACATTACTCAACCTGTTCCTTAATACCACTGCCATCAGGAGTTTCAAATGAAATAAGCTCTGCTATGAGGAATTTGCATTCCCAATTTTGACCAAGCTGATAAAACGTCCCAGAGGATGCTCACATTTTCCTAGCATCAGATCTCTGGTGCCTTGTCATACTTACATGTGGTTGGCTGGCCAAGGGACCAAGTCCTGCCTTTTGGGGGCTGGGGGGTATATCATATAACAGCTGCTTCTCTGGCTCCTGGGGAAAGACAGAAAAGGATAACTTGGATTTTTCCTTCCTGCGCAAACTCTGCCCACTCCAGTGTTTTGTTTTGTTTTACCAAATGAAAATAGAAATCACCAAAGACTTTGAGGCTTTTGGTCATGATGCTCGCATGGTGGAAGTTTATGTGGTTATGTTTTCAACAATGGACTTTGTGCTTTAAAAAGATGCTTTCTTGGGTTGCCTGGGTGGCTCAGTCGATTAGGCGTCTGCCTTCAGCTCAGGTCATGATCCCAGGATCCTGGGATCGAGTCAAACACTGGGCTCAGTGGGGAGCCTACTTCTCCCTCTGCCTGCCGCTCCCCCTGCTTATGCTCTCTCTCTCTCTCTCTCGGATAAATAAATAAAATCTTTTTTAAAAAATAAAAAAATAAAAAGATGCCTTCTTGACCGAAGCTGGGGACAAACTAGAGAGAGAATGAACTTGCCTAAAAACAGGGGCTCATTTGCATCTCTAAGTTAGCCTTAGGATTGACTAAGCAATACATGGAATTGGGACTTAATATGCTTCTGTCTTTCTTGTTTGTTTTTCTCAGCAGAAATTTTCCTGTGCTTGTAATTTGTGTGTTCATCCTGCAAATATTCACTGAGCGCCTGTTAACCACCAAGACACTAAGCCAAATGACGTATATACATCCAGTAAGGAGCAAAAGACATGGTACCCAAACAGATGATGTGCATTTTTTTTTTTTGGTACAGCAATTAGAAAACACATATATCAGGATGTGAAAAGTAGGTGTGTATTCCAAAGCGACAGGGAGAAGCACCGAAACAGGGTCTGCACAAAAAGAGGGAAAATGCTGGACTCCGGAGAGGGGTTTCTTTGGAGAGAGCCGAACTGTGAGTTTCTTATTGACTCCTTCTCACTGGGGAAGGGTAGGGTGCATTTCGTTCCCCTCAGACAGAGTGGAAAGTGCACCAATGGGACCTTCAATGACGAATTGTGCCACCTGGGTGTGGGGTCGTGGGGCACAGGGGCTAACTCCGGCTTGGGAAAAGCTAAGGGTGAGAATCTGATGGCTGTGCTGGGGATGACCTGTTCTCGAGCGGGGACCAGGGTGAAGAAAGTGCAGGAGATGCCTTGGTCAAAACAGTTGAGGGGGCCCCAAAATTCTTGGTCATCAAGGTAAATAATAATGGGATGCAACATTTTTTTAAAAAAATATCACAGTGTGAAAAACTCATGATGAACAAAATTTTCAATAAAGACAGGGTCAAGAGGGCCGGAGTGAGGGTGAGGTGAGTGAGGCGAGTCCTGCACATATATCTTTAAGACTTTTGTGCCCAAGGCGTAGCCGTGCTCCTGGCATCTGTCCTGGCAAAGGGAGCAAGTGTGTTCATCCACGGGCCACAGGTGCAGGTACGGGGAGAGGAGAAGAGATGCTCAGCAACAGGTGCAGGTGCGGGGCGAGGAGAAGAGATGCTCAGGAACAGGTGCAGGTGCGGGGCGAGGAGAAGAGATGCTCAGGAACAGGTGCAGGTGTGGGGAGAGGAGAAGAGATGCTCAGCAACAGGTGCAGGTGCGGGGAGAGGAGAAGAGATGCTCAGCAACAGGTGCAGGTGCGGGGAGAGGAGAACAGATGCTCAGCAACAGGTGCAGGTGCGGGGAGAGGAGAGGTGGAGAGAGGAGAGGCTCGGCGGCACCTGCTTGAATGCAGAAAAGCAATCTGCCTGACATGGGGAACCCCACGGGCCGGGCAGGACCAGGGCTGACACTCACCTTCAGGGCTGGGGGACCCCGGCTCTGGGCCGGTACATCATACACCTGGGAAGGCAGCATTGGCAACGAGGCCCAAGCAGGTCTGGGGATGGTGAAGAGGGCCTTGGGGAGACAAAGAAGAGCCAAGGGAAGGAGACGTCACTGCAGAGTCCGCAGATCATGTTCCAAGTTACCCTCACACAACAAAGGCAGCCTGACAGTGTGGAGGCCATGTCCCTGCACCCCTGCCTGGCGGCCCTTCCCTCAGACCTCGGACCCAGGACATGGGAGGGGAAGTCCCGAGGTGGCGGCCAGTCTTCCTCACGTGGGGGCCCACAGCTGCCTGCGTCAGCCTCACCTGGGCAGCAGGCTCAAATGCAGATTCCCGGGCCCCATGTCAGTTGTACTGGGGTCTCTGAGTCCTGTGGGGAGCCTGGGAATCTGCAGTTTCAGTGAACCTCCCAGGTGATTCTGAAGTTCTCGAGGGATCCGGGGCTGTGATTCCAATCTGGGGGTGTTACTGTGTTCATCTGATGATGCTGGGGATGCAGCAGTGAGCCGGACAGGAGAGGCTCAAAGGGTGTGAAGTGAACGGACTCAAGGGGGCGGGGAGGGAGCAGGGGCCTGTCACAGGATGTGTTACTGGGGATGAAGGCCGATGGCGCAGCAGGAGGGGACCAGACCAAGGTGGCCCTCAGCCTTGGAGGCTGTGCTTATAACTGGATTCGAGTGAATCCTCCAGAACTCATGAATGTCAACTCTACACCGGGTACCACACTGGCTGCTCCAGGGGCCGCAGCTTCCAGACCTGGCCAGGGAACCAACCACCTGGCGAACTTCAAAATGATACGGTTGCCCGGCTCCACGTCAGACCTCTCAAACAAGGACGTCTCCAGGAGGGGCCCGGGAATGGGTGATTTATATAAGGGAGTGCGTGCTGTCTGCCAGGGTCAAGGTCTAATGGGGGAGAAATAAGGTGGGGACACAGCCAGGACGCAGGCTGGAAAGCGAGACAGGGCCTTGAGGAGAGGAAAGGGTCAAGTCCAGAGAGTTGGCGGAGGGAGACTGCATTTCCCACTGGGTCCCCAGGAACCTGTCACTGGAAAGGGCTTACTGAATTGGATCGCGTGGATGGAGAGGACCTGAATATGTGCAGCCGGGGAGGGCAGTCTAGGTAGAGGAGCAGCTTATGAGGACTAGATCAGAGTCCCTTTGTTCACGAGGGCGACCCGGCATGGCAGGAAGGAAATGAGAGTATCTACTTATTTATTTGCTCGTTTTGGGTGAAAGAAAGTGTACAGCTTGAGGCACTGGTAGGGACCAGTGGGTCCCACCACTGATCAGGCTGGAATGACGGACGCAGATAAAGCAGCCACAAAGCGAACGGGACAGACATTCCTTCCCAGGACACAGTCAGCTGTCGAGTGTCAAAATAACCTCCCTCCAAATGATGACTGCTTCCTCACTCACAGAGAAAGCTGGTTCTCTAAAATCCTAGGCTCTCGGGAGCATTGCAGTCTGAAGTTCTATCAGTGAGAAGGAAACATCCCACTCTCATCAGAGAAGCAGGCTCACTTTCGGTCCCCAACACAGAGCTTGTGACGCGAGGTATCAGATGCAATATTGCCCATCTACCTCAGCCTGGAGGGTCCCAAAGAGAGAACAGCCTGCTTTGAAGTCTGGGCTGACGCTGAGCCCTTTACACACTGCCCTGTTGTGCATCGAGCCTATCAAGACAGGCCTTTGTATTCACGTCACCTTTTCCCAACCCCATAACTAATCAAGCTCCCTTATCCTCTGTTTGTGAGACAGCCCACGGTTCCTCTGCTCTGTGAACCCTCTCTCTACAGTGGGGCAATAAAGCTGACTTTGTCCCTCCTGGTCTTAGGCTGATTGGTCTACACTCCATGCTGGGTTAAATCCAAGCTCCTGACACGCCTGCCCTGTCCAATTGCCAGGCCATAGGCCGTCACCTCCACCTCCAGCTTATTCTGTCCCCTGCCACAGAGCTTTTCCAAATGCACTCCCATTGCCTCTTACCCTCTAAGACCCCAAGCCCTTTGTCTTTCTGTAGCTGACTTTGTGGGTAGACCACCCACGGAGGACAAAGGGGCTTTCATGTGTGTGGAATTTCAGGTGGTGGAAGCTGGTTCAGAAATGCCCAGTGTTTCTTGAAACACAGAGGTTCAAGGTGGCAATCAATTAAGGAACATGTCTGAGAACCACGATTTCAAAATAGGGAGACAAAAGGAAATTCCAGTTCAGGAACTAGTGGGTCTGAGAATAATTCCACCAGGAAGTTGGACCCTTTTCACTTGAAATAGGAAAGATTCCCCTTTCTGAATTCAAACCAACATCAAATATGTTCTTTGTATGGTGATTTAAAAAAAAAAAAAAAAAGTCAGACCAGCATATTACATTAAGGAAGTTGGACTAAAAAGTAAAACAAAGCTCAAGACAGTGGTTACCCTGGAGGAAGTGACCAGAAGAAAGCGTGAGGGGGCTTCTGGGGTGCTAGTTTTGTTCTGTTTCTTGATCTGGGTACTAGTGACTAAGCTATCCCCTTAGGATCTGTAGGTTACTTCTCAGTAAAAAGCTAATTTCGAAGAATAGATAGCATCAGCCACAGAGTCAGGAAAATGAAGAGCAAGGGCATGCAGAGTCTAAGGTCATGGGCAGCCACATGCGGGCACAAGGAAGTTTCGGTCGCTGGTATTCATCCCCCTGTGACCCTGGCTGGGCCACCTCACCTCCCTGGAAATTAGTTCCCTCGTTTGTAGCATGACAAGTCATTCTTAAGACCCACCGAGGCCTCTTCCAGCGATAGAGACGTCTGATCCTGACACGTGGATTCCTTGATTAGACAACTCGAGAAAAGTGACATATTTTCACCTTTCTTGGTTTTTAATTTTTGGTCAACCTTAATCTAGTGATCGTCCATGCAGGGCTAAGGGGAGTCTGTGAAATGGGTCACCTGGCCCAGTTCCATGCCTGTGAACTGCCCGTTAGAAAACAGCCCAAAGCGAGTGGCCGGATTTGCCTAGTTCTATCGAGCACTTCTGCCCACCAAGGAGTCAGGGCTAACCCCCAGACTACTCGGATCGGAAGCTTCTGAACTGGGTTTCATCCACTTCTTCTAGCTCCTTCCTTCTTGTGGTAGAAGAAGGAGTGGAATTATTTAGCATCACCAGAAGGCACAGCTTTGAGGAGCACTTAGAAGTGATGTGGCAAGACAGAGAGGTATAGAGGGGTGTTGGGATGGGCCCACTCTCCCAGCATGGTTGTGGCTGCCCCGGAAGCCAGGTGACCACACTACTGATTTCCAAGCCACAGTTGGCATTTCTTGCTCTCAGAGACCCCCCTCCCCTCCCCTGCCCCTGCAAGCGCATTGAAGGCGATACAAACAAAAAGTGGGGGAGGAGGGAGAAAAATGTAGATGGAGCAGCCACAGAGGAAACGGAAGCAGGAGAAAAAGGCAGGAAAGTTCCCCAGGTGTCTTACTGGGCCCACTTCAAGAGCCCCTGGTTTCTGAATTCCCCATCGTGGTTGTGGTTTCTGTCCACGGCCGCAGCCTTACAAGGCGGTGGGTGGGGGGCTCCCATCACAGACACGCTTCACGTCAAGGGCACATCTCCCAGCCAACGCCCTGACCCTTCGCCGAGTTAGGTTTAGAGAGTAAACGCATCGTTCTCTTTATTGCGATGCCCGTCTAGAAGTTGGGGTCCACGGTCACTTCATTCATTTAACAAACGTTAAAGCGGTAGGAGCCTTCCCTGGGCTCGGGTGCCTGGGACACCCGGTGAACAGAAGACACGGCCCCCGTGTGCCTTTTGGGGAGAGGGGGAAACCCAACTTAACTTCGGCAGAGACTACTTGCTCGTGGAGGAAGCCCCACCAAGGCCCTGCTCTGAGTCAGCTGCTCAGACAGCAGCTGAGCGTGCCAGGCCTCCCGGTGGGCTGCCGCAGAAGGCGTGACCAGCTTCCTTGTGGGGTTCACAGGCGGGGGGGGCGGGGGAGCAGCCTTCCTGGACGCAGACCTTGCCAGGACCCCTGCCCAGAGCTGGGGCCAGGTGGGATGTGTCCTTTGAGCTGAAAGCAAAGTGTGCAGGAAACACCCACAGTGACAGAAGACCATGCAAATCTGTTCTGCGTGCTTAACACCTCATCAAGGCCCGGGCCTGGGGACAGCAATACATTACTTTTCTCCTTTCTTCTTTAAATTCCTTTCCATATAAAAAAAAAAAAATGTTTTCATTCTGCATCTACCTAGTGCTTCATTTCCTCTGTTTTTTTTTTTTTTAAATTGCTATTTTTGAAAATTGCAGATGTCATACATACTGTATAGAACACACAAATCAATTTCCTGATCTCTCTGCTCATTAACTGGGCACCCACCCCAGGCCAGGCACAGTGGCAGGTACAGGGAATGTAAGAGTGACCAACTCCACTTCCTAAGGGGACCTCTGTAGGTGTGTGTTCTTTCAGTGGTGAGCACGCACACATATATACACACAGATCATTTGGTTTTTTTTGTTTTGTTTAGTTTTTGTTTGGTTGGTTTTGTTTAAATGGTTATTTTTTCTCCCTTATATGTGCCTCCTAGAACGACTTCATTTTTTTTTTGACAAGTGCCTAGTATGTTGTAGGGATAACAAACATTTATGCAACCAATCCCCCCATTAACAAACATTTAGGCATCTTAGATTTTTCCCTATAACAAAAAATGCTATTATGGCCATGGCCTCCTCACCCAGATATATGTTTGCCTCCTTGGGTATTTCTGTAGCAATTCTGGAAGTAAAGTTTCTTGGCTGAAAGGAATATAGATGTTAAATCTGTTGGGTAATGTCTTGCCTTTGAACCAATCACTAGAAGTCCTAGTGTCCAAAAAGGCCATGGTGGAAGTCCTTAATACTTTCATGAACAGCTCCACTAAGCTTTCAATTTCCTGCCAAGTGGGGATGTCTTGGAGAGCAGGGGGCAGGGGGTGGGGTGGGGAATCACTAGAGTGCCGAGAATATTAGTGAGAACTGAACTGGGGGCCAAATACGAGCTCCCATCATCACCCAGTCAAAGGGGTCCAGGTTCCCACTTTGCACATTGATCCTCCCAATGGACACCAAGAACTCAAGGGCAAGGTCAGCCCCTGGGAGTTACATATCCCTCGACCCTTCTGTTTTATTTGGAAACATGCATACCTGTTTCGGAAAGCTTAGAGTCTTTTCACAGACGATTCTGGCGTGGGCAGGTGGGTCAGGGAATTCGTAGACTTGCGCGGTGGTGGGTGGAGGCCGCTCTACCCAGCCCTTCATGTGCTCATATACAGGGCCTGGAGTTGGGGGCTTGAGCAGGGTGGGTACCTGGTAGGTCTCCTCGGAGTTGGCGAGAGCTTCCTCCAGGCCTCTCAGGAAAGGGGGACAGGGCCTGTCAGCGGGGGCCTCAGGGAGGATTTGGAGGCGGTTGGCAGGGGCCAGACCTTGCCTTCCGTGGAGCAAACACTTCCACCAGCCCTCGCTTTCTGGCACGTTTTGTTCCAGAATGGTCAAGATGTCTCCTCTGCAGAAAGCCAGCTCGTAGGAGCAGTCTGGGTGGTTGTCATAAAGTGCTCTGGCCAAGAGTGTCTGGGGATGGGAGGAGAAAGAATTCATTGTTATTACTGTTGCCAACAACCGCTCCACCAAGCCCCTGGCTTAGAAACACATTCTTTTTTTTTTTTTTTAAGATTTTATTTATATATTTGACAGAGAGAGACACAGCGAGAGAGGGAACACAAGCAGGGGGAGTGGGAGAGGGAGAAGCAGGCTTTCCGCTGAGCAGAGAGCCCGACGTGGGGCTCAATCCCAGGACTCTGGGATCATGACCTGAGCTGAAGGCAGATGCTTAATGACTGAGCCACCCAGGCGCCCCTTAGAAACACATTCTTATGTTTCCTTGACCCCACAGGCTTTTGTCCCTACTCTTTGCCTGATTTATTCCGACCCATCCTTGGGGTCTCTGGTGGAATGTCATCTCCTCAGGGCAGTCTAACCTGTCGAGTCTCCTGACTGTGCTCTCAGGGCACGGTTTTCATTTGTGATGACCATGAGCTTCTCGGGGGAGTGCAGCAGAGCACATAGTCGGATTGAAATCCCAGCTCTGCGACTTCTTAGCTGTGGGCCTTGGAGCAAATTAGCTACTCTCTCTGGGCCTCAGTTTCCTCGTCTGTCAAATGGGACTAATGATAACATCTTGCTCAGGGGGCAAGAATGAAAAGTGTTGTTAGGTACATAAAGCTCACTGAATAGGGCCTGGCAGTTAGTAGGTGCTCAGTAAAGGTTGGCTGTTACTGTCCTAATGATCATAGTGCTCTTTGTCTCGTTGTCGCTATTTTTCTCCTGAATTGGATTCTAAGTTCTGTGACTGCTGGGACCATATCTCACTTATTTGCTGCTCTGTCCCCAGCATCAAGAACAGATTCAGGTGCATGAGAGATGCTCAGTCAATGTTCATTAGCGGGGTAGTGATGAAATAGAGACACAAGAGTTAGTGACTAGTCTATGGTCACACAGCCAGGATCAAAACCCAGTCAGGGGCCCCTGGGTGGCTCAGTCGGTCAAGCATCTGCCTTCAGCTCAGGTCATGATCTTGGGGTCCTGGGATTGAGCCCTGTGTCGGGTTCGGTGCTCAGCAGGGAGTCTGCTTGTCCCTCTCCCTCTACCGCTCCCCCTGCCCATGCTCATTCTCTCTCAAATAAATAAGTAAATTCTTAAAAAAGAAAAAAAAAACCCAACCCAGTCAGTCTCCCTAATTCTCAGATTCATGCTCTTTCTGTAAGCCACATGGTCCTCAAAGGAAAATCACCCTGTCTCAGGGGCAGCAATGGGTAAACCTCCTTCTTATATGGATTTTTGCTGTAATTAAATGAAAGCAGTTTGTTTCTGTGGGTTTTAACATGATCACCTGTTATTATATCAATGCACACTTGTCACAGAAAAATTAGGAAATACAGAAAAGAAAAAAGAGGTGAAAATTATCCATAATCCCACCACTTAGAGGTAACTTTTCAGACTATTTTGGTATTTATCCCTCTGGTTGCTTTTTTCTTCCTTCGACTAAATTTAGTTAGTTATACCTCTTATACTCATAAAACAAAGCAAAAATGATGAGCCATCCCGTTACATTTGTTAAGAAGTGTTGGTTTTATTTACTTTTTTGTAACAGTTTTTCTGTTACAAAAATGGAATTGGATGTCTAACTGCTGAAAAATATCATTTTAAACACACAGTAAGGTCTCTATGTATTTAGAGAAACACTGTTGCATGTCTATGTGAGAAGCATAAGTAAAGTCAGATCCTCCATGCAGAAGCTGACAATCCCACATAAAATCTACTGCAGTTGAGGTCCTAGGAGATCATGAATAAGTTTTGCACATGGAACTTTCTTCTTGCTACAAAAGCAAGGACAGAGAGAGTAGAAAACAATGATAATCAAATAGAAGAAAACAGAAATGCCTGCCACAGAGAACAACTGTCACTCCTTTGGTTCGTGACCTCTCAGATCTTGTGCATATTCGTTCATATACATACCGAGAGTCAGTTGTATTTTAAAAACCTCATGGGATCATATGCTACATATGGCTTTATAATCTGCTTTTTTTCTACTTAATAATAGATTGCGAACATTTTTCCGTGTCCATGAACAGCTTTCTTCATTCAGTATCTTTTTAAATAGTGGTGCCATTTTCCACTGTGAGGATGAACCATGCTTGTCCTTCCTGATTCTGGGACATTTTAGCTAATTCCAGTTTTTAGCTATTACAAACAGTGCTAAGATGATCCATCTTCATCGCTAAATATTTGCAACTCTCCCTATTTATTTCCACAGAGAAATGTCCAGGTGGGTGAAATCCTTAGGGCTCCTCCTTCCCTCATTGTCCTTGGGCATGGTTGACTCATGTACACTTTCGTCCATTGTGAATGAGACTGTCCATTTCCTCCCAGCCCATGACCCTCAGCATGAGCTCTCGGTTGGATGGTACATTTGTTTTAAAATCTTTGTCATGGAAACTTGAGAGGTTTTTGAACTCATTCTTGGAAATTAACTCATTTTTAAAAAGAAAGAACATGGTCCTGAAGCATTAGAGGTGTGTGTGTTGTGAAGGACATTCCTGCCTGTGGGCATCTCCTCTCCCATCCCGGGTGAACCAGAAACCCTCCCCTGGGAGGGAGGCACAAATCTCACTGGTTGGAGGTGGAGTGAGTGTATGGGGTTACACTGAAAAGCAGAGAGCCCAGTTAGGGCTAATAAACACCAATTTCCTTCTGGGTGTGAGGAACTCCACGACGTGTCCCCTTGGCCACCTATGTATTCCTTCATAAGGGCAGCCGACCTTGGCTGAATGTTTACGAGCTACGGCACTGTTCCCCGTGCTTGAGTTTGGGGATACCAACTTTGATCATGTGATGATCCACTCTGTGAACTTCCGAGGCTCCCCCGCAACCCCTGCTCTCCCCAAACCTTCAGGGCCCTGAGAGATTGCACTCCCGCCTACATCTCTAGGCTCGTGGTATCACTTCCTCATCAGCCCCATAGGAGCGCTACCCTTTGTGGGGGCTTGAGTCCTTCGCACAGGCTGTTCCCTCTTTCCGAGAGTCAGCAGTTGTGTGCCTAGTTAGACCCACTCTTCTTTCCAGACTCCTCTTAGATGTCCCTTCTTTGCAAAAAGATTCCTTGACACCCAGACTCCTTCAGACTACACTAGTCCTCCCCATTTTTTTTGCCCAATGCTTTTCCATGTCAGGACTGATGACACTCACATATAATTCATTAAGTAGGTGATGATCATCTATTTGGTATCTATGTCCGGGCTAGAGCACTGGCTCCGGAAGAGGACACCTTCCTTGCTCTAACTGCATCCCCAGCTTCCAGCACACAGCAGGTGCTCATTGGTTGCTTTTTGAGTTAATGGGTGGAGAAGGCTGAATAATGTAATACCCTTGTGTTCAAGTCTTTGGGAGATAAAGGGACACTCAGTACCGACATGAGAGCCCCTGTGTCTTTCTAGAGTAGGGTAAAAAGGAGGTTCTCTGAGACTCTCTGCCCATCCCATTAGGTGGCCTTTGGTGAGAATGACCACCAAGATGTCCCAAAGATGGGCCTCAAGACCAGGCTAGTCTGCACACTCAGTGACTGTCCCATGAATGTAGTGTGAGTGTGTTTCCAGCCTGCGGAATCTAGCAGAGATGAAGCATTTAGAGAGAAGAGAGTTTTAGAATCTTATAAGGAGTACCAATTAAAGGCCAGGATTTAGTGAAGTTCCATGTTACTTTGTAGATTTTTTTCTAGTTAATAATAATCTCTGTATAGTAAGAAAAGAACCTGAAAGGTTATGGTTTATTACCTTGTCAGACTTGAACCAGACTTATAACTAAGCCCTGCAATCCTCTCTTAATAATCCTTTATTAAATTGCCTACAATTACCTAGATTCCTAAGTGCTCTTTGACCCAGTTTGAACATCTTACTGGTTCTCTCATTAATGAATCCGTTTAATAAAATCTTTGACATGAGTTCATTGTATGTTCTCCTGAGGTTCATGAGTTTACCTTCCTGAACATTACACTTCAACTGTCCACACTGGCGAGAAAACAGAAACACAGTCTGCAACCAATCACCACAACTTCACGAAATACACTTGACACATCCATAAAAGAAAAAGCTGATCATCTGAGACGTGCCTGCATTTGTCTAGAAATAAGATCACGCGTGCATACAGAGAGCAGTTGCTGCAGTGTGGTAGCTGCTCGGAAACGTCCAGATTGGCACCAGCTTCGT
>NC_138378.1:5844876-5856930 GCF_054177405.1 Leptonychotes weddellii
CTCCCGCTACCTTCTTCTTCTTCTTTTTTTTTTTTCTTAACATATCTTGCATTATTTGTCTCAGAGGTACAGATCTGAGATTCAACAGTCCTGCACAATTCACAGCGCCTACCAGAGCACATACCCTCCCCCTGATAAATACATTTTAACTCAGGTGTGTATGTTGCCTAGTCACTTATCAGAATTGGATCCTGCCCTAAGAATTCAGAACACAGCTTACATGTAATTACTGGTAAATAATGATACATTTTTTATAGCAGAATACCATACAGCCATTTAAAAGAACGAGGTAGAATATATATGAGTTGATGTGGAACAATCTCCAAAATATAGTATTAATTTAAAAAAAATCAGGAGGACAAACTGTGTGTATGGTATGTCCCCATTTATGCTGTTGTGAGCATAGCTTCTTTCTGAAAGATGACATAAGTTTTTGGTTGGGGCTTTTCCTCTGGCCAGGGGGACCAGAGCCCCGGAAACTATAGAGATTTTGGGATTAAAGGAAAACACGCTTTCAGTCCATGCTCATTGGTACAGTTAGAATTTTGTAAACCATGAGTATGTGTTTTAGTTTTAAGAAAGGATTCTGTTCTATTGGAAGAAAATGGCTTTATGTTGGTAAACTTGAACAACTGGCGGTCATTAATCACTCCCGTCCATTCTACTCTGATCAGATAGAAGGAACCTTGCCTCCAAGTCAACTTCATCTCGGCTGAAAGCAGTTTTCCCCACACAAAGTCATACCACCAACAGCGAAAACTAGGACGACCTGTTGTAAGACACCAGAATTGGTGTTGCCTGTCTCTACCACGGGGAAGGGCAGCGAGAAAGACCTGCTGCCCCTTCCTCCCCGCCCCCCCACCCTGGGCCTGTATTCTGAGGTCTGCAGTTGAGATGGGACCACCACTTCTTCCTTTTCTCCCCACCCCACCACCCCATTTCCTGTGTTCCATGTGTCCCTCCTTCCTTCTTCCCTCCTCTTGAAGAATCTCCCTTGAAAACCATTGTTCAACAAAGAAGCTATTGCCTTAACTTCTGTTTTCCCTCACAGATTTCAATAGCTTTCCAGAGCAACACTGACATTGACAAGTACAATTATTCCGCAAGGTTTAGGGAACTAAGTGTCACGGAAGATAGCAAAATGGTATATTTCCTAATCAGAACTCGCCCTGGGACTTGCAACTGTATTCGATTACTCGCCTTTCATGTGTCATGCCTAATGTGGTGAGAGAGTTCGCTGGTGGTATCCTGGAGCTTGAGACGGCTCTGCTTCAAGAATCTGCATTTTAGTCTCGGAAATATTTAGGCTTTTTTTTTTTTTTTTAATGAGGTGACAGCTGAGTAATTTCTTGCATCATCCTACGACATAAAGAAGGGTTGTTTCTCTTGGAGCTGGTTCTTAGAGACTTAGCAAAGTGGGTAAAGGAGAGACGCTGAAGGAAAGCTGCTGTTGTTTGTCAGAGAGGCCGTGGGTATCAGCAAGCTTCGGCTCCAGCAGCCTCTGAAAAAGTGGATGAGCTCTCCAGTGAAAGGTTCCAGAATGTGGACAAAGTGACCTGAAGTCATTTAACTGGAAGTGAAACACCGAAATACCCTTTTCCCCCAATTACCTTTATGTTTAGAGTAACACTTAAGCTTAAAAAGAAAATTAACCGAGGGGCACCTGGGAGCCTCCAGTCGGTTAAGCGTCTGCCTTTGGTTCAGGTCATGATCCCAGGGTCCTGGGCTGGAGTCCTGCATCCAGGGAGCTTGCTTCTCCCTCTGCCCCTCCCCCTGCTTGTGCTCTCTCTCTCTAATGAGTAAATAAATAAACTTAAAAAAAAATTAACCAAGTAGAATATAGCTTTTTAAACAAAGTATAAATTCTCCCTTCTTGGTTTCAAAGCCAAAAATGGGCCATAGAGCAACTTTCAATTACTTCCACTGGTGTGATAGCTATCTGAGGAGCATCATCACCTGCTCCCCTAACTTAGGGAAAAAATTTGAAATAACAAGTAACGGACCCCTTAACATGGCTAATTTAGAGTCCCAAACAGTTTGAATAGTTGCAAGAAATGATGCCAGCAGAGAGAAATGCAGATACTCACATTCACCTTCATCTTGATCCTTTAAAGAAAGTATTTTTAAAGGTGATTATTCCATATCCTGGAAAACACTGACAGAAATTGCTTGGGAAGGGAAGTTCTTCGGTGGCAGTTTGTGTCGGAGGTGTGGGTCTCAAACATTTGTGTGTGAACAGTGTGCTCTTCCTGCAGCAGTTCTCGCCAGCAGATCTGGGCTGAGCCCAACAGCCCTGGGCAAGGATGGGGCCGGCCACACCATGCATTCCCTCCATCTGCCCCCTGCTTCCCTCCTACCCCCATCCGTCTGGGTGCCAATAGCCATTGTGGTGGGAATAACCCTGGTGAACTTGGAAGTGAGAAGCTATGTGAGAGAAAAAGAACAACTTAAGTCAAAGAGTGATTCCTTGTCTTCCTAACACCTGTAAAAACGGCCCTGGATGACGGTGTCATCTATGAAAAAGCACAAACGTGAAGTGATTTCTCCACCGTAACATCGACCTCTGATCCCTCCAGCTTTCAATTCTTCCTGATGGTTCAGATGAAAAAGCCCCTCATCACAGGACTTCAGTAGCTGCAGAAGGTCCTGCCCACTGATGAGACTTTGAGGAAGTGACTGGCCAGAAAAAAATTCCAAAACCGCCCAATGGAAGTGAAGTATTTTCTTCCCTGAGGCCTGAATTCTGTGGTTTTCCAATAGGTTTGGGTCTCAACCAGATCCACTTGTTTGAATCTACTTCCCCTATTCATGGGAACCTTGCTAGAATGTACTTTTAGTGCTTCATTGATTTGACAATTATATATTAAGCACCTACTGTATGTCTGACGACGTGGGCTGGGAGAGGGGCGGGTGGAGCGAGCAGCACCAGGTCCCCTTGATCTAGGATCTCAGGATTGAAATGATGCAACAAGAAACCAGGCCTTCTAGTAATTGATTTTTTAAGATACGGCCCAAGACGGGCCCTGTTATACCAAACTGTGTCCTTCAGTCCGTAGAGCCCTAGAGATCCAGCAGTTCTATTCCTTGCCGTCCCCCCTCCAGCACCTCCACGTTCACTCCTGGCCAGCCTCGTCCTTGGGTTATTGATTAAGATACCTCGTTTGGAAAAAAGAGAAGTTGGAAGCAACTTCTGGAAGCTTCCTTTCCTCTCTTCCTTCTTTCTTTCTCTCTTTTTTTGAAGGGAAGAGAAGAGGAAAGGCAGGGGGGATACAAGAAGGTGTTCTGTGCAATTGTACCACCTCCGACGAGGAGGACACTTTATCTAAGACTGCTTCTTCAACTCCGTATGTCTATTAATGGCTTCCTGTCATAGCTATGTGCCCTCGGTACTTTTTTTTAGTTAAAGTAAAATGTTAAATGAAGCCAATTAAAAACAACTCTCCCTAAGCAACGTTACTTATAAAATTACGTTTGATGAGCTAGTTTTAATTTTTTCTAATGCACATGACAATACATAACTGACATTAGAAAAATGTTCTATTCATGACCCGCATCTAAGATCGTCTTGGATGCCAGCAGTCAAGGTCCCTGCAGGGTGTGATTTTTTCCATCTGGTTGATCAGGAAGAATTCAAAGCTGGCCCAAGCCATTTAACAGATCACAGAAAAATAAGGGAAGGTTCATGCCTGTTCACCAAATTCTCCATCCCCCAGGGTAATTTCTAAGGGTGTTAGGAAAGCAAGGAGCCACCCTGTGATTTAAGCTCTTGGTCTCCCCCTCTGTGGGTGCGAATTTATTCCAGTCCCTGGGCTTATTCATTTTGTTGTTAATAATGGGCTACAGATAGACCCATTGCAAGTCTTACTTGGGAGACCACAAGGAAGGTTAGGGACGGGTGTGTGTCACTGACCATGTTGATCTCACGATGCTCATTGATCGCCTCGCTTTGGGCAACATCATGTAGGAAAGAAGCAACTTGAAGTACTCGCTGTCTATAACCGACTCTGGTGCCCTTTCAACCTTGGGGCAAGTATACACTCTGAACCCGAAGCCAACATTCCACAAAGCCCTTTTTTACTTTCTGTTAACCAAAGGGCAAACATCTCCAAGGGAGAAAGACCCTACTGCTTTCTCATCTCACTTCTTCTGTTTCTTCTCCCCAGATAACAGACTACCAGTAACAGATGCGTAGCAAAAGCTGCTTTTGATTCTATGCAGAAGCAACACTTTAAAGAAAAAGAACAATAGTGTACATCCAGTAACTTCAAAGCTCCCGGAGACATTCTCTCTGGAGTGGGGGGCCACACAGGGAGCCAAGACGTGCCTGTGGATAACTTTTCAGTGGTTTCCGTGTTTTCCTGAGAGGGGTTTGCAGAGACGGCAAAGCCTTGACGCAGGACCCTGAGATGCTGTCCCAGGCACAGGACACATTGCCTTCTTGACATTACCTCTGTTCCCATGGTGTGGACACAAGCGTCCTCTTCCATTCCAATCCACAAGTGGCTTATGAGCAATACAGCTGGACACGGTTCCTAAAATATTTATTTCCCCTTTTTGCAAGTCATGTTGGAGTATCCAAATATCACTTCTCCCTGCCTCCCACCTCTGTCCTTTGAAGTTATTCCCCTCCAGGCACTTGTCATTTCCTCCCTTAGTCATCCTAGTTCCAAAATGACCATGTTCTGTTTCTAGAGCTGCTTCCCCATTCAGTGATCATGCAGGCCACTTTTCTTTGAATAGTCTGGTAACTCTGGGGGTCGTGAGGCTGTTTTGTGTAGCTTTTTTTTTTTTTATAGTGAGCTCTGTAGCAAAATGAAACAGGAGTGACCATATAATGTGATGGACTTTTTATGAACTAAAACGACAGTTTATTATATTGAGGAAGGGGCCGAGACACTTTTGTCCTTGGTGGCATTTAGAACAGTGAGTGGCACAGGGCAGGCCCTTGATAGTTATTGAATGAATTAAAGGTATATTGTCTGGAAATAAGGTTGGTAGAAAACAAACATCGGTTTCACAAAAAAGGGGGGTGTATATTGAACATGCAGTTCAATAAAACCTATTTACACCTTTATTTACTATTCTTTCTGTTCACATCTGCTCATGGTTTCAAATGTCAAAAGTTTTTTTCAAAAGGCAGGGCAAGCGATTTTTTTTGTCCGTGTCCATTGAGAACAGCATGGCAGCCTCCAAAATGGAAAGAGAGGCCACCCGCCCTTGTCTCCTGACTCATCCCCCTGCTTCTGCTCTTCTTAGCCAACAGTCCATTTGTTGCATAGTAGCCTGAGTGATGTCTTAGAAACATAAATTAGACCATGTCATCTCCTGCTTTAAATAGGCCAGTGGCTTCCTTTGCAGTTAGAATGCACCTCAAAGTTCTTACAGGACCCACAAGGTCCTATGTGAACAGGACCCTACTTCTCCCTCCAATCTCATTTCTGCCCACCCTCTCTCCTTGTCCCTCTGCCCCAACAACGCTGGGCCTTTTTTACTGATCCTCCACCATGCTGAATTCCTTCCCCCTGCAGGGCCTTTGCCTTTGCTGTCTCCTCTGCCGGGAATGTTTCTGCCATCATTCAGGTCTCCAGAAAGGCCGCTTTCTGTCCATCACCTCTATCAGATCATCTTGTTTTATTTTCTTTATGGTAGTTATCACCAGCTGAAACCATTGTGTCCAGGTACTCATCTACTGACATTCTGACCTCACTAGAACATCAGCTCTGTGTTGATCATCCGAACCCCAGGACCCAATAACTACATGCTGGGTAGATGGCTAAACGATGGACAGTGAACTGTGTTCTCAAGCTGGCTGTTGGACCTGGGCTGTTTTGCCTTGTGAGACAGGTGAAGGTATGGAGCTGCTGGACAAGGTCACTGGGAGGCTGCAGGTCCTTGTGACCTTGACTTCAGCTGCAAAGGCTCAGATCTAAGGCAACACCTGACCATGGGAGCAGGAAGAGGGCCAGTTCTCGAGAGTTGAGGCTGAGTGGGTCAGGCTGGGGCCAGAGAGGGGTTAGGGAGCTTAGATTCCCAGGTGTCTGACAACTAGGAAGTCCTGTCTCTGACCTTGGGGCAGGGCAGGGCTATGTTGCAAGGGTTCCATCTGCACTCTCTGTGACCTCCCACTGATTCACACACACTCAAAGCGTTTATTGGGCACCAACTATGGGCAGGCACTGCTGTAGGCACTGGAGATGCAACACTGAATAAGAAAGCCCAGCTCTGTCCCTTGTGGAGCTCACGCTCCAGAGGGGAAGACAGATGATGAACAAAGGGAGAAACAATTGGGAAAGATGATTTCAGATGTTGATAAAGGAAGAGGAGGCGGAAGATGAGAATGACCAGGGAGGGTGTGGCTGGGGAGGTGACTTGGATGGGGCAGTCCAGAAAGGGGTCGAGCAAGCAAGTGAGCGAGTGTGGAAGATGCTTGTGGGGAGGCCCCAGGGATCCAGCCCCCAAATGGAACATCCCAAGGCAGGGGAAGGGGAGGCAGTGAGGTGGGGGGGGGGACCTGGTGGGATGGGGTCAGGCTGGCCTTGTGGCCATATTAAGTTCTCTGCACACATTCCCTCTTGCCATTCCTCAACAAAGACTGAGTTAAAATGTCTTGCTTCCCACCCCAGAGGTCCTAAAGGCACAAGGAGAGCCTGCAATTGCTCCCCACCCACAAACGATGTCCCCAGTGCTCTTAACCAGAAGCACTGAAGCAAGCTCCATCTGGGCAAGTGGCAGACGCATCGCCATTGGGTCTGTCTAGACCAGCCCTGGGAATGTTGGCGATTTTAATTCTACGTCTTTACTGTGACCCTCCTGGAGGGGCTCGAGGACGACTCCACCCAGAATTGGAATGGAAGAGGGCTAAAGGATATTTGCTCTTTACTTGAGGCCGGATCCGAAATGTTAAGGACATCTAAGAACATTTAAATGTGTGTAAAACGTAAATATTATTTTTGATCAGTTCTCTGGACATCTACCCTTTAGTAACAGGGAAAAGACACTTGTTTGAAAACTCCTTTCAGAAAACCAAGTGAGCATACGGCCGTATTGACAGAAGAGAGAAAGTACTGGTGGTAGAGAAAATACTGTGAGAGAGTAGGTTTAAAATAGAATCAAGTTTCAGAAATTCTCAGAAAGTGAAGGAAAACAAATACCATGCTTCTTTGACTCTGTAATTCTCCTTCAGTTCTAGCGAGACAAAGATGTCTGTGCCCAAAGATGCCAATTTCAATATCACCTTTCATGGTGTGCACTCATGGGCACACACGTGTGGGCACACATGCACACTCAGAAGTGAATACAATTCATAACACATGGGACTCCATCACTAAAGTACACGCAGACTCTATTTTCATAAATAAGGCACTTTTGAAACTACCCAAAATCCCAAACAAAGGTTTACATATAATAAAATCACTTATTCGCCCTGTCTTCTAGACCTAACTTTCCAGCATTTCTCGAACGGAGTTGAACATAGAGTCAGCCAGCTACCGTCCAGTAAGCCAACAAATGACGTGTTAGACAGACCACTTGGCCACACATGACGAGCTTCTACCTCTTGCAAGTGTACTGCTCCCAGTGTTTCCTATCACTAATATCATCATATTTATCTTCCAGTTTCTCTTGGTTTTATACAAGATTTAGGGAAAACCTAATGAAAGTCAGCTATACAAAGGCTGCTGGGCACAGAGGTAAAGACTCTACTTATACGGAACCGTTGGGTGACAATCAGCAGCAGCAGGGGACGGCGTGATGCGCAGTCGCTGGTCACCACCCACTGTCCGCAGGCCACCTTCAGGGTATGAGAGGTGTTCCGGGGTGCCCCCGATGGACATGAGGGTGCTTCAAAGCCAAATGCACCAAAACTGAGAACCACTTACATGGTATGACCCCAGACTGCATTGTGTCACCATCTAATAAAAACCAACTAATTAACAATAATCAAGGAGATGAACTGTGCTAAAATAAATGGAACTCTAATATGTATTGTTAATTGTAAAAGGTGAGAAGCTCAACCGTTGTTCAGTTAGTGCTCCTGTTTGTAGAAAGCCTTTTATTTATTTTTATTTTATTTTCTTTTTTTAGATTTTATTTATTTATTTGACAGAGAGAGACACAGCGAGAGAGGGAACACAGCAGGGGGAGTGGGAGAGGGAGAAGCAGGCTTCCCGTGGAGCAGGGAGCCCGATACGGGGCTCGATCCCAGGACCCTGAGATCATGACCCGAGCCGAAGGCAGAGGCTTAATGACTGAGCCACCCAGGCGCCCCTTGTAGAAAGCCTTTTTAAAAGCATATTATATCATATGTGCATTGACAGTTTGTAGGGGACCCAACAAACCCTGAGCTGAGGTTGCCTCTGGGCTAGGAGTTGAAGATGTGAGTTCTTGCCCTCGTACTGCTGTGATGTAGACTGAGTATTAGAAGGATGTTATTAATTCAACGTTAAATTTCCTTGCCTGGGATCATATTGGAGTTGTGTAGAAGAATGTCCTTGCTTTTAGGAGACACATGTTGAGGTGAAGCGTCATTTAGGGGTGAAATGTCATTATGCCTACAATTTGTTTTCAAATGGTTTAACAACAGTAACAACAAAGTGTGCGCACACGTGTGTCTAAATATACACAAGTAGATGCAGACAAATGTGACAAAGTGCCAGAAATCAGTGAATCTAGGTAAAGGATATGCAGGGATTTACTGAATTACTTTTTCCCCTCCAGTTTTCCAATGGTTTAAATTTTTTTCAAAGAAAATAGTTGGGTATAAAATTCTAGGGTAGCTTAGATATTTACACGCAATCCATATAAGAGAGGCTGTCATAGGTTACTCGGTTACATAAATTCCACTGGTGACATCCATTGTTATTATTTTAATACTAAGTAACATATATGTAATTCATATAAACAAGCTTTCCCTTTAGTAACTGTTTCATTTTTTTCCCCGTTCTACTTCACATTTTAAAAAGGCAGAGCGAGAAAATCCTTGAGCTTCATTTTCCTTGTGTCCCAGCTGTTTTTCCTTTAAAGCAGCCATTACAACTTTCTAAATAGTGACTCTTTTTTTGATTCATGCCGCAGACTTGAGCCCCACTCACATGTACCAGTATAAAAGTTCCCGGGAAATGGTGTGCGGAATGCCCCCTGTGGACTCAGCCCACGGGAGGCTGAAGCCAGATCTAGACTCCGCTCTTGGGAAGGAACACAGAATCAACCAGGTCACCTGGGAGTGACACTAAGTGTCTGCAGGGTCCAGAGAGAAGAGAGGTCAAGGTGGGCTGAGGCCGAGCCTCACATCTTGCTCGAGAAGTTTGTTAGAAAGCGAGTGGACCCAAAGGGATGGATGGGTTGTGTCGTGAACCCCAGAAACTGGCTTCTGCTAGGAAGTCATTTGCAACCATCTCTGAATCAAACTGGCAGTAGCTTTAGAACACATTATCTTTTCCACACTAAACTTACGTTAAACTTCTCCATCTCAAGCTCACGTTACTAGTATTTACGACTCCACTAGAAACTTGGAACGAAAATCGGTCACTGTCCTTAACCATAACGGGTTGTTTTGCCCCTGCCCATCCAAACAGCCCCCGTCACTCACCTTGGGCGCACCATCCATGATGCCTGCCCCCTTCATCTTGGTGTGGAACAGCTCCCGTGAGCTCTCCAGCTGATATCTCCGGCTTCAGAGGAGGATTATGCAATGTCACCGCATGCCTCTGGCCGGTTCTCAGAAACTGAATTCTATGGAGTTATCTGACAACACAGGAAATTGTCAAAACGATTCTCCCAGCAGGCAAACTTTCTGGAAAGCACAATAAGAGGAAAATGAAGGCGCTGATGGAGAGGGGACAGAAATCCAAGCCACACTCACTCCTCGATGCTTGGCATCTCACTTGGTCTATAAGTAGAGATTGTCACACATTTGCTATGTGAAACCACAAAAGAAGAAAAAAAACAAAAACGCTCTTCCGCTTTATAGGGTGCAGTTCCTACTTTGAGAGCTCAGGGTATGAACGCTCCGCATTCTCGTCCCCATAAACACTGTGAACAACTTCCACCAAGCTCATTCTTCTGATTAGAGGCCGCTAGGCCAAATTGGTGATCGTGGTCAGTGTCTCTTCCTTCCTGCTTCCTAAACTTGCCCCTCAAACAGCCAGGAGAAAACAAGTCAAGGGGAATGCCCTAAAGGACCTAGTCCCGACCCATCTCTCCTCCGATACACACTGCTCCTCGCTCTGACCCCATGCTCACCTCCTGGTCTTGGCTCACAAAACTTCATGATGAGCATTTTCCGAGCGCTGACTCTGTACCAGGGCTGCTGAGCACTTTTCAGTACAGTTTAAATTATCTCTCTTTTTTTTTTTTGCGAGAGAGAGAATGAGAGAGAGCAGGAGAGGGAGGAGGGTCAGAGGGAGAAGCAGACTCCCTGCTGAGCAGGGAGCCCGATGTGGGACTCGATCCCGGGACTCCAGGATCATGACCTGAGCCGAAGGCAGTCGCTTAACCAACTGAGCCACCCAGGTGCCCTAAATTATCTCTTAAATCTCACCCACCCATCGTCTGAACTTGAAACCACAGCACTGGCTCATTGCAGTTCAGCATTACTTGTTAAGTCTTTTTACTGTCCCTAAATTCGGACTAAACATTCAGAGAGAACGTACAGGGAAGAAGACTCCTTGTTAGGCACATTCCCAGTTTTATTTCATTTAAATGAACTGGTACCCATTCTTCCGAGCCTGGCTCAGGTTGCATTTCCAACAGGTGGTCTCTCCCTATTGCTACCTTCCTGCCATTACAGCGCTCACTGTCTGGTCTGCTGGCTATCCGTCGCAAGTCTGAGCGACGGATAGGACCAGGAAGGACTTACTGGTGGGAATAGCTGACTGATTTCTGGCTGAGAAATTCATATTTTCAATTGTTATCATCGTTGGAAGTTAACTTCCGGGGCCAAGTAATTGACGTGTCGCAGATGGGAGCAGATAACCGGGAGGGAACAATGACCCCACAGAATGAGAACACAAGCTGACTTAGCAACAAGTTCCAAGTGGAGATCCACAGAGAGGACGATAGAGATGGGAGAATGGGGAGTAATTCAGGGAAGGCTTCATGAGGAAGGCAAGATATGAGAAGCAGGGGCCGATCAGTATAGAAGCAGAGCTTGTTTCTAGCTGCAACACCATGAATATGCCAAAAAGAGATGGAATTAGCAAGTTCCATTTAAGGTAACCAAGCAGATTCAGATGGAAGAGCAATGAGTCCTAAGGGCTGAGGTTATGAATGACAGCCTGGACTAGCAGAAGGATTTTATCCTATTAGTTTTTACAGATAGGACAAATCATTAAAGCGGTACTCCTGCAAGGCATAGAGATAGAAATACTTGTAAGGCAAAGCCCTCTACAAAATAGCAGGTGATTTCCATGTCGTTGAATGTGAATCTGGACATTGTTTGGGGGTGTGCCTCTTCGCTCCTGCTTTCTTCTGGCCCTAATCTGCACCTCTGTGTTCGTGGGCGTGGGTCATCCCGCATCTCAGATGAGGAAGATGCAGGCACGACTGAGCTAAGCCTGAGGTTCACATTTCCAGGGTGGGATCGATTAACCTCAATTTGATGCTTCCATGTATATTTAGATGTCATTATGTCATGATTTTGTTTTAAAAAGTCCTTATCTCTCAGACATACATACTGAAATATTTACAGATAAAGATCTGAGAGTTGCTTCAAAATAACTCAAGAGAGGGGAAAAAGGCTAGAGGTATATGTAAAAGATTACCTATGAGTAGCCAGCTGGGGAGTCTGAGTGATGGCTACATGGAAATTCATTATACTGTACTGTTGACATTGAATTAAAAAAAACAACAGCTTTATTTATTTTTTTTTTAAAGATTTTATTTATTTATTTGAGAGAGAGAGAATGAGAGAGAGCAAGCACATGAGAGGGGGGAGGGTCAGAGGGAGAAGCAGACTCCCTGCCGAGCAGGGAGCCCGATGCGGGACTCGATCCAGGGACTCCAGGATCATGACCTGAGCCGAAGGCAGTCGCTTAACCAACTGAGCCACCCAGGCGC
>NC_138378.1:5857030-5920798 GCF_054177405.1 Leptonychotes weddellii
AAACAACAGCTTTATTAAGATAGAATTCACATACCACAAAATTCATCCTTTTAAAGAGCACAGATTCAGTGTTTGTTGGGTTTTTTTTTTTTTTTTTTTAGTATATTCAGAGTTGTGCAACCATCAGCACTATCTAATTTGAGAATATTTCATCACCCTAGGAAGAAACCCATACCCATTAGCGGTCACTCCACATCGCCCTGTTGGCCTTCAGCCCCTGGCAACCATTGTTTTTTTATTGTATAATGGACCTTTGCATGTATTTGAAAATAAGTAAAAAGGATGGACAAACTTGCTCAAGGTCACACAGTGATGGGACTGAGGCAGAATCCAGACCCAAGCCTCTCAGTAAAAAGCTAGACTTCGTGCCAGGTCCAGTCTGGACAGTTCCCACCATCTTGGCAAACTCCTAACAGTGATTCTTCCCACTATTGAAGGGCCGACCCTGGAGTTCCAGATACAGGTTAGAATGCTGTAATTTGTATGTTTTCTTATTTATTCACTTATTTAGGAGAAACAACCTAAATTTAAAAAACAGAACGAAGACACAAAAGTCATAGATTTGGTCCCAAAAGGAAACAGACTCACTCTTACACGGATACCTAGTGTCGTATTTTGTGAATGTGGGGCTTGGCTTCTCAGTCTGCTATTTGGCCCTGTCATTTTTCTGAATGAAAGCCCTTAGACATTTTGCTGCAATCCATTTGTATTTACTTCTTTAGGCAAATGTGTCCTTCTATGCACAAATATTGCAAGAATTTGCTATTATAGGAAATTGGGTGGCTTTTGTAATATCCTGCTGACTGAAAGTTGAAACAGCTAGAGTTCAAGGGAACCAACTCCGAGACTCTGATAAGGTAATTTCCCCCCTTCTCTTGACAAACGCTCCTGAGAACAGTATCTTGGATGAATTTTCTCTTCAAAGCCTGGAGTATCTGACCACTTCACTTCTATAGCTCCTAATAAATGCACAGGAAGGTAGACTGCTTTTGTAGATGGGACTGTTTTTTGGGATGCTTTATACTGTTTTCATGCAGACTTTGAGCTCTCAAGCTCCTTGAGGGGTGGTCTTCGAAGGCTGGTCACTCAATGCCTGAGTTTTTAAAGTGAAGCTGGACACCAGGTGAAGAACATCCAGAGCATTAAAGGCTTAGCAGGAAATGTCAGACTGCATGGTTTTAAAATCATCTAGTAATCTGGCAGCTGTTAACCTTAAGAAGATAACTCAAATACAGCTCTTTGGGTGAAAGGAGAATTTCATAAATTGTCAACAAATTCACCTAAATTCCCTAATGCATGGATAAAACAGGGAGGACTAGGATTCTAATTGTCAGTGATGACTCTGTTTGATAGCCTGAATTTTGATGCCAAGGTGGAGAGGGAAAAGGAAGCAAGACTTGAGAAACAGGACGCAAAAGAAATGCTGTGGGCATCAAGTGGGCCAAAAGCTGGAGGAGAGGGGCTGAGTGTTAAGAGTAGCTCGAGAAAACCCCAGGGTAGAACATGGGGGCACAGGCAAGGGGTCACTGTCAGGTGAGCGACCAGGCTGTGAAGAGTAAATTGGCCAAATGCTGAGTGGGAAAGAGGCTTCACAGATTAAAACGCCCACAAAGGGAGTCGGAAGGTAAAGGAAAAAAGCTCCAGAAAAAGGCCAAAAACCTAAGGAATGAAAGTGATAGAAATGTCAACTATTGGGGCGCCTGGGTGGCTCTGTTGGTTAAGCGTCTGCTTTCAGCTCAGGTATGATCTCAGGGTCCTGGGATGGAGCCCCATGTCCAGCTCTCTGCACAGTGGGGAGTCTGCTTCTCCCTCCCTCTCTCTGTCGAATAAATAAATATAAAAAATCTTTTTAAAAATGTCGACTATTTTCTAAAAGGTTTTTGTTGTTGTTCAAATCCCCTTTGTCACTTTTTTAAGTCTCTTGGTCCTCGGTTCTGTTTCAGCTTTTCATATTCGATGCACTCACATAGCGTGCATCTGATTAATTCCAAGTCTTCAAGTCTGACTCTGTCTAGTTTCTACTGCTTCTCATCATAGGGGGGGTTTCCTTACATACTTGATTATGAACCCATGGTTCTCAGAGCTGGATCTGGGAGAACTGGGGCCTGGGGTAAAGATGTGTTCTTCTTTCATCTGTGCTGGCTTCTGTCAGGCGCTCTTGGACTTGCTTTAGATTCTCAGCTCGCTTTTCTTGAAGCCACTAGTGCGAGTGGTTTGTTCCCACCTTATGTGGACAAATAGCTTGTAGATGGGATTGTCAGAGAAGACCCTCGCCACAAACCTGAGCCAGCACCCAGTCAGGCGGCTATCCTCTCCGGGAGGCGGGGTTTTTGTCAAGTTCACCCTTTCAGGGAATGGGGCAGTTTCTGGGTTCTGGGCTTTCTTCCTAGGTCTGGACCAAAGCTCCCACCATGTGAGGTCAGAGCTCAGAAATCATTAGACTCCAGGGGATTGACAAATGTCCTCGGTGCAGCTGGCTGCCCCCTAGCACCTGAGTGTCTGGGTTTATGATTTCTGGTTGTTTTGCCTCTCAAAAATTCCCTGAGAATTTCTTGCTAGCTCAGCTATTCAGAGATTAAAAATAAAAATAAATTCTATACAGGTGTGTACTGAAAGGGCTCTCAGAGTACCTGGTCCACCGTATTTTCAGAAACAGAAGTCTCCCCCTCTCCCAAACCTGTTTCTAGCATGCGGTGTTTAAAAAAAAAAGAAGTGCCTTACTGATTGAGTGCATGTTGGGGATGATTTTGATTAAGCTCTTTAATCACAGATAAAGAAGCTGTGGCCCTGCAGAGAAGTGGCTTGCTTTACTACTAAACAAGTCAGTAACAGAGCTGAGACGCCTCCCCCATCCCACAACATCACCCTTCCTAAGGGAAACCAAAGTCTAAGGTAGATGGTTGGTTTCTCTGACTCATCAAAAGAAATGGAATTATACTTTAGTTTTGGGATAAGGTACATAGCTAAAGGAGATTTGGCTATAAAAATCTGACTTCTAGAACGAAACACTAAAGAAACAGTATGAAAAGTACCAAAGTCATAACTGCTGCTTGACAGCACATGTTCAAATATGGAAACATTCAAAGCAAGGTCCCCCAAAAAAGAACTAGCTTTAAATTATCATTATATACAAAAAGTTTATTTTAGAAATCACATATCTTTAAAAAATAACATAGAAGTTATAAGTTTTTATCCTGACTTACTATTCACTGTTTGAAAGCCAGGGTGTTCCGTGGTACAGTTAATGACATGCTGATGTCAAGCCCATGTAATAATCCTGGCATTTATACCAGTTCAAAATATTAATGTGATTTTTATTTTATTTTTTTAACGATTTTATTTACTTGAGACAGAGATAGCAACAGAGACAGGGAGAGAGAGCAGGAGTGGGGAGGAGGGGATAGAAGCAAATTCCCCACAGAGCAGGGAGCCGGACACGGGGCTGGATCCCAGGACTCTGGGATCGTGACCTGAGCTGAAGGCAGACACTTAACCCACTGATCCACCCAGGTGTCCCTTAATGTGATTTTTAAAAGAAAAAAAAGTCTGTTTTGGAAACACACAAAAGTATCTTGATCTTGTAAGTAGGAGTCCTGAAAACTACAGATCCACTGGTGAGACTATTCCAGAAACTGGAAAAAGTAGGCATCATTATTTAAATTCATGAACAGTTAAAAAGACCCAGTGGAACTTAAATTGGGGAATGCGACGGGGTCATTCTACTGCATGTGGGAGAGCAGAGGGACGTGGAAATGTTCACTCTTTGTTATAGTTTCATAGGGCCAAAAGCAAAAGAAATAGCAGAAAAAGAAGCGAGGAGTTCTGGTTGGTAATTTTTTATGGAACTGGTTATTCTTGTTCCTATTCCGTAGATTTCTTCTAATCTTACAAAAGCAGCACTCACAGATGGCCAAGTTCAAGTGCTGGAGAATCAGGACACAAAATAAAAATAAATCCAAACTCACTATAGACCAAAAAATATAGCTCTTTGGAAATCTGAACTAAAACTCTGATTTAACACATTAAGCATGCCTAAAATGGTTTCATAGACCAAAAAGTTGAAATGCTCCTTGAGGATGACTAATGCAGAATTTTTATGCAGTAAACCTCAGAAGATTTTAAAGTTCCTATAACATAAAACACTTACTTTAACTTTAATCTATTTAATATTTTTATCAAATGACCCTAGATTCTATTTCTAGGTACTCCTACCCAGATCATGAGGTTCTTGTATTTGGGGATAAATATAAACCAAAGTCTATCTTTCAGAGGGGAGGTTAGGGTTCCCTGACCTAGCTTGAGCTGAATCCAGAGAAACAGTGTCACTTTCTAAAAAGTTTTGAGAAAAAGAAAACCCCTATCGGTTGGTTAATTGCAAAAATCTTCCAAGAACATAGCTCCGGTGTGCATCCACGATGAGTAGTGACAATTCATGCTGAAGAGAACTGAAAAATGAGATTTAAAATTACACAAGAACAAAGTCAATCGATATTAATCATCTGTGAAACAAGCAACACCGGAGAGCGGCAGCGGGGTCACCTAATTTTGATTAGACTGGATGGATCTTCAATTAGGTTTTCCATCAACCGGTAATAATCTTATGAGAAGTATTTACTGAAGATAAGCATTTGCAGGCAATGAAAGGAGAAGGTGGGAGGTATGATGAAACATATTGTCTCCTACAAATCTTCAGGAAAAACTGACCGCTAATTTTACTGAAGTGAAAAAGGTGTAACACTAAAGTTGGAGATTCGAGCTTTATTTTCAGGATGATGTCATTTTAGGATAGAACTGATGGATTCTCTAAAATGGTTTTAATATGGCACAACACTCTTGATTCTCAGAGCTGTATGCCTACTTATCTGCCCAAATGCATTCTGCAAGGAGATAGATAGACAAAGAGGTTGTAGAACAGGCACAGAAGTTGACAAAACCATCAAACGAAAATTCCTCAGGACAGATCCACTTGAGATCTAGAAAGCACTTTAATACTCTATCCTTCTTCAAATGATCAAGAGATTCAAGAGAAATGGCAAGTCCTGTATTTACAAAACCGATGAAAATCACACTGTAATAATCAGTGAATGCAGAACCACCGCACAGATCTGCGTTTCCAACTTTTCCCACCATGATTCTACACCAAGGTAAAAAAAGACTCTTTTGTACAAATCCAAGAAGGATGGAGAGGTGGCAGCACGACTGCCAGGTGGTGCAGGGACCTACTACCGGAGCTGGAGCTGGTGCTGGGATGCAGGGGCAGGAGGGGCACAGTCCTCGAGAAAAGAAGCCCCTATCCTGGAGGCGGGCTAGTCCGTGGTTGATCTCCGGTACCAAAACCGTGCTCGGAAGTCATCGCTGCAGGTCATGAAGCCGGGGTTGGTGGGCGAATGCACGATGCAGCGCACGATGTTGTTGTGGCCCAGGGAGAGCAGGTTCCGGCGCTCGGCTGTGCGAGAATCCCAGCAGCACAGACTGATGGTCCTCTCGTCCGGCAGCAGTACGTAGTCCTCGGTGTGGTTGAACACGGCCTGCGTCCGGTGCACCTGCCGCCCGCTCAAGCCGGCACCTGCAAAGAGACGAGAGGGTAAGGGTCTGAGTGCCAGGGCTAGCTGCCCACGTTTACATTTTCCATCCTCAGACTGCTGTACTTTGGTTAATTATCCCGTCGATGGCAAAACAGCATTTTAAAATGGAAGGAACACACATTTATTGGGCAATTTGGGACACTCCACGAAAGTATGCAGAAGAAAATCACCCCCGGCTCACCACCTCGGGCAACTAACTGTGAACGCTCTGATGTACTTCTAGGCATAAAAACATCTTTAAAAAAATACAAAATTGGTGCTATATGTCTTTTCTGTCATAGTTTAAATCAACTTTTTGTTGGGTACATTCATTCTTCCATGTTTTTTTTACTGGCTGCAAAATACACCACTGTTAGGAAGCACTATTACTAGCTAATTCTTTTCCTGCTAAGCATTTAGTTTGTATCTGACTGCAAATAACACTGTGACCAATTCTTTGTATTGAACACATTATTTCCTCAGGATTAAATTCCTAGAACAGAATTACTGGGATGAATGAACATCTGCTCTCCAAAAGGAAGCTTTAGGCTTTTTTAGGACCATGAAAATACAGATTTTATGTTTAAAATACTGTATGAAGCATAAAAAATTAAAACTGCCTGACAATTTTACACCCAGAGTCAATATTTTGACGAATATCCTTTTTCAATATCTCTGTATGTTGTCCATCATTTGTAAAACAGAGCATACATCATGTGTTTTTTTTTTTTTTAAAGATTTTATTTATTTGAGAGAGAGAGAATGAGAGAGAGCACATGAGAGGGGGGAGGGTCAGAGGGAGAAGCAGGCTCCCTGCCGAGCAGGGAGCCCGATGCGGGACTCGATCCCGGGACTCCAGGATCATGACCTGAGCCGAAGGCAGTCGCTTAACCAACTGAGCCACCCAGGTGCCCACATCATGTGCTTTTATTCAACAGTCTATAAAGATGGAACATAGTTTAATGGATAAAAATATAAGTGTTGGTATCAGATCTGGATTCAATACTTACTAGTGATGTGAACACGGACAAATTACATAGCCCTGTCACACCTTCAATTTCTCTTCTGTTCTGTGGAGGATAATTACAGCACCTACCCACAAGGTGGTTGCAAGGATCAGCATGAGGTATAACACATATACAGCTGTGCAGGGTGAGTATTTACTTTTAAAGGCTGCTTACTGTGAAAAGGATGCTGAACAACAATTTACTCAAAGCTTTCTGGTGGACATTTCTGTTATCTCTCCCTTTGCCCTACTCTAGATAATGTTGGGATGGACATCTTTCTGTGTGTGTCTGTGCATGCTTGACGAGAGAGTCTTTTTAGACTGAATTTCTAAGCGTGCAGGGCACCTGGGTGGCTTAGTCGTTAAGCGTCTGCCTTCGGCTCGGGTCATGATCCCAGGGTCCTGGGATCGGACCCTGCATCGGGCTCCCTGCTCAGCGGGAAGCCTGCTTCTCCCTCTCCCACTCCCCCTGCCTGTGTTCCCTCTCTCGCTGTCTCTCTCTCTGCCAAAAAAAAAATCTTGAATTTCTAAGAGTGCACATAGTGGGTCCAATGCTGAAAATTTTGATACAGGACATGAACCTGCCCTTTAGAAATACTTTACCAGTTGACACTCCTAACAATAAGATATTTAATTTCCTAAAATGTTGATCAATACAAGATAATAGCAATCTTTTAAATTCCCGCCATCTGATGAGTACAGTAAGATCCTTCCATTTTCATTTCTTAGGTTTACAGTACTGCAGGTCACCTCGCTCTCCTTGAGCTCACTGACCACCGATATGTGTCCACTTCACATGCTATGCATATTGTTTCCCTAGTTCAGCATTTTAATTTTTAGTGTTTTGAATTAATTTTTAACATTGAAATTTCTAATGCTTGTTAGTCTTTCCTTGTCTTTCATTATTTCAAGAATCCTTTGAATTCTAACTAAACACTGAAGCTGGAAACACAGAACTAAGCATGCTGACATGGAGTCTTAACCTGTGAATTAGAAAATGAGGGAATTTGTATATAAATTCAGTATAATCTCATTTTAAAATCAAATCCCAATTCTCCACCAAAACAAACCAATCAGCCACATATAAGCATGAAACATCCCAATATTCACAAGACAAAACAAACATAATAAATCTTGTGAGAATCTAGTGTGTACCCTTCCTGATACATCACACTCAGATGGTGGTTGTTACTTCTGAAGAGGGAGGAGGCTTTCCCACTTTTACTTTGATCATCTTTATATCTTCTTTTTGCAACAAGCACACAGTCCTTGAACAGTAAGAATTAAAGAAATTCTTCAAAATAGCTCCATACAAAAGTTTTTCAACAAAGTCACCAAGAATTATGATAAAAATGACTCTTCTCAAGACTTGCTAGTTAGTTGTACCTGTTATGTCAGAAGGCAGACGGATGGCAGGAAGGGAACTCTGGTTACCATGAGATCAATCTGAGGGGGTTATGCTGCACCCTAGTGGTTCAGATGTCTCAGTCTCCACCTCTTGAGTTTTCTTCTCTAAAACGCTAACTAATAACCACCACCGCCCAGCCCTTACAATGCGTTGTTTTCTTATAGAGTTCTGGTCCTGGTGATTTTAGTGTATGACACAAACATCTCACAACAGAGGAAACCAGCTGAAGTTTCCTGGAGATCTTCTACCAAACAACAGCCTTTTCAGCTCCAAGGAACAGGGAATGAGACAAAATATTTTACCAACACTCACTGCCAAGTAACTATTAGGGCTACCTGCACTCTTAGGAATAGGCCAAGATCTTCCCTCTCAGCCTTCTTTCCCTAATGCACAGATTTACTGAGATCCACTAACTCAGGCTTTTCTCTGGACTGCTCTTATGTTTGAGGGAAAAAGGCAGACCACTGGTCTACAAATGGACCACCAGAATCTCAAATGTTACTTGCATGGAATCAGATCTTGTTGAAGCTGTAACGTATGGAGAAGAACAAGGTTATGAAACTATGGTTCTATTTCCAGCTCTGCTTCTTACAAACTGCAGCCTTGGCTAAACTACTTAACATCTAAGCCTTGGTTTCCTATCTAAAAGAGGGATCACATCTGCCTTGCTCAACGCATACATCTATTGTGTGGCTCTCATGAGGATTTAAGAGCTCTGGAAACCATAAAATGCTACAGAAAAAATGTAAATAGCAATTTTTCGCATACCTGTGTATCTGACCAGCGTTCGTCCTGTTGATATCTCCCAAAGTTTAGCTACAGAGTCTTTTCCACTGGAGAGAATGTATTTAGAATTTTTGGAGAAAATGGCAGAACAAACTTCAGCACCATCATGGGCTTTCTCAAAAGTTGTGATGCATCGATTTGAAACACCATCCCATAACTTGATGCAGCCGTCCTTGCTACCAGTTACATACATATTGGCACTAGGATTGTAATTCACGGAGCATATAGCATCGGTGTGTTGATCTTGAGGATTGCAAGAGACAAAACACTGAAATGTATTGATATCATAAAGCCGAAGAGTAGGATGCTGAGTCCCAACAAGTATAAAGTCTCCGGAAGGATGAAAAGAGATGGAGCGTAACATTTCAGCTTCCTGTTAGGACAGAGACATTAACATTAAGTGACTAACTAGTGAACAAGTAAATCCAGAGGAAATGTGGAAAATATTTGGTTGATGGAAAGAATACATAAAACAACGGTCAGGCGTTACACAGGTTTAAGAAGGAACAATGAACTTTCTAGAATACAAGAAAGTATCATTTGAACAGAGATTTCAAAAACTATTTACTGGTGAGATTATTTATTCCAAAAACCACAGAAGCGAGCTTCGTTATGTGCAAATGAACACCGGGTGAACTCAGAATGGAACATTATCAGGCTAGGATACAAGCACACGTGAATGAACAAGGATAAACACAACTTGTACACGTGAACAGCTTCTTCAATTTGTCCTAGGTCTCCAAATATTGAGTAAAAAACTAAGTTAAATTATTAAAAAGTAGAAGCCACTACCAAAACATTAGTATTTCTGAACTGCAAATTCAAAATGTGGTACCAAATGTCACTTTTCCAGGAAACATCTGATAGTTTCAACTGAATAATTTTTTGAGTCCCATTAAGTTACATTTCAGCAAAGTTGATTTGTCTTTACACAGGGTTCCGCAACCTTTAAAAAGTGATACAGATTCTGAACCCTTGTTGCATAAACTGGCCAGAAGTCCTGACCGGCCAGAAGAGGTGGGCACAGGGCAGCATGTGGACCACGTGTCCATGCAAACTGGATTCCTGAGCCACCTGCGGCATGTGTCCTTGTTGTGTCCTCCAGTTTTATACGATGATCACTGAGACTACTTTAAGAGAATAGTCATACAATAATAGCTCTTTGTTTTTAAGAAAAAAATGTAAAGCTCCTTTCCAAACATTCCTAACCTGAATGTATTTGAAGGCTCTTTTTGCAGATGGTTTGGAATAATCAAATAATTTAAGAGTATAATCCCTTGAACCAGAGGCAAGGATCTGTTCTGTCGGGTGGAAAGCGAGACATGTGACTTCATCCACGTGGTCGTAAAGCGTTCGGATCACTGGGTGGTTTTCCATGTTCTGTTGTGCAGTCTCATTCATCATGACCTAGACCAATGAGAAAACAGATGCTCAAAATCTAAAATCTGTCTGACTCAAAATACCCAACTATGCTAAGTTTGGTCCGGTCTAAACTGGTCTCTCATTCTCCCAATGAACAACAGGCAAATAGTACGTATGTTACTGGGATTTTACCTCGATTGGCATGGCACTTTTGGCCAACATTCTTTCTGTGTCAAGTATCTTTATGGAAGCATCAGCAGATCCAGTAGCTATTAACTGCCCATCTCTACTGTAGGTGGCTACGCGGCACGGTCCTTTATGGGATGTGACATAGCATGTTTCGTACTCTGAAGCCTCTGGGGACATAGTTTGGACGTCTGCATCAAATTCCAGGTCAATTCCTGTGCCCGGGGCAACTGTATCTGAACGACCAATTGCATACTGAACTGCAGTATCATCATTTTCCATTCCTGAAAGGAATAAAAATTAAGTGCATGAGGGGTGCCTGGGTGGCTCAGTCGGTTAAGTGTCTGCCTTCAGCTTGGATCATGATCCTGGCGTCCTGGGATCGAGCCCTGCGTTGGGCTCTGTGCTCTGTGGTGAGCCTGCTTTTCCCTCTCCCTCTGGCCCTCCCCCTGCTCCTGCTCTCTCTCTAATAAATAAGTAAAATCTTTATAAAAAAAAAATTAAGTGCACGAGAAAATGTTATTTTAAAAAGCCAAAACAAAATTCTGGATCCAGTGTCAATTTACTCTTTCTTGGAGCTGCATGACACCTAGCGCTTCACAAAATTATGTGTATCGACCTGGGTGCATGCACAGTGACCACACTATGGGCAGTATGGATCAGAGAAGGTTAGGCTCCAATAGGTTACACCAGCTCCCCCGATTTTTGCCTCCAAAATTTTCTACTTTAATTACAACTACAGAAATGTAAAAAAAGCAGTCCTATAGTTAAGCTGTCCATTTTCTCCCCCTTCTGGATTTTAATATTTTAGTGCTGAGATCTGTTAGTAGCAGCCTTGAGGCTCATTAAGTCAGATACAATGTTAGCATTAACACTAGTGAAACATATTGAAAGAATGTTGATATTTAAATAAGCGGAAGTTTCTCAAGAAAATGCATTTTAAATTTAAAAATAACTTCACATATCATATAAACAGTATGTTTATTAGTATAAGTAAAATTAGGGATACAGATGAACACAAAAATAAAAATGACCTTCTATTAGATCACCCAGAGATAATTACTGTTAACATGCTGGCATGATTCTTCTGGACCTTTCTCCATGCACAGTTGTTACAATTCTTAAAACAAAAATAGAACCACGCTATATGATATTTTGTAACTTGTTCATTTACTCAAACAAAATAAACATCTGGCCAGTGTAATGTTTATCTACATCATGTTGTTGGACCCAATGTGATGGATACAAGAACATTCACAACTAATTCCTTATTGTTGGGTATTTCAGTTGTATTCATTTTATTTCCTCAAATTTGAACACAAATTCTCAAAATTGGCACTGCTAAGGCAAAGGGTATAAACATGTTGCTAATTCTATATTTTACTGAGTGCTTTCTACAACCCAGGCAAGCACAGGATATATTTTTGAACAAGACAAGATCCTGATCTTTATTGAACTTGCTGTCTTTTCTGGGGAGGTACAGACTATATCGGCAACAACCTGAAACAATGAAGAAAATTTCAGATAGTGATTCTGTTATGAAGGAAATGGGACTGTTGTTTTAGAGTACCTGGGGAGGTATGGGGAAGATAGTGGGTAATTTTAGAAAAGGTGAAGAGGACTCTGAAATACCATTTGAGCTGAAATCTGAAGTCAATAATACAATGAAAGAACGCTTCAGATAATTCTTATACAGAGCCTGAGGCTAGAACCAGCTCAAAATCTTCATAATCTGGGGTCTGCTTACTCTTTCAGTATCAAGCACTGTACTTGACACATACTAGGCACTAAAACTAAACAAAAATAAGCTTGAAAAATTCTGATTACGAAAACCTCTGGAACCTTGTCATGGAATCAATGAATCTGCGTTCAAAGCTACCTAGTTTGATGAGATGCAGGAGCTGCTCCGAGGGTGCACAGACAGACTGAGGCTTGATTTCATTAATGAGGCCATTAGCAATGCTGATGTAGCCATCATAGAGGAGCTGGCTAATGATCAGCTTGTAGAGCTGCTGGCGGTCCTTCAAGCCCACTTTGGTTCTGTACATCGTGGAGAAGAGGAAGACAATTTCCTTGCCAGCTGCAAAATGAGAAAACAGGGATGGTGAAGGGCAGAGGCACTAGGGAGTCACAGAAGCAACACAGCAATCCGGTCAGCCTTACGGGGCATAAATCCCAGCTCAACTAGTTGCATCATCTTTGGTCATCAACCTCCTTCCTCTGAGACCATGTTCCTCAGCTGTTAAGCAAGTTAGCAAAGGTTAAATAAGATGGTGCATGCAGAGCATTGAGCACAGTGGCACACAGAAATTATTCAAATCATGTTAGCGAATATTTACAGAACTTTCCATCAATTTTTCTTCTCTGTCAAACTACCTGCCTGCCATTTTTATTCTCTATTGCTATCCCAGAATCTTGTTTCTTCTGTTATAAGACACTGACTGGTATTTGCAATAGGTAAGACAGCTGTTGTTGTTGAATGTCTAGACACTACTGTTTCCACCAGCTGATCTGTATGTTTACTGATGTCAGCAATGTTCATTCTTAAAACACATTTTAAGATAACTAAATTTGCTAAATTACATAATTTAATTAGATAGTAAATAAAAACACAAGGGCACAAAAGCCACAATGCTTTGGAAAGATTCAAAGATGCTTAATAAAATACTGGCAAGTAGGATATGGCCAAAACAACGATAAAAACGTGGGGGGAAAAAAAGGTAAAAATCTAAAGGATTGTGCCCTTAGATTGGTTCACAAGTGCTTAAGTTCTCTCTTAGTGAAATGAAAACTGTAGATGATGGTTTCTGGTCTATGCAAAAAAATAAGTCCAATTGGTGGACATGAGTGGATAATTTGACTTCGAAAAATCAATGTTTGTATGTGTATGTTTATCTGGACAGCGATCAGAAGGCCACAGGAATCTGGGGCCAGTAATAAGGAACAGAAGTCACAGGCAGACAAGAAATTGAAAGTCAGAGCACAGGGGAGAAAGGAATACCAGAAAGGAGAGGAGTGAGCAGTAACACCAGTACTGCCTGGATTGCTGTACTTTACAGGGAAAGATTCTGGAAGGGGGGTGTCTTACAGTAAAGGAGTGGGGAACCATGTTTTCTAACTCCCCCTGGAGAATAACTGAAGCTACTGATCATAAGAACAGCTAACAGTTACTGAGTGTTCAGCATGTTTCTTCTTACTTAGTCCTCAACACCATCCTGTAAGGGAGGCCCTGAAATCTTGTTTACAGATGAGAAGGGAAAATAACTTGTCCAAGGGCCCATGACCAGTGCCTGGAGAAACCGGGACTAGAATACAGATGGTTTAACTCAAGGACTGTGTTGTCCCTGATGACTTTCTGTAGTGCTCCTTAAAAATTTAATGACAGGGGCGCCTGGGTGGCTCAGTCCATTAAGCATCTGCCTTCAGCTCAGGTCATGATCCCGGGATCCTGGGACTGAGCCCCGCATAGGGCTCCCTGCTCATTGGGGAGCCTGCTTCTCCCTCTGCCCCTCCCCCTGCTCATGCTCCCTCTCTCGCTCTCAAATAAACAAAAATCTTTAAAAAATTCAGTAATAAACTAGCTAAAATTTATTAGACATAAGTGTAGCATATAACACAGCGTAAGCAACTTATGCATTACCTCATTTAATACTCATCTAATCCTATTTTAGAGGCAACCTGAGGTGCAGAGAGGTTAACTTACCCAGGATCAAAGAGCTTGTCAATGACACAGCCTGGATCCTTACCCAGGCTATCTGACCTCAGAGCTCCAGTCTTTACTGTGCTGCACTGATGGGTGTTAATAACTGCAGCTAACATTTATTAAGCACTTGCCAGACACCGTGCTAAGCACTTTACAAGCGTTAGCTCACTGAATGAAATCATTCAACGTATTTAAGCAGACGTAGAAGCAACTGTATATAAATCTGTGCTTGTGTAGACAACGCTACGACACAACAGAGATGATGAAACAGGCATAAAGAGGTTAGGAAACTGAAAATAAAGTGTGGTTGAGTAACTCGTCAAGTGGCCGCCTGGACTGCCCACAGCAGAGCCCAGAACTTAACCACTATTCTCTCCCGTCTCTGCACCCATGCCAGGAGCATCGGCGGGGTATACAAAGATTAAGAAAGAAAAGAAAGGACGAGGCCCGCTTCTCAAGTCTCACAGAACGTTCGCTCGCTGGGCTAGTAAGTGCCTAATTACCACCCCTAATTTGCAGGTGAGGACGCCGAGGCCCCAGGACGGGAAGAACAAACCCTAGGAACTGTCTACACCCGGAACTGGAAGGGGGACCAGGGCGAGAACACACACGCCCCCTTCACGAAGCTCCGCTACCATCCCGCGGTAGAAGCGAACTAAGGATGAGTGAGGGTGGGAGCGAGGCCTTCGAGGAAAAGAAGAGGGTGTGCAGGCCCAGCCTAGCAACTCTGGGCGCATGCCACCCCGCTCACTATCGGGCCTTCCCGCCTCGCTCATCTTTCCTGTGGTTCCGTGAAGACCCCAGCGGACCGCACCAGGCGCTCTCCATGCATCCCAGGCCCTCAGTACCCGCTAGTCCGGCTCTCTCGATCTCCCGCTTTCTCCCAGAAAAATGGAGGCGCGAATTCTGCCCGATCGATCGCTATGAGCGCACGTTCACTGCGCACGCGCAAAGGGCGAAGCGCCGAGCGCTGCGCTATCGATCGGCCCCACTCTCGCCTGCCCTTCTCGCCATCTTACTTACTGGCGCGTTGGAGTAGTTCGTTAACCTCCTCCGACTTTATCTCTTGCGCGACAACGTTGATTGGCACGAAGGAAATGCTGTCTGGCCGACAAACGTCGGATCCCGGAGAGCACCGCGGGCGCTAGAACTGCCAAAGTCTGGCGGGCGGTTGGCTCCACCACTTCCGGGGCCTTACCGGGCAAGTGCGCCTGCGCGCTGTCACCGCCTTGGACGTGACTCAAGCCGTCCGGTTGGCTGTGAACCAATCAAAAGGCAGCGCCTGTCTAGCCCAGGCCAATCAGCTTTCAGATTAGAGGGTTTAACTCCTATTTAAAATGTAGACTTTGAATCTTAACGGCTGAGCGCTCGGGAGGACTCGGCTGCCTTGGGTCGGAGGCGGGAGCCGACGGGTTCGTAGACTCTGGGACAGCTCTGTGAGACGGGTGGGCGAGGGCGGCGGGCCTGGTGGCTTTTTAGCGGGCGGCGGGACGGGTGGGAAGGAAGAGGGCGGTGGGGCTGCGGGGCTGGCGGGGAAGAGTCGGGACGAGGCCTCCCTCGGTGCCCCCCCCCCCCACTTTGGTCCTCCTCGGTCCGCCTCAGTCCTTCTCTTCCTCTCCCCGCCTGCATCCTCCCCGCTCCCCTCCTCTGCCCCCCCCCCCCGGTGCTTTCGCAGCGCCCTCCCCTCTGCTCGCGGGTACTGGGGCGCCCTGTAAGATGCCGCTTGGTGTTTACTAAACACCTGCAGTGCATGGGTTGTTGAGTGGCATTGGGGGTGGGGGTGCTTTCTGATGGGGTTCTCGTATTCGGTGAGTACCTGGGTAAGAAAAAAATAGGAGAGCTTTTGCTCTCTGGGAGTTTGCGTTCTAGCGGGGGTGGGGCGCCAGACGACGACCTGGCCGGAGAACTTGCAAAAGAAAACAGTAGTGTGGTTTACCGGGGGCTACTTTGGATAGCATAGCCAGGAAGGACCCTTGTCCTGGATGGGTGAGTGGGTGAATAAATGAAAACTTCCTCGAAGAGGTTTTCTTTGGCTAGTGCTTCTCAAGCCGCAGATCTTGGACCGCGTTTTTCGTGATTTCAGAGGGTCCTTGTGAAAAATGTAGACCCACCTAATGAATCAGAAGCGCTTGGGCCTAGAGGACTCAGGTGTCTGTAGTTTGTCAAATTTCCCAGGTGATTCTGATGTTTCATGGAGAACCAATGATCTAGACCAGCGCATACTAGACGTCTGGGGATGTTAAAATGCAGGATCTGATTTGTTAGGTCTGTGGTTGGGCCCGAAAGTCTCCATTTCTAGCAAGTGCCCTCCAGATGGAGATGGAGCTACTACTGCCCTTGACTTTTAACGGTTCCTCCTCTCTCCTTAACCTTTCTTGTTCTTTGAATCAGATTCTTTTCAGCCACATACTCATTCCCACTCTCCTCTAAGTCTATGCAGACACTAGCAGGTTTGATGAAGAAAAAGTCTAAAGGCATAGTGCTATATAAACTGAACAGTTTTCCTGTTTAGAATAGTGTGAATATGTGGCTTGAATTGCAGGAATCTTGCGCAAGTCATTGGGTCATGTGACCCTGGCTGTGGACTGGAATCATTTGAGAAACAATTTTCCTGGGGCTCTCTCCAGAATTTTTGGATCAGAATCTTACTCCATCCTGTTTATTATTATCTCCCTGAGAAGGAAAAGTATATTCAGTTGGGGCAAATATCTAGTTTCTGTTGAAGACTATTGAATAAATGTCCTTAAGCCTGTGTGATCTCATTAGTCTGCTGCTTGTGATCGTTAGGGAAAGTGAAGAAAGCATTAGAGCGTGTGTGAAATTAATGTTTGCATAACACAAGCTTATAACTCCTTTTTCCTTTCTGTCATTTCTCCTAACCTGTTTGATATAAGGACTCCTTGCTCTGTAGCTGTGGTTCTATCTTCAAAGTGGAGTTATTTGCTTATTTGTGAAATGGATGTGAAAGTGTGGGGGTGGGGGACACTTTCTGATTGGATTCTAGAATTCAGAGCACCTGGGCAGGAAAAATACAGAGAGGTTTGTTTCTTGGAGTTTATGTCCTACTTACTTGATATATTGCTGTGCCTGACTCACAGTATGAGCTTAGTAAGTGTTATAAACTATTTGTATTATTGATTTGCTTTCTTAATGGATTAACTCATTCCCCAAACACTGGTGTAGGAACTACATACCAGACATGATCTGGGGAGGCAACATAAACAAAATGGGACTAAGCCCTCGCTCTCATGGAGCTTACTTTCCTTGGGGATACTGAGCAGGTAGCGGGATATTGTCTGGGAGGACAGAAGTAAACAAGTACAAGTAATGTTATGTAAGATGTTAAGTAAGGGCTATGAAGAAAAATAAAAGCAAGATGGTCCGAAAGGAAACGTCTGAGCGGAGACTTGAATGTAATGAAGGAGCAAGCCACACTTCTATTTGAGGGAAGAGCCAAGTGGGTAGAAGAGCCAAGTGGGTAGAGGGAAGTACAAAGGCCCTGTGGCAGGGGACTGCTTTGAGGAAAGAAAGAAGCCCTGTATGGCTGGTGTGCAATAGAAAAGAGGAGATAAGGCCAGAAAGGTGGTCAGGGTCCATACTCTGAGACTGTAGGCCTGTCTTTGCAGGTAGGATTTTGAATTTGAGTTGAGGGACCATGAGTGGCTTCTGAACCAAGGACCAGCATAGCTGACTTAATAGTTTGCGAAAGGACCATAATGGGGCAAGGGTGGAAGCAGAGTGATCATGGGAAGCCTGTTGCAAAGAGTTGAAGGGAGAGAGCATTGGTGTGATCAGGTGGTGGTATTAAAGGTCCTGAGCAGTGATTTTAAAGGTAGAGCCTACAAGATATGCTGATGGATTGATTAGATGTGGGGTTTGAGGGAGAACCGTGTAAAGGATAGTTGACACGAGCAACTGGCAGGCGGGGTTTGCCAGTAACTGAGATGGGGACATTTGTGAGAACAGGGTTGGACAGATGGGGGTAGGGAGGGAGCAGGAATTCCGTTTGAGACATTTTAAAATTGGGGGGCCTCCGATTACAGGCGGAGATGTTTCATAGGTGGTAGGAGTTCAGGAAAGGTCTGGACTGGAGAAGGAAGTTTGGAGGTCCTGAGCCTGTGAATGGTATTGAGAGCCAGGAAACTGGATGAGTTCCTATAGGGAATGAAGATAGCTGCAAAAGAGTGTTTCTGGGCCTAAGCTCAGGCTGCTCCTGAGAGCGGAGGGGAAGAAAAGCTAGGAGGAGAGAAGAGGTTCTTTCTGGATGTGTTGGGAGTGAGGTGCTTGGCAGACCTTTCTGGGGGATACTGAGCAGGTAGGTAGGTAGGTAGGAGTCTGGCAGTCAGAGGAGAGGTTAGGGTAGAAGATGTAAATTCACATCATCTTAAAGATGTTTCAAGCACTGGTGCTGGATGAGGGGTGCCCTAGGAAGGGTAGGGATGAAGAAGTGGGGTCAAAGGACTCATTCCAGGTCACCCCAGACTTTCAGGTTGGCAAAAGTGAGGCTAATCGAGCAAAGGAGGTTGCAGTAGGACAGCTGATAACATGGGGTACCACCCTGCAAGCTAGCAGAGGCTGGGAGTGGGAAAAGAGCCACCCTGTCAAATGCTGCTGGGGGACACCAATCTGGTAACAGTAGACGTCAGTCATGAGCCGGCCCCTTGGTGGGTATGAAATCCTGATGGGGGAGAGGGCTAGAGGCTGAGAGAAATGGTGGATGTGGTGAGTGTGGATGACTGTTCTGGAGCTTTGCTGTTGAAGGGTGAGGAGAGAGGTGCTGTCATAGCCAGAGTCCGTTATGGGGAAGAGAGGACCTGCTTTTAAAAGGCAGCAGGGTTGGAAGCAGGCTCCTGCACTGATAAGTAATCCTTTAGAGACAAGCTGGTGGAGCGGGAGGACTCAGGGAGTGAAGCTGGGGGCTGGGGGAGGGGATGCAGTGTGGGGTGGAAGCCCCACACCTGTCCCTTATGTCACCTGAGAAAACAAGGCTCCCTGGCCAGCTTCATTTGGACAAAGAAAAAGTGTGAAATTCTGTGTTGTGGAGGCTTTTTCATCAGGAGCTATAACCGGGATCTAGCATAACTGCACTTGGAAGCACGAGGATTTGTATAAATTAAAGATGGTTCTTTTTCTTTTCAGGCATCATGGACCGATCTAAAGAAAACTGCATTGCAGGGCCTCTTAAGGTAAATTGGATAATCTGTATTCTCGATCACATTTATAAAACCCAGTGGAGATTGGTTTTATATCTGGAGTTCTTTTTACTTTTACTTTGGATTGTAACTTTAGAACTCTCTGCTACATTCCTGGATGTCGGTCTCTTTTCCTGGCATTCAGTAACATTTTGTGGATTGTCACTGTAGCTTTTATTTTGTTCTGCTTTGTCTTCTAGCTAGCTGTTTAAGTATCTGCATTCCTCCAATGTGTGTAGGATAATACTGCACACAACAGGTTCCTAATACTTGCTTGTGCTTACTTGCTCACCAGAAATGAAATTGCTTTGCCGTAGTTTGTTCTGGTCACGATTCAGGGAATGGTAAGCTCAGAGGCTGTCAAGCTGCATTGTAGTGACCATTTCCTGGGAGCCCACTTTGAGCCAGGGTCTGTGTCGGATGCAGGGATTACAATGGTGAAAAGCACATGGCCTTTGACATTGAAGAGCTTAGCCCTTTGGGGGAGTTATGTGAGCCAGTACCACGCCGTCATAAAATATGTGTGTATGAAATGACCTGAATAATTCTGCCGAGGGGTGCTCAATTCAGATTGGGCTAGGTTGGAATCCAGGAAGGCTTCACCTAGGAAAGACCCCTAGTCTTAGAATTTAATGAATATTTGTGGAGCAGCTGGGGGAATAAGTCTTTATATAAAGATCCTTTAATATAAGTAATCCCCAGATTTTATTCCTTCTAGGAAGTCAGCATAAAAATGCAAATCTTCCTTCTTGATTTATGTGTGTGTGGGGGGGTGTCTTGTTTTTAGAAGTTTTTTTCTTTTTTTTGTGTGTTTTTTGCGTGTGCGTGGTTTTTTTTTTTTTTTTTTTTGAGAGAGCATGCATGAGCAGGGTGTGTGTGGGCGGGGGGAGGGGATGGGAGAGGAAGAGAGAAAGAGAATCTTAAGTAGGTTTCACACTCAGTGCTGAGCCCAACCTGGGGCTTGATATCAGGACCTCCTGAGATTACAACTGGAGCCGAAACCAAGAGTTGGACGTCCAGTCTACTGAGCCACCCAGGTGCCCCTATTTTTAACTTGTTGAGGACCCTCCATACTGTTTTTCACAGTGGCTGCCCCAGTTTGCATTTCCACCAACAGTGCACAAGGGTTCCTTTTTCTCCACGTCCTTGCCAACACTTGTTTCTTGTGTTTTTGACTTTAGCCATGCTGACAGGGTGAGAAGTTTTCATTTTCAAATAAATGGATACTTATCCTTTTTTTTTTTTTTTTTTTTTTTACTGGCTGAAAGTCTAAAATAACCAATTAGAAAAAGGCTAACTTGAGTCCTTGTATTTGATTCTCAATTCTTATGATAAAGATCACTTTATTTTTTATTTTTTTAAATTTTATTTTATTATGTTAGTCACCATACAATACATCATTATATTTTTTTTAAAGAATTTTTATTTATTTGAGAGACTGAGCCCGTGTGCACCAGCAGGGGGAGAGGGAGAGGGAGAAGCAGGCTCCCTGATGAGCAGGGAACCCCACGCTGCCAATCCCAGGACCCTGAGATCATGACTTGAGCTGAAGGCAGATGCTTAACTGACTGAGCCACCCAAGTGCCCCTGATAAAGATCATTTTTAAAAAACTGCTCTGTTTAAAATGTTTGTCACTGCCTGAATGCCTACTGTGTTGTGGACATTGCTAATTTCAGAAGTAATTGACTTTTTACTTGGAAGTTGGGAACTATCTCTTGTGAGGCACTCTGAGGCTTCCCTTGTCAGCCTTGTTCCCTCATTTATGAGGAAATTTCCTCCACTGAAGTTGGAGGAAGTCTTCCACCCCATTTTAGTTTGATTAGTTCAAGGTCTTAGAATTAACTATTTTTTAAGCTTATGATCCCCTACTTACAGGCATGTAAATAATATATTTTGGCATAATTCTTCGAAGAACCTGTTTGTTTCCTCTTTGCCATAGTTCTTTTGGCTCAGACCCATTTTGTAAGTATTTGGGACAATGAAACATTAGTAAGTAATTAATAGTAATAAGTATTTTGTGGAAAATCTGGAATATGCAAAAATTCAGACTTTTTTTTTAAGGTTTTACTTATTTATTGGACAGAGCACAAGCAGGGGGAGTGGCAGGCAGAGAAATGGGGAGAAGGAGAAGCAGGCTCCCTGCTGAGCAGGGAGCCCAAAGCTGGACTTGAACCCAGGACCCCGGGATCATGACCTGAGCCGAAGGCAGACGCTTAACCGATGGAGCCACCCACGCGGCTCTCAGACTGTCTTCTAAAACATCTTGACTTGAAGATAACCACTGTTAAATATTTTGACATATTTCTTTGTCTTTTTTTTTCTAAACGTCTGTACGGTATTGCCAAAGAAATGTCAATGAAATTGGAATTTTGGTATAAAGTTTCTGTATTGTGCTTTTTGCTAAGTAATAATTTCCAAGTCATTGAGAATTCTTGGAAAGTGTTTGATGTCTCCCTCTTCAGATGAAAGTTTAGTTAATGAACATTTATTTATGGGAGCATGATTTTTAGGGGTGGGGTGTTGGGGTGTGTGGGAGGTATCCTTCAGGTATTCCTTTCAGCTGTATATTAACCATATCCTCTGGGAGTGCTGATGAAAATAGCTTTCCCCTTCCATGGATTATCAATGACCTTCAGTATTTTGTTATACTAGAAAACAGACTTTGTGAAATTCTCAAAATACTGAGCTTTTGTTGATGAAGACATGAAATTTATTTTTCCTTCCCAACCTAGACTACGATTGCACTCGGTGATGGTCCAAAACGTGTTCCGGTGACTCAGCAAATTCCTTCTCAGAATCCGTTATCTGCGAATAGTGGCCAGGCCCAGCGGGTCTTGTGTCCTTCAAATTCCTCCCAGCGAATTCCTCCACAAGCACCAAAGCTCGTCTCCAGCCATAAACCAGTTCAGAATCTGAAGCAGAAGCAATTGCAGACAACCAGTGTTCCCCGTCCTGTCTCTAGGCCACTGAATAATACCCAAAAGAATGAGCAGTCGTCATCATCAGCCCCTGGTAAATCAGCTTTTTGAGACTTCTATTGGATAGTTATTATTTCTTTTAGTTGCTTAAAAAAGGGGTGGTGGCAAGTGAATAGACTTGCATTTATTGTTTGGAGCCCTGGCATTTACATCTTTTTTTATTGTGGATGGGGGGAAAATCTGATGTCAGGTTGAAGTAGCCGTGTCTCCTGTGGGCCAGCCCTGTGCCCAGGATAGAGAGCTGATTCCTACCTTCCTGGTATGCTTGAAGAACTGAAGTTCCAGGGCTGGGAGTGTGGAGGGCAGTCGGGGAAGTGGATGGACTTGGATGGACTGAGGCCGCGGGGTAAGGTCACGGTGGGCACTGTGGCTATGTTGCGGAGTGGGGCTTCACCCCCTGTGAATGGGGAAATTGCTGAAAGGTTTTTAAGCAGAGGAGGCACCGGACTTTTAGAAAGAAGCTTCCTCTGGATGTGTGGAATGAAGTGGAAGGTAGTGACGCTGCCCTTCGGGGTAGCAGACAGGAAGCAGGCTGCTGGGGATTAGGTCAAAGACGGTAGCCTGAACTGGGTGGAGCAGGGTGGATATTAATAGTTACTATTTATCAGCTTTGTGTGCTCACCGTCAGGAGAAGTGCTCCCTTCATCCGTGTTGTCTCATTCAGTCCTCGGAACCACTGTGAAGGGAGTCTGTTATTAACTCTGTTTGACAGACGAGGAAGTGGAGAAGCATTCACTTACCCTCAGACACAGCCAGGATGGAGAAGTGCAGGCAAATTCAAGTGCTCCCTGAGGATGCAGACAGGATAGAACTGGGCAGTCAACTGGTCATAGGGATGGTGGTCATATTGATGGCATTAATGGAGATGGTGAAGCGTGGAGGGGGAAACCAGCTGGGGCCCGCATGCAGGTATCTGAGCAGAGCGTACCCTGCTGCTGCTGGAGTTTGAAGTGGAAATGTCCTATGTAGCCTCTGGCTAATGACTTCACCCTGTTGTGCAATTTGTTTATTGTACATTTTGCTGACTCTGTGGCTTCTATTTTTTTATTTCTCCCTGGCAGCTAATCTAGTGGAAGAAAGGTGGTTGGTTTATGTTTTGTTGCACGTCGTTGATAACTTGTACACACATACATCTGGACAGTGGACTAGCCCACCTAGTGGGGGAGAAGCTGATGAGTGGGAGCATATCATGGATGGAGATTTTGGCAATTCTGCTTTAGAGGCTCTTCATTTGGAAACTGAAGCTTCAGGGAGAATCTGCATAGTCTTGAGTCTTTAAATTTTCAGAGGGCCTAGCTGTATATGTATCTGCTCATCTTTACTCTAGAAATCTGTAAAGACTTTACCTGGTAGGAGTCAGGGTAGGGTGTGGTAATCTTTTTTCTATAAAGAAAGCTAAAAATAGCCCAGATCTACCATTCTGGACATACCATTAATATTTTGGTGACCATTCTTTGTTTCATTTCTGTTCATAGGTTTTTAATTACTTATAGTTATTCTAAAATGTAGTTGTTCTAAAAATAGATTTTTAATTTATTCTACATAGGACATAATTCTGAAAAGGAACTGGCAACAAAACAGAAAAATGAAGAATCAAAAAAGTAAGCTTTATCCTATTTACAAAGTCCTGTGCTATCATTCTATTAGAATACACCATTGCAAGTTTAATTATGGGAACACATTAAAAAGTAAAAATGTCTTATATTTTCACTCAAAATATAAATCTTCCCAAATTCTAACCTTTCAAAAGAAAAAAAAAAGGAATTTTAATGATGTTTACTAGGGACTCAAGCTTTTCTTATTGCTTTCCAAATTTAGAAAAAAACTTACTGGGGCGCCTGGGTGGCTCAGTTGGTTAAGCAGCTGCCTTCGGCTCAGATCATGATCCCAGGGTCCTGGGATCAAGCCCCACATTGGGCTTCCTGCTCGGTGGGGAGCCTGCTTCTCCCTCTCCCTCTGCCTGCCTCTCTGCCTACTTGTGCTCTCGCTCTCTCTGTCAAATAAATAAAATCTTAAAAAAAACAAAAAACTTGTATGAATCTGTTACAGAAATGTGTAAAATAAGTTTCTCTCTACCTTCAGAAGTAACCACTACATAGAGTGTAGGTATGTTTCTATATTTATTTTTATTCTTATACAAAAGAGCAAGTTTGTTAAACAAAAGGCAGTCATGTTACAAAACTAAAGACACATGTATATATGACTCTGAATATTTTGACACTATCATTTGAAGTATTCTTCGGTATCTTCCCCAGATATTTTCCAAAAGTCTGCTCTCAATTTCTGAACTGTCTAGACTCGAGAATGTAAAATGTTATGTCTAGAATGTAGTAGGAGGAGCCAGGAATGAACCCACAGCCTTTTTTGCTTTAGCTGCGTGTAATAGCAGCTTTCTGAGAATCTAAATCCAGTGGTTCTCGCCCCCGCTACCCTGTAGGATCCATCCCACTTGCTTTATCAGGGTGATTCTCCACCCCAGAGAGTTAGCATCTCTGGGATGGAGGAGGAGGCTGTGGTTAGAGTTCTGAAGACTTCTTCCAATTACTTACCTAACCTTCCCTGTGGTCTTCAGTGGTGGTAATAGGTCTGTAATTCAGAGCGTAGTAGTGCCTTGGGAACTTTGCATTAGTCTTCAGCTCTAAAAGGCCAGATTGTTCCTTGTCACTGACTCAGTCGTTGGCAGGTGGGGGAGTAGGGGGTTTAATGTCTGTGGAGACTCACATATGGTGGTTATTGGCTTGGTCCTTGCCGAAGTACATACTGAATACAACTTCAAATATAAAATTATTTATAGGTATATCTACAACTCCTTAATAAACTTAGATAATCTTCACATTTTAAAATGTTCACATTTTTTCCTAGAAGGCAATGGGCTTTGGAAGATTTTGAAATTGGTCGTCCACTGGGTAAAGGAAAGTTTGGTAATGTTTACTTGGCAAGAGAAAAGCAAAGCAAGTTTATCCTGGCTCTTAAAGTATTATTTAAAGCTCAACTGGAGAAAGCAGGAGTTGAGCATCAGCTGAGAAGAGAAGTAGAAATACAATCCCACCTTAGGTAAGTTTCCAGATTGATGTTCAAAAGAATGTGCTGCAGAACTTAATTACAGGGAGTTAAACAGTGGAAGGCCTGCTCTGTAGGACTGCAAAGAGTGATTTAATTCGTCATTTTTCAAGGATTTATCTAGACAAGTGCTGTGGTCCTGAAAACCACTTGGAGGTTTGTGCTTTTTTAATGACTTATGTACATGAGTCAAGTGTGTGTGTGTGTCTGCATGTGCATAATTAAGGGGAATGATACTTCTGAGCTCTAAGCAGAGGTTGCAAACTGGCAGCCTCTGCAGGTTGACTTTGGCCAGTGGGTCTTTTTCTTTTCTTTTTTTGCTTCCAGTATTTTTTCCAGACTTGAATTAGTCGTGCATACTGACAGACTTGTCTGCATCAGGCCTGTATCCTTCCCTGGCAACAGCTGACGGGAGCTGAAGGCTGCTGTCCTGGGCGGTGTTCTCAGCTGCCCGAAGTCCTCAGCAGCCCACCTCTCCCGCCCAACACTGCTTTGAAGTTGTGTCTCCTGGTGTTTGGGGAATCAAACTGCTGTGGGGATGCCATGTCTCTCTTTCTCTAACGTGCAGAGAATTAACATTTAGCTGAATTTTTTCCCCCTAAGAATAAAGATGGCCCGAGGGAAGGAAATAGTCTTAACTAAACCTAAGGTCCATTAATACCTTGTAATGTTTGCCAACTGACTGCAGATGCATGTATTTTTTTTTCCCCGAGTAGGTCTGTAGTTTCAGATTCTCAAGTACGTGGGGGGTGTGGTGAGGGGTGTGGTGGGGTGGTCTGTGACCAGAACCAATTTTCACTAGTTTTACATAAGGGGTTTGATTAGTAGTTAGTACATATTTTTGTATTTTTTCCAAAACCAGGTGTTAGAGTATTCATCCTTTGTTGCAGGCATCCAAATATTCTCAGACTGTATGGTTATTTCCATGATGCCACCAGAGTTTACCTAATTCTAGAATATGCACCTCTCGGAGCTGTCTACAGAGAACTTCAGAAACTGTCAAAGTTTGATGAGCAGAGAACTGCTACTGTAAGTTTTCATTTATTGTCCCGGCCTATACGGTTTACGGTATTCCTGTCCTACATAGCAGTGTGCCTTTCGTTATAGTCCAGTGGGTTTTGTCTTAGGAAAGAGAGCTCACTGGGATCAGGTCTTTGAAAGAATCAGAATACCTTAGTTGAATCATATGTACAGGTAAATTTGGGTACCAGGTGGAATACTGTGGCTGGTTTGTTTCCACAGCTGTTTTTTTGTGGAAATGTATATATGAAAAGTTGCCCTCTTTTTAAAAAATAATTTATTTTAGAATAGTCTTGGATTTTGAGCATGTAGAGATAGTACAGACTTATTTTCTCCTGTTCATTGTCCGTTAGTGTGGTCCCTTCTAGAAACCTGGCTTATCCCTGGGAGTGTTGGCGTTGGTGACCTGGCTGAGGTCACGCTCGTTAGGTTTCTCCCCTGGGAAGTTTCTCTTTCCATACTGTGCTCTTCTCTGCACTGCCCACACTGAAGAAGGAGTGGGGGTTACGTCCCACCTCTACCTCTATCTGCGTATATCATTAGAATTCTTCTGCATCAGAGATTTGTCTGTTCTCAGTTATTCAGTCATTTATTAATGTGGACTCACAGATATTTTATACTTTGAATTATAATCTCATACTACTTTATTTTGCTGCTCGAAGATCTGGGTGCTAGCTACGCTCATTGCTACTGGAGTATCCTTATGTCTAGGCTCTCGGTGGACAGAACAGGGACATATATGTGTATACTAATCTGTGTATATACATGTATCTATATTTTTATCCATTTGTATCTGTGTTAAGCAAAACATGAGTCCAGTGCCACATGGATCATTCTACCCTTTTCCCCGTATTTATCTGTAGCCTTGCAGTCCAACCTTGAAAAACCTGGATCCTACCATCCACCAACCATTTGATTATTCAATTCCAGTGTACATGTGTAGTGATATCAGAATAATTAACCAGTTACCCCTGGGGGGACCAACTATATGCATTTAAGGGTCATCTATATCCTTTCAGGGCGTGAGCACAGTAGCTCATTTTTATTGCTGAATAATATTCTGCAGCATGGACATAGTTCAGTTTATCCCTTCATCTGTTGAAGGGCATCTTGGTTGCTTCCAGTTATTGGTGATTATGAATAAAGCTGCACAAAAAAATCTGCATGCGTGTTTTTGTGGGACATAAGTTTTCAACAGATTTGAAAACTAGCTTGTGTAGTAAGGTCATGTGTAGCCTTGTAAAAACAACAACAACAACAAAAAAACAACTGTTAAACTGTGTTCCAAAGTAGATACACCGTCTTTGCCCCCCTCCCCCCCATTAATGTGTTCCTGTTCTCCTCCTCCACTAGCGATTGGTATTCTCAGTTTTTTGGATTTTAGTCATTCTCATAGGTGTACGTGGTACCTCATTGTTTTAATTTGCAATTCTCTAGTCACAAAAGATGAGCATCTTTTCATGTGCTTATTTGCCATGTGTGTATCATCTTTGAGGTGTCTGTCAGGTTTTTTGCCCATTTTCAATTGGGTTTTGGTCGTTTTGAGTTTTAAGAGTTCTTGTATATTTTGGAGACCAGTCCTTTATCACGTGTGTTTTATAAAGGTTTTCTCCCTGCCTGTGGCTTGTCTTTTCATTCTCTTACCTGGATCTAATCTTAAAGTCCAACATGATCAGGTTTTTGTTTTGGGTTTTTGTTTTTTCCCCCTCTGGATTACGCTACTTTATTTGAATGAAATTACTTGTTTGAAGAAGTAAAGGGTCTTTGGGCGGTTCTTTGTTGACTCGGCAGATGATTGGTGGTTACTCTGCCTTCTGTTTCTGGAGAGTAGGGGCGTTGATTTAAATGGCATTTCTTTCAGGTGGTTGTACTTTTGAAATCACAGCACTATTGGTGAATGACCCTTTGGTCTTGTCTCTGCAATAAGACATTTTATACTTAAGTATTTGCTTTTTGGATAAGTAGAAATAGATTCATTTTACTTTTTAAATATTAGCTAACCTAATTAGTTGTCTTCTTTAATTGGCAATTAATACTTATACTACTACTACTCTTTAATCCAGATGGAGTTTATGTTGATATAATCACATAGTTATTGGAAGGAAAAGCTTGATTCTTTCTAGATTCCCCAGTAGTTAGAATGAATATTTATACACTCTTGTTTCCCTTTTCTGATTTATTCAAATAAAACTGGCTGTAGAGAAATATTAGGGACCTTTACCTATATTCACAGTCGGATATGGGAGGTGTGAAGGAAGTCAGCTTTAACTATTAGCTCTTTTCTTTCTTTTTTTTTAAGATTTTATTTGAGAGAGAGAACGTGAGCATGAGCTGGGGAGGGGGGTCTGGGGGGAGAGGGAGGAACAGGGAGCCCCACACAGGGCTCCATCCCAGGACCCTGGGATCATGGCCTGAGCTGAAAGCTGACGCTTAACCAACCGAGCCACCAAGACACCCCGATGTTGGTTTTATAAATGGGAATTGACTGCACTTTTGCAAGTTTTTTAAAATTGTTTTTTAATTGTTTACATGTCTGACTCCCTAATTGGTGCTAGTTTCTCAGTATTATCATAATTCATTGCTACTAGGCCATAAATTGCCATGTGGTGATGAGTTCTAGCTAATCAGTTTTTCCTATATTTCCAATATCCTATCTGCTGTATTAGCAAATAAATAACTTAGTATGGGATAACTTGTATTTTATGCTAAACACTAATTTGGTTCAATTTTTTTTTTAAAGTCATTCAATTGTTTCTAGCTTTTGCGTCAGTCTACAAAATCTGTTGAAATCTGTGTTGGGTTTCCTTTCAGAAGAGATGTCTAAAGTTGTGTTACATAAAATATAAGATACAGACTTTCCATACTTTATTTTTTTAAATAGTATATCACAGAGTTGGCAGATGCCCTGTCCTACTGTCACTCAAAGAGAGTCATTCATAGAGACATTAAGCCAGAGAACCTACTCCTTGGATCGGCTGGAGAGCTTAAGATTGCAGATTTTGGGTGGTCAGTACATGCCCCATCCTCCAGGTATGTAACTTTAGAGGTGGAACTTACTTAGTTTAGCAAAAGCCTTGGGGGCTTTCAGGAACTAAATAGAAAAACCCTTAAGCATAGATGTGTGGAATCGGGGCAGGTAACTGATGCACATACTTGGAGTAACTTAGACCTGATAGGAGTGTCTTTGAGAACGTTTTATTCTGCAACTATTTTGAGGCTTTTTAATGTGTCCTAGGCCTGGGTTAAAGATGCTTAATGTCCTTAGAGGCTCGTGAAGGGGACCTTTGTGACCAGTATATGACCAAGGAAGCGTAGGATGTGTGTGGTGGTGCCTGCAGTGGGGCAGGGAGACGACACTCGGCTGCTTCCCGGACAGGAGACGAGTTCCAAGGGGTAGCGCACACAGGTCTGGAGCTGAGAGCGCAGTTCTTTGCGGGAGTTTCCAAAACCAAATTGGTTTGGCTAGAACTTTCAGGGTGGTGGTTAAGATTCTCTGTGGTCTGCTTTTGTCAACAGCGGAGTCCTTTCTTGTCCCCTCTTCACACAGAGAGAGAAATTTAATGAAACAATTTAAATCTTAACTTTGCAAACAAGAGCTAAAATACTGTTTTAATTTAATTTGGGTTTAATTAAGCTTTTGAAGCCTCATGTGAGGTAGAGCATTAAAAACATACATCTGATAAGTTTGTCAACTTTGGAATAGGACTTAAAAATTACAGCTCTAGTACTTAAATACAGTTAAAAACTGTATAGCCTAAAATAGGTGACATGGTGGGGATGGGGAGCTTTATTTTTGCTAGATCACTTCTAATTGTTTACAGCAATGCATAAATCTGTTGTAGTTTTTTTTTTTTTTTAAGCTGGTTGTCACTAGGTGGGCGCTGTTGGCATCTAGGGAGGCAGACAACAATGAGGAATTGTAGGCTTTGTGCAGTTGCAGGGCTCACTTGGACTTTAACCTGCCCAATGGTGTCATGTGATGGGAAAGATCAGTGTCCTTTTCAGAAAGGATTAAGCTGTGTACATGCTGATGCTCTCCTCGCCCCACCTCCCTGACATGAGCAACCGTAAGAGCTCCCAGGTGTGTTGTTGTTCGAGAACCCTCTGACTCGGGCTATTTCCACCATCTCAGTGGTGCTGTGGGGATAGAGGTCTGGAGAGGTAGCTCCTTCATCCCAGGCCGCAGGTCACCACTGAGTTGAGTGCACTCATGTACTCTCTGGGTGCTGGGCGTGGTGACTGGCCTCAGCGTGACCCCATAGAAGAGCCAGTGGCAAAGAATAACTGATAGAAAGCAATGGAAACCTACATGGTGTTTGCTCCTAGTTCAATGTTTGCCACCCTCCGCTTATTTCCAGGCTTCGTTGTTAAAAACTCAAGCATACGGAAATGCCGAATGGGTGGTTGACCGCTCAGCTGTCCATCTAGAGCCTGCATTCAGCAGGTGGTAACATTTGCCCTGTGTATGGCCACACACTTGCCAGATTTGGTGGTGTCTGGTTGTTTTTTTTTTTTTTTTGGTGAACCTTCAAAAATAAGTTGCAGACCTCATGCTTCCTTCTCTCAGCACTTGAGTAGGTATCTCCTAAAAATAAGGACGTTGTCCTTATAATCATAACCATTATCACTCCTAAGAAAATTAACAGCCTTGTTATATTTATTTAGTCCATGTTCTGATTTCCCCATTTGGCCACAAAATTTTAGAGCTCTTCTTTTAAGTCAGAATCCAACCAAGGTCCATCCATGCGTTGTATTTGATTGTGTTTCTTTGGTCTAAATTTAGACCAGTTGTCGAACAATTTAAAATGACCCAAAATGGTGTCACTTGGTCCTTCATCCTCTGTAATTGCTGAGAACTGGAAGTCAGTCGAAGGGCCTACACAGTATTTTTGGCAAGAATACCTCATCGGTCACCCCCAAATTTAAGTCTCTTTGGTACCAGTGGTGTATCAGAGGCCAAAGGTAGTGCTTTCACAGTGGGACAGTTTTTAGTTTGTCACTCATGTCACCTGGCTCTTAAGCTTCTTAGCCTATCTGTAATACAAAAACAAATACAGAACTCCAAACTATTTACAGAGAACTTTCATGGCTGCTTTTATATAGTAGTGATTCTTTAAGTTTCTTATATTGTAGATCATTTAAGAAGGTTCTGGGGTTGGACAACTTTGGGGTGTGGCTTGATTGCTAGCTGTGTGATGCTGCACATCTCTCTCAATCTGTTTTCTGTCTAAAACGGGGGATTTTTTTTTTTTGAAAGATTCATTTATTTTAGAGAGCATGTGCACATGCGTGTGAGCAAGTGGGTGGGGAGGAGCAGAGGGAAAGGGAGAGAAAGAATCTCAAGCTGACTCCCTGCTGAGCACAGAGCCCGACTCGGGGCTCGATCTCACGACCCTGAGATCATGATCTGAGTTGTCGAAATCAAGAGTCGGACACTCAACCGACTGAGCCACCCAGGCGCCCCTAAAACCGGGGATTTAAATAGTACCTGCTTCAGAGCACAGGATGTGGCCTAGGAAGAGCGCTCAATCAATGTCAGTGTCAATTGTTAATGACATTTAGCCGTTCTTGTGCTAATACAAACAGAAGCATACCAACCTGAGCCTACCTCTGTTTTTAGGAGAACCACCCTCTGTGGCACCCTGGATTACTTGCCCCCAGAAATGATTGAAGGCCGAATGCATGATGAGAAGGTGGATCTCTGGAGCCTTGGGGTTCTTTGCTATGAATTTCTAGTTGGGAAGCCTCCTTTTGAGGCAAGCACATACCAAGAGACCTACAAAAGAATATCGCGGGTAAGACCTAATGAGAAATGATCCATTGCTTCTTGTAGAATTCTTCCCAGCTTTAACTTTGGCTGTGAGCTATTTGTACTGTTCTCTCTAAGCTGCGTTTTGTGACTGTCAACTTATTGTACTCCAGGTTGAGTTCACATTCCCTGACTTCGTGCCGGAGGGAGCCAGGGACCTCATTTCAAGACTGTTGAAACATAATCCCAGCCAAAGGCCGACTCTCAAAGAAGTACTTGAGCACCCCTGGATCACAGCAAATTCATCAAAACCATCAAGTAGCCAAAAAAGCAAAGAATCAACTAGCAAACAATCTTAAGAATGGTGCAGGGGGAGGAATCTGAGAGGCAGGGCTGCTGTATGGTGTCAGGAACAGGCCTGCCCGTGCCCGAGGTCGCTGCCTCAGCCTCCCCACCCAAGAGTCCCCTTCGGTGAACACCGTGCTCTGGAGTGAAGGCAGCCACAGGAAGTGCAGCTGTGTCGCTAGCTTCAGGACCCGGAGCCTCCCCACAGCCTGGTCCGAGTGAGGCCTCCTGGTGGAGGGAGGACAGGCGCGGGGTCAGACTGCGGGGAGAGTGGCCACATCACTGTGACTCCATCAGTGACAGAGGCGTGCAATAACCTTCCAAGTACCTTCGTGTGTGTGTAACTTATTGGGTGGCCCAGCCTGGGAAAGCTGTCAGGATGAACATGTGATTCTTTCTTTTAAATGTTAAAATAAAGAATTTTGTATAGACTTCTATCTTTCTTTGCCCGGTATCCCTTTAGGACTGCGCTCGGTGTCCCACACCTCTGCCTGGCTAGCGAGTCCTTCTTGTCTCCTCCGAGACTGTGAAATAGAAACATGTGCTCTACCTTCATCTTGGGCTGGCTAGATGAGACCTGTCTCAGCTCTTTCTAAATGTTAAAGGGCTTATTATTTCATGGTTTTGAGGTTTTAGTTTTTGTAAAGCACGTTAAGTCACCTATAAAATTATTATAATTAAAGTTCTCCTGTGTCTAACCTTGAAATGATAATGCATATCCCAGTTCATCCTACCCTTTGAGAAATGCTGGGCTGAGCATGGGCCCACTGGGAGGGTGGGAAGGCCCCTCCGTGGTGCTGTTGGGGCTGTGGTTCTGGAGCTGGCCTGGCCTGTGAACATATCCATCCTACGACGACCGGGGACATGACTTGGTAGGGGAGCCACTGACCGGAGCAGGGGAGGGGACAAGTCAGGGAGCCGGCAAAACTGTGATGGGTAATTAGGTGGGAGAGGCACCCAGAGGGAGTGGCATCTGAACCAGGCTTGACGGGAGGATTGAAAGGATGGAGGCAGGAGTGGCAAGAGGTCCCCGCAGGCCGGGGAGGGCGCAGCAGGAAACACGGCAGCACAGGGCACAGGCACACGGCCGTGTGACTGGGTGGTGGAGGGGGCACCAGGAGTCGGGGGATGGGGGCAGCCAGCGCCCTCTCTTCATCCTGCAAACTCCCGTGTGCCCAGGAAGCGTGAGTTCCTGTCCTAGGTTCTGGACGTTCAGGGCAGGACAGCAGCCCAGCTCGTGGAGCTGGGATCCTTGGTGCGTCCTCCTCCTGGGGACTCAGCTGAGTCAGCAATAGTTCATAGGAGTGGGTACACCTGGCCTGGCCTGGGACCTTTGGGGGGTTCACAGCTGCAGGTGGTCAGGACAGAGGACGGGATGAAGGAATCGGTCATCTACATCCATACCTGCCCCTGGGCTCTGACCATGTTTTCAGTTAGATGCAAAGAGCTCTACACGTGGGGTGAACTAGTTCTTTGCAAACTGGTTTTCCAAGTGTGGCTCTTAATTCTCTGAAGGAATGTTTGCTTAACCGGAATCCCTCATTTCCAGCCGTGGGGGATCAAGCCTGCTGCCCCTTCAGGACGGCTGGTAGAGGCTTCTTTGCTCCCCTTGTTGTCTGGCTCCCAAGGGACACTTGGCAAGTTATTAGTATTTATTACTTTGGAGTTATGGCATGTATGTAAACTTTACACATAAGAAAGAACACAAATACATCTTGGCTGCACGCATAATTCTGCTCCCTGTTGGCCTGGAAATGAGCCATGAGAGGAGCCATGAGAGGAGCAGGTGTATCCCTTCTCTGATCTCATGTACTGTGTGCTCCTAATGCATAAAGTTACATAGTTGTTTCTAGCTGCCAACATCTCAGCCAAAGAGGGTGAACTTGACCTTGGAAATGCTGAAGTTCCTGAAAACTAATAGAGAACTATGTTTTCATGGCCGGCCTTCATTTGACGCAAGGAACTAGATACTAGAAATGACTAACTACAAGGAAGTGGCCAACACGGAGAGACTTCCATGTCAGCTTTGGTGACACAGTGACAGAAGCTTCAGAATAAAGCTGCAGGTGTCCACCCAGTTAGCCCCCTGGGATAAAGGAGCTTTTCAGTCTTGAGTTAACCAACTTTTACATTCCCAAAGTAGTATTTCATGCACCATCCACCCAAGTGATAGTATGATGTGACCACCTTCACCAGTGACACCAGCTAAACTTCTGTCATTTCCCCGGAATCCCACACAAGCAAAGAAAATAGCTCATTGTAGTAGCGCAACATTAACAAACTGGTCACACACAGGGCTGCTTCCTAATCAGCGACAGTTATGGCTTAAGTTCCTCATACACCACAAAGATGCTTGTTTCAGGGAATTTAAGCGGCTGGTTTCGTCAGATACAAAATTAGGGGTGAACAATGGCTTACATTTTTAAAATAGACGTTTTATTCCCCTAGTTCCATAAAAACAATGTAAATACAAGCAATCTGTACATCTTGCTGGTGAAGTCACATATTCCCTGATCCTTTGATCTCATCTTCTCCAGGTTCTCTGTTCTGTTGGGGCCCCACTGGCTGCAGGAGTGGAGTGGAGGTGGGGCTTAGAAGAGAAGGCCGTGGCTGTTTGGTTTGGTGATTGGTTTTATTGCTTGCCCTGTCAGTCCACTTCCATTCCTCCAAACGTGGAATCAAAGTTTAAGATTTCAGCCCTTAAACCTGTAGGACTCACCGTCAGCTTTTTTCTTGTTTTTTTGCATAGGCATTACTAGGGTTCTGAGTGGTAGGGAGACTGGTCGAGAAGGTGGTTAGGAGCGCGAAGCCAACTGTGTAAACAGAGACCAGACCACAGGGGGGACTTCCTAGCACTCTTATCAGGCATCTTGCTCAGCGGTGTCGATGTCCTTGGAATTAGATCCCAGAAAGGCAGTTCCAACTTGAAATCAGTAAAGCCTTTTGGCAATGGGCTAATTGCTTTAAAAGGGTGTGTGTGTGTGTGGCAGGAGAATCCACTTTAACAATTTTGCAAGTGGAGAATTTGTTCCACAAATGTTCTTGTAAAAGTTAACTGAAATAACGGACATAGGTTACTAAGGCTTAACCAGGGAACGGTCAGCAGCCAGGTGGTAAAACCAGGATGGTCAATTTATAGTTCCTTTAGTTTTCTGATTGTCACATATGTAATTAAACCCCCTCCCAAATCTGGATCTCCCTTGACCCAGGTGGCAGGGCAGAACTGGTTGAATCGGGGTCCCAGTGTGGACCGTGCTGTGTGTGGATGCAGCCCGGAAGGTAGCATTACAGGAATCCCACAGAAAGGAATTCCCTCCAGTCTGCCTGCTCCTGTTTCAGGGACAAAAATGACAATTTGAATCTGTATGCTTGTTCCGTTTTTAACTGATAATGTCCCTCACAGCAATGGCGGGGGGGGGGGCGGTCCTCAGGTAAAACTGGCTCAACAGAAGGTAATAACACCTGCCCACCCCCTCCCTCCCTGGCTTGTATTATTTTGTATTATTTCACAGTATTTCACAGTTGCCTCCCATTTACAGCAAGTGCAGCTAATTTTCCTTTTTAGAGAGTGATACAAAATCTTTTTCTACATAACAATTTCAACTCAATTAAAAAATATAAGTAGCAACACAATTTAAACATTGTGACGGTAGTTCTGGAATGTTTGAGAGAGAGAAGGTTAAGCAAAGATTGTCTTAGCTTTCCATGTGTGCAGTATCCAAATTCACCCGTGGATAAGGCCGTCAGGAGCCACGTGATCCCACTACTACTGGATAAAATTCCCTTATTTTACCTAAACAGAGACAAATGACCCTGACCTACTTCACTGAAATTTGAGAAAAGCCACCTGAGGTAGGGACCATCACGTCCAGATTTGAAGGTGTTTTCGGATCAATGAAACACACCAGAAATACTTGGTTATTTTTCTTCCCTAAAACAAGTGTAATGAACGTCAAAGCGTTGATGCTAATTTAGATCCTGATTACATATTGTTAAGTCGGAAATTCTGCTTCATCAAATTCAGCTGTTTTGCATCCTATCGTCTATTAAACCACAGGCAGCCTGACGACAGATCCTGGAGGAACGGAAATTTTAAAAAGCCAGCTTAATGAATCGTCGCCCTTTAAGAATTTGAGCGGAGATTAACCCCGGGGGCTTCTGCAGACCAGAACCTCACCAGTGATCCTCCAGAAGGAGCATTTTGTAGGCTAACAGTTTTGTTTGAGATGCCAACTCAACTTGTGATGTTTTGCTGACATTTTAGATTATGCATACAAGCCCTACGATGAATAGCATTAACAACATTTGTAAAGCAAAATAATTACAATTATTAAAAGAACCTGAATTTTGTTGCCAAAGGTCAAACTTACGAGAACATAGCAATTAGCTTCCTGTCCCCACCCTCCCCGCCCCCCAGAAAAGCTCTATCCTAAAACTAACCCAGAATTTCTATTTAAAAGAAATAGGTTTGAAGAGTTCATCAAGGCTTTGCAGCTGGAGGTTTAAAAAATCCCACTTTGCGAAAATATCTGACAATGAAGGGCACAGACACTAGGGTGATGCTGATTCGCACCGGGGCAAACAGCTTGTGGATGGCGTAGGCCACCACGAAGGTACTTGTGCCCGCCGCCATTTTCGACTGCACCAGTGACTCTTTAAATCCGAGTTTAAGCAGGATTGCAGACATGTCCACACCACTGCGGAAAGAGACCAAAAAAAAAAAAAAAAAAAATTTATCACAAGGCGTCAAATTAGGTAATCGATTTGGCTCTAAGATTTGAAGTATTTAAAAAACATGACAGCAAGTGGCTAGATGAATACACATTCATAGGAAAAATGTTCTCATTCACAAAGAATCACACATGACAGTAAAAAAAAACAAAGATCTGTTCCTGCCGAGATCTCACCTTGAAACCACCATGTAAAATATGCCCAAGGAGATTAGTGAGATGCCAACGTGCAGCAACACGCCGACGGCACCGTACTCTTGAAAAATCTTTCTCAGCTGCTGCGACTTGCTTGGCTTTTCCTCCTCTGTGCTGCTGGCAGGTGGGGCTGGTGTCGCAGCGATTTTGCTGGGATCCTGTGCACAAACAAAAAGAAGGGGAGCGTTCTGGGGCAGGAGCAAGGGTCTTAGTGGCCGTCAGCAGCTTTCGTGTTGCGCAGTGTTCTACTCTCCCTCCTGCCCAGTGAGGGACCAGTTGCCCCCTTCCTCCTCAGCCAGCTGAGGCTAGTGCCCACTTCGACACTGATTGCCCTGGAAAGCTGGGTATCGGGTATGATCGGCAGAATGACGGCCCCCAGGATATCTGGGTCCTAATCCCCAGAATCTGTGACTCTCTTACCTTACATGGCAAAAGGATTTAGCAGATGTGATTAAGTATCTTGAGATGGGCAGAGCATCATGGATTTTCTGAGTGGGACCAATGTAATCACAAGGGTCCTTATCAGTGAAGAGAGGGAGGCAGGGGGGTTCAGGGACGATGTGAGCACAGAAGCAGAGTCAGAGATCTGAGGAAGGGGCCACAGGCCAAGGACTGCATGTGGCCTCTAGATGCTGGAAAAGTTGGGAAGTGGATTCTCGCTCAGAACTTCCAGAAGGAACCAGCCCTGCCCATGCCTTGACTTAAGCCCATTGAGACCCATTTTGGACATCTGGCCTCCAGACCTGTAAGGTAATAAATGTGTGTTGTTTTAAGCCACTGGATTTCTGGTGAGCTGTTAGAGCATCAACAGCAACTAAAACCTTGGGGCTCACACACTTGGGGACACCGATGGTGCTTTATCGAGCACTGTCTGCCAGCCAGGCAGTGCTCAGATGCTTCTCTCCTTCTGCTGTCGGCGCTCATCCTTGCGATCACCTTCTAGGCAGATACTGTTTTCTTCCCACTTTCCTGAGGAACAACACAGGCCTCAAAGACCGAAGAATTGGCCCAAAGTCACCAAAACTAGAATCCAGGTTATCTTGGTCCACAGCCTGAGAACGCGACAACCATCCTAGACTCTACAAAACAAGGACAGTGGGTGCAAAATAAAATGGAGAAGCTACGGTCTATTTACTACCAGAATCAGGGATTACCCCGGATATCTGAGCAGATACAGGGAGGGCCGATTCCTAGGCCATAAACACACTGGCTGGGATTTGCACAGAAACAAACCACCGGACTTGGCTTCTCTTAACATTTATTGAGCACCTACAGGGCCTGGAATATTTGGGAGAAACAAAAAACCCAAGAATGCTGGATTTCTTTTAAAAAAGGCTCCTTCTCAATATGGAGAGTGCCTTTTTTATGAAAAGATTTCTTGAATCTTAATGACCTGTCTCAGAGCTCTTCCTGGGAGGAAGTATCTGGGTCAGTGAGCTCCAGTTTCTGCCTCGTAACACGATTGGTTTTTCCTCCATATTTTTAGAGCGGGCTGCACCCGAGCTGCACTTCAAAGGCAAGAGGGAGGAGTATGACAGCCCAGAGTCCCCAGGAGGGAGGCGCAGGACTCCCTGAACGAAAATGAAACAACACAGGGGTCCGGAGCAGCACCTCCAAACCTAGCAAGGCTCCCCGGGGCTGCAGGGGACCTCCCAGCCCTGCCCTGCTTCAAAAGCCCCTGCCCTGTGGGCTTGAGCTTTGACCAAGCATATGGGGCGGGGTGGGGGGGCAGGTGGCTTTTCTCATGAGCTCCCAGGTGGCTCAAGTGCTGCTGGTCCATTTGTACCTATGTCCAGGTGCCCAGAGTTGGATTTTGTGCTCTGGGGTGAGGCCTGGGCACTGGGATTAGTTATCAATTGCCCGGGGTTGCCAGGTAAACCCCTGCTTACCAATCCTGCCTCACCTTGCCAGGCTTTCCTACCCTCAGCGTGTTCTCCAGGGGGGCCCCCCCTGACCCTCAGATGCACCTGCTGTGCATCCGACGGGGGACTCCTACCCATAAGCTTCGTTCCTGGAATTCATCTCAATTTCATTAAACGCTGCTCACATTCCTGGGAATCAAATGTTACGGCCACTTTCAGAGTTATGAAAACAGAGACTTAATAGAAGGGGAGGGGCTGTTGAGATCCAGTACTGAGTCATGAATCTCAGAGAGTGCTTTTTTTTTTTTTAGAGCGAGCATGCACACGTGGAGGGGGAGGGGCAGAGGAAGAGAGAGGGAGAATCTCAAGCAGACTCCCCACTGAGCGTGGAGCCGGACCCTGAGATCATGACCTGAGCCAAAGCCAAGAGTCAGACGCTTAACCCACTGAGCCACCCAGGTGCAGCCCCCCCACCCTTTTTTTTTGATTCAAGATTTTTTATCTTTAATCTCTTCACCCAGCGTGGGGCTCGAATTCACAACCCCAAGATCAAGAGTCGCGTACTCCACCGACGGAGCCAACCGGGCGCCCCTCAGAGAGTGCATTCTGATAGGCAGGAGCGCTGAACCTCTTCTGAAAGGTTTTAGGGAAACCACCTGTGTCCTCAGGCTAGGCCCCCCTCTATTGAGCCAGGTGCTGGGCTTAGCGCTTTAAAGGCATCATTTCATAAAAACCCTCATGGTAACCCCATGATGTGGGCATCTCTGTGGCTCCCACTTTGACAGGCGGGAGACTGAGGTTCGGGGGCGAGTGGTGAGCAGGCTGGCAAGTGTCTGGACGGGTCACTGCACTGGCCACCTCGAGGCCACACGGCTTCTGCAGTCAGACTCGACTTCGTGTCCTGTAAGAGCTGAACACTCCTAAAGTTCTGGAACACTTCTCCCGGACTTCAAGGCTTTGGCGGGGAGAAGGAAAACCAGCCAGTGTCCTTTAGGTTGGCTAGCACGTCTAACTTCCCCTTTTCCTCAAAGCTTTTGCCTGGCTCTGCCTCCCACCGGCCAGAACGGCTGCTCAGAGCGCAGGTTCGCTTCTTTCTGATAAACAAGGCCCCACCCGCCTCTCGGCTGCCGAGGAAGCCCTGCTCTCCAGACGTCAAGCGCTGATAGCACAATGATCTACCATCTACAGCCCAAGTGCCAAACAACGTTCTGAGGCTGAGGAGGGAGAAAGCCCCTTCCATTTCCCACCCTTGACACTTGGCCCGACCAAACTGAATTACGTCCCATCTGTCCATTCACCACAGCCGAGGGGAGCTGTCTCTGTTGAGGGCTCTTTTCTTTACAACCTCTATTTTGGCAAAAGGCCTTTTGGCCAAAAAAGAAAAATAAAGAGGCAGCCAGACTTCCAGCTACAGAATAACCCGCATCTCCTGCAAAACAATGGGAGGGATAAAATATTCAGACACAATGGACAATTTCCTGTTAGCTAGCAGCAGGGCTCATTGTTAACTTTCTAGAGTTAGAATCTTGGGACAATTTTCTTCCTTTTATTGTGGTAAAAGGAGGTATCTTTAAGCACTGTGAGCCATTCGGTTTTCTTCCTAACCCTGGAGGAGAACGAAGAAACTAAAATAAAGGAATTTTTGAGGGGTGGCTTGCAAGGAATGGAAACTTTTCAGACCTTCATCTCTGTAAAATATCACCCTAAGTACCTGTGATATATTATGTTAGGCAATGCTCTGGGTGCATGTAACATTATACATCCCCTAGTGTCTGTACTGAGCCAAGCGCTTTTATATCCATGCCTGTGTGTGTGTGTGGGGGGGTGAGAGAGAGAGAGAGAGAGAGATTACCTCCCCCACCCCCAAGCCAAATACTTATTAAAGTATAAAAGGCTATATTAGAAGGGGCAGGAGGGTTTGAAGAATAAGGCAAAGATGTTGCTCACTTGTCTGAAGTGACATCTGTTTTCATTCATTCAATAAGTAATAATACTAAACACAGCACTACATTGTGATTATTTTGTACCAAGCACTCTTCTGAGTACTTTGAAAATATTAATTTAGATAATCCTCACAACAACCTTGTGAGATAGGCACTATTGTCATCCTTACTGAACAGAGGAGGATCCTGGATGCCCAGAGAGGTTGAGTAACTTTCAGAGGGTCACACAGGAATTACCTGTCAGAGGTGCGATCTAAACCTGCGGGTTCCAAGGCTTTTGCTCTAAACAACTATGCTGTGCTCCTCACTTACTCATGGATAACAGCTCTATGGGGGGTGCTGCTCTAAGTGTGGGGGGTACAGCCATGAATGAAACAGACAAAACTCTACCCTCAGGGAGCCTATGCTTTAGTGGGGAGGGGAGGGACAATAAACAGAAAAGGAAAGTATCAGGGCTGCTAGATAGGACAAATGCTATGGAGAAACATCAAGGAAGGGAGGCAGATGGGGAGGACTGTGGGGAGGGATGCTGCCAGTTTAAGGTCATCAAGGAGGGGCTCCCTGAAAACACAGCACATGAGCAAGAACTGACAAAAGACACTGGGGCTCAAAGAGAGCAAATCATTTGCCTAAGATTCCTCTCCCATAGTGTAAGTGTAGGCAGGCTCTGCCAGGTGACAAGACGTGAATCAGGTTAAGTGAAAAAGGCAGGATTCTCCTGTGGCTTTACCTCCTTCCTCCCAGTTAGAGTGGAGACCGCGCTAAAGGCAGACGCGGGAAGGTCTCTCAGGTACTTACTTAAAATCCTGGCACGTCTGGAGACCCTAGCTGCACTCCCTCCTCCCAATGGCCCAAAACAAGGTGCCTGTGGGTAGCCAGGAGCAGCTGACAGGGGAGACCCCTGCACCTGCTCGCAGGCCCCACGAGAGATGTATTTTCTCAGGGAGATGACACTTTGAATGATGAGTATCTTTTGTCCTAACATCCTGTTAGGTTCTGATCCCACTCGGATCCTGCCCATCTACCAGACAGCAGGAGAAACAAGCACAGCTCATGGGAGCCCTGTGATTGATACATTTACTGTGACAGTAACATCAACAGCTAACATTAATTCAGAATGTACCCCATGTCAGGTTTCACACCCATGCTCCAAGAAATGTGAATTATTAACATCCCATTTTACAGACGAGGAAACTGAGAAACAGAAAAGTGGGGAGATTTGATCAAGGCCACAGAACTATTGAATAGAGACAGGAATACGGGGAGTCTTGAGATCGCACTTGTTACTACTGTATACACATATCATGCACATACATATGCATATTCGTGTATGCTCTCCTCTCTCTCTCTCTCTCTCTCTCTCACACACACACACACACACACACACACACACACCTGCCAGTGCCAAGGCCTGGGCTGGGGGCAAAACTGATGTGGCTGATGGGACAGACAAACAAGTCAGGAGACCATTCCAGATGATGAGTGCAGAGAGGATGCACACCCATGGGACTGAGGGAGGCCAGTGGAGGCACCCAAGGCATCACTGGTGGTCAGGAAAGGCTTCCTGGAGGAAGGGACAGGTGGGCTGATCATGAAGAGTCACTAGGAGGCAACCAGATATGTGTGGAGGGCTCAGGATTTAGGGACAAGATCTGCTGCCTGTTGGATGGGGGGAGCAGAAGGCAGGAGGCATGGTAAGGGTGTGAGTCAAATCCCCACGGAACATTCATTCAGGAAGCTCCACTGGCACTGTGCTCAGGCCTGCTTCAGCTCATGGGATTGTCCCCCAAACTCTAGTTGGGAAGCTGCTATCTTTAGCCCTTTGAAAGGTCAGCAAACAGGCTCAGAGCCTTCAGCCTACTTGGGGTGAGGTCACAGGGCTGGTGAGCGGAGGGATCCCATCCCTAGGCAAAGGGACTGCAGGAAGCCAGGTTCTGCGTGTCCCAACTCGTCAGTCCTCTGTCTCCAGACTGCGCTACTTACTACTGTTTTTCTTTCAGGAGACGAACTTAAAAAGAAAAAAAAAACAAAAAAAATTTTTTTTTTTTTTAAAGAAAGTCCGTATTACTTTTCTGAAGGGAAACCAGTTTTCACTTACCATAGATAAAGGGCAACCGAAATGAAACAGGACAGAACGACACTGCTTCTTGCGCGAGTCTCGCCTGCAGCCTGGGAGGGAGGCCTGCTCTTTTGCTTAGATAAATAGGGAGTAGCAGCAAGCGATGCGAGGGTGTTCAAGAGAGCAGCACCCCCAGGGGCCGTTCTCCTGGGCCCAGTGCGGAGGAGGCTGTAGCGCCACTTGAAGGGGAAACAACTCTGACAGCCATGTGAGCACGCTGCTAGCAAGTCCAGGCCCCAGCGACAATTCTCTGGGCTGCCGCCGCTGTGCCGGCCGCGGGGGCTCTGTCAGAGGCTGTGTGACCTTGGGCAGATCACCAGACCTCCCTGAGCCTCAGTTTCTCCGGCTGTCAACTGGGAGGATCGCTTCCTTGGCTTGTAGGGATTGGGGCCTCGGGGACCCCGGGGCGGGGGGTCGGTCTCGTACAGCTGGGCGAGTAAAGCTCTCCTTCGGCGGAGGTGGACCGGGATCCGGGCGCCCAGAGACCCGGGTGGGGGTGGGGAGGCTTACCTGGCGGTCGCGGCTGTCCCCGCGGACCGCGCGCAGCAGCGGGGCGTCGGGCCCGGGCCGGAGCAGCTGCAGCAACAGGGGGCGCGGCGCGTAGGGAGCGGCGGCGCCCAGGAGCCAGGAGGCGCGAGGCCGGACCCGGGCGCCCACTCTGCCCGCGGGACCCAGCAGCGCCAGCAGCCCGGCCATGGCGCGCGGCGAAGCGGTGCCACGGGCGCAGCTGACCGGAGGGGGAAGCGAGTGCCGGTGGGCGGGGCCCGCCGGAGCCGGAGCCCAGAGCGGCGTGGGCGGGGCCGGAGCCGCGCGATCCCTCCCCAGCCCTGCCCACCGACCCCGCCCCTCCGGATCCGCACGCGGGGTGGGCGGGACCGGACCCGCGCCATCCCTCCAGGTCCCGCCCTCCAGACCCCGCCCCTCGGAGCCGAGCCGCACGCGGGGTGGGCGGGGCCGAGCCGCGGGGGGGGGTCCCTCCAAGGCCCCGCCCCCGCCCCTCTGGAGCTCGAGCCCCGCGCAGAGTGGGCGGGCCCGGGCCCTGAGCGCCTGGCGGAGTTGACCCGGCGGGAGGTTCGTGCCTTTTCCTTGTCGTCGGAGTTTAGGCGGTGTGGCTTCGGCTGTATTCTGTTGGTTGCAGCAGAGTCGGAGGGCAGCCCAGATTCAAGAGCGAGGGGGTTAGACTCCTCCGACGTGACGGAAAGTGGCGAGGTCACCTGTGGAAGGCTTATGGGATGGGAAGTACTGCTGGGACCATCTTTGAGAGATACAATCTGCCACAGTACTCAATAACTATTAACTGATGATAATGATAATAATAATCTTTGGGCTTCTACAGAAGAAGAAACAGGCTCAAAGAAATGGTGCCTTCCCTGAGGTCTCTTCATACACTTTTCATGCCTGACATCTTTAGCATTTTTTGGTTGAAACCAGAGGATTCTAAATGTTGCTAGATCTTCGCTATTTTAGGCAGAAAATAATTTAGCACAGGGAATTAGTGCTTGGAAAATCACTGGAAAAGCTAGAGGAGTGGGCGTTAGGCGCGGCCCCCAGGAAAGACTGCCTGGACACAGCAACGCTGACCAGCCACAGCTGGGAAGGTGGGCATCAGGAGTTGGCCAGTGGAATGAATGAGCTCTAGAACGCACTGCCATAGCTGTGATCCAGGGTTCAGGAAACTGCCACCACTGCACCTGGTTTCCAGCTCCCACAGAACAGGTCACCGGACCCTGGAAAGGCAGCCAGGCTGCTGTCTCTGCCACGACTGCCTGTCCACACCCGTGGCCTGGCGACTGGACACCTGAATTCTGCTGCAGAAAACCCCAATCTCTGCAAACTTGTTTACCAGCAGCAAAGAGCCCAAACTGCAGGAAGATGTCTCCGCCCCTTTTCTGCCTTCAAAATATTGTGCAAGTGCATCCAATTGGCAGAAACGAATTCATATCCAGAAGCCCAGCTGCAAAGGAGTCTGGGAATCTTTAGCTTTTCTGCCAGGAAGGTTCTGTAGAGAGATGGGATCAATGTGCCCTAATTCAGTAGGGCAGCAAATAAAAACCCTTTCTGGACCCTGCCTCCGCCCCTGCCCCCGCCCCCCACTAGAAGAAGCCCCTTCTGTCTCATTGACTAGAACTGTGTCACGTGATCACTCTTAGCTGCAAGGGAATCTGGCAAAAGGAAGCAGAGTTGGCTTAGGAGCAGGCACATGGTCTTCCTAACACAGTTGAGGTTCAGTTCGCAGAGAGCTAGAGGAGGATGGCTGCTGGGAGGTGGGGTGGTAACTCCCAGATGGTGCCACAGGGCTGTGTGTGTGTTTGTGTGTGTGTGTGTGGCAGAGAGTGAATAACATGGGAATGCATGTGTGCAAGTGGGAAGCAGCATACTCGAGTGTGTGTGCCAAGTGTTGAGGAGGAAGGGGATGAGGTGCTGAAGGAAGAAATTTCCTCCTTTCCATCAGAGGAACCCCTTTTCCTAGTTTCCAAGGGGGAACACGTTATTAATCTGCTCTGGGGTCGGGGGCCTGTGATTACTCATGAGGCTTGTTTCTATAGGAATGTGGGGAAGAGATTCCTGAGCCCAAGCAGGGGGACTGTGTTAAAATGGACAGTGGGCAGTGTTTGGGAGCAATTGCTGTGTCTTCTCCCAAGGCATGTTCTCTGACCATACCTAAGTCTTCCTGCGGACAGGAGCATTTTTATTCCCGTTCTCTTTCTCTCTTTGTTAGGTGAAGCTGTTTTGTTAGATGTGACTGTTCCAAATGTTTTTGGCCTGTCTGGAGTCCTCCTTCTGTTTTTGTCCCTCTTCCCAAGGCAAACCCAACCACCACCACCCCCATCCATCACTTCTTGCGTCCTCTCTGTTCATTTCCAATCAGCATTTCTTATTCTATGGCTGTGTGCCCGCTGCTGTGTTGGCAACGAGTGACACAGAGAAAGGAATGCCTTGTTGTTTTAGGATTTGGTGATTAGCCTCATGGCTTTGGTGCAGTCCAGGCTGGGCTTTGAGCCTGGCTCTGCCCTGAACCTTTGCTAAGTGACTCCAACTAAGTCTCTGCTTCTTCCCTTGTAGGAAGTGGGAGTAACAGCACCCATCTCAAAGGGCGCTGTGAAGGTTAAATGTGATAACACATTTCAGGGCTTATAGAACTGGGCCTGGCATGGAGTAAGGACTCAAGAAATGAAAACGTGGCTGGTAGTTCTTCCTTTTTGTCTACTCAGCTCCCTCTTTGTACTGAAGAGTTCCCCTCCCTGTCGTAGTTTGGGAGAGGCTGTCAAAATTTCAGTGCTCCACCTGCCCTCTGGTCAGGCGTTGGCCACAGGATCCAGGTCTTACCAAAGTACCCATTGTCCCTGGTATTGAGAAGAATGGGGTCATGCTGGATAATTGTATTATAACATGACTTTTTCACTTCACATGTCACTGATGTCTTTCCTGTTGAAACCACAATAGTGGAATATTATTTCAAGGCCATAGAGCATTCTGTAGTGTTGATGCATCATGATTTACGTAATCCAGTCTCCTAGTAATGGATGTTATGGCCTGAATGTTTGTATTCCCCCTCCAACCCACCCCTCCAAATTCCTGTGTTGAAGCGCTAACCTTTAGTATGATAGTATTTGGAGATGAGGACTTTGGAAGGTAAATAGGGTTAGGTTAGGTTACAGCATGGGCTCTCATGATGGGATTAGTGCCCTTATAAGAAGTGGAAGAGACCCTGAACTCACTCTCTGCCTGCCATGTGAGGCCACAGCAAGAACATGGTCAGCAAGCCTGGAAGAGGGATTTCACCAGACCCTGTTCATGACAACGGCCTGATCTGGGACTTCCAACCTCCAGAACTGTGAGACATAAACTTCTGGGATTTAAGTCCACAGTCTCCTAGTCTGTAGTATTTTGTTACGGGAGCCCAAGCAGACTAATATAGATTATAGTGGATATATATAGGTGATTTCCTTTTTTTTTTTTTTAATAACTTGGACTTAATGACCAAGTTTCCTAGCCCTTTTTTTCCATACCCACTATTTCTAATGTGTTGTAGCAATAGATCCTGTTAGTAACCCTCTCCTTGAAACAATCTCATCCATTCATTTACCGGCTTACTCAACACGTACTTACTGGGTGCTGACGACGTGTATGGTGTTTGCTGCCATCACTCGGTGACTACTGATTGCTGTCCCTCCATGAGGCAGGGTCTTCAGAGGCAAACAGGTCAGAGGTGAGTTCTGGAGTTCATGACCCTTAGCCATGTGGCCCAGAGGAAGGTATGTAACCTCCTTGAACCTCAGATTTCTTTCTCTGTAATGTGGCTCTCTATGGCTTCCTAAAAGGACAAAAATTAACCCCATGTGTGCACGACAGATGTGGTATGGCCCGAGGCTTCACTCCCCAGCCCCCATCCCTCCATCCCGACACAAGTGGCCTTGTGGGGCACAATGAAGGAAGGAGGAGGGCAGAGTGGAAAACATGACTCTGCAGACTGCTTTTTTTTTTTTTTTAAGTAGGCTCCATGCCCAGTGGGGCATGAACTCATGACCCTGAGATCAAGACCCTAGCTGAGATCAAGAGTCAGATGCTTAATTGACTGAGTCACCCAGGTACCTTGTAGACCACTTTTGAATGGAAACCGTGAAAACTTGAGATATATAGTCTCTTGTAAAGGGAGGTGGGCATTCACTCATTTGTTCAGAAACTGGGCATTGAGGATCCACATGGTGTTTGGTGCTGGGCTAGGCACAAAGGGGACTAGAGAAGAAGTACAGGACAGGGCTCTAGTCATTGAGATGACAAACACAGAAAAAGCCCTTAAGCTCCTCCATTCCTAGGACATGGGACACCCCCCCACCCCGCCCTTAAGCCAGTGTGGAGAAATGTCACCAGTGGTAGCTGTGGCCTCTCACTTTCTCCTTCTGGCTCACCCTGTGGGAACTCCCTCCCGGTTTGCACTTGGACCGACTTTGGGTCACCTTCTCTGCTTTTCTCCATCTCTTTGAGGAAGAATCATCGCTAAGAAAAAGGGCTGTGGGGGCAGACCTACCTGGATTTGATTCTGAGTCAGCCACTTAACTAACTTGGCACCTTGGCAAGTCACTTCACATCTCAACACCTTGTGGTCCTTACCTCTGAAACGTGGACAGTAATAGTAAGCACCTTGGTGCTGGTGAGAGGCTTGAATGGGATCACATCTTTCAAGTGCTTACCCTAGGGCCTGGCCTGTGGCAGGAGCTCAGACAATGTGAGTTGTTAAGGGGATTCTGAATCCTCCTGCCCCATGTTCCTGCCTGGTTGGGTTTTCTCCTCTTTTTTCCACAAATAAGGTAGAAGATTGATCCAGTGCTTTGAAACTAATGACATTTTGTAGTTTGGAGCCAAGGGCTGGGGCTTTGGGGTCAGATGGCCTGGGGTGTGCCCCCACTTTACTGTGTACTAACCATGAGACTAAGCAAGTCACTTAGCATCTGTGAACCTCAGTTCTTCATCTGTGAAATGGGAACAATAATACAGGTGGGGACCTGTACCCACCTCACAGGTTTGCTGTGAAGATTAAGGGAAATCGGGCGCCCGGGTGGCTCAGTTGGTTAAGCGACTGCCTTCGGCTCAGGTCATGATCCTGGAGTCCCGGGATCGAGTCCCGCATCGGGCTCCCTGCTCAGCAGGGAGTCTGCTTCTCCCTCTGACCCTCCTCCCTCTCATGCTCTCTGTCTCTCATTCTCTCTCTCTCAAATAAATAAATAAAATCTTTAAAAAAAAAAAAGATTAAGGGAAATCATGCACATAGGGTGCTTGGCACAGGGCCTGGAACATACAGTGCCTCTGGAAAGCTAATCGTAATACACATGGGGACCATTATTGTTTCTATTCATTCATTCATTCATTCATTCATTCATCCATTCATTTACTCATTCATTCATTCATTCAGAGAAGAGGGTGAATGGTGTGAGCTAGATGTAAGTAAAGGCCTTGGGGTGGAGGGTACAGGGCATGGGACCTGAATGTCCAGTTCAGTGAAGCCCCTTAGGGAGAGATGCTGCTTATAAACCTCGCCTTGAGAAAAGTGGTAGCTTTTGGAGTTGGAGGATGGAGGTGTTGAGATGCACCAAAGAATCTCCTCTTGACTGTCCTTGAGATAAAAACAGATTATTCTCGGGATGCCTGGATGGCTCAGTTGGTTGAGGTCTGCCTTTGGCTCAGGTCATGATCCCAGGGTCCTGGGATCGAGTCCCACATAGGGCTCCTTGCTCAGCAGGGAGTCTGCTTCTCCCTCTGCCTGCCATTCCCCCTGCTTGTGCTCTCCCTCTTTCTGACAAATAAATTAAAACAAACAAACAGATCATTCTCAGTGCATAGGAAGGGTCTGGATTAACTGGGACTATGATGTCTGAGGTTTTTTGTTTTTTTTGTATGATGTCTGAAATGGTTGCTAATGAGAATGTCTGGAGTAGTTCCTAGTCATGATTTAAAGACTACAACTCACATCTGAGAAGCTTGAGGACTCACAGGACGTAAAATCAATATCCATAAAGCAAACCAGCAGCCTATCTGTTCTATTGGGATTGTGGTGATTTTAAAAGCTCAATTGATTTTTTTTGATTATAACAAATAATACTTGCTCATTGCAAGTAAAAAATAAAATTCAAACGCGATGACGGGTTTATTTGTTTATTCATTCAATAAACACGTTTTGAACATCTCCTCAGTGCTGGGGACCTTTGCAGGTGCTGTGGACACCTGAACTAGGAAGACAAAAAAAATCCCACAGAGCTCATGATCTACTAGGGAAGAGATGGTGGGGAAATAGAATTCAAAAACAAAATCGCCTGCCAATCCAGAAAACCTTTCCACAAAAGAGAAAGAAAGCATTTTTATTGTTGAATAAACATTAAGCCAGAATGTGATGCCTATCACAGGCAATTCACTAAAGAGATTGCAAAGACAGAAAGAAATCTCGCCCTTTTATGCAGCTCAGCAGATGCAACGCATTTACATCCTGTCCTCGAGATAAACGATAACTAGTTCTCAAATAAGGGGACTTGACAGCACCATTTGTCGCACATAGTTCATCTTAAATCCACTGGTAATTGGGACGGCCGTTTGTGATTGCTAATTGTCTCTATCTGAAGGAATAATAAACTTCTCATGTCTCTATGGCAAGCATGTAATTATAACAGGGAGCTAGCCACCTAAGTGAGACCCTCACCTAGACTGGGAGTTCAGGCTACTATCTTTCTTCATGTTTACATTTCAAAGATATGGCTCTCAGACTAGAGTCTCGGACGCTTAAGAAACCCGTTTTTGGGGCGCCTGGGTGGCTCAGTTGGTTGGGCGACTGCCTTCGGCTCAGGTCATGGTCCTGGCGTCCTGGGATCGAGTCCCACATCGGGCTCCCGGCTCGGCGGGGAGCCTGCTTCTCCCTCTGACCCTCTCCCCTCTCATGCTGTTTCTCTCTCTCTCTCTCTCAAATAAATAAATAAATAAAATCTTTAAAAAAAAAAAAAAAGAAACCCGTTTTTGGGTTGTACAGCTGGCAAGAGCTTATTGCACCTTTAAAAAGGTTTGCATGCATCTCACAGGGGCAGAAAAGGGATTTTCAAATTTTCTAAAGGAAATACTCTCAGAAGGAGGGGAGGGTCTCTTCTCTTTTTGCACCACGGAAAATTAATTTTTTTTACCCTTATATAGACAGACATTAAACAAGTCAGTCTACTCTATGAGGTCCGGCAGCAGTAACTGCCATATGGAAATCAGGTAAGGGACAGGGGAGTAACGGGGGGTGGGGAAGGGTGGCTTCAGATAGGCCGGTTGGGCAGATGTCACGGAAGAGTTCCGTTTGCCCTGAGCTGGCAGCAAGAGAACCAGGGAAGGCCCTCCTAGCTTCAGCCAATGTTAGTGCTTTTGTATCCTTCCAGGCAGGTTCCTACGTGTGAACAATGGCATCTAGTTGCTCTTTTATTTGACTTTTTTTTTTTTTTCCCCAAAATGGGATTATTATGTGTCCTTCTTTTGCTTTTTCAGCCACTGTCCTATCAAGGACATCTGTCCGTGTGGGTCAATCCAGAGCAGCCTCATCTTTCTTGAAAGGGCTGCACTGTATTCCCTGTGGTGGCCCTGGCAGAGTGGTTTGCCCCTTTCCCCATGTGACGGACATTTCGGGTCTTCGTAGTGGAGGTTGAGAGTAAGGAGTCTGGTGTGAAGCCCAGGTTCAAGCTCTTCCTGTATGACCCTGGGAAATGATTTTTTTTTTTTTTAAAGATTTTATTTATTTATTTGAGAGAGAGAATGAGACAGAGAGGGAGAGCATGAGATGGAGGATCAGAGGGAGAAGCAGACTCCCTGCCGAGCAGGGAGCCCGATGCGGGACTCGATCCCGGGACTCCAGGATCATGACCTGAGCCGAAGGCAGTCGCCCAACCAACTGAGCCACCCAGGCGCCCGGGAAATGATTTTTAACCTGTGCCTCAGTTTCTGCATCTACGAGATGGGGATAGTAATAGCAGGTACATGATGGGGTAATTGTGAGGAGTAAATGTATTGAAACGTGTAAGGTGTTAGAATACAGTCTGGCCTAGAGCAGGCTTATGTTGGTGTTAGCTACTATTATTATAAAGTATATTAATAATTAATGGTTCTTCTCCTATAGGGTTATAGCTGTCTTCTCATTCCATTCCTCTGTCCCTCCCTCCCTCTGCTCCTCTCCTCCCTCAAGTATTTGTTGAGCATCTACGATCTGCCCAGTATTGTACCATTTATATGGATGGATGGCTCCACATGGTCCTCACTCTTATGGAGCTTCAGTGGGTGGGGCTGATGGACAGTGAACAAATAGCCCAGTGAGGAGATCATCCTGAATTGGGGTGGGCACTGGGTGATCAGAAAGGCCTCCTCAAGAAAGAGGCATCCGCCACCTGAAGCATGCAAAGAAGGAGACGGGGAGCTTTCAGTGGGAAGAGGCTGCCGAGCAGAGGGACGGCAGGGGTGCATTTCTGAAGAGGTCAGCTTGGCGTGTGGGGGGCAGGCAATTCAGAGGAGGCCTGAGTGGCCGGGGCACAAGGAGTGAGGGGCATGGCCGGGCTGGAAAAGGTTGCCGGGGGCCAGAGCAGTCGATTTTATTCTAGACGCAGGGGTTAAAAGTTGCAGGGCTTTCATCCCTGGAGTGAGACAATCCGATGAGCGTGCTTGCTGTGTGGGGAATGGGTCGGAGGAGGCAGGATGAGAAGCGGGGAGCCTGGGTGGGAGGTTTTGCACATGTCCGGGGGAGGGAGAGCGAGGGGGAGAGAGAAGGTGCCTTGGGCTCGGGTGGAGACAGGGGCCACGTGGGAGGATGTGAAAGACACGTGGGAAGCCTGGGGGTGGGGCAAGGAGAGAGGACTCCGGGATTGGCTGCGAGGTCACCCAGAGCACGTGACCCCGGGCTGACCCGCCAGGTGGCCCCAGCCAGTCCGTGGAGTTCACCGCTGCCCACCCATCCCGGGAGGGAGCCATTTTCGAGGTCACGGCCTTGAGGACGCCGACTGAGCTGGGCTGGGACCTCTGTGTAAATTTTAAGCTTCTGGCGGTGGGGGCGGACAGCTACCCCTCCCTAGGTTCCCCTGCTGCCTACAACTGCCACCTGCCGGTGGGGCGGCCTGCGTGGCTCCCGTGTCTCTCTGCGCTCCGTGCGCGGGCCAGTTTCGGGTGTCGCGGGGACTCCGGCGTTGGAACCAGCACGGATGGCTGCAGGACTTCACCCGAGCTCCGGAGCGGCGGCCGGGCACCGGCGGAGTGGGGAAGACTGGGGAAGACTGGGGAAGAGCCGGCCTGGGGGTAAGTTGAGATTCTCCCTTTGTAAGGGTTCTATTCCAGGGTCTGCGAGACATCAGTGGCAACCGAGTTGCGTTCGGCTGGGCAACCACGCGGGGCCAGTTCTCAGACTTGGACGTGCAGGGACGTTTGAAAGGGATGCTGGGGGCGCCTGGGTGGCTCAGTCGGTTCCGCGCGGTAGGCTCAGGTCATGATCCTGGAGTCCTGGGATCGAGTCCCCCACTGGGCTCCCTGCTCTGCGGGGAGTCTGCTTCTCTCTCTGCCCCCCCCCCCCCCGCGCTGGTGCTCTCTCATGCTCGCTCTCTCTCTCAAATAAATAAATTAAAAAAAAAAATCTTAAAAATAAAAAAAAAATAAAGTGATGTTGGTACTATGACCAGGGAATGCGTGTGTGCACGCACCAATCTCTCATTTGCCTCCCAGCAGTTTGGAAGTGTTGCTCATTAGCCGTCCTCTGTTGGCCTCACGCTTGGGCACTGTTACTCGGGTTTTGACCCTGCTCAGTGTGGCCTGGAACACTGGGCTCTAGGCTGGCACCTCCACTGACTGGCTTCTGGGAGTGACAAGCAAGTGATTTGAAGTCATTATAGCCTAATACATCTTTACCATTTTCTCTCTGTAAGATGGGGGACGAATACCATACCTAGGGCCACCATGCCAATGAGGAACTCAGCAGGCAGCAAAAGCATCCTGGAGGGCTATGGGGGGGGGTGGGGAGAGGACCAAAGCCATTTGATTTGCTTAGTTTCCCCCCCCCCCAAAAAAGATTTTATTTATTTGGCAGAGCACAAGCAGGGGGAGCGGCAGGGAGAGGGAGAAGCAGTCTCCCCGCTGAGCAGGGAGCCCTGACGTGGGGCTCAATTTCAAGACCCTGGGATCATGACCTGAGCCCAAGGCAGACGCTTAACTGACAGAGCCACCCAGGCGCCCCTAGTTTCCCTTTTTTAATAGATTAAAAGAAAAAGGGTGGGAGGTGGGGAGGAATTTGACCTGCCAATAGCTATGCAGGAAGAAAATTTTTTATACTTCCAAGACACAGGCTGCTGGCATTCGAATTTTAGCCCTGCCAGTTGCTTGCTGGCTGGCCTTGGCCAAGTTACTTAACCTCTCTGAGTTAAGATAATAAATGCTGGGGCGCCTGGGGGGCTCAGTCGGTTAAGCGTCTGCCTTCAGCTCAGGTCATGATCCCAGGGTCCTGGGATCGAGCCTGCATCGGGCTCCCTGCTCAGTGGGGAGTCTGCTTCTCCCTCTGCCCCTCTCTGCTCATGCCCTCTCTCTCTCTGTCACACTCTCTCAAATAAATAAAATCTTTAAAAAAATAAAATAATAAATGTCACCTACGACTTCAAGGAAATGCTTGAGTTTCCACGCAGGTAAGGCTCTTGGAATAGAGCTCGGTAGATAATAAAGCCACAGTACCTGCTATTTTACTCCTGCTGGACGAGAGGACCACTACTTATCATTCTTGTTATTATATTACTATAATGCAGAGGAGGTTCAGGCCTGACATTACTTGCTGCTACTTCCTGCATACTGCTCCTAGGCTCTGGGCCCTTCTGGATGGTCCCATTTGCACCTAACAAGCACCCCTGGGGTTGGCATTATCATTTCCATTTCGCAGATGAGGCAGTGGAGGCTTAGGGAGGTTAGGGGAGGGATATCTGGGGCTGCAGGGCCCTCCCTCACGTGGGATGGGGGCTTCCTTTCTTCCCGCATGACGCGAGCTCCTTGAAGCCCTTCCCCGCAGCATCTAGGGCACGCTCGGGGGCTGAGGACTGCGCCCTCGCGCACGAAGGTGGTCTGAGTTCCGAAGGTGGTTGGGATTGCAGAGCTGGGCCTCGGGAGCGGGCGTCAGGGGACCTAGGCCCGCTGGCATGCAGCTGGGTGGTGCGTGCAGGTGGTTCCGGGTGAGGGACCGTCGCGGATTTACCCTCAGAAGTGCGGCCGGGCGCACCGATAACCCTGTCCTAGGCGTCCTCGCCCAGCAGGTGGCGCTGCAGGCTCTCCCGAGGCTCCGAGCGCGAGAGGTGAGGCGCCTGCCGGGACGCAGGTTTGCGGCGAGTTACCCTTTGCAGGCACAGCTGCTGAAGTCAGCCCCTTTCGCAGTCGAGCCCCCCGACCGTCCAGGGAGTTGCTTCCGCAGCTGAGTCGTGAATTCCCTTTTGTAGGAAGCCTGCCTTAAATTCAGAGCCGAACATGGAAATAACCTTACCACTCACTCTGAGTGCTTTTTTGGGTTGTCGTTGTACTTTTGATTTGTGTCTCAGTGTTTTTGTTACACCACCATGGGTCCACACTTATGCAACATGAGTAGATCGACTAACATAGTATCTTCAAGGAGAAGTGTGTGAACATAACAGGTACAGTTTTCCCGCAGAGAACCTGAGGCTCAGGCAGACTAGGTGAGTGGAGTGGTAGAACCTGGAGGAGAACTCAAGTGGTCTGGCTCCAGGGCCGTCTTCCCCCTAAGTCTTTTGCACTCTTCACTTCCCCCTCCTCTCATTGATTTTCCCGGCAGAAAAATGGGATCTTTATTGCTGAAGGGGTGAGGGGTGGGGAGAGGAAACAGATAAAGAGAGAGATGTTTTCTGAGACGTGAAAAGTGATCACAGCAGCTGTGTTCATGGCTGGGGACGGGTCTTTGGATCTGTGGGATGGGAGGTCGTTCTGGGATCAGGAATGGCAGAGCCTGCCACATCCACAGAGCCAGACTGTGTGGAAATGAGTCAGCAGGGGCAAGGCTTGTGCGGAAGGGCACTGCCATACCCATCTAAGGGACCAGCTGTGTGCTTTAGCGTATTGTGTGCCCAAGGTGGTCCTATCTACCGAATTCTTAAGATAAGCTGTGCGGTTGGGGCACCTGGGTGGTTCAGTCGGTTCAACATCTGCCTTCGGGCTCAGGTCATGATCCCAGGGTCCTGGGATGGAGCCCGCATTGGGCTGTCTGCTCAGCGGGAAGTCTGCTTCTCCCTCCCCCTCTGCCTGCTCCCCCTGCTTGTGCTCTCTCTCTCTCTGTCAAATAAATAAAATTAAAAAAAAAAAATGAGCTGTGTAGTAAATTGCAAAGGTGGCCACAGATTCTTCCCCACCCATTCAGAGGTGAAGTGAGATTTCCATCCCTTGAATCTGGCTGGCCTGTGACTTCCTTTGGCCAGTAGAATGCAGCAGAAGTGATGGTGTGGGAGTTTTGAGCCCAGGCCTCAAGGGTCCTTGCATACTCTGCTGTTGCTTCTAAAACCCATGAACAAACCCGGGCTAGCCTGCTGGAGGAGGAGACCAAGTAGAACAGAGTGAGCCATCCCAGCCAAGGCTATCCTAGACCAGCCAGCCCCCATCTGAGCTCCAGCAGACTATAAACACAGGAACGAGCCCAGACCCGTACAGCCATCTGGCTGAGCCCAATCTGAATTGCTGAACCTCAGAATCATGAGACAACAAATGGTTGCTACACAGAAAATGCTAACTGACCCAAGCCTGCTAACTGCATCTAAAGAATGTAAACTCTCCTGATTTTTTTAAAAAAAATTTTTAAAAGACTATTTGAGAGAGAGCATGTGAGTGTGTGCAGGGGGAGGTGCAGGGCGAGAGGGAGAGAGAGAGTCTCAAGCAGACTCCGAGCTGAGCATGGAGTCTGATGTGAGGCTCCATCTCAGGACCCCGAGATCATGACCTGATCAGGAGTCTGATGCTGTATCGACTGAGCCACCCAGGCGCCCCTAAAATTTCCTGATTTTTAAATGTTGGCAATGAATTAAAAACAAGCAAACAAATCAACCCGCACCTCTAGAGATTGAGCCAGATATTTGAGTTCCAGGTGGGGCCCCAGGAATTGCCCGTTGGTAAAGCCCATGGGATAGGCACAAACCTTGGTGTGCTGTTTGCAGTAATCTTGCACGTGTAGATCATAGTGAGTTTATAAGTGCTAATTGAATGTTAGTGTGGAGAACAATTACTGTGCCAGTTCCCAAAGGACACTCATCTCTTTGGGCTTTCCTCTTGGGATAAGGAGTTTCAACTTTTCTGCCTGTGGGTTTCTTTGTTCAAGATTATCTCTTGGTTCTGTTCAAAAATAGAATCTTTATGCTTCACTAAGACACGAAGTCCTAATCTTGTTACCCACTGCAGTGAGCCTGGGCACCAGCAGAGCTTCAGCTTCTGCCCATCAATCTGCTTTAATAACTTCAGTGGCGAATAATCAAGGGTATTGACAAGGTGGAGGAAATGAGTATTTTGAATCAGCATCCCTGAGCGGAGCCAAGCGATGCAGCGGGAGGGAACCAGACTCTTGTTTCACCCTTAAGGTTTCCAAGTTGCTTTCCCTGCATTGTCTGTGAGACTTTAAAGAGCCATTAAAAACAGTCTTGGTCCTAACCACCTGATATAATGAACCAGATGTCTTTCACTCAGATTTGCAAAAATGGGGAAAAGAAGAAAAAGCCTCTGGGAGGTAGGAGTAGCCTCTGAGTCTTTCAGGGGAATTCATCTCCAAGTTATTCACCGGCGGATCTTTCATGAGGCCGAGAAAGGATTGTGATTGTACCTATTTTACATAATGGAGCTCAGCTTGCCGTCCTTTGCTTCAGACTTGGAGAAGGCCTGGCTCATTTATGCTCGAATACTTACAGTGTTACTCCCATTTCACACGCTGCGATCACTTCAGCTAATCGGTGGGGGGAGAGGAGACACCGTGTGTAGAGCATCGTTTCTCTGAGTGTGGGTGGGGACGACCAACATCAGGATCAACTGGGTGGGGGTAGGAGGACGGCTTTTTAAAAAAAATTGTGACATAGTTGACCTATAACATTGGGTTAGTTTAAGGTGTATAGTACGTTGGTTTGATGGGCTGAAATACTGCAATATGGTCATTACAGTAGCATCAGGTAACACCTTTATTATGTTCCAGATTTATGTGTGTGTGTGTGTAGAATGGTTAAGATTTAGCCTGTTAGCAACTTTGAAGTTTATAATGCAGTACTGTTGACTGTAATCCCTGTGTTGTACATTAGATCTCCAGGACTTATGTGTCTGCTAGTTGTAAGTTTGTCCCCTTAAACAACATCTCCCCAATTCCCCTACACCCTGGCCCCTAGTGACTACCGTTCTACTCCTGTTTTAGCAAGCTCGGTGTTTTTTTTTTTTTTCAGATTCCACATATAAATGAGGTCATACAGTATTTGTCTTTCTCTTTCTGACTTATCTCACTTAGCATAATGCCTTTGAGGTCCATTCTTGTCACAAATAGCAGGTTTCCTTTTTCATGGCTGAATGGTATTCCATTGTATAATGCCACATCTTCTTTATCCAGTCATCCATTTATGGACACCAGGTTGTTTCCACATCTTGGCTGTTGTGAATAGTGCTGCAGTGAATATGGGAGTGCAGGTGTCCCTTTGGGATACTGATTTCAATTCCTTTGCGTATATAACCAGCAGTGGGATTGCTGGATCATATGGTAGCTCAGTTTTTAATTTTGGGGGGAACTGCCATAGTCTTTTCCATAATGGCTACCAATTTATATTCTCACCAACAGCATAGAAGGGTTCTCTTTTCTCCACATCCTCACCAACATTTGAGATCTCCTGAAGGATGCCTCTTTAAAAAGCAGATTCCTGAGTCCAGACTAAAGTCACTGATTCAGAATCCCTACAGATGGTGGCCTGGAACCTATAGTTTTAAAAAGCCACTTAGTAGATTTTTTGCAGTGCATTAAGAGGTGAGGAGGGAGCAGGCAGTGTGGTGCAAAAGGTGAGCTCTGGAAAGCCTTCCCCTTTGTTAAAATGTCTAAGCTTAAAGGTCTCGGTGAGATGCTGAACTGTAGCCTAGAATGTACAGAGAGTTGGCTTTGGTTTTACCACTAGGATCAGGAGAAAATTTTGCAGGTAATTAAAACCATGTCTTTACTCAGGCTAAAAGGACTACCTCTGGTTGAGTGAGGCTCATCTCTTTATCTGACTTGGAATACTGCCATTTGGAACTAGCCGTGTCCTGTGAGATATGGCTCTTCAACAGGATGGCTGACTCTGTGGTGAATTGCAATAGTTATTATTGCTGCGTGACACATTATCCCAACACTTAGTGGCTTAAAACAATAATAAACATTTATATTGTTTACAGTGTCTGTAGGTCAGGAAGTCAGAACGAACTTAACTAGGTAGTTCTGGCTCAAGACTTTTCATGAGGTTCCTGTCATCATGTGGGCCACGGCCACTGTCATCTGAAGGTTTGATTGGGGCTGGAGGATCGACTTCCAAAGTGGCTCCCCCACGTGGCAGGCTGGTTGGTACTGACTGTTGGCAGTTCCTTTCCACCTGGGCCTCTCCATAGAGCAGTTGACGTGTCCTCACAACATGGCAGCTGGCTTTCCCCAGACCAAATAATCCCAAAGAACAAGGTAGAAGTTGCAGTGCTCTTTATAACCTAGCTTTGGTAATCCTACAGTGTAATGTCTGCAATATCCTCTTGGCCAAGTGGGTCAACCCTATTCATTGAGATACATTTTGGGATTACACAAAAATGTGAATACTGGGAGGTGAGGATCCCTGGAGACCACTTTGGAGGCTGGCTACCACATGAACAACATTCGCCTTGTCATAACAATAATAACTTCTATTGATGGATGGCTTACTACATGCCAAACACTGTGCCATGTTCTTTACACACTCAATCCCATAATAATGTAAGTGCTATTTCTTGATTTTCAACATTTAGAATTGACTCCCAGGCCAAGCATGAAAGACTTAGCTTTTGTGTTCAGAGGTCAGAAAGAACTGAAAATCAGAACTGTTTAGAAACATAAAAGCAAAGGTGCTTTGACAAGATACTGTGAAATGGATGTGAGGGACGAGGAATGGAGAGAGGGAATGGGAGCTAATGAGCATCTTACAAAGGCAGCGGGTCAGGAGATCCTGCGGAAAGTTGATGGAACAAGAAATAGAGGGTTGAGCTTATCATCTGAATTTCTAAAGAGTCACAGAGGGACTAAAACCTCAAGCTATAAATACCAAAAATTGAAATGGAGAGGGGAATTATGAGCTAACTCCTTGTGGTGGGGAGGGAATATATGTTGTCTAAATCTGGAAACAATGGTATAAACATCCTATTTAGAGCTACAGAGGTGGGCACTGGGGTTTGTTAGTTGGAAATTGGTGCTGTGGGCTCAGGTGGAATGATTCTGCCAAGGGGGATGGTGTGGAGGAGGGTTGGACACTTCAGGGACTTCCCAGGGGAAGCGAGCAATGGTCTCAAACTTGAATCTGCACCAGTGTCACCTCTTGGGTTTGTTAGAACACAGACTTTTGGGCCCCATGCCCAGAGCTTCTGCTTCAGCCGTCCTGGGGTTGGTTGTATAAGAAAAAACAAACAAACAAACACAAACCTTGTGTTTCCTCTCTGCCACTCACACAGAACACTTCTGTGATCAGATATGTAGTTTTTTTCTCACATGGACCAGTTCTCCGGACACCAGCTGGATGTCATACAATTCATTTAAGTTCGGACACTGTCAACCTGGAGTGCATGTCGGACCCCACAGGTTACAGGCTAAGTCCCACAAGACTCACCCTCTTCAGATGTCGGTCACAAGTAACAGGTGGTCACTGGTGCTTCAGACCAAGTGGCTATAAAGTGGGGTTTCCATGAGCCCCCTGCCTTGGGTTCAATAATTTGCTAGAACCTCTCACAGACCTCGGGGAAACACTTTTACAACCATCCCCTCCCATACACTCAGCTGTGTCTTACAGCCCCCTACCACCCCAGCCTCTTCTTCTTCTTCTTCTTTTTTTTAAGATTTTATTTATTTATTTGACAGAGAGAGACACAGCGAAAGAGGGAACACAAGCAGGGGGAGTGGGAGAGGGAGAAGCAGGCTTCCCACTGAGCAGGGAGCCCGATCCGGGGCTGGATCCCAGGACCCTGGGATCATGACCTGAGCTGAAGGCAGATGCTTAGCGACTGGTGCTCCCCCAGCCTCTTCTTCTGGGGAGCTCTCAACCTGATGGAGAAAGTGACAGGACAAGCACAGAGGAGATGTGAGTTTTTAAAACTTAAAAGAATAAAAGGTTGCTGACCGTAGGGCTGATACCTCCCTGCTTTTTCTGTTCATGTTGAATTACTATACAGAAGCATGAATACTTTTGAATTGGCTGATCTTCCCCTGTAATTTTATTTCAGAACAGTAGCTTCTTAGAGGTCTCCATGGTACCCAGGGAAATGATATAGATGAACCCGAATACCACCCATTGGATACTGATACTATCTGTGCAAAAGATTACCCCTTGTCTGGATACGTGTGGAATGTTGGCTTCTTGTGTCACCCCTTTATTTGTTCATTCATTCTTCCATCCACTGAATATTTACGGGGTGTTGTCTATGTGCCAGGCACCATGCTCAGTGCTGGGGACAGCACAGTGAATAAGGAAGACAAAATACTGCTCTGAGGGCACTGACATTTTAGCGGGAAGAGGGACTCTAAACAAGTAAATACTGGGCATCTGGGTGGCTCAGTTGGTGAAGCATCTGCCTTCCGCTCAGGTCATGATCTCAGGGTCCTGGGATGGAGTTCCGCATGGGGCTCTCTGCTTATCAGGGAGTCTGCTCCTCCCTCTCCCTCTGCCCCTCCCGCACACTTGAGCACACGCCCGCACGTCTTCTCTCTCTTTCTCTCAAATAAATAAATAAAATCTTAAAAAAACCAAGTCAGTACTGTAGCATGTAGGATGGAAGATTGTAATACAAGCAGTGGAGGGGAAAGAAAGCAGCACAAGGGAGTGTTAGTGTCAGGGAAGACAGTGTGCCAGCACGGGTAGCCAGGGAACCCTGAGATGCCACAAATTGGTGACATTTGACCAGAGACCTGAGTGGAGTACGAGAGTGAGTCATGTGGCTACCTGCTGGAAAAGGAGGGATGGAGGGAACAGTAAATACAAAGATCTGAGGCCAAAATGTGTTGAAATTTGTTAAAAAAAAGTGGATGAGAAGGAAAAAGATAAGAATTTTCAGACCCATCTGTGCTTCCTCAATCTGTGGCTGATAAATCCAGTTTTTCCTTTCTACTTTATCTTGAGTTCTTTCAATTAAAAACCATAATACATCATTTCTGTCACAACAACTTGTGTAAAAAAAAGGAAAACATAAACCACAATTGCTTTTTAATTAGGATGGAATCTTGTTAAATGGAAGGCATTTTGGCTCTTGATTTGGATACACAAAATTGAGTGTGGTGCTGAGTTGGGGTGAAGGGCCTCAGGGGGGTGGTATTTTTTATGTAACAGAAAGAGGGAAATTTGGAGTTGGAAGTAAGCCACCCGGGAGGGGAGTTAGAAGAAAGTACAGGCATAGGAGGGAGGGATGAAGGCTCTGTAGGAGTGAAGTGGACTCTAAAAAATCCCCTGTGGTGGGAGGCTGGAGGAATTGAAGAATAAAGATTTTTAAATCTAAAATAATAGTTTCATGGTTTTCTCAATATTTTATTTTATTTGATGAACACTTCCTTAGCACTTAGTTAAGCATGGTTCTAAGTGCTGTTCAGGATATTTTTTTTGTCATACAAGTCAGATACTATAAAATTTACCCTTTGAAAGCATACAGTGCTTTGAAAGCATACAATTCAGTGGTTTTAGTATATTCAGAAGATTGTTCAACCATCACTGCTATCTACTTTCAGAACATTTTCATCACCCTGAAAAGAAACCTCATACTCATTAACAGTTGTTCCCCAGATGTGCAAAATATCTACTCATTTAAGATTCATTACAACTCTCTAAGTTAGTGACTATAATTATCCATCTCTTCCAGAGGAGAAACTGATTTCGGGATTCATAAGAGCTGGAATTTGGGTTTGAACCCAAGTCATCTGGCCTCGGAGGCAGTGACCTTAACCACTATTCTCCCCACCCCCCATAAGAATTAACTTATTCAGGGGCACCTGGTTCGCTCAGTCGGTTAAGCATCTGTCTTCGGCTCAGGTCATGATCTCAGCGTCTTGGTATCGAGCCCCAAGTCGGGCCCCTTGCTGAATGGGGAGTATGCTTTTCCCTCTCCCTCTGCCCCTCCTCCTGCCCATGTTATCTCTCTCTCTAAGTGATAAATAAAATCTTAAAAAGAGAACTTACTGATAACAAATGAAGGCATTTTTATATATCACAGGGGGAGGAGATTCAAAATGGCAAAACAACACTAGTCAGCAAACAAGAAAACAAATAAGCTTCTAAAATTTAACCACTATGTTTTGCTACCCCACTTCTCATCCTTGATTTTTAGTACAGATCTGTTTTATGTTACAGTTTTAAACTAGTCTTCCTCTACTTTTCTCCATCTCTGTAAATGCCACCTTCAACTACCTGGTTCCTCAAGTCAGACTTCAGAGTTGTTTTGATTTCTGTCTTCTCCTCATCCCTAACATCCAGTCCTTTCTCAAGTCTTGTGGACTGTATCTCCAGCCATCTTCAAAGTGTTCAGTTCTTCCCATTAGGGCGGCTACTACTTTAATACCAGCCACCACCACCTTTCTTCTGGATCCAGCTAATTAAATGTGCCATTCTGTCTTCTTCTATCTTTTTACAAATGCTTTTTACATCTGGAATGCTCTTTCTCTTTTGTCCACATGGTAAGTCCTTTCCTTACTTTCAAGACTTCTCTGAGGTCATCCTCTGGACATGCTTTTTGCCACAGCATGTCTGGGTCCAGCTGATTTCAGCACCGCGGTGGCGGACAGTTCACTGCAGGGGACTGCGAGCGCGGCTCTCCGCTGTGCGGCTTCCGGTGATTCTCCAG
>NC_138378.1:5921298-5941169 GCF_054177405.1 Leptonychotes weddellii
GATGGACTCTGAAAAACAAACTGAGGGTTCTAGAGGGGAGGGGAGTGGGAGGATGGGTTGGCCTGGTGGTGGGTATTGAGGAGGGCACGTTCTGCATGGAGCACTGGGTGTTGTGCACGAACAATGAATCATGGAACACTTCATCTAGAACTAATGATGTAATGTATGGGGATTAACATAAGAATTAAAAAAAAAAAAAAAAAGAGTCTGACTCTTGATTTCAGCTCAGGGTCATGATCTCAGGGTTGTGAGATCGAGCCCTGCGTCGGGCTCCATGCTCAGCACAGAGTCTGCTTGAAATTCTCTCTCCCTCTCCCTCTGCCCCTCCCGTTGCTCACACTTGATCTCCCTCTCAAATAAATAAATAAAATAAAATACTTTATAGAACTTCTTTCCATGATTCTCAAAATGTGGGTGCAGCCAGTGTGTTGGGTTTGTTTCTAAAGAGTGTGGAGACTGGCATGAAATTGAGAGTAGGATCTCTCTTGTTTATCTTACATCATCACCCACTGGAGACTGTTTAAAGAGCTAAGTCTCTCCCTGTGGGGGGGGCCCAGAAGCACACCTGGAATAAACAGCACTGCATGTCTTCACTGTCAATACAAGTCATGTGAAAATCTTAAGTTCAACAATATAGTCGTTTGGCTGAAAGGAAGGAGAAAATAAATTTTGTGGAATAAGTATAATTGCTGTGTCACCTCTACCTTTATTTTACTACTCAATCCCCAAACATTGCCAGCCCAGGGAGGGAACATCCAGACAAGCACAACAGTAATAAAATTTCATCCTCTGATAATTTGCCAACTTGGTCATATAAAACCTGAATTTTGGCTTTTATTATTGAATATTACTTTTATATGTGTTTATGGGTCTTCCTATGAAGGCAATCTCTTCCCCGGCGTATAGGGCAGAGCCTATATGAATTGGCAGTTATTAGCTTAATTTCTGAATTTTAAATATTGAGACACCCAGTCCCTGGATCCCACCAGTGTTGGTGAATCTGCACACAAACACACGGGGAAACAGCAAGCAAAGCCTGCCCTCTGAGGGACTCCAGTTTATGCGTAAGCCAGAGAAACCTCCAAAGACTGTGTAATTTTTTTTAGCTCTGATCCCTAAACCGGCTCATTGCCCCCTCTCTGCTTCATAACTGAACAGGGACACTGGGTCTTTGAACACCTGAGTAGGAAGCAGGGGGAACCTGAGGGCAGCCCGAGCATGAAGCTTGAGGAGGGAAAGCCGGTGGTCAGGGTGCAATCAAGAGCCCCTCGGCAGAGCTGAGAAATCACAACAAACACTGTGTGCCCCCCAAATCCAAACTATTTACCATCTGACCCTTTACAGAAAAAGTTTGCCGACCCGGACCTAGATCGTGGAAGACTTCGTAAACCCAGTTAAGGGACTAAGCCTAATCGTAAGAACAACCACAAGCTATTGAATGGATTTAAACAGATAACTGGCACAATTTTAAAAGTTACCCTGCAATATATGTTAAGAAAAAAAAGAAGAAGAAGAAGGTAGCGGGAGGGGAAGAATGAAGCGGGGGAAATCGGAGGGGTAGACGAATCATGAGAGACGATGGACTCTGAAAAACAAACTGAGGGTTCTAGAGGGGAGGGGGGTGGGAGGATGGGTTAGCATGGTGGTGGAGGAGGGCACGTTCTGCATGGAGCACTGGGTGTTATGCACAAACAATGAATCATGGAACACTTCATCTAGAACTAATGATGTAATGTATGGGGATTAACATAAGAATAAAAAAAAAAAGTCACCCTGCAAGGTAAAGGATGGAATAAGGAGGGAAAGAATGAAGAGGGGAAGTCCAGTTGGGGGGTTGTACCAATAATGAGGTAGAAACTTCGGGCAGCCTGGACTAGAGACTGCAAGGTTAAAGGAGCTGTTTTAATCCCAAATATAAAGGTTTTCGTTCCTGCACTGTGTTCAAGAACCACTAGATGGAGCCAAGTTACAGAGAGAAATAATTTCTCTGGCCCAATCTGTAAATTCTTATCTTAACAGTGTGCTCAGCCAGCCTTCCGGGAGCCTAAGAGCTGTACTTCAGTGGTCTAACCCTTTGGGTGCTTTCAAGAAGCAATTGCTTCCTATTAAGTTAAATTTATATCTATATTGTGTGTTTTTGACCAGAGCTATGAGCCAAGGGTATCATCTGAGAAAATGAAAGATGAACCATATTCACCCCTCCAATTAGATATGCAGCTGTACCCAACAGAATAATGGACAAAAGACGCAAACAGCCCCGCTGACTAAAGAAGAGATACAAAGATCAGTGAGCACACTCAAAACAACTGCTCAACTTCACTAGTAATCAAAGAAATGTTCAAGCAAAAATAAGATAGCCTGTAGGCCTAGCAAGGTTTTGCTTTTCCTAAATGATGATCCCAGCATTGGCAAGAACATGACAAAATGGGCACGGCTGATGGCAATGTAAATTGGTATATTTCCAAAGGGCAAGTTCTCAGTAAATATCCTGGATATTTGAATTGTGCATGCCCACTGACCAGTAAATCCACTTGTATAGATACCTAAAGAAAGAATCAAGACTGTGCACAAACATTTCCATCAAGGACGTCCACCATATTATTTATAAAACTGAAAGCAATCTAAGGGGCCAACGGCAAAGAACTCATTCATCGAGGTATGCCCACGCTTGTGTGAATCAACAAATAGTCCTTGAGCTCCTACACTGTGCTGGACACCGTGCTGAGTATTGAAGACACAGGGCTGAACACAATGGACCATGTCCTCGCTGTCCCAGAACAGAATTATTAAAGATGTTATTTTCAGAGACTATTTCATGAGCTGAGGAAATGTTCATGCTATCATAAGTCAAAGGAAAACAGGATTGGCGCCTGGGTGGCTCAGTTGGTTAAGCGACTGCCTTCAGCTCAGGTCACGATCCTGGAGTCCCGGGATCGAGTCCCGCATCGGGCTCCCTGCTCGGCAGGGAGTCTGCTTCTCCCTCTGACCCTCCCCCCTCTTATGCTCTCTCTATCTCATTCTCTCTCTCAAATAAATAAATAAAATCTTAAAAAAAAAAGGAAAACAGGATTGAAAAATGTGTATGCAACCCGCTGTGAATTTATTTAAATGTACACTATAAAAACAGCATGAACACTTTCATGTACGTAAGAAGTGCACACTTCATTTTTCATAAATCAACTTAATTTTACCTCTAAGCCCCAATCCTGCAGAGTTGTTAAAAGATTTGGCCTTGGGTCAGGCTCAGATCTTCCTTCTCTTAGCCCCCTAGGGTTTTGTTAAACAGGTTCTGGGTTTTACCCAGGACCCAGGTACTTTTGCTCATGTGTGCACAATGATTGATCCCCAAATACCCATCACCAAGGCCCTGTTGTTCTATCAGATCTGCTGCTCTGGGCTTTCTGTGAGGATCAGGAAAGATCACAAGTCTGGAAGAACCTCATCCACAATCCCCTTGGGCCACCCCCTAGGGCCTGCTACTCCAAGTGCAGTCTGGACCAGCAGCATGCCCATCACTTGGGTACAGCTAGATCAGAATCTGCATCTCCATCAGATCTCTAGGTGATTCTTGTGACTAGTACAGTTCTGGAAGCACCACCTGAAGAGGTCTGAACCATACTGGCCCCTTACTGCTAGGAGGAGCCCAGGTTGGGGCCTTTCCAGAACCCCTGTGGCTGGACAGTTACTCACTGGTCCAGAGAAGCTCTTCTTTATTTCCATCAATGAGCATCGATGTGTAATAAAGACGGCAGAGGGAGGAGTACAGGTAACGTCAGCCTGCTGTCCCGCCCCTTCCACGAGCTCCTCCCTATCGGGGAAGACCAGGGCCTGTACCTGCTTTAATAAAGGAAAAGCAGGAGAAATCTCATGGAGGGAACATAAATTCTAGTCACAAATATATCTCGTTTTTCATAAAACCAAGACTAAAAAGAAAATATCATAATTAAACTCTGGGTAATACCACTAGATCTTATTTTTAGTCTCTGCCTTCAACCTTTCTGTATTGTTTTTCCATGATGAATATAATTCAGTTTACAAGTGGGAAAAAATTAAACACTTGCTAATAGAGTATACTCCTGTAGATGAAACACATACGCAAAATGAACCTAGAAATGAGGTGAAAAATTGCACCACCCGGAGCAGGGCTGAGGAACAAATTTTTAGAGAGAGGGCACAGATCACCTGCATTTACTGAGAGGCTAGCCAGATTGCTCAAAAGGGTTCTCTCCTATCTTCTCGATGCATTGGAACTTATTCATTAAATCCTATTTCCTGTTAGGGTGTTTGGGCTTTTAAAGAAAAAAAGAGAGAGGTTACATGGTAACTGAATAGAGGGAGAAATCTGCCAGCTCATTCACGTCTCTCCTTTCAAAAATAATGCACAAATTACAGGCGATTCCAAATAAAATTAGGTTGTTGTTTCAATGGGCTGTTAGCATGAATTACTGAGACAACTGGCTACTGAGAACAAAAATGCCCACTACCAACGGCAAGCCCATGTTGCTGAGTTCGTGGGCTTTAACAAAACACATTTAGGGCTGGTGTCTCACTGAGGTCAACCTAAGGTACTAACAGGACGTTAGATGGATTTTTCCTATTTCCTGCAGCTTTTCCCATAGGCAGAGTGTCCCAAGAGGGTCCGACTCAGTTTTCTGAGACCCACCGCTCATCTATGTGTCAGAACTCTGTCCAGGGAAGAGTTGAAGGAGGAGATCCAGTTAAAAGGATAAGCAGGGAAGCAGACACACACCGCTGTTTATTTCAAGAAGTTGGCAGAGACGAAAGCAAGTCACGGTGCCCTTCGGCCAACTCATCCTTCCTGTGCAAGTCACTGGTGAGTAAATCAAATGGGGCTCTCTGGAAAACCCTCACTAAGCCACCTTCCTCTCAAGAACAATGGCATTTATGAAGTATGCACTTCAATCTTACTTTTTTTCAAAGAACGAGCTCCTAGTTTCGATGATCTGTTCTACTGTTCTTTTGGTTTCTATTTCATTGATTTCTGCTCTAATCTTTATTATTTCTCTTTCCCTGCTGGATTTAGGCTTTATTTGCTGTTCTTTCTCCACCTCCTTTAGGTGTAAGGTTAGGCTGTGTATTTGAGACTTTTCTTGTTTCTTGAGAAAGGCTTGTATTGCTATATACTTTCCTCTCAGGACTGCCTTTGCTGCATCCCACAGGTTTTGAAGAGTGTGTTTTGATTCTCATTTGCTTCCATGAATTTTTTAAATTCTTCTTTCATTTCCTGGTTGACTCATTCATTCTTTAGTAGGATGCTCTTTAATGGACATCAAAAGAAAGCTGGGGTAGCAACTCTTCAGACAAATTAGATTTGAAACCAAAGACTAATAAGAGATGAAGAGGGATACTATATCATAATTAAAGGGTCTATCCACCAGAAGATCTAACAACTGTAAATATCGTATGCCCCTAACATGGAGGCAGCCAATTATATAAACCAAGTAATAACAAAATTAAAGAAGCATGTTGATAATAATACAGTAATAGTAGGGGACTTTAACACCCCACTCACAGCAATGGACAGATCATCTAAGCAGAAGATCAACAAGGAAACTAGGGCTTTGGATGACACACTGGACCAGATGGACTTCACAGATATATTCAAAGCATTTCATCCTAAAGCAACAGAAAACACATTCTTCTCAAGTGCACGTGGAACATTCTCCAGAATATATGACATACTGGGTCCCAAATCAGGTCTCAACCAGTACCAAAAGGTTGGGATGATTCCCTGCATATTCTCAGACCACAATGCTTAATGTTTAAAACTTGAACTCAGTCACAAGAGAAAATTTGGAAGGAACACAAATATATGGAGGCTGAGTATGTACTTCAAAGAGAGCTTTATACTTGTAGGCACTAAGGGAGCTCAGATTCTGGCACAGGGCGATGAACATGGAGACAGGAATCCCAGAGTCCACGTTCACCTAAAGCATCACCGGGTGTTAAAGAATCATTTGTTTAAAAAGTAAAACCATGATTTTCACACAAATATAAAGTGAATGTGTGTCAAAAACTCATGCATGAATGGAGGAACCAGGAAGACGTTAGCACTATTTCAAAAGAAAACATGAAGAACACACCCACGTAGAGGCAGCCAGGAATGCTGAGCTGAATTTAGGGCGCAGTGTAGAAAGTCGATTATCCCGGGGGCACCAATCACTTGTATTCCACTGGACAAAACTCATTTGCATTTATCTCAACTCTCTACAACCTGCAGAGTTATAAAATAGACAAGGCAAGGCACACAGAACCAGGAAGATGCACCAGACAGAAATTCCAGTCTTTCTCTTTTTTTGGTCGATTCCAGAATCTTTCCATCCTTCACACATTTTCCTTTCCCAGTTTACCGAATAAGCTGAATTCCACAGGGCGGGAGGCAAGAAAGCAAATGTACTCTCCTCCACGCCTTACATTCCTTCCGTTGACAGAGTTCTCTCGGCCCCTAGTGAAGCTGCAAGCAGATGCCAAAGCCCTTCCTGTCCCTCTTGGGTTATTAAAAACCCCAGCTCTGTCCAAATTCCAAATAATCCTGTAAGCTACTGGAAATGTCTCCTCTCTCGGCGGGGTCCGCCGGCTGCTTGGAAGCCTATGGTCAGGGGAAAGGAAACGGCTTGACTCAGCGCCTCGCTGTTGGCTCAGCTAGCTTTCCCCACACTCGCCGAAGGGCAGAGATCTCTCACAGGATTAGGAGTGTATTCCGGCCTGGGCGCCGGCTGCCAGAGGCCGCCTCTAGGGACTGAGTCTGTCACTCACAGACGGGGCTCTTCGGAGACGCCCTGCCCCCATTCCACCTGTCAATGGGGGGGCTCTCCCCCGCACTGCCCTCCGCTGCACCCTTCGGCAGACCACACAGCTCTCCTCCTGCGCTTTAAGGGACTCTGTGGTCCTCCCCTTTGTAGAGTCACCTCACCACCCACCCCGTCAAGTGATCCTCTTGGCCAAAGTCCATCTCAAGTTCATCCCGTGTATCTCACTTCCATGGGATACACCAGAGGTTTTCAACAGGGCAATTCTGCCCCTGCGAAACAGTTGGCAATGCCTGGGGACATTTTTGGTTGTCACAAAGAGGAGGAGGGATGCTGAAATTTAGTAGGTGCAGGCCAGGGATGCCGCTCAACATCCTACAATGTACGGGACAGGCCCCCTTCGTGCAGGGGCGCGTGCGCACACACACACACACACGGAATTATCAGCCACAAGAGTCCACAGTGCTGAGACTGAGAAACTCTGGGCCAAGCCGATGAGGGGCAGGAAACACAACCCTTCCCACCTCCCAGCACAGGTCCCGGCCCAACCTCCACCCCACCACTCAGAGCCATACAGGATTCAGACCCCAGTCCTTGTGACCTTCAGACTCCTGGAGACTTGTGTCAGTCTCCCAAAATGCTTCCCTTGACCTGAGGTAAGACTGAAGCACAGGGACCCTCTCCAAACTCATCCTCCCCGGGGATTCTCTTGCTCAGGGAGGGGAGGGAGGCGGGTGCCTGGTGGCTGCAGGAGGAACACCGTGCCATTTCTGAGGTGATCCAAGCATCCGGCCCTGTCCTCAGAGCCTCTGGTGGAACGCAACAAAACAGAAAATCGCATTTAACACTGTTGCTAACATGCTGTTATCGGCAGAACTGTGTCCCCCCCACCCACCCAAATTCATGTGTTGAAGCCCTAACCTCCAGAATGTGGCTGTATTTGGTGGTAAGGCCTGGAAAAAAGTGATCAAGTTAAACTGAGGCCGTGAGGCCGGGATCTAACAGTGCGACTGGTGTCCTTCCGGGAGGAGGAGGTTTGGACACACACAGAGGGAAGACCATGTGTGGACGAGGCGAGAAGGCGGCCATCTGCAAGGCAGGGAGAGAGGCCTCAGGAGAAACGGAACCTGCCCACACCTTGATCTCAGACTTCCAGCCTCCAGACCTGTGAGGAAATAAACATCTGTTGTGTACGCTCCCCAAGCCTGTGGCGTTTGCTATGGAAGCCCAAGCAAACCAATGCAAGTGTATATTGGCCCCACCTCCGATCTTTACTGGGAAAGGGCATAGTGTAATACCTAAGTAAAACATAAATAAGTAGCCCTCGGGGCTGGTACGAGAACTCCATCACCATCCGAGCAACGCACGGCTGGTTTCCTACTTTGTTGTTCTGCCAACCTCCACACCCAAGCTTCCAACCTGTGGTCCGAGAGGGTTTCGGGAGCTCCCACCATCCTGTCCTCACTCCTGTCCCCAAGAAGGAGAAAAAAGGGAAGGGGAGAGGCATTTCTCTCAAGGGTCAGCGTGGAGGTTGGACAGAACCTCCATTTTTGTGCTGTTGGCGAGAATATAGTCCTGTGACTCTGGTCGTTGCCAGGCCAGAGAACATCTTTAGCTGGAAGCCGGGCATCCAACCACAAAGCCTCCTGCCCTGTAAGCAGGGAGAATGGTACAGGACAGCCCGGAAGCAGTGACATTGCATCAGAGTTTGCTAGAGCTAAGAAATGGCAGAGCGGATTACAGTTTCAAACATCCTGGGGCACCTGGCAGGCTCAGTCAGAAGTGTATGTGGCTCTTGATCTCAGGGTCATGAGTTCAAGCCCCACGTTAGGGGGAGAGATTACTAAATAAATAAATGTTAAAAAAAAAAAAAAAAGATTTCAAATATCTTAACAATCCATTGGATTATCCACAATCCATCAATGGATAAATGGATAAAGAGGATGTGGTATACATATACAAGGGAGTATTACTCAGTCTTAAAAAGGAAGGAGATCAGGTGCCTGGGTGGCTCAGTCAGTTAAGTGTCTGCCTTCAGGTCATGATCCCGGGGTCCTGGGATCGAGCCTCACATCGGGCTCCCTGCTCAGCGGGGAGTCTGCTTCTCCCCACTGCTTGTGCACTCCCCCTCCCCGGTGTCAAATAAATAAAATTTTTTAAAAAAGGAACGAAATCTTACCTTTTGCAACAATATGAACGGACCTTTGTGGCATTATACTAAGTGATGTAAGTCAGATGGAGAAAGACAAATACTGTATGATCTCATTTATATGTGGAATCTTAAAAACAAAAATAGAAACAGAACAGACTGGTGGTTGCTGGAGGCAGGGAGTGGGAGGTGGGGGCAATGGGCAGAGGAGGTCAAAAGGTACAAACGTCCAGTTATTAAGTAAGTTCTGGGGATGTGATGGACAGCTCGGTGACTACAGCTGCCAATACTGTGTTGTATATTTGAAAGTTGCTAAGAGAGGAGATCTTTGAAGTTCTCACAAGGAAAAAAAAAAATGCGTAATGATGTGAGGTGAGGTGATGAGTGTTCGCTAAACTTACTGTGGTTATCATTTCACTATATATGCATGCATCACACCATTACACTGTGCACCTTAAACCTCTACAATGCTACAAGTCAGTTATGGATCGGTTGAGGTTCTGTGTTTGCAAGTTCTTCTCTCCCACTTAACTGGGTGTTCTTAAAGCTTCGAATTTCTGTTTTCATTCACTGGCGCCCCTGCCAGTGCCCAGCAGTGCTCCAGGTTCATTAAGATGAAACATCCTCCATCACTCATGGAATTCACACAGTTTTTGAGCACCTGCTATATGTAGAGCTTAAAATCTCCCCACCCTCTGTCATTTCAAACGCACTTTCCTTGGACAACATTCCCAAGCGTCAGAAGCCCACTTCATGGGCGCCTGGGTGGCTCAGTTGGTTAAGCGACTGCCTTCGGCTCAGGTCATGATCCTAGGGTCCCTGGATCGAGTCCCGCATCGGGCTCCCTGCTCGGCAGGGAGTCTGCTTCTCCCTCTGACCCTCCCCCCTCTCATGTGCTCTCTCTCATTCTCTCTCTCTCAAATAAATAAATAAAATCTTTAAAAAAAAAGAAGCCCACTTCATGAAGTCAGAAGAGTTTTCGTGGAAGAAAACACATTCTCGAGTACAGACATCAAGATCAGAGCTGCAGCTGCATTCTCTTGGTCTCGGGATCAGCGAGGATGACATTTTACAGAGGGAGACAGATGGTGGCTTTTTTAAAAAATGGAAAGATTCTCACTCTTGGGAAAGTCCAGATGCAGCCAGTCCACGGCTGGTAAGGTGGTTCCGTGCCAGGAAGTCCTCAGGGACCCATGTTCTTTCCAGATTACCCCTGGACTGTAGCCCTAGTCCTCACGGTCCAAGATGTTGGCTGGAGCTCCAGCCATCACAGTTATTTCCAAGGAGCAGGAAGGAAGAAAGAACAAAGGGCAGTGGTTGAAGTAGCCGCATCCTCTTGAAGCCCCTGCAGTCAGAAGCATTCTCCAGGCTTGGAGGAGCCTTGTCTGCTGCTCTTCAACAATTTGGCAGTCTGTGGAGACTGCAGATAAAGGGGCCAGGATATGATGAATAAGAGGGAGTAGCGAAGCCAGCAAAAGCAAAAAGAAAAATCCCAGGAAGTCGATGGTTCACTGGAGAGTGTGAATCATTCTTCTCATGAGCTTTTTCTCAAAGGCGAAAGTTTCAATCTCCTTGAGTTTCAATTATAGCGAATCCCATGCCAAAGGAGTATTTGATCCAAGGAAAGGCTGAGCCAGTAAATTACCACCAGGACATCTGGAAAATCAGCAAATCGAAGAGAAACCACAACATCTTTGGGGAACTATAGGGACCAGCTCCTTGCTTTATAGTTTGGGAAACTACTTATTATCACCAGGAATTTCTGGGTCAGATGACCTCACCCAACACCAGATGATCTGACTGTGTGATAAACTCTGAGGGACCAAAAATAATTCTGTGCCTGTCCCAGGGTTTCTCGACCTGGGTCCCACGGACTCTTGCAGATGGACAATCCTCTGTTGTGGGTGCATGTGTGTGCGCTGTGGGGTGGTGAGCAGCATCCCTGGACCCTACTCACTCGATGTCAGTAGCACTTCCAGTTGTGACAACCAAAAATGTCTCCAGACATTGGCAAACGTCCCCTGAGGGCAAAATAGTCTCCAGGTGTGAACAACCAGTCTTGATCTTCTTTTAGAAATTTGAAACAGAAACTGAGAGCTGATAACTATGGATCTGGATTTCCTTCAGAGACCGCTGTATTTTTTTCGGTTTAATATTTTCACCCCTTTGTTCATTCATTCATTCAGTGACATTGGGACTCAGGAGTGGCCAAGGCAGAGAAGGTCTCCGGCCTCACAGAGCTTCCATGCCTGGCAGTCTGCCTGCACTGGGCCTCCATAAGCCCCATATAAGGATTGTCACACTACTATAATATTCACTTGACAGAGAAAATAACTGAGGCTCAGCAAGGTCAAGTCACTTGCCCAAGGACACACAGCAAGGAAATGTCCGGCTGCAGGAATTTGAACTCATATGATCTGAGCCCAGAACCTGCACTTTTAGCCATTAATTTAGTATCAACACACCAAGCATCATGTTCACTGCTTAACATTATTATCTCAAACCTGAGAGGCAGGGATGATTGGCCCCATTTTATGGATAAAGAATCTGAGGCTCGGGCGCCTGGGTGGCTCAGTTGGTTAAGCGACCGCCTTCGGCTCAGGTCATGATCCTGGAGTCCCGGGATCGAGTCCCGCATCAGGCTACCTGCTCAGCAGGGAGTCTGCTTCTCCCTCTCCCGCTCCCCCCTCTTGTGCTCTTTCTCTCTCTCACTCTCTCAAATAAATAAATAAAATCTTTAAAAAAAAAAAAAAGAGGGCGCCTGGGTGGCTCAGTTGGTTAAGCAACTGCCTTCAGCTCAGGTCATGATCCCAGAGTCCTGGGATCAAGTCCCGCATCGGGCTCCCTGCTCGGCAGGGAGCCTGCTTCTCCCTCTCCCACTCCCCCTGCTTGTGTTCCCTCTCTCGCTGTGTCTCTCTCTGTCAAATAAATAAATAAAATCTTAAAAAAAAAAAAAAAAAGAATCTGAGGCTCTAAGGTGAAGCCTGGCTCCAAGCCCCGCTCAGCTCTTTCCACCCCGCTGCCTGGCCTCTGAGTAAAGCAAGCTACTGTCAGACTCAAGGTGTCTATTCGCACTTCAGTTTATAAAAAGGAGGTTGGGTACAGCGAAGTACGTCTGCCTGTTCATACTAGCTTGGAGTCTGTGGCTTAGGTCATTTCAGGATTCTGTTTTTTACCAATTTGGCTGTACTGTCAGAGTTCTCAGGCGGCTGAGTAAAACTAGCCTGGCTAAGTTTTAAGAGGCTAAGTGGAAGAAAATACCCCACTTACCACAGCAGCAGCAGCACAAAAAATATGAGACGTATAGATAAATTTAAGAAACATATAGAAAAAAATTTAACTTTATTAAGACGTAAAAGAAAAAACAGTAAGGAATATTCTTTTTAGATAGGAAGTCTCAACATTAGGAAGATGTCCACCCTCCTTAAATTCATCTACAGAATCATCTAAGACAAAAGGTTCTTCTTACCAAAGGCTACCCCTGCAAGTGATGGGCATTCACAGAAAGCAGTGACGTCTGACAGAGATAACCACATTTATTGACAGATTGCTATGTTCCAGACACTTCAGCTGGGTCCCACCATTATCCCCACTTTTCAGATGATGAAACTGGACTTTAAGTATCTTGGTGAAGATCCCCCAGGCGACACAAGGTGGAGCCAGAACTGGAACCCAGGTGGTATTCATCACAGCCCCCATCCTTAAACATTACACAATCCTGACATCCTCTTCTGCCCCCAAAGTAGGATGTGGTCTTTAAAAAGAGAATCTTGGTCATCTCGAAGAAGTGACATTAGAGACAAGAAAGACGTACCTTTTTTTTTTTTTTAAAGATTTTATTTATTTATTTGACAGAGAGAGACACAGCGAGAGAGGGAACACAAGCAGGGGGAGTGGGAGAGGGAGAAGCAGGCTTCCCGCGGAGCAGGGAGCCCGATGTGGGGCTCGATCCCAGGACCCTGGGATCATGACCTGGGCCGAAGGCAGACGCTTAACGACTGAGCCACCCAGGTGCCCCAAAGACGTACCTTTGAATATCACTCCTCAAAAGAGGCTATAATGGGTGGAGAGAACCCCTTGGTTTTAGGATGTGGTGTGTTTACACACCATTTTATTGTATCCCTCTGTTAAAACACTTGTGATGCTATTCTGTAGCTAAGAGTCTGCACACCTCATCAGACTCAGCCCCTTGAAGGCAGGGACCGTACCAATAAGGATGCTTTTGGCAACAAATAACAAAATAGCCTACTCATAGTGGCTTAGACAACAACAACAACAAAAGCAGTTAATTATGCAACCTAACAAACATCTGTAGGCCCAGCGGTTCAGTGACAGTGCATCAACCGTGTCTCTCTCCCCGCTCAAGACCGCATCGTGGCCGCCTTAGCTCCAACTACTGGCTCTTCACCAAAATCCATCTCAGGCAGAAAGCAAGTTAGGAGGGGCAAAAAGTGTATCTTCTTACATGCTTTTCTCTTTTCAAGCAGGAAACTAATCACCAGAAACCCCTAGACAACTTCCCCTTATTACTCCTGGGCTAGAACCAGGTCACACGCCCATATCTCAGCCATTCGTCAAGAAAGAGCAGTGTGATTGCCATGACAAGCTGAGGCCAATCATGATTTAGATCCTGGGACGAGGTGCACGGCCACCAACACAAAGTCTGGGTGCTGCTGCCAGGAGCAAGAGGGAAAGCTGTGGGTAGGCAACCAACAAGGAATGTCCCAGTGACGTGGCTGTCATTTCATGTCCAGTATCTCTCATGGTGCCCGACACACACTGAGTAAATGTCTGCTGAATGAATGAGAGACTGCATTAGTGAGCTCGCACTGCCACAGCAAAATACCATAGCGTGGGTGACTTAAACAACAGAAGTTTCTTTTCTCACAGTTCTGGAGGCAAGAAGTCCGAGATCAGCTGCCAGCACGGTGGGGTTCTGGTGACAGCCCTCTTTCTTGGTTGCTGATGACCACTTTCTTGCTGTGTCCTCACACGGTGGGGACAGAAAGAGAGAGCGAGACCTTCCTCTTCTGAGGCTGCAGTCTTACAGGATTAGGGCTCCACCCTTATGAGTGCATTTAACCGAATTACCTCCTAGAGCCTCTACCTCCAAATGTAGTCACATCGCAGTGAGGGTGTCAACATACGAATTTTGGAAGGACCCAATTCAGTTCATAGCAGAGACCAAAGAATATAGGGAACCAAATGAAGGAGCCAGTGAATGAATGAATGACCAAATAAATGAACAGAGGCAAGGGTTTCGTTAGATACTATTTCAGGACACATGAAGTCAATAGTTTGCAATTCGATATAGGGCCAAAATATGTGCTTTGTCACTGAGGTTTGACTTCTGGACACCCTCCTGGAAATGTACTTTCTCCCTTTCAGAATGTGAATGAACAGCACTGGGCGTTAGGTCACACTCAACTTGCGACCCATTACCAAGCAAAACATGCCACTGATCCCCAAAAGGAAAGAAGCTGATGAGCGTGGATGAGTGGAGACGCACCAGAGAAGCGAAAGTTCGGGGCCAGCATTCTGCAGATGCTAGCCGTGGGCGACACTGGCAGGACAGGCCAGCTGGCTGGAACTGCATCCACAATCACTCATGGCTCTGCGTCATCAGCAGCACACGCAGAAGGCAACCCCTGGGCTGGACATTAAGTCAGGCCCATTCCACTGCAGCTGCCACAGGAGGGACTCACCATCAGGCAAATCTCAATTCTCAGAAAAGTATGAGCATGTCTAAGGCAAAACCAAGAAGCCCACTTTTCTTTTTTTGAAAGAAATGTTTCCTATAAAAGCCTTAGCTTTAAAAAAAAAAAAAAAAAAAGCCATTCCTACCAAGGAAAACACTCATGTTACCATGGCTCAGATCATATACACAGAGCTATTTTCTCCTTCTGCTTCAGGGAGGAAGGTTCCAATGCAAAAAAGTCAACCCAACCATCCTTGGAGCACTTAATGTCCCTCTGTCCCCTTCCACTTCAGATGATTCCATAGCTATTTTCATCAACCAATGTTCCTTTAAATTATGAGGTCAGTGAAATGAGAACATCTTCATGGTCAACCTCATGGAACTCTGAAGGATACTAACGGTTGTGATTTTTATATCTTACTCAATGAGAGAACTTCCCATGGCTGGGTCCACCATTTATTTACTAAATCCTTCCATGGAATAAAGCAAGCCAAAGGAACAGGGGAACGCTGAGGAATCATGTCAAATGGTCAGAACTAATTCCTCCAGCCTGGTCACAACCATTCTGTCTTGGCAGCATCTGTCATGCTCTATCATATTTATTATGTGTCCATCTCTCCATCTCTCCCAGCCCCAGACACTACTTCTTGGCTCCTCAGGAGCAGAGTCCACGAGGATTAACATTCTACCAACAAAAAAAGGATGCCCTGGGCAGGCGGATGGCCAAGACACTGGTGCTGTGTTGGAATTACACAATACACACATTTAACACGTGCAAGCTCAACTCCACGTGTTCTGTATTGTTCTGCAGAGGGAGGGAGATCCTAGCCCATGCAACATTCAGCAGGTATAAGCCCGGGTACTCCGGTGCTCAGGAGATGAAAGACATGAATTTACTGTTCCCTCTATTGGTTTCCGTTCCTGTGGCTTCTCCTGGCATGAGCAGCTCACTGGGGTCTGAGAGGGTAGCTTGGACGCCTCCTAATTTTCTCTTCATATCTGGCTTTAGAACTTGACCGCTGGGAGAGCAGCTCGGCCTGAGCAGACCTGACTGACAGAAACGGATGGAGGTGTGTGTGACCTCATGCACTCGCATTATCTAGATGCCACGGACAAGGGCTGTGGCGGATGCTCGTGTGCTGCCCAGTCCCCCTCCAGGACTGAGACCCTTCCCCTGGCTGCAGAGTGCAGTGGCCAACAGCCATCAGCTGAGTCCTTCTCGAGGCTTGCTTGTCTTCATCTGAGAGAGACCAAGGTCGACCTAGGTCGACCAAGGGGGCGGAGGAATTCCACACCGGTTAACGGTCAATGCCGGAGTGTGGCCCGGGCCCCTCGCCCCAAGCCGGTGCAGCTCTGCGGGGCCTGCCAGCTCCAGGGCTGCTGTCGGTCCGGCTGGGAACAGTCATCCCTCTGTCCCAGTCCCCTCCCCAGCTCACTGCCCCATACAGGTGCATTTCCTGCGTGCCCAGGCCCATCCCCGAGAACACAGTGACAACAGGACTCCATGGGAAAGCCCAGTTCTAGAGAACGGGAGAGACTGGCCACACCCTGGAGACATGGCCCCTCCCTGGCCTTGCACAACAAGGGAGAAGCCAAGAAAGGGAAATCAGAGCACACCCTCGAGTGCGAGTCATTCGAGGCTGGACAGCAGCTTCAGCGAGGACTTTCCTTAAAATGAAGGAGAAGCACTTTCCAACAAGCACTTCCCAGTCTGGGAATGTCCTCCCAGGAGCTGAACCATCTTGTGCCTCCAGAGCCTTTCCTTCCTCTGGGGACCCGTGGGCTTGGGGCCTGGCACAGGGAGGGAAGTGCCGCCCTAGGAGGGCGGTCTTGCCGATGTTCTGGGACGCGTGCCTGACACCTGGCACTGTACAAAACCACCACGCTGTGTGGACCTTTCATCCAGCCTCAGCCTCTGGCTGACAGCAGGTGTCTGCCTGAAGTACCAGCCTCCTACAGAATGAGAAGGGGGCCACAGGTGACAGATGCTGCCCTCCAATCCAGCACACATGCGCCAGCAGGAGCGACACGCGCCATACTCTGCAGGTCTTGCCACCAGCAGCAGCTCCCTCTCCTCTCAGCATCCAGCACCAGTGGTTTGACTTCTGTTCCCCTAAACAGGGAGAGCAAAGCTGTCCGAGGACCGTCCTAATTCAGCTCTGGACTCACAGCACACAGCAGGCCCAGCTGCTTCTGTGGAAGCGGGAGGAGGCGCCTGGAAAATCAGGACGCAGAGCAGACAGGTGTCAATACTGAGAAGCGTGCTCGTGGGCCAAGTCCAAGGCTCCTAGAGAAACGTGCTGGGGTTGCAAGTCTGGTTCCTTCCACGGGGATTCTGTAGCCCTTCCCAGCTCTTCTGTAAAATGCAGTGAATAGAACACTGCCCCATGGGGTCACTGTGAGGCAGGGGCCAGGCTGAGATGAGAAGAGCCTGAGAGCGAGCACCACTTTAAACCTGGCCCCCCAGAGACACACCAGCCTCACCCCAGTTCCAGCCGGGCTGCCAAGGCTGAAGGAGGAAACACGTGTATGACATGCACTCAGGAGCCTGGGCTCTAGGGCACGGCCACATGCAGGTCCCAGGCCCCCACCACCGCTGCCACCCCGGAGAAGTACCGGGCCTCTATGGCTCACCAACCTCATTTCAGCTTCTAGAGGCCCCCACTGTCCCCAGCTCAACGGGCCCCTTTGTCCTCGGCAGCTGCAGATCCAGCCTCGTCTCCACGCCTGCATCCTTTTCAGGGTAGCAGGGCAAGGCTATCTACCTGTAAGGATTAGATAAGGCCCATCTGGATAATCTGGGATCATCCCCTATCTCAAGGTCCACTGTATTAAACAACTCTGCAAAGTCTCTTTCGCCATGCAAAGTCACATATTCACAGGCTCAGGGATTGGGACGCAGACATCTTTGGGGAGGGGACATTTTGCTGACTGCACACACAGAAAGATGTTTTTAGTGTATCAGCATTGATCTGGCTCTAAAAAGACAACAGGTCTGGCTACTTATTTAGCTGATCCTACATGAAGTGCCTGCAGTGCTGTAACTGCATACGCCAGAGAACCGATCAGACAGAGTCCCTGCCTCCACAGAGTTTACAGCCTAGTCCGGCAGCTCCCAAAGTGTGGTCCTCAGACAGCATCATCAGGATCCTCTGGGAACTTGAGAGAAAGACCAATTCTTGGACCCCATTCCAGGCCTGCTGAGTCAGAAACTGGGGGGAGCGGGGACAGGGAGGATTTGTGTCCTAACAAGACTTCCAGGCAATTCTAACACATGCTGAAGTTTGAGAATCACTTTTTGTGGGGGCGGGGGGGGGGTCTAGTAAGCCTCTATCTCAGGGGCTAGCAAACATTTTCTATAAAGGGCCAGACAGTAAATAGTTTAGACTTTGCAGGCCATTCATGTCATAACCACTCAACTTTGCCATTCAAGTGCAAGGGCAGACATGACCGTACATAAATAAATAGGTCTAGCTGTATCCCAATAAAACTTGATTCATAAAAACAAGTGGTGGGCCATAGTTTACCAGTCTCTGCTCTATCTAAAGGAAATGAGTTTCCCAGGCTCTAGGGGGAAGACTATCTTTAAGGATAAAGATTTTATTAGGCTTTCACAGAATCAGGTGCCCCCCTCCCAACCATTCTGCTTCCTCTTTTCTGATTCCTAACTCATCAAGAAGCCTCCAGATAATAGTTTACATTTCCAGGAATTCCAGAAAGAGGGTACCCTCTATACACAACACTCAAGTATTCTGGTCTCAGAAAAAGGGGTCTCATCATTATAAATGAATACATTAATCTGGAGTTAGCATGAGTCGGTCACCAAAGAACTGCGCATCTATGGGTGTGCTAAGAACACTCACTGAAGAGTCTGAGACACTGGTTAATAGGAATGTGATAAATGGGACAGTGGCCTCCAAAGATGTCCACTCCTAATCCCTAGACCCTGTGAATATCTGACCTTACATGGCCAAAGGGACTCTGCCGATGTGATTAAGGTCATGGGTCTTTAATGGAGCAACTATCCGGCACATCTTGATGGACCCAATGTCATCACAAGGGCCCTTATGTGAGGGTGGCAGGAGGGTCAGAGTTGGAAAAGGAGATGCAATAGAAACAGAGGTCAGAGTCAGAGATTTTGATTCTAACTGCTGGCTTTGAGACTAAAGGAAGGATCCATGAGCCAAGAGAAGCAGCTGGCCTCTGGAAGCTGAAATATGCAGGGAAACAGATTCTCTCCTAGAGACTCCAGGAAGAATGCAGCCCTGCCAACCTCCAGAACTATGAGAGAATAAGTTTCTCTTGTTTTAAGCCGCTAAATTTGTGGTAATCTGTTACACCACCTAAGAAACTACTACAGACCATGACACGGGGATGCCAAAAGCATAATGTGCATGGTTCTATTCCCTAGTTCCATATCAGTGCAGGCTTTGCTAATCAATCCCAGCAGTCTTTGTCCGAGTTGATGAAGCCTTGGGATTTCTTCCCACCCAGATCTCCAAATGGCCAATACCTACTGACCCAAATTGGCATGCAAGAATGGGTCAGATTCTTGAATATAAATAACAAAACCCACTCTGTCCAATTTAAACAGAAAGGGGATGTATTAAAGACTTTAGGTGGCTCACAGACTCTCTAGGAAGGTCAGAAAATTAGGCCCAAATCACCCTTTTGGACAGCCCCAGTGTGGAGCCTTTGGCCACCATCACTGGTCACACACTGGAAGCACTGATACGAACACAACAGCTGGGACATCTGCTGTCTAGGTGCAGCATGCTCCTCCCCAGCTATCATAAGAGTGAAGTCCACACTGGGCTTGTTCCTTACAGCACCACTTCCCAGTCCAAGTCTAAAAATGGCTAGCTCTCTCTCCCTGCTGTTCAAAGTCAAGTCTGTGGATCAGCTGCATTGTTATCACCCAGACCTACTGAACCAGAATCTGCATTTTGTCAAGATCCCTGGGTGATCCAGATGCCCAGCTACAGGTGGAAAGCCCTGTTCTGCACCACCCCACCCTGGCCTGAGACAACTCAATGGTGCAGACCCTACAGTCATAACATCACCAGTGTAATGACTCCAAGAAACACAACACTCAAAACAGAGGACCCAAGTGTTAAGCAAGCCAAGGGAACAAGGGAAGCTGGGGAAAGTTAGGAGCACTCCATTTTGTGATTAATGAAGGAAATACAATAAAGTGCTAAGATGTTTTGGTTTTTTTTTTTTAATTTTATTTTATTATGTTAGTCACCATACA
>NC_138378.1:5941669-5960097 GCF_054177405.1 Leptonychotes weddellii
GATCTGTCCATTTCAGTGAGGGGGGTGTTAAAGTCCCCCACTATTATTGTATTGTTGTCGATGTGTTTCTTTGCTTTTGTTATTAATTGCCTTATATAATTGGCTGCTCCCATGTTAGGGGCATAGATATTTACAATTGTTAGATCTTCTTGTTGGATAGATCCTTTAAGTAGGATATAGTGTCCTTCCTCATCTCTTATTACAGTCTTTGGTTTGAAATCTAATTTGTCTGATATAGAGAGACAGAGATTTCTGATGACATCATTTCAGTGTCTAGATGTAGCAGGGCCTGAACTCATTCCTCCCTCTTTTTTTTTTCTTAAGCCAGTGTGAGATGAATTTTTGTTGCTTGCAATTGTAAGAGTCTTGACTCTGCTCATGTTTGGAATAAATAGAAGTCATCAGAATTTTATTTTATTTATTTTTAAAGATTTTATTTTTTTAATTTTTTTTTTAAGGATTTTATTTATTTATTTGTGAGAGAGAATGAGAGACAGAGAGCACGAGAGGGAGGAGGGTCAGAGGGAGAAGCAGACTCCCTGCCGAGCAGGGAGCCCGATGCGGGACTCAATCCCGGGACTCCAGGATCATGACCTGAGCTGAAGGCAGTCGCTTAACCAACTGAGCCACCCAGGCGCCCTATTTTTAAAGATTTTATTTATTTATTTGAGAGAGAGAGAACGAGAGACAGAGCACAGGACAGGGAGGAGGGTCAGAGGGAGGAGAAGCAGACTCCCCGCTGAGCAGGGAGCCCGATGCGGGACTTGATCCTGGGACTCCAGGATCATGACCTGAGCCGAAGGCAGACGCTTAACCATCTGAGCCACCCAGGTGCCCCTATTTTATTTATTTTTTAAAAGATTTTATTTATTTATTTGATAGAGTGAGACAGCACAAGCAAGGGGAGCAGTAGAAGGAGAGGGAGAAGCAGGCTCCCCGCTGAGCAGAGAGCCTGACACGGGGCTTGATCCCAGGACCCTGGGATCATGACCCGAGCCGAAGGCAGACGCTTAACCGTCTGAGCCACCCAGGTGCCCCCAGAATTTTATTTTTAAAAATGAGAATAATATGCTATCTCCTGTTCCTAAGTGTTGTGGAGCAAATTCTGACCTTACTAAGTGTTTCTGGCTGAGCTCTAGAGCTCACAAAACAGTTTGTTTGCCTTTGGCCTGGCTTGTTTGCTTTGTTTGCCATTGCTTCCTTCTCTCTTCCTTTGTTGGGGAAGTGATCTGACTGTGGGAGGGAAGTCTGGAGCAGTTTTGGATCCACTTGATGGAGTGTTCCTTAGTACCTTTTTGGCCCGCTTACCCACTGAAGGATGGCTGGTGAGAACAAGAGCCATTCATGTTACAGAGAAAACCAAGGCACGAAATGGCCGAGTGATTGTGTCATGGAGACACAGTGAAGAGATCAATCTGCCTGGAGCTGTGTGTTCCTTTCCTGCCAACTTTCGCTTTAAAAGGGAATCTGGACCTTGCTTGTCCCAGGGCAGTCTCTCCACTTGCCACCAGGCTTCCTGAAGACAGGGCCATCATGTTCAGTGTTCCTTCCCCAGCCCCAGGTATGGTAGCTGGTCCATAAACACTCAACCAATATTTGTGATGGTGGAAGAGAAGATGCGGATGTGGAGAAGAACAGGCTGGCTCAGAAGGGAGTATGCAGTGTATGTGCTGAGTGGGATATTTGAAGCCTAACGTCTTCGGAAAATAAGCAGTTGCGAAGTGGATGACTGGTAAATTGGCTCGGGACTTTAGGTAAGATCTAAGTTAAAGAAGATGAGGTCTTATTCGGGCAAGAAGACGCCCAGGAATGACTGCCGTATACTGAGTAGAGTCTTGGCACTTTTTATCTGTGAAGGTCACCATTATCCTGAATCTAGTTTCTATTCTCATCTCATAGATGGGAGACTCTAGGCGCAGAGGGATGAGCATCACCCAGCACTGATGGCATTCCAATCCTGACCTGATTCCAAATATCCAAAACATCACATTGGAGGTTGATGTGCCATGGGGCTGCACTCCCTAACAATTAAATTCTCTGGCAGCTAGGACCCAGAATCAGAATTTTTGAAGTTTTGCCAGGTGCCTCCAAAATTGAGAACCACGGCTCTGAGTGTTTCTGGTTCATGTAGAACCAGTGACGATAATTCTAGAAGTATTGTGTCACCCTTACTCGCCTTTCTGTCCCCCGGAGGCTCCAGGGCCTTGCTTGCTACTCGGCCTGTTTTTACTGCCTTTGGAGTTTTCTGATGGATGCAGTTGTCTCCGTCGTGGGTGTTCAGAAAGCGGACTGTCTTCCAGGGGACTTCTGCCCATGTGTGCCACACCGATGACTCACCTGCTTGCTTCATTTCATCCCAGACAAGTGGCTGCTCTGGGCTGGGGGGGAGGCTGCCTGTGCTAGAAGGGGGCCTGGGAAATGACTCCTTAAGAAGAAATACTCAAGATGATTTCACTTGCTCACCATCCCTTTTGATTTTCCTTTGGCCTCCTGGGATGGAATCAGTGATATTATTTTGTCAAGAATTCACCTTAAACTGTGACTTTCAGCTGTGGAAAATTGCCTCGTCCTCATTTCTGATGTCTCAGTTGTGGGAGGCCTTGCCACCCAAGGTGTGGTTCTGAGACCAGCAGCAAGGGCGTCAGCTTGGCCCTTGTTAGAAATGCAGAGCCCCAGGCTCCACCCCAGTGCCGTGAATCAGAATCTGCAGCTCAGCAAGATCCCCAGGGACTTGTGGGTACATATTCCTGTCTGAGAAGCCCCATGGGGTGTGCCCAGAATGGAACAAGATGACCCACTAATTTTCTTTAATGATAATATTAGCAGTGGGAACGATGTTGATGGGCCCCAAGCACCATGATAGCAAGTCTTACAAGTTTTATTTCATTGAAACGTCTCAACCACGCTTGACCTAGGTGCGAGTGTTACCATTTTTCTTGGTGAGGAGACAGAAATAAATTACTGTCTCAGGTGAGAGGCTGTGAGAAGCAGGGCCCTGGGCCGAATTCAGGGGGTCTTGCCTGCTTCTAAAGTTCATGACCTTGGACCCTGTGCTACAACATTGCTCTGTTTGAATGAGTTAAAGATGAGGGACCATTTGCTCACATCCGTTCGTTCACTCCTCAAATGTTTTCCGAGTGCCTGCTTTGGACCAGGACTGGGGTGGACTTGGGGAAGTCAGCTGGAGCCCGCCTCCTCACAGTGCTCCCAGTTAGGGGAGGGGAAGAGGGGACGAGGGATGGGAAGAGTTGGCAGACATGAATAAAGTTTGAACCTTTCCTGCTCCCCGCTGTGGGCACCCCAAGTCCATGCCCTGGGACCACCTTGAGGTGGGACTCAGCACTTTGTTGCTGCCCCCACCCCCAAAGGGTAAATCCATTGCTCCAAGCACTGGTGACCACAGGCATTTCAGATTTTGTCCCCACTAGACTTCCAGACCCTTCTTGTTCCTTCCGCAGACACTCTGCTCTTTGCTGTCTGTTCCCAAACTCCTGAGATCCATGCAATTCCCTGCCGTTTCTCAGAGTATCTGCCCGAAATGGGCATGTCTTTCCCTCTGAATCTGGCTGCCAAGAAAACCCGGATTGCGTTAACATCATCATATTCTCCAGTGATGATAGCATGAGAGCAGTGCTTGAGACAGGTGCATCTAAAGATGGAGCGATCACTGAGGAGGAAGTGACTGGCCCAGCATACTGGAAACTTTGGCTTGGTTGTCCAGTTTTCTACCTTCCTTTTCATCCCTTAATTAGAAATGTTTCCTTGCAGTTCTGCTTGCTTTACCCTTACCCTTAGTATAATACGAGGGCAGACCAGAGGTTTCCTTGGATCATCTACTCTAGTGGTTTGTCTTTGTTTTCAGCTGTTTTTGCAAATCTGAGCTTACATGTAAACACAGTATGCACACCGGATCACACCGGAGCTGGTCTCATTGAGCTTGGAGCTTGGAGTCCTTATCTGTTCTTACTTTTCTGCCCTTCTCCCCCCAACCCCCACCTGACTTCTCCCCCCTTGGTCCCTGAGGAATCGATAGTATTTGTCAGAATGCTGTTGCTTATATAAATGGCAGTAGCTCAGTAACCGAAAGGCCAGATTTAGGACTAGCTTCAGGCATAGTAGGATACAGGTGCTCAAATAATAACAGCAGCAGTCTTCTCTCTTTCTTCTGCCTGCTTCCTTTGATGCTGGCTTCATCCTCACACAGACTGGTCCCTCCCACCTGCAGCCCTGGCAGCTTGGTACCCAGAGTTCCAGGGGCACGAGGGCCTGTGATTCTCACTGGTTCCAGAGCAGGTATGGGGTCTCCCCGGGCTGCCTTGGGCCACCGATGTGGTTACTGTGCCCAAGAGGTGGAGGATCCACAGATGGTCAGGTGTGGGCCAGGCACCTGCCTTGTGGCTGATATGGAGGTGGGGTATGTGCCACGTGAGCCACAGTGCTGAAGCAGTGGCTACCTGTGACTGCCACGGACACGGACAAGGGTTGAAAACCACCCACCAAGTCCAGCTCTGCCACTCGCACCGCGTGTGCCCAAAACCCAGAGACGGTGACAGACTTGCTCAGGGTCACACGAGCCTAGAACCGTGCCTCGTCCCGGGCTCTCCTGAATTTCAGCTCCGAGTTTCCTCCATTTGGCCACCCAGTCTTTTCAGGGTGGGGCACACAGCCTGTCCTTTGCTGATAAACAGAGTCCTTCAAAGCCACTTTTGTGGCATTCACCCCAAAAGACCATCTGTGACATTGCTCTTGTGTTCCCTCTGGTGCTGAGTGGGATGTGTCAGCCTCTTCAAAATCAGCACATGTCAGAGCATAAACACAGTAAGTGCAAGGAAGGACCTTTCCCCCCACAATTAAAAACAAAGAAAACACTGCCAGGAACATGAGTGTATCTATATCGCTCAGGTCAGATGTGTGGCCTATAAAGTGTTTGGAGAACTGAGTTGGTTCTGCAGGTCTCGTATGGGAAATGCATTTCTTTGGCTAGAGCAACTCACCCCATTCTGCTTCTCCACTTCAGCCAACTGTTGGCTCTGGGGTAGACATCCTTCCTGCGTGGCCTGTCACAAAACCTGGCAAAGCAGAGAATTTGTAAGAACTTTCCTGTATGTTTAAAAAGTACATAAATAATAAAGTGTAATGAATTTTCACAAGTGGATTGAGAAACAGAAGAGCTTCCAACCCCTCAGGGAGCTCCCCTCCTGCCAAAGAAAACAATTTAATTATAAAATAAAGTGCCGGTTTAGTGGCTGCCAGATTTCTACTTGGTTTATGAGAATTTACATTCTTTATGCAGCAAGTTGAAGATGCAGGCTTGGAACACAGGTCTGTCTGACCTCAGAGATTGGATAAAAAAAGATCACACGGGAATTCTGGGAATGAGGGTTTTCTTCTATGTCTGTGCAGCTAATTGCCAATTCCCATGTCAGAGGCCCGTGCTTCCATTTGCTGAGTCTCCTTGCACCCTTTCCACCTTGCTAACTTCAGTTTGGCTCACTGGCAGAAAAGAGAGAGAAGTTCACAGAACAGTTACACAACGTGGTAAGTTCTCTGGGAGGTGGACGGGGGGCCACTCAGCCCATCCTTGAGGACTGTGGTGTGAGAAGGGGACATGCAGTCCTCACCATGCTGTGGGTGTCCTCTTGAATGAGAGATTATTTGACCTAGTACAACAACACCGTTTTCTGAGCACTTTGTATTTTCAAGACTCCTCGATAGGATGTTTGCACACATCCCTTGGCAGCCTGCATAAATCACTTGGGTCAGTCTCAGTGTGGCATCACAAAGAAAGAGGGTGCAGAGAAAGGATGAGCATATTGCAGTGGTTCTCCGCTGGGGGTGGGTTTGCCCTCCCCCAGCCTGGGACGTCAGTCAGTGTCTGGAGACGTGTTGCCATGTGTCGTGTTGTGAGGGTGTTCCCGGCTTCTAGTGGGTAGAGACCAGGCATGCCAGTAAACGTCCTACAATGTGACGGGGCGGCCCCAGGCCAGAATCACCTGGCTCCGAGGTCCGTGGTGCCAAGGTTGAAAAACCCGGGTGGAATTCAGTGCCAGTCGCTGTGGCGTCCAGAGAGAATGCTAGGGACCAGAGAAAACCACACCAGAAGCCTCTTTGCGAATCCCGACTCTACCTTTGCCCTTCTCTAAACTCACATGGATGGATGGCAGCTTCTCCGCTCTTGCCCCATTTCCTGACCATTTTTTCCTCTCCTCCAATCCTTTTCTTTTTACGATGAAAACCTTTGGGCTAGGTTTTCTCAGACTTCACTCGTCCGTGTGTGTCCCTGATGATGGTGTTGTGTCCGTGACCCATTTACTGAATAGTTTCATCATAGCCAACTCACGTCTTTATTTGTAAACACTACCTGAGTCCCATCCTGAGCAACACCACGTAAGAGATCACGAGTTTCGTAAACAATGTAATATGCATTTGGATATACTTACAGTACAAATATAAATCCAAATACTCAAACTGTGGTTTACTTGGGAGAGTTTTCTATTACAATAGAAACAGTTGGCAAGTGTTGATATGTGGGCCATTGCAGACCATCTTGCATGCCCTTGTGGAACTTACTCTGTACTTTGGGAAATGGGAAACATTGGGCTGACTTCCACCTCACCCCTTCCTCTGCCCTTCCTCCCCCCTCCCTAGTGACAGCCATTTGCAGGTACCCCGGGGAGGAGGGGCAGGCAGCTTGCAGGTGATTGCAGAAATTTCTAGGGGCAAGCCAGTGGAGGGAAAGGGACTGTGAAATTCATATGTTGATTATTTTTTGGACCTTGTGACATTGCATTCATTTGTCACAACTAAATGCCGCCAGGTAAGTGGGTCGAACCTCCCTTTTACAGGTGAGCGACGGAGCTCACAGAGGTAAAAAATGGGCCTGAGGATTCACACCTAGGCCTGGTGTCATTGCCCCGAAGCCTCTTTTTCCTCTCTGCTACGATAGCCCAGCCTTGGGGGTCTTTGAGTGTTGGTTTTTATCTGCACCTCCCTGACCCGCCTTCACACCATGGCAGGACTGGGGACTCAGTGAGCTCATGCTGTAACCCTGCAGGACTCGGCATTTTCCACCGGGCTTGCCACCCCAGCCAGGCTGCCTGTGCGGAGCTCTCACTAACCACGTGGGCTCTGCGGCCGGTCAGGGTGCGGAGGGGGAGAGCTTCCCAAATCCTCTCTCTGCTCAGCAAGAAACACATGGGAGGCTCACCTGGGAGAGATGAAAAGGGGCTTAGCTTAGGTAAGCTGACATTTCTGACACCGGGTCTAATCCCTTTTGGGGACCAGAAGGTTCTGAGGAGCTATAAGTAGTCCCCAGGGAAAGATGATTACAGGACTCCCTAGAGGCTCTTAGGTGCCTTTTCTAGAGCTACCTGGGCAGTGAAGCCAGGAGTTTCGTGGTAGCAGGCATGGCCCTGGGCCTCCAGGGTCATTGAGATTTCTTTAGTTTCTGGCATGTGCTGCTTCTGGTTTCCTCCACTTGTTTCTCATTCACCTCCCTTTCCATTTCCGCCTCCTCAAGGCTCCCCCTGAGGGTGTCCCTGGCTAGGGGAGGGGCCGCTCTGTGCTTCTGCAGCCCTCAGCCGCCCTTCCTACCTGTTCCTGTCATTGTACCTGTCATCTCCCTGATAAGCTGGCGTTCCGGCAGGGCAGAGCCCCATCCACCTGCCCATCTGGGAGGGGCTAGCACAGAGGAGGCCCCCTCCATGTGCTGAATTAATGATGGGCTGAGTCTAGAGCCTGGGCTCTGGGCTAGGGCTTTCTGGAAGCAGCGTGATCTTGGGCAAGCTCATTTTGCTCATCTGTGAGATGGTGAGGATGGAGGTTATTTACTTTACAACAAGGCTTCTGAAGCTCAGTGCCGTTGGCATTGAGGCAGATAATTCTTGGTTGTGGGGGCCTGTCCTGTGCATCGTAGGGCGTTTAGCAGCAGCTCTCGCCGCTACTTGTTAGATGCCAGGACCACCCCCACCCTAGATGTGACCCGCAAGAGTATCTGCAGACATTGCCAGATGGACCCTGGGGTCAACATGGTGCCTAGTTGAGAACCACGGTCTTAGAAGATAGTTGTGAAGGTTCAGCGAGATCATATGTCAAGTGCCCAGGACGGTATCTGGCATATAATGAAACACTCTCTAAACATTAGTTATTGTTGTTATTAATGACTTTTACCCAGAGTAGCCAAGCGCTGGGGGCTTAGATTTTTCTGAGTGAACGGATTTGAGTCATGGGACACCACTTGGGACTCACTGAGCATCAGTGACACAACTGTGCCCTTGGTGAAGACCAGCTTTCACGAATTACTCTCCTCCCGGCGTAGAAGGGAGGTAGAATCTGCGCCCAGTCCTGCTTGATGACACGCTGGTTAGTGATCAGTGTGGAACACACACAGCTGGGGGTGCGTGGTGCTGGGGCTCACATGTGGGGTGCGGATCCTGACGGTGGCTACGGGGTCCAGCTCTGTCTCTCACCCTCTTGGAAGCCTGGGTCAAGACGATTTCACCCCCTCCACGATCCAGCTTCCTTTTCTGTAGGCTACAACGGTAGTAGTGCTTAGGTCATGGGCTTTTGGTGAGAATTCAGCGAGTTAATGTATCAGAACGCTTAGCACAGTGACAGGCACATACTAACACCCTGTAGTGTCTAATTATTATTTCTATTGATTTGGCTCCCACATAGGTGTTCTTAGATGAGAAAGGTTGAGGTCTTCAATTGCAAGTTTTCCTTTTGTTCTGCATTTTGTCATCTGGTGCTCCCAGTTTCTAGATTTACGTTGTTGGTTCTTGGAGGGCCCGACATTAATTGCAGGTGCTTGACACCTTGACAGGGAATGGTGGGAAAGAAACTTAAGCCCCCAGGTGCTGGTTTTTGTTATTCTTCAGAAATGAGCAGTGCTTGTTGGTTTAGGTAGTTCTCATAGTTTGCTGTGCATCATAATTGCCTGTGGATTTTGAAGATTTCAGATGCCTGGCATTACCTCTGACCTGCTGGATTGTAATTTTCAGAGATGGGGCTGTTTTTCTCAGACTCCATGTTTGCTACTGACATTCACCAAATCTGAGGATCGCTGGCATATTATATTCTCTTTGGTTAGACTTGAACTCATATTAAAGTGTATTAATGAAGTCATCTACTCATTTAACACATATTCTTTATTGACCAGTTTTAGATGCTGGGCACTGCTTTCTAGTGGGACAGATTGATGATAATTAAATGAATAAACTAATAAGAAAATATAAAATAGCAACAAGATCTGTGATAAAATAATAGTCCATGTGAATACATGGGGTCTTCTTGAGAAAGAGTAGTCAGGGAAGGCATCTCAGAGGACTGAGCTGAAGCCTGAATGATAAAAAGGTGCCAAGCATGGGAAGATATGGGGGCAAGAAGCTTGAGGCAGAGGATATAGCAAGTGCAAAGGCCCTGGGGCAGGAATGAGTATGGTGAGTTTGAGTCCAGTGGGGGTGGTTAAGTGTGGGCAGGAGGGTGTTGGGGATTTACCAGAGGAGATCAGATCTTTAAGGCTTTCTAGGGCCAGGTAAGGAAGTGGAATTTTATTTGAAGCCACTGAAGAGTTTTGAGTAGGAGTGCAATATGATCTGATTTGTATTTTTTTTTTAAGACTTTATTTATTTATTTGACAGAGAGACAGAGAGAGAGCACAAGCAGGCAGAGGATGAAGCAGGCTCTTGCTGAGTAGGGAGCCCGACGTGGGGCTCGATCCCAGGACCCTGGGATCACGACCCGAGCCGAAGGCAGCTGCTTAACCGACTGAGCCACCCAGGTGTGCCCCCTGATTTGTATTTTTAAAGGATTGCACTGGCTGCTGTGTGGAGAATGGGTTTTGGTGGAGGTGAGGGTGGTGAAGGTTTTCAGCCGAGGAGGCTTGAGTATGTTGTAGCCCCCAGCCCTATAGGAATTAAGCACAAAAGTTCAACTTAAGGACAACAGGCAACCATTTCTAGAGACCCAGGGAGTCAACCACTGCAGTGATCTTGCCTTGGGGATGGGAGTGAAAGGTGAATGTAGCTTAACATGTGAGTTAAAATCATGATGAGCTTTTATTTACCCAGATTAAGCATTTTCAAACCTAACTCCTGCTGCTGAAGATGTTCAGTGGGTTCCCACATGAAGTGGCCCTGTCAGCCTAATGTTCAACCCCCAGTAAGAGGTGTACTCCCCAGGGCTACCCATAGGCTTTGGAAAAGGAGAGCAAATAAAATGATTAATTGGCTCTTGGTTTTTATGACATCTCTGTGGAAACTCCATTATGAAATTCTGGACTTGAGAGTTGTAGAAATATGTATTAGTCTCCCTCCATGGCAGCACATTGCCTCTGATGTCATTGGGTCATGGCTCAACCATCTATAACTGTTTCCATGAAAGGTGCTAGGGCATTGGTGTTGGACTTGGGGATGCGGGTTGGGCAGCCTGTTTGGACCTCTGCTTCTCTCCTTGCTAGCTGAATTTTCATAGACAAGCTCCTTGATCTCTGAGTTTCAGGTGTCTCATCTGCAAAATAAGGGTGATCATAGTATCTACCTCGTGATGTGATTGCAAGGGTCAGAGAAGCAAATGTCTATACGTACTTAGCATGGTTCTTGGCACGGGGTCAGCACTCTAGGCAGAGGAATACTTTTGGGTTTCCGTTATGCTCCTTTGAAAGTCCTCTGTGCCCTTGCTTTGTGAAAGGTGGTCCCCAGACCAGCAGTTGCATCCCCTGGGCGCTTGTCCGAGTCAGAAATGCAGAATCTTAGGCTCCACCCCAGACCTGCTGATTCGAATTTGCACTGGAACAAGATCCCAGGTGATTCTTGTGGGCATTTACATCTGGAAGTGCCACTGTAAGCTAAAATGCGTACAGGGAGGAGAGCCGAGTCGGGTCTGAATATGGAAACCTGTTGCCAGCATCGGGTTGGGGCAAAAAGACATCATCACCAGGACACAAAATACACTGTGACTTTAACCAGCGGGGCGTGGTTGGACGGCCACGTTACCTCTCCTGCCCAGGTCTTCATCTGGGACATGACTCACCTATTTTAGAAGTTTGTTGAGAGGCAAGTGAAGTAATGTGAAAGCTGATATCAGAGAGTGAAAAGTAAGTTATTTTTATCTTGTTTACATAGAAAAGGGACATCATAATTTTTACAGCTGTTAATACATTTTCAAAGATTCCAATTCCCCATTTTCCCCATTTGCTGGCTGAGTAGCCATGGGCATGACCTATTATTTGACATCTCAATTAGAATAATGGAGAGTGACAGTGGCCCAGGAACTATGGCCTGGTATTTTCGGAAACTAAATGGGAGAATTTTGTAGTTTGGCTGAAGGGCATTGCCCTAGAAAAGCTGAGCACTGTGGTCAATGGCAGTGTTTATGCCATTTACCAAATACTCAGAATCACAGTGTAAGGTGTGGGGGCCATGTGCAGAAGTCACCAGGATGCTTCCAGGTGGCATATTTTAACGTGTCACACATTTAGCAGCCACAAAAGCCTTTTATTGTTTCCAAACATCACAACCAAAGCAAGAGACAAGTGATATTGCTTCTATTGGCAGGATGTCTTCAAGTACCAAAAACCCACAGTATATTCCAGCACAAGAAAAAACACACAATTGTACACCAAAGACACAGCATATTATAAGAATTCACTGGGGAGGGTGTGTGGGGGGGGGGCAGTGTGAGGCCAGCCAGAAAGCACAGCATGAAGTTCTCCAGGGCAGGAGAGGGTCTGATGGGTGCGTGTAGCATGCAGAGACAGTCCTAGTCAGCACAGCTCACCCTATGCTCACGGGGATGAAATGCTTTCTTTAATAAGCTACAGGCATTGAGAGCTGGGTCACCCCAACTTTTACACCATGCCAGAAAAAAGGAGCAGTGAACCAAGAAATTTCTCTTTCACAGATAACTCAGGAGATCAGGTGATAGAGACACGGCTACTGTGAGCAAAAACAGAGCTTCTGAGAAAACCACAGGCATTTTCACAGTTTCTGAAACTCTCTGAAACTATAGTAAAGCCATTTCTTGAGGCACGTGCCCTCCCATCCATGATTCCCTCTCTTGCTTTAATGACAGAAAAGGAATAATCGGAAAAAAGCTTTTTTTTTTTAAAGAGGGAAATTTATACCTTTAAACAGCAAGGTATCAAAATACTTTGTACACAGGTATGTGCTGATTTTCCAAAGCACTGTATCTGCCTTTCATTGGAATTTTGAAAGCTGCCTTAGGTTTAATGCATAAGAACCCGACAACAGCACTACAGCAGCCGAAATAGAAATAGGTTACATCCCCATGCTCATTTTCGGGGGGAGGCTGGTATGGGGGTTGAGGAGAGGGCCATACATAGCGTTGCTTCTTCCACACAGAGCTCAGTATTTTTTAGGCAATTGTTTTACAGTAAATCGAGTTATAGAATAGAAACTCAGTCTCTTACGAAATGAGGACAAGACCATCTGAGCAGGTGACAGCCAGAACTGTGACAGGTTTGCTGGGGAGACATTCGAATCCCTGTTACAGTCAACGAGAGTCCTTCCGTCTGGTCTGACTTGCGGCAGGGAGACACGGGGAGGACGCTGGAGGGAGCAGGTGGGCATTGCAGACCCCAGGTGCATGGAAATGAATACAGGCAGCACCCAGAGGAGCCCTCACTGAGTCCCGCCAGGGCCTCTTTGGGAAATCAGTGACTTACCCACTTTGGAATCCTTTGAGAAAGCGTGTTACGTACCATTTTCCCCTTTGAAAAGCTTTGCAAGCACAAAGACAAAAGACATGTACAGTCATGGCTGTTGACACATTTTAAGTCTTCCAAGGATTTACCTACCCCCTCTTCTTTTTTCTGAACACCTTGGCTGGTTGGGGGCTCACCAGTGACGGAGCCGTCGCCCACTTCCGTGGCCGCGGCGCCCTACCCGAGGTTCAGGCTGTCGCAGCTGCAGAGGATCTCCCTGAAGGTGTTACGTAGCTCCAGGCTCCGGAAGGCGTAGATGAGCGGGTCGATGATGGAGTTGCACATGATGAGGACCAGGTAGGTGTTGAAGTGGGCGGTGTAACAGACGCAGTAGGGGTTGGTGGGGCAGGTTATGATGAGGATGAGGTGGAGGAAGAAGGGGGCCCAGCAGAAGATGAAGACCCCCAGCAGGATGGTGATGGTGACAGCCCCCTTCAGGCACGAGTGCTGCTGCGGGGCCACCCCCCCGGCAGGTGGCAGCGCCGCGATGCGCTGGACGTGCAGCCGGGCGAAGAGGAACATGTGCACGTAGAGGGTGCCCATGAGGAGCAGCATGGCGAAGAACATGGTGATGAGGCACACGATGACCATCTTGCTCTCGGAGTAGACGATGAAGACCACGCCACAGACACCGCAGCACACCCAGATGGCCGCGATCCAGGCGAGCGCCTTCCGCACCGTCATGATGCTGTGGTAGCGCAGCGCGTAGAAGATGGTGACGTACCTGTCCACGGCGATGGCCAGGAGGTTGCAGATGGAGGCCACCAGGGAGATGCAGATCATGGAGTCGAAGACGTTGTCCATGTGCTGGATGAACTGGTCCTCGAAGGTCAGGTAGTTGCTGTTGACGACGGCGATCATGATGGTCTCCAGGGCGTTGGACACGCTCACCAGCATGTCGGCCACCGCCAGGCTGCAGAGGAAGAAGTACATGGGGGAGTGCAGGTTGCCGTTCCTGACCACGGCCAGGATGACCAGGATGTTCTCCAGCAGGCTGACGATGCCCAGCGCCAGGAAGACTTGGGGCTTGATGAAGACCTGCTCGCAGAAGCCGCTGCTGCTCTGGTTGCTGAAGGAGGGCGCCGCGAGCTGCTCTGAGCTGTTGGGCAGTGTTGGCTGAGCAGACAGGCAGCACGAAGCGTTCATTGCTAAGGGACGGGTGGGTGGGAGCTGGGGCTCTGGCAGCGTCCAGAACCTGCTGCTGCTGGCGGCAAGGAATCCCCCTCCAGATGCTTGCGGTGGATGCCCGTCCAGTCCAGTCCAGGCTGAGGGAGAGGGAGAGAAAGTCAGCTGGGAGACGGACAAGAGAACTTTCCTCTGCTTTTCCAGGACGGGCACTCCTCTGCGTCGTCGTCCTTCTCCCTCCTTCTTACCCCTTCTCACACCCCCACCTGGGAATGGAAAAGCTGCCACTGGTGCCTGGAGTTTCAGCTGTTTTCATAGCAGGACCGGGCATGTGGTACCCGCTGCTGGAAGTGAGGGGGGAGCACTCAGCCTTCACACACGGGCTGCAGGCAGACTCCTACTTCATCTTCAGCGCAGGGAAAGGACCGCGGAGCAGGGAGCAGCGATCGGGCGCCTCCCCGACTGACGGCGGCAGCGCCCGCGCGGGCAGGGAGCTCAAGCAGCAGGCTGGTGCCCTCTGCAGGCCAGACCGCTCATCTGCGTGCTGCCTTGGCGGAGCAGTTCTTATTGGTCATGGAAACTGCCACAGGTATCCATTCATCCAATTTGTTCATTCAGTTTTTTTTTTTTTTAAATAGCCATCATTTATGGAGCACCTGCTCTGTGTCAGGTCTCTGCTGCGTGCAGGGAATATAACGGTGAACCAGACTGACACACTGTCCCGGTTTCCCCTGGACTCCGTGTCCGAGGTGGGAGGTGAGAAGTCAGGACGTTGTATTTCATTGTGATGAGTGCGTGATGATGAAGCCCAGGGGGCTGGGGGAGCGTTGGGGGGGCCCTAACCTGGATGGTCAAGGTGATAGAGACACGGCTGGAGGAAAGAGCATCTAAACTTTGCCTTGGTGGAAGAAGAGGTGATATCCAGCGGTGGCGTGGGGCTGGGGTCGCATGAAGGAGGTAAGCGGAGGGTCCCAGGCAGAGGGAATCACATACCCCAGACCTGGAGACAAAAGAGCAGTGGCTGTGGGGATCGTCACAGAATGTGGGTACAGGGACCCACCTGACCTCCTGAATCAGGATCACAGGGGTAGGACCTGGACAAATGTGTGTCCAGTTTTCGACAGGTGAGCTGGGGCATAGCCAGGATTGAGATCTATTGAAAAGGAAGGTTGGTGGTGTTTTTTTCTTTTAACTCAAGTACAGTTGACACACAGTGTTATATTAGTTTCAGGTGTATGACATAGTGACCCAACAATTCTCTATGTTATGCAGCACTTGGCCTGATATCTGTAGTTACCCTCTGTCACCAGACGATGTTATTACAGTATTATTGACCATATTCCTTCCCTATGCTGTATTTTTTATCCCTGTGATTTATGTATTTTATAAGGAAGCTTGGTGTTTTTGAGGAACTGAAAGTAGTTTGGCCAGAGTGTGGAGCTGGGAGACACAATTTGAGAAATAAGGCTGCAAAGGTTTTTTTTTTGTTTTGTTTTGTTTTTAAACAAAAGTCGGGAAGTGTCTGGATCCACCGTACGTGGGAGTTTGGACTGTCTCCTGAAGGCACTGGGGGCCGTGGAAGAAGAAAGGGCTTTAGGCAGTGGGGGCTGAGAGGGGGCTGCCCTTTAAAAAGACTCCCCCTTGCAGGGTGGAGAATGGATTGGAAGGGGAGGGGCAAGGAACCAGGGAGACCAGGGCTTCAGAGGTCTCGGATAGATGATGGTAGCCTGGAACCAGGATGAAGAGGTGGCGGCGTGGGGCCAGGGGAGGACAGGAGCAGAGATGTTCAGGCGGAAGGGTGGCAGAGATTTGAGAGTGGCTGGCCATGGAACTGTGGGAGAGGCAATGGGCAGGAAGCCCCTCTCCTTCTTCCTTCTTAAGTAGCAGGGAGGCTCGAGATGCCTTTCGAGCTAGAAAATGTAGAAGGCAGAATTCAGCAATAGACTTCAGTACCTGGTTCATATCACATTTGGTGCTGCACACGAGGATCTTGTGAACTCTGGAAGCATGGAGTCCTTTTGGCCCTACACACACACACATGCACGCGCACACACACACACACACATTCCAGATGGATTAATTAATGATCCATCTAACTATTGTCTAACTTTGTGTGTGTGTGTGTGTGTGTGTGTATGAGATAGAAGAAATACGCATAAGGAAATAGAAGAACATTTTACATATTTATAAAACTGTGGAACGGAGAGATTTTCTTAACAAGATGGGCAATCCAAAATGTAGAGTATGGAAAAAAGCACCATAAACAACGTCAAGAGACAGGAAAAAAATATTCTCCATAGCCAGTGAATGGTTGCCATCTCTTATAGATAAAGAAGACTTTCAGATTAATAAGAAAAAGATGAAATTACCTCTTAGAATATTGGGTAAAAGATATGAACAGAAATCCACTGAAGAGCAAATACAAACAGATAGTAAACATACGAAAAGATGTCCAGCCTTCTGGGGAGTCAGGGAAATACAAATCCAAACGGGACTCCAAAACCATTTTTCCAGTTAGATTAACAAGAATTTAAAAGATATCGAATTCAGGAGAGAATATTGGGAGAACACTCGCAGGCAGTCCTAGTGTTTGTGAATAGTCTCATCTCTTGGCAGTTTCTACTAAAATAAAAAAGGCGCCTGGCTAGGGATCTCAGTCTGCCTGGGGGCTTAAGAGGTAGCACTTCTACTTATTCTCAGCAGAGCAACTTGATTTCTGATGCGAAACCATCCATCTTCCAGGTTGGGGAAAAACATAATCTTCATCCTTTCTGGGTGTTACCTGCAAAGCTAGATAATCAAGATTATCCATCATCTGCTGGGTCCTTCAGCCCTCTGTGCGTGCATGGCATGGGCTGAGCATGGGGGAGCCGGCGGGGCCTGCCGCTGCAGACCTGCGTCCTCAGAGGCACCCTCTGTGCTAATGAGTGTTGATTTGGTGTTCCCTCAACGCTGCCCCCTGCTTTCCTGGGGGAGCCGCACAGATGCAGCATCACTTTTTCATCAAATCTTCTACAAATGCATTGGCTCTATTAATAACAATTGCAAGACACGACAGTCTCCGGTGTTTCCATGTATCATTGGCACATGTGGGGTTGCCTGTTTTGAATGTTCTAATAAACCGTAACGAGCAGATTCTTACCCCAGGAGAGAATCCACCCAGGTGTCCTCTCTGCCCAAAGAGCTCCTCCTTGAGTTTGTGTCTCCCATATCCATCGTAGCCTTCAAGACCCAGCTCAAATGTGAACTGTTTTTTTTTTTTTTTTTTTTTTTTACAAATTTCCTCAAATCTTATGTACTTTATTCACTTTATTCCCCTTTTGGTAGTCACGTCCCATGCCGGTAAACAGGGACAACGTTGGCCAGAGATCATATTAGAGATCCTAATGATTTCTGAGGAGGAGATGGCTTTCATACCTGCGTTGCCATCCCCCAGCCGCCTCTTGCTGGGCAGGTCCTTGGGAGCTCAGTTTCCAGTCACTCTGCTGGGTCCCATGTCCAGGGCTCCCCCCTGCCCCCACATGGTGTCTCAGGATCTCCCCTGATATGGGGGAGTGGTTAGGTGGTGGCCCTCCTAGCTGGATCAAGTTCAGCTTGGAAGTGAAGGGGAGTGAGCACCATCTGGGGCAAAACTCAGCTGATAAGGGCTGGAGCCACTGAGTAAATTCTCCAGCCGCCTGTCCTTCCGGTGGGCATGCAGGCCTGCCTCGCATGCTGCCCAGATGTCCCCGTGACATTGAACTGCGATGGCCTCCTTCATCTCTTCTCCCTTCTCCCTTATGCCTGTTTCCTGGGATCATCTCCCAAATACGTTACCTGTTCCCAAGTCTCTCATGGGTTCAGCTCAGAGGAGGAGGGGAGAGAGCCCAAAGTAAGGTATACAGAACACCTACTGTGTGCCTCGTGTCTCTGGCCTGCTCTTTTCTTTGCTTGATTATTTACTTCAGGAAAGACAGAGGCAGACCTGTGGGTTGCTCACCTAATGCCTATTTTCCCCTTCTTCCTTACTAATGGACTCCTAATTTACTGAGGACAGCAGTATGCCCAGATGACACACTCATTTCCTGGCCTCCCTTGTGGGCAGCATAACCCGATTCTGGCCAGTGGATGTAGGGGAGGTCCAGGGAGGTGACTCAGTTAAGCCAAGTAGCAGACTCAACTAGCACACTCTCTTTTGCCCTTGAGTGGAATGATGGCGTGGAGGCTGGAGCTCTATTTCCTGTTTTGCAAGTCTGAGGACAAGCGCCAGATCCTTTGGGGGACCCAAACCTGGAGGGGGGCATGAATCCCTGCTGACTTTACAGAGAGGTAGGCAAAGCCCTGAACTCCTTGCCTCCAGGTTTCTAGTTATGTGACAGACAAGCAATGTTTTATTTATGTAAGCTCTAGTAATGTGAGGTGTTCTGTTCCGCACAGCTGAACAAAATCCCTGAAGCATGACTGTATTCATATTTAATCATCTCCGCTTTCTGTCAGAAACATATTAGGTGCTCAAAAAAATGTTTGAAGGGAAGAAGCCCTGTGTCTTTCTCTTTTTCTGCTCTAGACGATCTTAATTGTGCAATTGCCTGATAGACCC
>NC_138378.1:5960597-5978096 GCF_054177405.1 Leptonychotes weddellii
GATTGCATTAAATGGGTAGATTGCTCTAGGTAGCATTGACATCTTCACAATATTTGTTCTTCCAATCCATGAGCATGGAACGCTTTTCCATTTCTTCGTGTCTTCCTCAATATCTTTCATGAGTGTTCTGTAGTTTTCTGAGTACAGATTCTTTGCCTCTTTGGTTAGATTTATTCCTAGGTATCTTACGGTTTTGGGTGCAATTGTAAATGGGATGGACTCCTTAATTTCTCTTTCTTCAGTCTTGGTGGTGGTGTATAGAAATACAGCTGATTTCTGTGCATTGATTTTATATCCTGCCACTTTACTGAATTCCTGTATGAGTTCTAGCAGTTTTGGGGTGGAGTCTTTTGGGTTTTCCATATAACGTATCATATCATCTGCAAAGAGTGAGAGTTTCACTTCTTTGTTGATTAGGATGCCTTTTCTTTTTGTTGTCTGATTGCTGAGGATAGGACTTCTGGTTCTATGTTGAACAGCAGTGGTTATAGTGGACATCCCTGCCGTGTTCTTGACCTTAGGGGAAAAGCTCTCAGTTTTTCTCCATTGAGAATGATATTTGCTGTGGGTTTTTCATTGCCTCCCACTGGCCAAGCCAAGGGGCACTTGGGCCAGCCGGTCCCTAGAATCAGCTCCGGGGCCACTGAGCAGGGTACAGGGGAGAAGGGGAGCAGACTAAATAGCTCCAGATGCAAGCATGGTCACTTGGAAGTCCACGGAGCAACCAAATGTCAAGGAGAAAACCCAACCCCCCCAGGGGCAGGGAACTACAGATTGTTTGAGGGGATGTAATGAGGTTTTGTGGTAGCTGCTCGGCTGAGTGTTGGCTGGGGTAGATGTCTAGATCTTCCATTTCTCTGGAAAAATCTACTCGTATCTGCCTTTTTATTGAGATTGAGATTTTCCTGATGATTTCATCAGAAGAAAATGCTCCATGCATTAGAAACCTACTTTAAAAGTCAGCCTCTAGAGTGCTCTGACCCCTGCAGCCTCCCTTGTCTGTAAGCCATGTGCAGCCTTTAAGCAAAGGGCCCCACAAATTCCAACTTGAACTTTCTTTCTCTTGTGACTGGTTTTTCTTCTAATGTCCTGCTGGGGAGCGGAGTCAGCAGCCCCAATGGAGAAGTCTTGACATTTAGGATGAAAACATGTTTGTTCCTCTTTACCTTTGAAAGAGGGGAGAAAGGGCAGGCGAGGGATTCTGTTTTGGACTCAGTGTCCTCACCAGATTCTGTGCTGTTCCTTATAGTTCATTAGGAAGGTACTGCCAGGTGGGTGTGTTTAACAGTTCACAGAAGAACCTGTCTTGGGGGAATGAGACTCTAAGTATAAGAGGTTTCACAGTGGCACTTAGAAAATTCTTTGATGTATGCATGTTCTCTGTACTACTTGTTCCTAGAGAATATCACACACCTCAAGTAAGAGAAACCTTGATCTTTATTTTACTCTAATTCAGCAGCATTTCTAACGGAGGAAGTATCCTTCCTCGTTGTCTTTTTTGTGGTTTGTGGAATGGCTGATTCCTTCTGTTCCAGAATCTCTCATTTTGGGTGTTAAATACTCCAGTCGAGGCTGAACATTGTTTTTATCCTCAAGGTGAGAAAAGACAGTGAAACCCCATTTCAGATTAAATCCGGATGGTACCATAGCCACACAGCTGGGAACTTGAATTTGGCAAGTGCTTCAGGAATGGGCATGGCCTGGGCTCTCAGGTCCCCACCAGCCGCAGCAGTGCCTTAAGGTGATCTGCAGAGTCTTCCTGACTCCTCCCCACTATTTCTCTTGAAGCAGGGTTTATCAATTTTAAACAGGAAAGGGAGGCAAGCAGAGTGTCTTGGCAGATTATGTCCTTGTTCCAGCAAAAATCTCTGAGACTTTTCATGCTTTTCAGCTTTGTGCTAGATCACATTTCAATAAGGATTAGGCTCTGCTGCACATAACTCAGTGGTTCTCACCGAGTTAGGAAAGTGATTTTGTGCTCCGAGTGGACATTTGGAATCTGGATACATTTGTGGTTGATGCATCCTGCAGGGGTGTATTGGCATCTAAAGAGCTGAGGTCAGAGATGTTGCCAGCATCCCACAGTGCCCAGGGCAGGCCCCACAGCAAAGAATGATCTAGTCCCAAATCAGTGGTGCCCAGATTGAGAAACCCCATAATGAACCCAAACCAGTTGGGTCAGCAAACCCATATGTCTCGGATTCTACCCAAGTTGAGACCCTTGCTATATACATAGCTATGAACTCCTTATATTTTTATATTCACATTTGAATTCTTTCACCAATATTTATTGAATGTCCATCATATTCTGGGCACTATTCTTAGCTCTGTGGAGCCCACAGTCTGCAGGGAGCCCCTTTCTCCTGTGGGGACACATTCTCTGCCTATTGCTTTGTTACCTGCTGCAAATTCCTTTTAGCCAGATTTCTCTGTCTTCTCCTCCTCCTGGGTTAGGCATGGACTGGATGCTGCGTGTATGCAGAATGTTAAGATTTGTTCAGAAGCCTTCTCTTGAGGACTGGAGGCTATGGACACTGGCAGGAGGAATGTGGATTTTTGAGCCAGACAAAAGTGGATTCAAATCTTGGCTCTGCTTGTTAAGAAGCTGTGTGCCTCTGAATCTGTGTTTCACCTTTTTCATTTGTAAAATGGGGCTAATAGATAGTCCTACCTTGATAACTGATCACCAAGACTTGGGTAGAGCGTGTCTGGGATTCAGAAAGCACAATCCTGAAATCTCTGCGCCATGCTGGTCTTACGATGGAGAAGGGATGGCAGAGAAGCACTCTGCTCAGGTAAGAAGTAGTCTTTCTTCCCTTTACGCTTATTGAGTGCCTTCTTGGGGCTGGCACTCCGCTAGATGCTGGGGAAGCAGAGATTAAACAGGCAGACGTGACCCTGGTCACCAGTGGTGCGTACATTCTAATGTTGAAGATAGAGGGTGAATAAGTAAATAACCAAATACATGATCTAAGCTCAAGTTCTCATGCTAAGATGGAAGAAAACGTGTGCAGGGATAAGGTATGACATGGAGGGAACTACTTTGGATTGAGCATTTAGAGAAGGCTTCTTGGGAGCCTTTTAATGAAAGAAGAAATGACGTTTCAGCTGGATCTGAAGAAGGAGCCACCCAAGGCAAGAGACAAGAGAAGAGCATTCTTGGCAGAGGGACCAGAAATTGCAAAGGCCCAGAGGTGGGAAGAGATAGGCATGTTCCAGGTACTGAAAGAAGGTTGTTGAGACAAGAATGTTTTTGATAAGGGGGAGAGTGGAGAGGAATAAGCCAGGGAGGTCAGCAGGGGTAAGTCTTTCTGGGGCCCGTGGGCATGGTAAGGAATTTTGCCTTAGGATAAATTAAAAGCAAACCAAAGACTGTACAGGATATGGATATTCTAGCCCTTGCAGTATATCTGAACTTACAGTTTTCCTTCTGCCATCTGCCCAGCTGTGTGGCTCCAGGGTCTCAGTTTTCATCCTGTTTGTGGTGGCTGCCGTGCAGCTCGTGTTCATTACATGTTGAGCCTCAGTAATTCAAGGGAGGCTTTCTCCCAGGCTCATCCTAATCAATAGGCGATCCCTCCTCCTCAGCAGACTGGGAACTCAGAGATTCACAGAGCCATCTGGAAATCCCTCCTGCTTCTCAAAGGCATATATTAATTTTCTGTTACTGGGTAACAAATTACTGTAAGCTTAATGGTGCTCAGTATCACTCATCATCAAATAAGTGCAAATCAAAACCACAATGAGAGATCACCTCACACCTGTTACCAAGAAGATAAAGAGATAACAAGTATTGACAAGGATGTGGGAAAAAAGGAACCTTGGTGCACTCTTGGTGGGAATGTAAATTGATACAGCCATTATGGAAAACAGCAGGGAGGTTCTTCAAAAAATTAAAATTAGGACTCCCAGATGATCCAGCAATTCCCAGATGATCCAGCAATTCCACTTCTGGGTATTTACTGAAAGGAAATGAAATCAGTGTCTTAAAAAGATTATCTCCACTTTCTTGTTCACTGAAGCATTATTCACGATAGCCAAGATATGGAAACAACTTGGGTGTCCATTGATGGATGAATGAATAAAGAAAATGTGACATACAATGGAATATTATTCATCCATAAAAAAAAAAATGAAATCCTGCTATTGGTAACAGCATGGATCAACCAGGACATTATGCTAAATGAAATAAGCCAGACATAGAAGGACAATGCTGATTTTGTTTACACTGAAATATGACCAGCTAAAAAACTTGAGTTCCTCTTAGACTTCCCTCACAGCTGGTGGCCATTGACGCAGGCCTGGCCAGTGGGACAGAAACAGAGTTCTGCTGGGACTTCTGGGAAAGTTTTGACTTCCTGACATAGTCTGGAAGGCACACTATAGTCTGACATAGTCTGGAGGCAGATCCTGCAGCACAGATTCTAGTGCACGTGGTTTATTTGAGAGGTGATCTCAGCAAACAGTGGTGGGGGGAGTGGGAAGGTGGGCCAGGGAAGAGAAGACTGTGTCATCAAGCACATTATGACTGCAGGCCATGTTGGGGGATACTGTAGAGTGTGCCCCTCAGAGTTATCCACCCGAAGGCTAAGGGGGCTGGGGTATTATTTATCCACCAACTTCTACTGGTTATTGATGGAAGGCTGTTCCCTGGGGGCATTTAACATTTCCAGCTTGCCCTTTACAGGCTGAGCAGGCTCTAGGGGCCAGAAAAAAGAGTCACCTGTTCGGCCTTCGGAAGTCAGGCCAGAGAGAGCGGAAAGGGTGTGCCTGAGGGGAACGGGGCAGAGCAGGGATGGCGTCCGCTCTGTGTGCTGCCTGAAGGGTGACAGGCATCTCCTCTCTGGCTGGGGGCTTGCTGAGCTTTCACACATGTAGACCACCCTCACCTCCCCCCACCTCCCTGTCCCCCAAATGCTACGGGAGCCGAAGGTGAGCAAGGGCGTGGGAGGGCTTGGCACACGGGCTCTTGGACATGTGGGATGGTGTCTTTTTCTGGCCTGGAGGGGCCTGAAGGCAGGTGGGTGCCTGAGCAGCTCTGAATGGCAGGAGGTTGAGAAGCGAGGGTGCAGAGGAAGCTGCCCACATTTGCTGAGCTGGGGGGACTGCAATACACACTTTCCCACAGGTTAACATAGTACTGAGTAAGGTCGCTGTATGTATGTCCCATTGGGATGTCCACCAGGGCAGGAGGTCTCAGGGGAGTAACCCTAGGGTGAGAGTTGGGAGAGCGGCATAAGGTTAGGCCAGGAAATCATCAGCCCCATTAGGGAATGATGCCATTTCAGAGGTCTTTAATGGAGGGGACTAGGGGACAGGAGCCTTCTCTCTCTGAACTCTTTCTTTTCCTCCTGGAGCCAGTTTGAGCTTCAGGCTCTTATAATCATCAGCAGAACCTTGGCTGAGACATCCAGTTTTAAATTTATTTTTCTCCCCCAGCTACTTTAATGAAATTTCTTGTTCATTTTTAAATGTACTTGATACCATGTGTCCAAATCTGAAAGCCTGGGGTGTTCCGCTCCCGTGCAGGGAAAACGGACTGAGCCTCGTCTTCATTTGCCTTCACGAGAAATTGCTTTAGCAACATTGCAAAGTATGATTCAGTAGTCCTTCGCTGGAACTAATTGAAATGAGAATGGATTCTGGCCTTGACATTTTTCCTTTTCTTTCTTTCGTTCTTTTTTTTTTTTTTTTCCCTTTTTATTCCATTTTGATTTTGTAAACTTCTTTCTCTGTTCTGGGTCATTCATACGAGGTTCCTTTGGAATTGAAGCAAACTGCAATTCAGATAAGACATCAGTTCTATTTATTAATAATGGGAGGTCTGTTCATTAATCATCAAGAAAGAGTCAGTCCCTTATCAACAAATAAGCATTCTGAAGGCTGTCAATGCACCCACCTTTGCTTTTTGGCCTGAGATAAATGTGAGTGTATGGGTTAGATTACTGTATCTGTTTTTATTTGTGAGAATAATTTGTGGAATGACCTCGGACTAGTCAAGAGAAGCCAAGAAGCATTTATACAGTGCATTTCTTTTTTTTTTTTTAAAGATTTTATTTATTTATTTGAGACAGAGAGAATGAGAGAGAGAGAGAGCACTTGAAAGGGGGGAGGGTCAGAGGGAGAAGCAGGCTCCCTGCCGAGCAGGGAGCCCGATGTGGGACTCGATCCAGGGACTCCAGGATCATGACCTGAGCCGAAGGCAGTCGCTTAACCAACTGAGCCACCCAGGCGCCCAGTGCATTTCTTTTTTTAAAATAAAAATCAATAGTTCCAATTCTGGGAAAAATGTGGCAACATTATTAGAATACTTGGTGATTTTGTTGGTGAGCGTAAATTGGTAGAATCCCTTTGGAGGGCAATTTGGAAAATCTATTAAATGTAAAATGCACATGGACCCTCCTTGGACCCTCAATCCCACTTCTGGGAGCTTTTGCTATAGATATATTCCCAAATGAGCACAAACAGGGATGTTGAAGGTTATTCAATGCAGTGTTTTCTTTATGGCAGAAGTTAAAAAAAATCCCCGAGTATTCATCAGTAAGAGCCAGCTATAAAGTGCAAGAGCATTAGGGGAACTTTAAAGAGCGTGCGGTATTTCTGGATTCTGTGAAGGAATGGCCTTGAAGATGAGTAAGAAGAACTAAGAAAACAGAATAATGTATATCGTATGCTCCTTTCTGTATGAAAAGAAAGAGGCACTCACCCCTACACGCCCACACACCCCATCTCTGGATGTCTATAGAAGAAGGAGTAGACAGGGGCACTGAGATGCTCCCAGGTAGGTGTGGGAGGGACACCACCCAATACCCTTTTGTACTCTGCATTTTAGTATTTTCTTTCTTTCTTTCTTTCTTTTTTTTTTTTTTTTAGATTTTATTTATTTATTTGACAGAGAGAGAGACAGCGAGAGAGGGAACACAAACAGGGGGAGTGGGAGAGGGAGAAGCAGGCTTCCCGCCAAGCAGGGAGCCCGATGGCGGGGCTCGATCCCAGGACCCTGAGATCATAACCTGAGCCGAAGGCAGTTACCTAACCAACTGAACCACCCAGGGGCCCCGGTATTTTATTTCCATGTATACCTATCACTTATTGAAAATAATTAGTGTCTGGGTAATTTACTTATTACAATCCTACTTATTTTAGACTTTGCTTCTAGTGCAAGAATTCATAGCCCAGGGCTCCTGAGTGGGTTTGTAGATGAGCTTTAAGGGGAGGACTTCCAGAACTGTCTACATAGCTGTATATGTCTAGTTGCATTTTCAGGGGATGGGACCTATCATTTTTGTCAGGTTCTCAGGGTGGTCTAGGATCTCCAGGAGGTTAAGAACTGCTGCTTTAGATAGAGATAAAGCTTCATTCATGGCAAGCAGGGTGAATTAGTACAAGCTGAAAGCCCCACTTCTGGTTGCTATAGGATCCTTGGCGAATCAGTTCAATCTTGCTGAGCCTAGTTTTAGCCAACTTAGTCCAGAAATTAATGCTGAGTGGGAAGTGTCCTCAGTACTTGCTGTTGACTGACTTCTTAGCTCAGGCCTCGTGTTCAGGCTGTCCTGGAGGGTGAGGTTTAACTGCCAAGCAATTAATGGGAATATGGTGGAGAGGACCAGCGCACACCAGCTTTGGTGTTAGATGGAAGTCCAGATCAATGCCTAGAATTCATTATAAACAATAAAAAACAAACAAAAAACAGGCTGGGGCAGGAAGGGGCAACACCATCCTTTTACTTGCTCAAGACAAACATCTCAGAATCAGTTCCAACTCCTTTTTCTCTCATATTCCACATCACCAAATCCTGCTAATTTTATTTTGAAAATATATTAATATTGATTATTGACTACTTTGGACCCTCTGACTGTTCCTTGAATGTGTTGGGGATTCTCCTGCCTCAGGACCTTTGCATTAGCTGTTTGTTTTTCCTGGAACACCCCAGACATTCCTGTAGCTCACTCCATTATCAACTTTAGCCCCTTGCTAAAATGTTGTTACATCAGTGACATCTTGTTAGATCTTGACCATCTTCTTAAAGCTGTAAGCCCATCACTTACTGGAAGCCTGGATTCCTCGTCTTGCTCTGTTTTTTTTTTTTTCCTCTACAGCATTCATTACTGTCTGACGTGCTCTATAGTATGCCTGTTTATTGTTTTTATAGGCTGTTTCCCCAAGTAGAATGTAAGGCCAATGAAGGCAAGAGATTTTTCTGTGCCTAAAACAACACTTAGGAATAGGACACTTAGCAGCTCAACAAATACTTGCTCAGTATATGAACGCCAGGCACTGAGCTAAGTGTTTTGTGTTCATTAACTTACTTAATCTTCACAACTATGAAGTATGTGCTGTTACTATTTCCATTTTATATGTGAGGAAACTGAGTCCCAGAAAAGTTAAATCATTTGCTCAAGGTCATATAGTTAAAAAGTGGCAGAGGGGCGCCTGGGTGGCTGTCGGTTAAGCGTCTGAGTCTTGGTTTCAGCTCAGGTCATGATCTCAGGGCTGTGAGATCGAACCCTGCATCGGGCTCTGCCCTCTGCACGGGGTCAGTTTGAGATTCTCCCTCTCCCCCTGCCCCTCCCTCACTTAGCACTCTTTCCCTCTCTCTCAAACAAACAAACAAATAAAATCTTTAAAAAAAAAAGTGGCAGAGCTACAATTGGAAGTAGGCACTCTGGCTACCGATCCAGATGGGGGTGCAGAGAATGGAGGTGGCTTGCCCAAGGGCAGGTAGGGAGGGAGTAAAGCCGTACACCTCAGGCTTTATGGCTATGAAGTTGCTCATGCTCTCTCACTAGGGTTCCATAGCCTTACACAAATCCCTGGGTGTACCTGGTACAAAATCACTGATCACCAGAAATGAAAACCTTCCGGTATTAATTATATTGATAGCAATCTTATATTTTGCATTTTAGCGTTGAGCTTTTGGTTGGTATTTTGGTTTTCAAAAGCTCGTCTTTTGCTTTCAAGGGGAGAGGATCTAGAGAAACGGCCTACAGGAATCCTTTGTACTGGAACAGCTCTCGTCATTGTCTTCCTCAGGCCACATGGTTAAGCCTGAAACTTCTCTTCTCACCAGATTTTAAACCGGCATCGGGACAAATATCGAACCAAATATTAAATCAGTTTCAACAAATTTGGGGCAGCAGGTTCTGTGAAGAAAAATCATTTCCATTTTGTAAGAGTTGTTTTTTTTTCCCCCCTGCAAGGCGGTGAATATTATATCAAGGCACAGACCTCCTTATAAGAAAAGGAAGATTTTCTTTTTGAGTGTGTGTGGTGAAAGCATTCAGCTTTGAAAGGACTTCTTTGGCAAATTCCTTGCTACAAATACATAAATAAATCAATAGACGTACAAATGAATGCAAGTCCCTTAGGCCATGGTAAGATGGGTTTTTGGAAAAAAATTCACTTCTGTAGTTTTTTTTGAAAATATCAGTATGCCTATTCAGTGCTTCAGAGGTAAATTGATTATATGGACTAATTAATAATCCTGCAATAAGTTAGTATTTGTTGGGCATATACAAATATGTTGAGCCGGAGACTCCTCTTTGTTTATTTTTTCATGTAATAGTCAGAATAGCTTTACGACCGAGGTACTATTATTGTCCTAATTTTACTGTTGGGGTGTGCTGATTTTCTGTGTGTGCCCCTCTGTATCCTCCTTACGACACTACCTTGGGAGGATGATCTGTAAGGCTACTTCAGGTGTGCTCCTTTGTCCTCTGAATTCCAGTTAGGGTTGTCCAATGGGAGCCATCAGGAGATGGAAAGTCAAGCCATAGTATTATAGGAGGGAACTGGCTGAGCTTCCTGCCTGAAGCCTCAGCTCCTGGCAAGTGGCCCTGTCCTCCAGCTTTGGGTCTCACCAGATTCTGGCCCCACTACTTTCCTTCACTCTTATGGTCCAGGTTGATGATGGCTTTCTGCTGTTGCCAGCTTTGGGGTATTTCCCCAACCCTTGTTGCTTTCTCTTAGTTATGCTCATTAAGTTCTCTTTAATGGTCTTTTTTGAGTGTGTCCTTTATTTCATATCTAGACCTTGATATGAAGGAAGGGAGCATTAGCACGGAAGGATTAGGAGAATTGGTCAAGGTTACCCAGCCTAGTAGGAGGCCAAGTGGGTATAAGAACATAAGCAGTTTGATTTAAGAGTTAAATAGAGGTTTCACTAAAACCTGAAACTAAAGCAAATGCAGAAACTGGAATTATTTTCCTCAAAGAATTTTGAAACAGATTTAAGAAAATATCCTTGATTTAAGAGACCAGTGTTTGAAAATAAAATGGTCACATATTCATATTCCTTACCTTTTTTTTTTTAAGGATTTTATTTATTTATTTGACAGAGAGTGACACAGCGAGAGAGGAAACACAAGCAGGGGGAGTGGGAGAGGGAGAAGCAGGCTCCCTGCCGAGCAGGGAGCCCAATGTGGGGCTGGATCCCAGGACCCTGGGATCATGACCTGAGCCAAAGGCAGACGCTTAACAACTGAGCCACCCAGGCACCCTCATATTCCTTATCTTAAAATAGCTTTGCAAACCATGAGAAGGAAGAAAAAAAGTGGGAAAATAGGAAGAGTAGCTAATGTCACAAACCACACCCTACTCCTGTAAAAGAAAAACATAAAAGTATAATGTCTTCTCATTTCTTTCTGAAACAGAAAGCTCAAGTAATTGGGTTGCTGTGTTTAAAACATGAGCGGTGTCAACCTTCCTCAGAGGTGACACACAGGTTTGCGGTTATTTCTGGGGGGGTGGGGGGACAGGGTGGGAATGGAATGGGGCATTATCTGTAGCTGCATTGTTTTACTAATGAATTGAAGCTAATATGGCAAAATGTTAAATTTTGTCAAATTTGTAGGGTCAGTACACTATCTGTTGTGTGATTCTTTTTGCACATAGAACAGATTTCATAATTACAAAATGTTCAGAAAGAAGCCTTTCCTAAAATGCAAGACTTCTGGCAGAATAATTTACAGCACACTAGTGGTTCTCAACTTTCTCTGTGTCTTACAGTGTGTGAGTGATGCCAGCCACGTGCACGAGCCTCTCCCAGGGCTACCACCGGATCCTGGCATGCTCTGGTCAGGATCGGCAAAGCTATGCTGAGGTAACAAGCAACTACAGGATTTCAGTGGCTTAACACCATAAAAGTCGATTTCTGTCTAGCTGCACATGTCCAGCACGAGTGGGGGGTGGCTGCTTATAGTTGCTAATGACCCAGGCTGGGAGTCTTCACTGTGTTGTAGCTACATCATCTGGAGCCCTTACATGCTTTGGCTTCAAAGTGACACATGGCGCTTCTGCTCGTTGTGCATTGGGCAGAACTAGTCACATTGCTCCAACCTACTGCAGGGGGCTAGGCAATGTGAAAAAACATGTGGATATTGGGTAGGGAATGAAGGTCTCTGCTACATCACAAAAACAAGGGAGCCTGGATTTGTGCTTTATTTTAGGGACTCTTGCTGTAACATCATTCCTCCTTTCTCCTTTTGAGGTAGCATTTTTGAATATAAGTGAGGAGAGGGCATGTTCTAATAAGGAAAATCTTGCATCTGATATAACTTGGGAAAACTTGGAAATCAGTCACAAACTTTGGAGCTATTACTTATGATCCACCTCACAACTGATCAAGACACATTCGTACACTCTGCCTTAAGCATTGAGAACTGTTGAACTGTTGTACTATGTTGTGTGCATGAACCATTTAAAGGGTAAAACCTACAAACATTGATCCTGAGAAGTGTTCATCTTTTGTCCATCCATCCATCCATCCATCCATCTATCCATCATCCATCCATCCATCCACCTATTCATCCATCCATATACCTATCCATCCATCCATCCATCCATCCATCCATGTATCTAGCCAGCCAGTCAAGAAATAGCCACTGAATGTCTATTATGTGGCAAGCATTGCATTAGGTAAAGGAGATGTGAAAATTAAAAAGACAAACATTGCTCCTGTCTCATGGAACTTATAGTCTATTGAGGCAAAGGAAGATAACACTAAAAATATGACAAGTAGTTATGTGATAACAATTGTGGCAGTTATTAAGGAAAACTGTAGGACATGAGGAAAAGAGACAGCAGTGGACTTTTTCTTTGATAACTGCCTCTCCCAAGTGCATATCTATATTTTGATATCAAATGTAATGATTTGATATTTATTGTGATCAGAATTCCTAGAAGTGGGAGCTACCTTAATAATGAAGATAATTCTCTTGGAGACTGTGGAAATTAATGGTGTTTACTATTTGTATCTTATTTTTTAAATTGAGCTATCGATTCTATGATAAATCTTTATTTTCAGGTTGTGCCTCAAATATTAATATTAGGTAAACAGAAAAGTAAAGATTAAGTAAACAAAAATTTCTTTGCAAATGCCAGACAACACAAGGATATTTTTTTTTTTGCTAGTTCCTCTGCAGTTTTCTCCTGGAACATCCGCAGTTCATCCTCCCCCACCACCAACTTCCAGACTTGAGAATAATTGGGAGGCCATTCATTAAGTAGAACACAAAAATTAAACCTGAGCCAGACACTGGATGAAAACCTTAGCTCATCAATTCCTCATGAAGTGGGCACTGTTATGATCCCTGTTTTACAGGAGATGAAACAGAAACAGGCTAAGAAACTTTCCCAGGGTCACAGAGCCAGACTACCTGCTTCCACTGAAATCTCTTTAGTTTGTTTCACGGTATTCTTGTTTGAGCTTCTGTACCCAGACATGAATAGGAGCCTACTTAGTGCCAAGCACTGTGCCTTGGAGACTGAGCCCTTTGAAGGCAGGTAGGTGTCAGGTCTTACTCATCCTTATATCTGCTGTCGCACTCAGCACATCGTAGGTCCAAAGAAGTGTTTGTCAGACTCACAGGTGGTGACTCCTTACTATTGGCCTTAGAGGAATTCTCACTGGTTAGATTGCCTGGCTCCTCTACTTAGTGTATGATGTTTGAAGTAAAACCTTTCTAGAAACGGGCCTGCCACCAAAAGCCCCTGGCATCTGCATCCCCTCCTCAAGCGCGTTTCCCATTATTCTGGTGAGTCTAACCAGGAAGCTGTTTTATTTTATTTTTTCTTTTTCTGGAACACATGAAGCTCTTGTGATTAGGAGACACAATTGGAACTCTGCAGAGAGGGACATTGTGAAGCTGCATCCCAAGGGAGTAATCCAGCATGAGTAAGACAAAGTCTCCAAAGGGCTGAGCAGGTACAAATGCCCAAACAGCATGTCCTCTGACCCATGGAATGTCCAGGGCTCAAAACACAAATCGCTGTCCTTTCAAAAGCTTAAATGCTCAGTCCACTCTACATGATGCAGTGATATTACCTCAAGCTTATAGATTGTTGAAATTAGCTGATTAAAGCAATCCACATAACAATTTATGAACCACATTGTCATTGAGGAAATAAAAGGAACATTGGTTACATAATTTAATAAAAGCTGCCCTCTGTTCAGCCGTAGAAACAGTTGTGTTACCCAGCAGTGCTTTGGTTAACTTGTGCATTTTGCTTAATGACTGTTGAACAAATTCATTCTGGTGCTGACCTCTGAATTATGACCAAGTCATAGAAATTGAGGGGGGCGGGTGGGGAGTAGAACGAGCTGTGGATGTTACAGGGGCAATCTAGGGAAGAATTATTAAAAAAGATATCCACCAAAGAAACATTGCAGGCTGGAATTTACAAAGAAATTATTTTGTTTGTTTAATCAAGTGTTTGTTAATTTAAAAAAGCAGAGGAGAAGAGAAGGAAATTATCATTCACCATCTGCCAGAATGAGGGCTAGGCATTTGGGATACAAATGAGATTTTATCTAGTTGGGTGAAAGGGGGAGATTTCTTGAATGGGGAAGGACCAGAGATGGGTTTTGTGAGGGGGTTATAGTTTGGGGTTCAGTGCTAGGAGAGAGGGTCCATTGTGCTGGTAGTGGCTTTCACATGGGGAAAGAGAAAGTGCAGGGAGACAGCTGACCGAAGCCTGGAGACAAATGTCTCTTGCTACTTCCCTGGCTGCTGTGTCATGGATGATGGAGTAATGCCCAGAGCGATGATGGGGAAATGGAAGACCACTATGCTTGTATTTTCACATCATGCCATTAGGAGCTGACATTATCCAAGTGACTTGGTTAGAATAGACACATCGGAAAATTCAGGGGCCAAAATGAATCATCAACACCCCCTCTCCACCTCCAAACACACCTTGGCTGTTTTTTTCCACCAGTATTTTTTTTATTGTTCTCTTGGAAGTACTAGATGCTTTTAAAAGACATTTCAGAAATAAAGTAAAGCAGAAAAAATACCCAAGTTCTACCACTGAAACACAAACATGCTAACATTTTGGTATATTTTCTTCTAAACATAGATTGCTTAATTTTACACAGGCAGAACCATAATACATATGGCCTATTTGGTGTCCTCAGTTTTCACTTACATTAGGTCCTAAACATTTTCAACCTATCATACTTTAGAGCCACTATTTTTAGAGGGAGATAATAGTCACCCAGTGTATGTATGAGAATTGACCTTATTATTCCTTTCCCTACTCTGGGTAGGTCAGTTGTCCCCTATTTTTCCCCTCAAATATAACAACTCTTGCCAATATAATCTTTGTGCATTTTCTCTTAAACTCTTGGGATTTTGATTACGCTCATCAAGTAGCAGAGTCAACAGCCAGAGAAAATGAGCAAATAGGAAGTCAGTTAAATAGAAAGATGAGCTAATTGGGATTGAGATGGGCAGGCACTGAAAAACATCCAATATATGTGTTCAGTATTTTTTATTTGCCCTTCCAGTTCCCTTTTCCATCCGTATCCACCTTGCTTTCTCTCATCAATGGGCTCCCTTCCCTCTGGTTTCAGGTTGGGTATGACCAATAAAAATCCACAGCAGAGAACTGGAGGGAGGGATGAGAGTGAGGAATGAGGTCAGAGTGTCTGTTCCCCTGGCTCCTTCCCTGCAGGTTTGACTTGGGATCGCTGCATTCCTTGGCTAAAGAATATGGCTCCAGGTAGGCATTTGGCAGCCCTCTGCACATGGAGTTCTGCTTCCAAGTTGTGATAACTGTTCTTTCCTCATGTTCCTTGAGGCTTCAAGATGTATCTATGTATTCCCTTTAGAGCTGGGGCATTTCCTAACCCTTGTGATTTCCCTAACCTTTGCACATGGGTCTTTTATTAATACTTCTTGAAATCACCCAACTTGAGTATGCCTGGATCCTGATGGGTATGATATCCTTATCTTTAGTTTTTATGAAATTCTCCCCCCACAGCCTTGTCACTTTATAAATGGGATGACTTTCCTTTGTGACGTTTCAGGGTTTTAATTTTTCTTCTGTGCAGCTACACTCATTGAAAGCTAGGGCTGGCCAAGCAAGCAGTAGGTTTCAGAGGAAGCATCTCCCTGCAGTCACTTAATTAGAAAAGAATCTCATTTTTTTTTTTTTTCATAGTGAGCCAGCTCCAGTGGAAATACTTTTTCCTGTCTTTGTGTTTGTATGAAAGAACTTAGCAGAACTCCTTGGGGAAGAGAATATTGCCTCTTTCCATGACTGGGAGAGGTTGTACTTGGCTGGGACTTGGGAGTCATATCCATCCAATTAAAGCAGTTGTCTTTTATTGATGTCCTGGTTGCCAGATACTGTGCTAAGTCACTAATAAATATTTATCTCAGTTGATCTACACAATGAGTTTGTGAAGTCAGTGACATTATTATCCCCATTTTACAGCTATTTAATGTTATTAGTAATAATCTAGATGAGCTTCTTTATGAGCTTCCCTATCAAAGAGGATACCTTCTGTGCCAACAAGGCAGAAAGATCCTGAGCCTGAATTTGTCTTCTGGTCATCGTGATAGTCCCATGTGTCTCTCCACTGTAGGAAGTTGTTTAGAATGTCTCCTTTGGAGAAGGTGTTCAGTTTTCTCTTGTCTATTTTGATTTTTTTCCCCCTATTCTTGGTCCTAAATAGAGAAGCTGGCTTGTGCCTTCTTTTTCTTACTGCCACCTTTGCCCTTAGAGACACAGATAGGCACTATGGTGGCTGTGAAGACTAACAAGGTGGTACTTGCCCTCATATCTTAAATATGTATTTGTTGACTCAGAGGATAAGACTGTGGCCTCATTTAACCACATGGTCCCCCATCAGCCTATTCCTTTGTCTCCCTCAACCCAAGGTAACCATCTCTGAATCTTGTGTTACTCGTTATTACTTCCTTTCTCTCTTTTTGTGCAGTTTTGTAGCATTTATATATACTCTTAAGGAGTATATTTTTAATTTTATATAAAGGGTATCATGCATTATGCAATCTTTTTGGACTTTTTTCATTTACTTATGCCGTGCTTTGTGCATATTACTTCCTGTTGCTGCAATGGATAGATTTTTACTTTCATCTACTATCTCATTGTGCGAATACACTGTGGTTTACTCATCCACTGTCCAGTTGGTGGCCAATTATTTGGGTTGCTTCCAGGTTTTTGCTTTTGAGAACAGAGCTGGCTTTTGTATATTAATCTTTTATTCAGTCACCTTCTTAATCTACTCATATCATATTTCAAAATCTCTGAAAACATGAGTCTTGCAGTCTTGAACTGGTGTTTTAAGATTGCTTTCAACCAGACGACTGGTGTGATGTGGTTGTCATTGTCAGAATGTGTGTGAATTTGGTCTTAACTGCTAATATAGTTGTCAGTTGAGTGATGAGCATTGTTGTTACCATAGGTCTAGTTGCCATTTAAAAATATCTTCAAAACAGCATCATAATTTGGCATCAAAGTGAAAAGTTACTAGACCCACAGAAAGGCTTGGACACCGAGCAGCTGGTGTACATTTCTTAGTAGTGGAGCAAACATCTGCCATTGGAGTGATGATACCATATCTTCCTGCAAAACAACAAATAAGCACACTATAGGACTTGAGAAAGGAAGATGGACTCAATTGATGATGCTGTGTTAAGTTTTGTGACCAGGATATGCATGAAAGGTTTTAATTTGGGGCCTTCACACTTGCTGTTCTTCCTGTCCAGATTGCTATTTTCCTAGGTCACTGCATAACTCCTTTCCTCATTTCCTTCAAGTCTGGACTCATAGGTCACTTTCTCAGTGAGGTGACCTGACCACACTATCTCAGATTGCAGCGTACACGCTCCCTATTCAGACCCTTCTCTTCTTGTCTCTTTTTACTGTTGGATATGGAATATGTTTTATTTTATTTTTTTGTTTATTATTTGTCCCCCACTAGGGTTTTTGTCTGTGGCTCATTGCTTTGTCTTGGGCACTGAGATTAGTATCTGGTATGGAGGAGCCAAATCCCTCCGACGTAGGAATTCTTGAGTTTCTCCCATGCCTTCTGAGGCAGTGGCCTTGGGAGGCTCATGGTCTGAGTATCAGAGACAACTTGCTGCAGTGTAACCAACAATGTTGCTTCTAACAATGACTGGTAGCTTTCCAGGTGATCCTGGAGGGCACTTTACTGCCCTCCATCCTGTGGCTGCTGCTTTTTTTTTTTTT
>NC_138378.1:5978596-5994084 GCF_054177405.1 Leptonychotes weddellii
CGCTGTCACTCAGGCAACCCTGTTTGGGCGGAGTTGCCCTGCGCCCCTGTGGCGGGGGATGGGCTCAGTGGGAATCAGTCTTTGGGGCTTTTGTTCTCTGGCGGCTTTCCCTGGCAGCTTTCTGTGTCTCTTCCGCGAGTCAGAGCAGAAGAGACCGTTCCCAACCCTCTGCCTCAGAGCAGAGAGACCTCAGTCTGTTCTTCGGTGAGCTCTCCAGGCCACACCGTCTCCGTTTCTGTCTGTGCTGCTATAAACTGCAGCGTCCTGGGTTGTGCGCCCCTCCGCAGCGCCCCCAGTCCTGCCTCCAGGTCCAGGCGCGTCTCTGCCCTTTGTGCTTCTAAAACCACCAGCCACTCCCAGTTCGCGTGCGCGCGACTCCACCGCTTGGGGTTTCCACCCCGGGGGGTTGCAGTTCACTGGCGCGACCCCGGCGCTCCGGGTTTCCGTCTGGGAGGCTGCAGTTCGCATGCGTGTGACCCCGCCGCTCTGGTTTTCCACCCCAGGGGCTGCCCTAAAGTCCTTTCCCCACTGCTACTGGTCTGCGAGTGTGTGCCCCGTCCACAGTGCGTGAGGCTGTCACTCACCGGCGGTGTAGGATCCCCACGGCCAGGCACCCTCCCGCCGCCGTTTATCCTCCCTGCATTACTGCTTTTGATCCCCATGATTCTGACCAGACGCTCTTGTTTTACTTAATGGTAGATTGTGATCCTGGAGTTACGGGCTGCAAGTCAGTGGCTGGTCGAGCTTGGTGCAGACCCAGTGTGATCGGTCCACAGCCTGAGGTCCTGTTCACCACACAGCACCCCCTCCACCCCCCGCCCCACCGCTGAGAAGCCCGGGGGCTCTGAAGAGACTTCAGGTGTTTCTTAGGCTCTGGGTGATGGGATTTTGGACGCAGCTTGTCTAGTGCATTACATTTCGCTCGGAGTTTTGATTGTCAAATATAATGATTTTCTGTTAACATCGTTTTGAGCAGTGGTGTTTATTTCCTACCCAATCACGTGAGACGAACTGGAAGTCTGAATTCTGCCCGATAGTGTGCGGTGTTCTACCACCCCATGTCCGAAGCAAGGTGACGCGATCAAAGCCCCCACCACCAGCATTTCATTGTTCCCTCCGATGCCGAGTTTTTACTGGTTATTCAGATGATAGACTCTTCATAAACCTAAATTTATTCCGTGTAAGGGACTGCTCTTTATCTGGGATTATGGCCATCCACCTGTGCCTTTTGGTGATAAAATGTCTTTTCTTGTGTGAAAAGATGGTGCTAGTAAATAACCTTCTCTTTTTTATGTAGTAAAATAAGAAATTTATGCCATTTCCAACTGTGCTTGTGTTATTTTCTTTGGGGGGGGGTGAAATTTTGAAATGTTACCAGTTCATCAAATACAAGTTTTGAACCACTATCTTGGATACCTTATCTGCTAAAGGCAGAGTAAATATGTGCACCTATTAGGTGCCAAAATCTAAGGATATGATGCGGAGTAAAATAAAATATGAACAAACTTGAGAAATAAGTATATATATAAGAGTAAAGAAATACTTGCCATTTTACTGCTTACCAGTACTTCATAGTACCAAATATTCTGCCTTTTTCATCTTAGCTAGTCTGCTGGGTGTATAGTGTGAAGTTTATTTATGAAGGTCAGTTATTTATCCATTCTGGTGTTGAAGGACATTTATTTAGATTGATTCCAGATGTTTGCTCCGATCAGCAGTGTTACATTGAATATTCTTGTACAAGTCATCTTGCTTTTTCTGTTATTAGTTTTCATTTGAATTAATTTCAAGCCCAGAAAAGTAGAAAGAGAATAGTACAATGAACATCTATATTCACATCTCCTGTGTTTAATAGTTGTTACTATTTTGACATATTGGTTTAATCTCTTACTTGCCAAAATTAAAGTGGATTAGCATCATAGCATTTTACCCCTAAATGTCTCAGTATGCATCCCTGAAAACTGAAGATGTCTAGGTACATGGTCAACATTCCACATCATACCTTATCACCTTAACAGTAGCTCCCGAATATCCTCTAATATCCTATTCATGTTAAATTTTTCCTAATAATCTCCCAAATGTTTTCAAAATCAAAACCCAATCAAGGACTCCTCATTGTACATTACATTTGACTGTTAGAGTCCCTTTTAATCTAGGGTAGTAACATCCCCCACCCACTGTTTTTTTTTTTTTCCCCCCAGTGGTATTGTCTTGAAGACCTAAGGCCCGTGGCCTATAGAATATCTTATCTTTTGGGTTTGGGGGTTACTTCTTTATGATGGTGCCTAACTGGTTCCTCTGTCACCTGAATTTTCTGTAAACTGGAAGTTATACCTAAAGGCTTGAATAGATTCAGGATAAACTTTTTGGCAAGAATATATGGTAGGTGTAGCCTATGTATATTCCACCTTGCTTGGGCGTTAGATGCTCAAGAGCATTCTATAGGCAGTTCAATCTCCTGTGCATAAATATTATTTCTGGATTAAACTTAGATCAAAATCAGGTCAAATGTCAGTATTCCCCTCTCTTGGCCCTTTTAGGACTCCAGAAATTGTGTCTTTCATTTAAACTGAGGGCGGACGGAGGAATGAAAACCAGCCATGTTTAAATACCTTCAAATAGATCTGCACAGAGATTAAGACTCTTGCCTTTTGGAAGATGCACTGTTTCCTCTTGATAAGAAACCTGATGATAAAATATACACATATTTCACAATGGAAAACACATAACATCTGGCTGTCCCACCATGGGAGATGCTAATATGACTGGCTTAAGATTGGGGTGGCCACATCTCTGCACTGTAAAGTTACATATTTCCCCTTGCAAATAGAAACTAATCTGCGGAAGGGTATGTTGGCATCAGGCAAATTCCAGTTCCCCATCTGCCCTCTGTGCTGGGCCTTGTCTCAATCGCCTATTTCATATGGAGTTGTAGGATGTTGATTTGCAAATTCTACCACATCGTCTGCATTGATTAGCTGACATTTTTCTGTAAAGAAGAAATTTCTTTCATTCACCGGAATTATAGGGTGACCCTAAATTATAGTCCCTGCTAGCAATAAAGAATCGCTCTATCCTAATGCTACTAAATGTAGCATTAAGCAATTCTTTCCCATTAATTATCAATTGTTAGAATAAGGAGATGATAGGGCGCCTGGGTGGCTCAGTCCTTAAGCGTCTGCCTTCGGCTCAGGTCATGATCCCAGGGTCCTGGGATCGAGCCCCACATCGGGCTCCCTACTCAGCGGGAAGCCTGCTTCTCCCTCTCCCTCTCCCAATCCCCTTGCTTGTGTTCCCTCTCTCGCTGTCTCTCTCTCTGTCAAATAAATAAAATCTTAAAAAAAAAAAAAAGAATAAGGAGACGGTATAATAATTATCTCCAGAGATGGCAGATAAGTTTAAGTTTTGTTTTTTTGGCACCTTCTTGTGTATCAACATGGATTTATGGATCTCTGTATATTTTCTCTGCTTCAATTACAGCCATTACTATTTCTGATGTTCTGCTCATCTCAATATTGGCCATCGGGCACCCCTTCTGGTCGGCTCATATATCCTTTGGACATGAACGCATTACTCGTTGAATGTTTCCTTGCCTTCTGGGACAACAGTATGTCCTAGATTGCACTTTCTTGCACAAAACTGAAAATTATTATCTAGGATTAATTCTGGAAATCAGAATTACTGTTTTGTATGCATTCAGTATTTTGAGAAATAACGTCAAATTGCTCTCCAAAATACAGAACCAATGTACTTGTCCCTCCTGCACCAGGAAGGTACTGGAAATACCAGATCTCCCCTTACTTTTGTCAGTTCATGAGACAATCAGACTTCAGTAATTTTTCTAACCGGGTAGGTGAAAATGGTATTTGCTATTTTAATTTCCTTTTCTCTAATTACTAGCATTATTGAACCTATTTTGATATATATTTATTTACCATTTGAAACTTTTATTCTTTTGTTTGCTTCCTTGTATTCTTTACTCATTTAAATGGGTGACTCACCTGTTTTTTAAAAAACTTCCCCTAGGTCATTTAAAGTAAACCCACGTACAGAATTTTTATGAGTAGCAGTTACCAAAGAGAGCGTGTTCTCATTGCTTCCACTAGGGGTCACCGTTTGCCTGTTTAGAAACTAGAGAATCATCCTAGGTGCCTGGGAAGAAAGTCTGTGGTTAAAATTTATCAGTGGCCACCTGGCCTTCTTTCTACTTGCTTGGGCATTATTAGATGCTCAAGAGCATTCTATAGGCAGTTCAATATCCTGTTCATAAATATTATTTCTGGATTAAATTTAGATCAAAGTCAGGTCAAATGTCAGTATGCCCCTCTCTTGGCCCTTTTAAGGCTCCAGAAATTGTGTCTTTCATTTAAACTGAGGGCAGACAGAGGAATGAAAACAGCCATGTTTAAAGACCTTCAAATAGATCTGCACAGAGATTAAGACTCTTGCCTTTTGGAAGATGAACTATTTCCTCTTGATAAGAAACCCGATGACAAAATATACATTTGGTTTTTGCTAAGACTGTGGGCATAGCATGCCATCTGAGTTCTTTCTTTTCATCTGTAAGCTGGTCATTTTCAACCTGCAGGGGCTTTGCTTTTTGCTCTTTTAATATTAATTGGAGAAAAGGTCACTAAGTGAATTATATTGATCGAGACCTAATCCTTCATAGGAATTGTGAGCTCTTTTTAAAAACTTTTTTGGTAACACAATGCATATAAAAGTGTCCAAATCATACGTGTACAGCTTAGATTTTCACCTGCTGAACACAACCACATAAGGAGCACCAATATCAGGAAATGGAACATGACCAGCTCCCCTACCCTCCAGCTCCCTGCCTGCCTCTTTCTGGTCACCCCTCCCTTGGCCCCACCAAAGTAACCACTATCCTGACTTCTCTCTTCAAAATTAGTTTAGCCTGTCTTTGTACATTTTATTAACGGACTTGAACACTGCACTCTTTTGAGTCTGCTTCTTTCTCTCAATTTTATGTTTGTGAGATTGATCCATATTGTTGAGTATAGTTGTTCTATCTTTCCACCACAGTATAATATTCCATCGTGTGAGTATGCAGTGATTTATTCTATCACTGATGAGCATTTGGGAAGTTTTCAGGTTTTGGCTATTATGAACAGTACTGAATCATGAACAATAATGTACATTACAATAACAGTATCACGGATAGCAGTGAACATTGTAGTGCATGTCTTTTGGGAATGTATGTGGAATTCCTGGGATCGATGGCAGTATTTGCTCGGCTGTGATAGATACTGCCCAAGACCGCTTTCCAAAGTAGTTTGAAGCTACTGCCACACTGTCCATGTTTGGGAGTTCCTGGTGTTCAAATCCTCACTAGAACTTGGTATTTCCCGTCTTTCTCATCTTCGCCATTCTGGTGGGAGTAAATTGTGAGGTCTGTTTATTAAGGTCCTTTCTTTATTTTCTTTCTTTCCTTCTTTCCTCTCTTTCTTTCTTTCTTAAGATTTTATTTATTTATTTGACACAGAGAGACAGCTAGAGAGGGAACACAAGCAGGGGGAGTGGGAGAGGGAGAAGCAGGCTTCCCACGGAGCAGGGAGCCCGATGCGGGGCTCCATCCCAGGACCCTGGGATCATGACCTGAGCGGAAGGCAGACGCTTAACGAGTGAGCCACCCAGGCGCTCCCTAAGGTCCATTATTTAATTTGGGCATGTTGGAGGGTAAATTCTCTTCACCTGAGAAATCAAGGGAACACAATATTTGTAAAAGAAAACAGTTGGAAACAAGGAATGAACATTTATTAGAACACTTATTAGCTCATCACTGCCATTCAGGATAATCTGTAAGTGAATTTTACTCTGATGGAAGACATATATTTTATTATTTTTAAACAAGATTTTATTTATTCATTTGAGAGAGAGAGGGAGAGGGAGAGCAGGAGCAGGGGGCGAGGCAGAGGGAGAAGCAGGCTCCCCACTGAGCTGGGAGCCCCACATGGGGCTCCATCCCAGGACCTGGAGATCGACCTGAGCTGAAGGCAGACGCTTAACCATCTGAGCCACCCAGGCGCCCCAGGAAGACACATATTTTAAAGAGTCCCCCCCACCATGTACACATTATTGTAAAAATAGAAAAGAAACACAGTGTACTTTATTTCCTTTTTAATTTTCAAAATGATAATTGCTGTTTTATCCTGCTTACAAAAAGACCCATGACTATTACAAAATTTCAAATAACGTAGTACAACAAGACTTTGCGAAGATGTCTCCTGAAATATGAATGCTGACATAACCCAACTGCTGACTGACTCTCTTTTACTTCATTGCCAAGTGGGGTAGAGCTGAAGAGTCTAATTTTTTTAGAGGAGGAGGAACATGTGGATGGGATGGGCAAGTCTGGAAAAGGCAGTGGGACTCCCATCTCGAACTACTCCATGCCGGGAAGCAGGGCAGCAGAGGGAGGGGCTAGGTGTCACCGGAATTTTCCTGGCTCTGTTTTCCTGGACCAGGCTGCTGAAGTACATGCCAGCCAACAGTGAGATTCCTAATTCCCGGCAGAACAAGTGGGCTCCAAAGCCTAGAAGCATCCCTGGAGTGAGTTCCGTCAGAGCAGGCTCCTGCCACCTGGTGGCGTCCTGAGGCAGCCGGCAGGCTGGTGGGAGGCCCTCCTGAGTCGCTGTATTCACTTTGTAACAACTCCAGTCCACATTTGATGTGGTTAGATTTTGGGATCCCACTCATCACATTATGGCGAGCTCTTAACATAATCAGAGAGTGTCATCTGAAACCACAACCCCATTTCAGCCACACTACATCACGATTCATTATTCCGGAAGTGTCTCTGAGCCTAGAAGGAACTGGTTTGTCCAGAGCCCACCTCAGCTGGCCTTGTTGGCTCTAGAATGGAGAAAATTGGGGAGAGGGGATGGGTGGGCGGTTGCCAACAGATGTGTTGATGAGCATTTATTAGGGTAGGGAGAAGTGGTTTCAGTAAGGGGCCCTGGCTGTGTGATGTGAAGTGGATCCCCCTTCCTTCCCAGGGGGCTTGTGGCGTTACCGGGATACAGGACATAAGAAATGTACAGAGGTGTAGGTTTACCATTTCAGTGTTGAGAACATCAGGAAGGCTTGGTTCTAAGCGCTGAGCTGGTTTAGGAAGGCTTCTTGGAGGAGGCAACCCTTTTTTTTTTTTTTTTTTTTTTTTTTTGCGTGAGAGAGAATGAGAGACAGAGAACATGAGAGGGAGGAGGGTCAGAGGGAGAAGCAGACTCCCCGCTGAGCAGGGAGCCCGATGTGGGACTCGATCCCGGGACTCCAGGATCATGACCTGAGCTGAAGGCAGTCGCTTAACCAACTGAGCCACCCGGGCGCCCGGAGGAGGCAACTCTTAAGGCTGAGAAATCCGAAGTCTTAGGTCCAGTTTTGTGCACACACCATTGGACCACGAGTGGCCACACAGAGCCAGACCTGTGAATTCCCCAGTTTGTCTGATTCTCTTACCACCTGCTCAGTCACACTGCAATGAGCAGCTTCCTTCTCTCCCTGCTGGGTTACCTGAGGGCTGCCCAGGGCGGAGTTCACAGGCTGACTACAGTGCTGTGTTCCTGAGAACTCTTAGCTGCCATTGTTACATTGCATGGACAGGGGAGGGAGAACCTGCCTCTCTCACCTTTCTCCCCCTTTCCTATTCTGAGTTCTTCGTGCCTGGGGGGCGGGGATTTGCTTTCTTCTTTCACTGTCTGATATATATATATATTTTTAATTTTATTTTGTTATGTTAATCACCATACATTACATCATTAGTTTTAGATGTAGTGTTCCATGATTCACTGTTTGCGTATAACACCCAGTGCTCCATGCAGAACGTGCCCTCTTTAATACCCATCACCTGGCCACCCCATCCCTCCCACCACCCACCACTCCAGCAGCCCTCAGTTTGTTTCCTGAGATCAACTGATTTGAGGAATTCTTAATCTCACTGTCTGATATTTCTTAGGAGCTCTTTGTTTTCTCATCTTTAGGCCATAGGGTTTGTTTTCTAGTCCTCACTAATGGCAACCAGTGAGTGGAAATTGCTGACATATTTCAGTTCTGTTGTATGATCTCCTTGGATGTTAATCTTTACATTACCAAACCTGTTTCTTCCTCCTTCAACTGTAGGATGCTGGCGGCACCCACATCTTAGGGTTGTTTTGAGGATTAAATGAGAGCAGGTATGTGAAGAGTCTAATGCAGTGTCTGCAACCAAGTGGTCAGTGGTGTTAGCTCTTGTCTTCCTGCCCCTCTTCAGAACATGCCAAGGCCATCTCTTGCACCTAGGATGCCGGCCTCCCGACTCACTTCCACCGGGGCCCACTGGACCACCACCTGCCTAACTTTTCCCCAGACAATGTCTTCTCCATGGAATCTGCTCTCTCCTCTCTCTGAGCAATCTCTCCCTCCTTTAGGACTTACTCTGTCACCGTATTAATCTGATGCAGCTCTTGCAACAGAATACCAGAGGCTGTGTGGATTAAATGATGAGAGACCTTCTGAGTTATTTAAGTGACACACAATGTTGCATTAGCTTCAAGTGCACAACATAATGATTCGACAGCCCTGTATGTGACGCTGTGCCCACCACCAGCGTAGCTGTCGTCTGTCACCGCACGCGCCATTAGGATGCAATTGACTGTATTCCCTACGCTGTACCTTTTGTCCCCTTGACTTATTCATTCTCTAACTGGAAGCCTGTACCTCCCACCCTCCTTTGCCCTCTTTCCCCCATTCCCCCCACTCTGGCAACTGCCAGTTTGTTCTTGATATTTATGGGTTTGTTTTTGTTTGTTCATATATAAGTGAAATCACGTGGTATTTGTCTGTCTGACTTATTTTACTTAGCAGAATATTCTCTAGGTCCGTCTGTGTTGTCACAAATGGCAAGATCTCATTCTCTCTTATTGCTGAGTAATAGTTCATTGTGTGCACACACACACCCTCCTCCTCTTCATCCATCCATCAGTGGGCACTGAGGTTGCTTCCATATCTTGGCTATTGTAAATAATGCCGCATACATCTTTTTGGATTAATGTTTTGTTTTCTTTGGGTAATACAATTGAAATTTATTTCTCATAGTTCTGGTGCCTGGAAGTCCAAGATCAAGGTGTCAGCGGGTTTGGTTTCTCCTGAGACCTCTTTCCCTAGCTTGTAGACCGCTACCTTCTCACTGTGTGCTCGCATCTCTTCCCCTCCTGTAGGGACAACAATTCTATTGGATTAGGGCCCTATCCTTATGACTTTAAGCCTTATGATTTAACCCTAACTATCTCTTTAAAGGTCTGTCTCCAAATACAGTCACATTGGGGGTTATAATGGGCTTCGAAATATGAATTTTGGGGACTAGAATTCAGTCTATAATAAACACTCATTTGATAATTCTCAGAACTTGCTTTGCAGTAATTTGTGTCCTTGTCACATATAACTAAGATGGTTGTGCTAAATCAGACAGTTATTTGCCAAATATAATTCCTTCTCTCCCACCTCCACGGGTGGAGTGCATTTCCCTGCCCTTGACTTTGGTTTTGGCTGTGTGACTTGCTTTTGCGAACGGAGAGTTAGCAGATGTGAACAGAATCTTGAAATGTGCTTCTGGGGTCAGAGTTGCCCTCGTCAGTTGTTGTATTTCTTCTCCACGAGCAGAACATGCCTCTGTAGCTCCTCACCCAAGGAGGATGAGAGGCACGTGGAGCAGGCCTGGGCCCCACTTGCATGCTGAAACCAAGCCCGGCTGAATTCCAGCTAACCTGCAGATACGTGTGCAAGAAAGAAATGCTTCTTGTTGGATGCCCCTGAGTTTGGGGAGTGGGTTGTCATGTGACATTGTTAGGGTGATGGCTGGCTAACATAACAGTAAGGATTTATTGACTTCTTACCATGTTCCAGGACCTGAGCAGTTTATATGCACTCTCTCATTTAACCGTCGTAAGACTCCTATGATATAGATGTGTGTATTTTCTCCATTTAACAGATAGGGAAACTGAGAGCCCAGGAGGCTTTACCCAGGGCCATGCAGCCAGCCAGTAGCAGAGCTCGGATCTGAACCCAGGCTGCTCTGATGCCTGCATTACTGGACCCTCAGCAGGACAGAAGCAGTCCATTTTTGCAAAGGCGACACTGGATTTCCTGGTTTCTGACTGCCGCTTTAATGATCTTCTCTAGCCCACAGAAAGCTGCTGTTTGTAGCAGTTTCCCAAACCGCCACGGGCCACCGACTGTGGCTCCAGTCGCTCTTGTTTAATGGTCTGGATCAAGCCCCATGGAACTGCTTCCTCTTGGAGATGTGCAGCAGTGGGATGCATCCTGTTAGCATTGTGTACGTTGCACACGGCTTGCGGGAGCTCCTTTGATCTGTAGAATGAATTTCCCACATCTCTCACCCACTGCAGTTTGCCATAACTCTCCCAGACTTGTCTTCTGCACCTCACCTACCCAGCAGACAACATAGCACGTCTTTATCTTTGCCTTCCCCCCCACCCCCCACTACCGCTGCTTTCTTGGGCTTTTTCTACCTGTTTGCTGATTCTTGGTTTGGGGGCAGACGGTTGAATCAATTAAGAGAGGATTTGCAGAATCACAGGGCAGTTATTAAAGGATGGTGTAATTAACTTCTTCAGACTAATTGAAAATTTTCATGTAGAAGGAGCAGCCAAGTGCCTCCTTGCTTAAACAGCTTTCTCACATAAAACAGCTCTCATGAAAAGATTCTTTTTTTTTTTTTAAAGATTTTATTTATTTTATTTGAGAGAGAGAATGAGAGACAGAGAGCATGAGAGGGGGAGGGTCAGAGGGAGAAGCAGACTCCCCGCTGAGCAGGGAGCCCGATGCGGGACTCGATCCCGGGACTCCAGGATCATGACCTGAGCCGAAGGCAGTCGCTTAACCAACTGAGCCACCCAGGCGCCCCTCTCATGAAAAGATTCTTTAATGTGTATCCATAAACCGGAGACCTCTAGGCTGCTGCAGAACTTTGGGGAAAGAATTAAGTCATTTCTCTCTCTTTCTCTCGCTTCCTCCTCCCCGCTCTTCGACCATCCTCAGAGTTACACAACTCCTGCACTCTATTGTGTCCTGCTTCTCGGTCACAGAACGAGGTCGGGAAAAATGGGCCGGAAGGCAGGAGCATCAGACCTGGTGTGCCTTTTGATCAGGAGAGCGAGGAAAGGAGAACCAGAGCGCGGGCACCTGCGGCTTCTCGCGCTCCTGCTCTTGGTGCTAGTGGTTCCTTGGTTTGCACTCGGGAGATTGCGCCTCGCACCCTCTGTCTAGGCCCTTGGGGTGTGGCTTTCCCGATCTCAGACTCCAGGGATGCTCAGAAGACCGAGGTCTGTCCAGGCACATGACTGCCCCTCCTCCTCCAGGAAGTGATTGGTGGGGGGGTTGGCCTGGGACCCCCCGGATGGACCGTGGAGCAACTCCATAGAGCGCCAGACACTCCGTTTCTCTGGCCTTCTGCTGGCGTGCATGCCCAGACTTGTGGTGGCCATTTCGTCATTGGGAAGGAGAAGCATGCCTGAGGATAAAGCCGACACCTGGAAAGCAGGGTCACGGGAGCCGTTGAGAGCCTGGGTCCTTCCCTGCCTGGATTAGCCTCTACCCCTGAATTTTCCAATTGTATGTGCCAACATATTTATGGGATTTTTTTTTTTCTCTGAACCCAGACTGGGTTAGGCTCTGCCCTTTCCAACTCAAAGAGACTGCCTAATACAGCAGTTATATAATAACCTCATGGCCTCTTCTGAGCTGCAGTGGCCCCCACACGTAAAGCGGGAATAGCTACCATTTGTACTTCATGAAGAGGTGGCGAGGGGGCACGGACTCACGTGTAGGGAGTGCGTAACTCGATGTTGGCATTGGTGAGGTGCAAAGCATGTCGCTTATTATTGTCACGGGCGGGCTTTGCCCTAACTGCCATAGTTAATGGAGATTTGGGACGGAAGTGACTCGACCACAGGTGATCTCAGCCCATCAGTGTGAGGAGTGTTTGCTATGGAGAAAGATCTGTCGCCGTGCCCCTGTTGCCCACTTGCATATTCAGACTCCTGGTAAGGAAATCAGTTTGGATGTCGTGAGGAAAATGTCACCACTGGATGCTGGCCCCGCGCCAGTGCCCTGCAGAGTTCCAGGCTGCTTTCCCGTAGCCACCCCTTTGGGGCCGTTGGTGCAGATGGTTTTCTGTTCCACCAGAGGGCACGGGATGCAATAAGAAGATTTCAGTGGGTGGCCCCAGGGATTCTTGAGGCCAGGAGCATGAGGGTGATGGAAGAAACTACGTCTGACAGTGAAGAGCAGCAGGGGAGTAGTCTACACCCTAATTCCTGCAGGCAAACTCAGAACTTCAGCTGAATTGATAAAGATCTTTAATTCTTTTTTTTTTTTTTAAAGATTTTATGTATTTATTTGACAGAGAGAGACACAGTGAGAGAGGGAACACAAACAGGGGAGTGGGAGAGGGAGAAGCAGGCCTCCCGCTGAGCAGAGAGCCTGATGCGGGGCTTGATCCCAGGACCCTGGGACCATGACCTGAGCCGAAGGCAGACACTTAACAACTGAGCCACCCAGGCGCCCCTCTTTGTTTAATTCCTACAAGAACCCCAAGCAGTACCTAGGATTCTTTTCTCCATTTTGCACTAAGAGGAAAAGTGCTGAGAGAGACCGTGTCACCTTCTACAGGTGGTACCTAGTACAGGAGAGACGAGCCTGCGTTTTAAACCGAGGTCTCTTGAAAAGATTATTATATAACTGCTGTATTAGGCAGTCTCTGAGGCACCGAGCCCCACGAGCTCTCTGCTCGCTTTGGTCTTAGTAACCAGGAAGAAAACGCTGGACCTCCTAACAGATGTCCCCAAGCCATCTTTCCTTCAGAAGAGGCCTGCTTTCCCTCCGCCAGGACATGCATCAGCCTGTTCTTGCAGGGAAGCCATGGAAGGTTCTAGGTGGTTTGTTGTACCCACCTCACAGGGGCTAACAACTGGTAGCTGGGAAATATTTGTTAGATGAGTTACTGATGAACTTGAAAGGTGCCTTCAAGTCTGAGAAACACCGTGTCCCTATGCACAGGTTCAAGAGATAATTTAGCAGGACGCCTAAATTCCTGAGATTTGGAGCCGGACAGCCTGGATTCAGATCCAGGCCTCTCCAGTTACACCCGGTGTGACTTTGTCCCAGTTACTTGATCTCTCTCAAGCTCAGTTTCCTCATCTGGGATGCAAGATCCAGGAGACACGTGTGTCTGTAGCGGGTCGTCGAGGGCATGAAGGGAGTGACGCGTCATGTCCGGCAGGACACAGGTGCTCAGTGAGCGTCTGGGCCACCGCTGGGGGGTGGCGCCTCTCCCCGGGTTGCGCTCCCCATCACTGACTCTCATTATCCTGTTCCCTCCTCTCAGACATGCAAGGAGATAGCAATTTAATCTTACAATTAGCATTTATCTCTGCCTCTCTGCCTAGTCATTGTAGTAGCTGTTTGGTGTTGATTGGAAAAAGCTCTTTGGTTAATGATAACACTCTTGGACTGCCGGGGCGCGCCGAGGGTGAGGCGGTGGGAAAACGGCACTAAGTAAAGCAAACACAGCCATAACCTTTTCTTCTCGCTGCCTCTCGTGCTCTCTGACAGGAGCGCACGGCTTCTCCTTTTCCGTAGCTAAGTCATAAATGGAAGGAGCAAGTAATAAATATCATGCAGCTGATGGATTTCCAGGGAGCCTGACAAAGGGAGAGGGAGGCTGCCAGGAAAGCCAGAGCAGAGCGAGCGAGCGAGCAAGCCTCGACACTGGCATCCCAACCCCCTTCTGCAGCCGCGGGACAGGGGCGAGCACCCAGGGGAGGAAGGTCAGACTCTACGTCCCCGTCAGGGCTGGGAAGGCTTCCCACTGGGCAAAGGCTGACAGGCCGTAGTGGATGGAGTCCATAAAATCAATGAGTGCCGGGTTCTGGTGGAACATTTCCACCTGTGGGGCTGATGATACTTACAGTGGACTGAAATCTTCAGAAGGGCCTGGGGTGTCGTGAAAAGAGCCCTGGGTCAGGACAAGTGGGTCCTTTGGTCCTGCCTTTGCCACGGACCCTTTTTGGGATCTGGAAGAGGTCAGATTTTTTTTTTTTTTCCTTCCAGACCTCAGTTTCTCTTTCTGTAAAATGAGCAGCTTGGATTAGTTCCCAGAAGGGATAGATGACATTTGTCAAGCACTTAGTTTGTCTGTCCCAGGCATGATTTACAACCCTTCCTATGGATGAACTCATGAATTCCCACGACAAACCATGTCCCTTTGCAGACAAGGAAGCTAAAACACAAGAGATAAGAATTACCCAGCGTCTGTTCTTGAGCTGGGAGCTGAACTCAGTCCATCTGGCCCCAGACACTGTAATCCAAACTACTCTGCCATGTTGCCTTCTCAGTGGGATTCCATGTCTGAGCAGTGGTATAAAACACCACCTTCATTCCAGGATTGAAGTGAGGTTACACATGAAGCACCCCATTTTCCTGGGGATCCAATCTTAGTATATGGTTCTGGGTGGGTTTACTTTTTCTGCCTCCAGATATGGACACGGGACTCAGGCCCAACCTATGAGAGTTGTACCTCCCCTGGCTACAGTGGTTGGTTCAGTAATGGTCAAGTCACCCCGGTTAGAAAGTCAAACCAATTCTGGGGCGCCTGGGTGGCTCAGTCGGTTGAGCATCCGACTCTTGATTTTGGCTCAGGTCATGATCTCAGGGTCGTGAGATTGAGCTCTGTGCTGAGCATGGAGTCTGCTTAAGATTCTCTCTCTCTCCCTCTCTCTCAGCCCCCCTCTCCCCCATGTTCCCCCTCTCTAAAAACATAAAAAAAAAAAAAGAAAAGCCAATTCTTAGATCATGATATAACTACAGTAGTGGAAAAAAGAAGCTCTCCTGCTCCCAAGGGGTCACTTTTGCTGCTCCCAGGGGTCACTTTTGCAAGATGAAAGCTTGTACTCCTTAGAGCTTCACAGGGTGAGAGTCTGCTTGAGGATAAAGCAGAAAGGGAGGAAAAAAGAACAGAGGAAGTGGTGGGAGAGGGAGAGAAAGAATGCGGGGAGAGCGTGAATGATTCCCGATGACATCATTTGGACCCCTGGATCAGCTGTGCCTGGACTAATCAGTTATTTGAACAATAAATCCTTTATGCTTAAGATAGTTGAACATAGTTTCTGCTACATGATACTGAAAAAAATTGTGTCTTACACACACCACATCACTGAACTTGGCAAAAAAGAGAGAGGTGGTAGATTGGAGATCCAACCTTTGCCACACATTTAACCATTGCTTTATTTCATGGTTTCTCAACCTTGGCACTGTTGACATTGGGCCAGGAAATTCTTTGTGTGGTGGTCATTTCACATTGTAGGGTGTTGAGCAGCATCCCTGACCTCTACCCTCGGATGCCACTCCCCACCCCCGTCTCAAGTTATGAGAAGTAAAAATGTTTGCAGACATTGCTAATGTCTCCCTAGGGA
>NC_138378.1:5994584-6000595 GCF_054177405.1 Leptonychotes weddellii
TTTTTTTTTTTAAAGATTTTTATTTATTTATTTGAGACAGAGAGAATGAGAGACAGAGAGCATGAGAGGGAGGAGGGTCAGAGGGAGAAGCAGACTCCCTGCCGAGCAGGGAGCCCGATGCGGGACTCGATCCCGGGACTCCAGGATCATGACCTGAGCCGAAGGCAGTCGCTTAACCAACTGAGCCACCCAGGCGCCCAGGAGAGCAGGATCTTGAATTTCGTTTCTGTCGGATGTCAAAACTTCAAAAAAAAAAAAATAAAAGTCTTGTTAACTTCCTTAGAAGGAATTCTGGATGGCAGGTTGCTTTCCGTCATGGGTCCTCTTAAACTGTTCGCTGTGTGTCAACTATTGAAGTGAGTAATGCTTCCGAGGAATCAGGGAGAGTGAATAGCAACACAGCCCGTGGTTGTGGTGACTTTGCTGCCCTCTCCAGTGCTTTATCTTCACCCTCAGGACAGTCACTGTTAAAGGAGATTTGTTCTTTTTGACAGCACTGACTGTTGTCCGAACAGTGCCTGGGAAGTATTGATTGATTCGCGCACTACCTTGGTAGGCAGGAGGCTGAAGCTAATGAGGGCAAGACTGCAGCATGACTGCCAAGCTTGGTCCTTGGTCATAAGGAGGATCAAAGAGAAGCTGGAAGGGGACCAGTGTGAAGCATCCTGATTACTGGACAAACAGTTCAGCGTTGCTGATCATCGATTAAGTGCCTATTAGCCAGGATTCTTTTGCTTGCAAGTGACAGACGCCAGTTTGAAATGTCCGCAGCAGTATGGGGATTTATTGGTTCAAATAAATGAAAAAGACCAGCGATGGGTCCTAACGTCAGCTATAGCTAGACCCATGCCATGAGGCCCCCTTTTCTCTCCATCTTTTCACTCTGCATTTCTCTGTAGGGCTTCGCCCTCAACTCTCTTCATCCTGATTGAACATGGCAACAGAGAAGGTCAGCCACAGCTCCAGCCTTCAGTGTCTTCAATGTGCACAGTCTCAGCGGGAAGGACCGCCTTCCCTTGCCTTCTCCGGAATACCAACTGTGATTGGCCTGGCTGAGTCATGTGCCCTACCATGGGCCAATCACAGCACTCCACGTCAGAGGGCACCTATTGGCCAGCCTGAGTCACATGCCACCCTGGGACAGGGAGGTGAGCTTGCGATTGGACTGTGTCCACCACGTGGTGGAGGGACAGAAGTTGAAAGTAAAAGGGCTTTGCCAGGGGAGAAGGCGGGAAAGGATTCTGGGCAGACAGAGCTGGTTCTCTGCTAAAAACAGCACCACCATCTCCCTCAGTATGTTCTTTGTTAGAACATTAAATTCACCAATTTATAACTGAAAGAAGTCCCCCCACCCTTCTTAGACTTGATAAATTTTGGCATGATAGGAATTTTAAGATTTTCTGATACCACATAAATCCTCAAATGATGACTACTGGCCAGAATGCTGTTCTTTGGAGAGCAGATGTTTAATGATTCAGTCTCCCATCTCCCCATTTTAATTGTTTTCTCCAGTTTTTTTTTTTTTTTTTAATTGTGGTAAAATACACATGACATTTGCCATCTTAACCATTTTTCAGTGCACTGTTCAGTGGTGTTAAATACATTCATAATGTCAGGCAGTCATTGCCACCATCCATCTCTAGAGCTCTTTTCATCTTGTAGAACTGAAACTCTATACCCGTTAAACTAAAATTCCCCATCCCCCCCCTCCCTGGGACCCACCATTCTACTTTCTGTCTCTATGATTCTGACTACTCTAGATACCTCGTGTAAATGTATTTGTCCCTTTGTGACTGGCTTACATCGCCTAGCATACTGTTCTCGAGGTTCATCCATGTGGACTTTGTAGCATGTGTGAAAATTCGCTTCCTTTTTTAAGGCTGAATAATATTCCATTGTAGGGTTGGGCCACATTTTGCTTCTCTGTTTACCTGTCAGTGGATTCTTGGGTTGCTTCTTACATTTTAGCTATTGTGAATAAGCTACTATAAACAGGAGTGTACAAATATCTTTTGGAAACCCCGTTTTCAGTTCTTTTGGGGATATATTCAAAAGTGGGGTTGCTGTGTCCCATGGTAATTCTATTTTGAAAAGATTTATTTGAGAGAGAAAGTGGGGGGAGAGGGAGAGAGAGTCTCAAGCCGACTCTGTGCTGAATGCAGAGCCTGAGGAGGGGCTCGATCTTGTGACCCTGAGATCAACTGACTGCACCAGCCAGGCACCCTGCTAATTCTATTTTTAATTTTTTGAGGCAGTGCCTACTGTTTTTCACAGCAGCTGTACCATTTTACCAGTGGTGCTCAAAGGGTCCAATTTCTTCACATCCTTGCTAACACTTGTTATTTTCTTTCTCTTTTCCTTATAGTAGCCCCCCTGATGAGTGTGAGGTGACCCATTTAATTTTTAATTTTAATTTTTGACAAGGTTTCCAGTCATGTGGCTCCAGACAAAAAATGATGAAAAGATCAGTAGTGGAAAACTTTTCTCCCGTCCTAATCCCCATGCTCTCCAAAAACAAAACTTGTAACTGCGGTTATGAGTTTCTTATTTTTCCCTCATGTGATGTTTTTATTCATCTAAATCAAAAAATATTCATTTTCTCCCTTTTTAATAAAAAATGTCATTCAGCTATACATACTGTGCCGTGCCTGCTTCTACTTTCAATAAATATCTTACAGTTCCTTTTATAGTTGAAGATAAAGAGCTCATTTATTCCTTTTTTCCAGCTTTATGATACTTCACCGTGTGGCTGTATCATGATTCCTTTAACCAGGTCCCTAAAGATGGACACATGGATTGTTTATAACTTGCTGGTATTGGAAATAACACTGCCATAAATAACCTTAGGCATGTAAATAAGTTCCTGGAAGTGGAATTGTTGAGTCAGAGGGTAAGTGTATCTGTAATTTTGATAGAAATTGCCAAATGCAGGGCGCCTGGGTGGCTCAGGCGTTGAGCGTCTGCCTTCGGCTCAGGTCATGATCCCAGGGTCCTGGGATCGAGCCCCGTGTCCGGCTCCCTGCTCGGCGGGAAGCCTGCTTCTCCCTCTCCCACTCCCCCTGCTTGTGTTCCCTCTCTCGCTGTCAGTCTCTCTGTCAAATAAATAAAATCTTAAAAAAAAAAAAAAGAAATTGCCAGATGCATCCAGAAAAAGGTTGTGCAAGTTTGAATCCCCCCCCAGCCTCACCAGCATGGGGCGTTCTCCACATGGTCAGGGAGAGACTGCACAGTGGTGAGGATTTTATTTGCACTTCTCTTGTGCAAAAGTGAAACAGCCTTTGGCCGGGACTTCTGTGTCCTGTCGTCTGCCCTCCCCTCCCAGTTCTTCATGAGGACACCCTTTATCACCATTACATGTACCTGCCTTGGTGACTTGCAAGAGGGGGCACAGAGCCTGCTAATGAAAATCGTGGGGGACACTGAGTTTAGAACTCACACAAACATGGAAATAATGAAAGCCAACATAAAGATGTTAGGAGTGTGGTCAAGAAACTTAAGAAAGTGAATCATGGCTGGGAGGGAAATGATTGATAAAATTATTAAGACGGAACAAGAGTGTAAGACAGACGCAGAGAGGGTGATGTTCTTGAGAAGAGCTCACGTTTTCCTAAGAAGGCAGGACACTGCACACTCTCTGGGACCCAATCGTGCACCTGCCAAGGCCCAGCGCCACCTCCACTGCAGCAGGCCCCTCTGTGCAATGGGGGTTTGTTATGGGTTGAATGAGGTGTTAGGAGTGAAGACAGAGTATGGTCGAGCATCGTGATTTACCCACGGGAGGCAGATGTGCGGGGAAACCAAAGAAGCACAGCCTCTGGGACTCTCATGGGCCTGGACCCCTGACTCCTGGGGGTGGCTGGGGGTTGTCCAGTGTTCTAGGTGTGTGGCCGAGGCCAGACCCCTGTCAGGAAGCACTTCTAATTTGAGCATTTCTGGCAAATTACCTAGAGAGATCCAAGAAGAAAGGGATTGAGTTTCCAAAATTCTTACCATCGGTGCTGATTTCTTTTCTCATTTTAAATAAATATGCCCTCATATCTGCCCTCTTGTACATAATTCTGTATTCTTTCTCTTAAAGAGGGTCTCTAAAACTTATATAGTCCCATAAAACTTAGCTCTGCCTCAGAGGAATCCCTATTCTGATGATCAGAGGTTTAGGGAGAGGCACACAGTGTCCTAATTTTTGAAAACGTAGGTTACGGAAGTTAATAGGCAGCCAAAGGGATGCCAGGGCCTCACAAGGCTCTTTCCTCCCTACCCTCCTTCTCCTCTCCATTCTTCCCTCCCTGTGTCTTTCACACGCTCGCTGTTCCAGACACTGTTCTATGTGCAGCAACTATCAAATCCCTGCTCTCATGGATCTTGTATTGTAGTTGAGGCAACAGGTAAGGAAGCACAGCATAAACAATATATTTTGCATGGCAAAGCAGAACAGGGAGATACGGGAGAGCATGTTGGGGGCAGGGGATACTTTAGGTTAAGTGATCCTGGGAAGGCTTTTTAAAGTAGTGACATTTCAGCTGAGACCTGAATGGTGAGCAGGAGCCAGTCCTGGAGATTGGAGGAATGTTCCAGGCAGAGGAAATGGCAAGTGCAAGGTTTTGAGGTGAGAGGGGGCTTGGCATGTGTGAGGGACAGATGGCGGATGGGTCATCAGGGATAAGGTGGAGGAGGTGGAGGAAAGGGAGAAGGAGCAAGAAGGGGAGAGGGGCTGAGGAGGAGAAGGGGAGGAGGAGGAAGAGAGGAATGGTCTGTGATGACGTTGGAGCCCTAGGTGGTGACCATTTAATGGCGGGCTTTGTTTGCCATGGTCAGAAGTTTGGCTTTCATCCCAAATATTATGGGACACCGTTGCATTATGTCAACTTTAGGACAGGTATTTACACAGTGCGTTTATAAGCCCATTGAGGAGAAAAGAGTTGTATGTAGGTTTCCCTATGAACAAGGGGTGCCAAGTAACTCTATTTCCTTTCTTGTGATATTTATGAAAGTAAGAGGTTAAAGAAATTCTATGGCTATCGGGGATCATGTTCATGAAAGCGTTTAGTGAAATAACTTGATGAAATAAATGATAGGTAGTAAAATCTGGAGTAGACTATACTGCTTTGCAGCAAATTTGCACCTATTTGGACAGCAGATTGAGGTCAAGACCCAGTTGAGTTCAGAGAATCTCAGCTTATCAAGTTCTAGAGGGCCAGTGCTGGAGAGGAAAGCTAACACATTCGATGATCGGATCTGAATAATAAAATAAAAATATGTGTATATATTTCCCTTTAAGACAAGTATTAATGAAGTATAGCTTTCAAAATTTCACTTTGTAGGTCTGTCCATACCTAGTAAACTTCTACCCTACCTGGCATCTTAAAAAATATTTTTTTTTTAAAGAGAGAAAGTAGAAACAAACTTGGTTTAAAAATATTCTTACAGGGACGCCTGGGTGGCTCAGTCAGTTGAATGTCTGACTCTTGATTTAGGTTCAGGTCGTGATCTCGGGGTTGTGGGATTTAGCCCTAGGGTGGGCTCTGCACTAGACACGGAGTCTGCTTGGGATTCTCTCTCTCCCTGTGCCCCCCTCCCCCCACCATGGACTCTTGTGTGCAAGTGCTTGCGATTTCTCTCTTAAAAAAATTCTTGGAAAGGAGACTCCAAGTGAGGCCGAAATGACACTGAATGAAGGCAGTTTGTTTTTTAAGAACAGTGCTTCTAGAGTTGTAAAAAATTAGTGTTGGTTACAAGCAAGAGAAACCAGTTTGGCAAGACAGGGATTTATTATCAGCCTGTGCGGTGGTTCCCGCAATGGAGGGAAGGCTGAGCTGGGCTTGGCAGGATCTGGAACACAGGCTCTTGCTATGAGGGTCCGTGAAGGGTCCTACGTGTGAACATCGTCTTTGTGGAGTTTCCAAAACCAGCTCTGACGAAATAAGTCAATCAGAGAAAGACATGTATCATATGACCTCACTGATATGAGGAATTCTTAATCGCAGGAAACAAACTGAGGGTTGCTGGAGTGG
>NC_138378.1:6000695-6034803 GCF_054177405.1 Leptonychotes weddellii
TCCTGGGAGGAGAAAAAAAAAATTGTAAGTATCCACAAACAACTTTAATATAGTGGTATCATCTACATTCTCTTTCTGCTTTCTCAGTATGTATTTATTTACTTACTTAGTGTGCATTTTAACTGGACATCTGGGAACCCTGAGCACTGTGGAAGTTCATGGACATATCCTTGTGGAGTCCTCTCTGGAGAGCTCCAGCTATATGGAGTTGAAGGCCCATCATGACGGGGCCTGGAGGCAGAGTTTTAATGTCCACAGTGACCCCTGAGCAGCTGCTTCTGAGGCTTGGAGGGGACTGAAAGTCTATTCTGTGGCCCACAAACATTATTTTTTCAAGCAAATCACAGTTTTTTGCTACATCTTCAAGGTCCTGAAAAGTTTCACCCCTTATTTTATAGATGGAAGGCCGAGCCCCGGAGAGATGAAGAACCTTTTGTCTGCTCGTTGGCCAGTCCCCAGCACCAGCTCACATGACCTGCATAACCTTAGGTAAGTCATTTCACCTACCTGATCGGCAGAATGGGTGTGATAGTCTCACCATTCTCGTTATGGGTCTATTTTGAGGGATAACGGAACAGTGCTTGGCGGACTAAGTGCATAAAATGTCAGCTGTTACTGTCTGCAGTGGAGGTGGGGCCAGAGCTCAGGCAGCTTCTGGCATAGAGTAGTTACGAAGTCGGGATTTTGAAATCAGACAGATCTGGTTTTCAAAACTGCCTCTGTCCCTTACCGAGGGTGTGAAGTTGGTATTCTAGCAGGAGGTACTTTGTGGCGGGGTGGATACTAACATGCAATGATGGCGCTAAAGAACGAGCCCAGTGCTTGGCCCTTAGCCTCTGTCCGTGGCGGTTTCGTGTTGTTTTCTTTGCTGCTAGCGCATCTACAGGTGTTTAGCGGTATAGTGTTATGAGGACTGAAACGTTAGTACAGGCTGTTTTACCTCCAGAGAAGATGCTTGGGGAGAATTTTCTGTAGTTTCTTGTTGTACAGCGGAGGCATTGTGGGAATTCCAGATGTCTCTGATTTGTTTGCCCCTTCTTTTCCTGAAGGAAGAAAATAAAAGGCATAAAGTAGAGGGACCACTCCTGGGAGCGGGGCTGGCAAACTTTTTCTGTAGGGGTCAGAGAGTGAATACTTTAGTCTTTGAGGGCCAGACGGTCTGGATCTCAAGTGCCGCACTCTGCCGTCCCAGAGGGAATGCAGCCCTTGCAGATACGAAAGCAAGTGGGCGTGGCTGTGTTCCAGTAAAACTTTATGACAAAACAGGCATTGGGTCAGATTCAACCTGCGCTGGAAGTTGAACAAGAAGGCTTGATGCTTACTTGGGCAAGGCTTAGGTAGAGTCTCACATCTTAAAGATCACCTTCCTTGATAAATTACTGATGAGGAAACCTAGGGTTTTCAAAGCATCAAACGTTTTGTCGAAAAGTCTGGTGGTTCCAACCAAACTCAGGTGGGAGCTAATGGGCTTTCTGATTTCCGGCCTGTTTTTTTTGTGTTAGTGGGTCATTCCAGTGTCCGTGTGGGGAACTTCAGTTCTAGGTCCTAATGATGAATTCCTGGCACACGGTCTTCTAAGCCCCTTCCACATCCCCGGCCCCTCAAACCCTTCCTCTGTGTATGTCACCAGATGGGACCCGCTGCTGCTTTCCTGTGGAGAGGTGTGATATCCTGGTAATCCCCACGCTTTGGCACTTTATCCTCTTGTTTTGTCACAACTGCAGGGAGGATGAGCCCTGCCAATCTTGAGATGGTTACCTTCCAGAGGAGAGAGTTTTCTAAGCTCTCCGGGGCTGGTTGAATCCAGATAATAGCTTACTCTAGTCTCTGGCTCCATTGTGTTTGCTTAACATTTGGGCTTCTGCCAGGTAATTTGCCTATAAGCTATGCATAGAAGAAAAAAACCATCCATCTAAAGTATTCAGATTTTGGCCTTAATTAAAATGCAGAATAAATATGTAAAGGCTAAAGAGCATGAATTATAGATACCGAGGTTTCTATATTAAAATCGGTTTTCATCTATAGAGGTGCATGTGTGTTTGTGGCAGGGAGGAAGAGTGTATACAAGTCAGGCAAAGGCAATGTAATTATGGCTGTGTGTGCTCAGCAAGATGGGAAATGGATCTATTGTAGGAGAATGAATCCTCATCCACCTTTCTCATTTCACTGCCTCTGTAGATTTTTTTCCACGTCAACTCTATAAAGGGCTAATCCTGACCCTTGTTATTTAAATTGCTCCACCATGGGTAGAAAAGCTGCCCTCAGCCTCTTAAAAAGCCTCGCTCACCGGTTTTGAGGAGCAAAGCTCTTTCTATTCATTGCTCCTCATGGAAGTGGCTGGCTCGTGTGTGAGGATGGAGCCCTGGAGCTTTCAGGGGCTGAATGACAAGCCTTGGGTCTTAAACAAGGCCAGGCCATAGCTCATTCACCTTGAAAGTGGGAGACTCTGGGCTTTTCCATTAAGGGCCTCGGAGGGGGATGAAGAAGCCCCAAAGAGATGAAATCAACCATCCAAGTATGTGGATGCCCTATTAACAGGCAGGATAGACTCGGGGAAAAAATTCTGAGGTCTGGGTGACTGGGATGCCAATTTCATAATTGAGAATCTTCTCTAACATTCACATTTTACAAATTGGTATTAATTAGAGGTTGCATCAACACATTGTTTTGAAGCATAGTGTTGGGAAGAATCACGCTGAGAATTCATTCACATTACTCAAGAACTTTGAGATACAAATGAATTAAATGTGAAACCAACAATTTTGTTTTAATCAATATGGGTGGAGGGAAGGTGGCTTTTTGTAACAGACAAAAAGAGCCAGCTTTTCTCGGAAGCATCGAATATTTTCAGGGCTTTAGTTTTCGAGGAGAATGATGCTTTGAAAAAAATCCCAATGCCTCGAATCAAAAAGGAAGCATTATCAGGCTGTGTGTGACATGGAGTCCAGATCCTATTTGGGGGATTCTGCCAGGGTGATCTCTGGGCCCTGCGGAGAGGCTGTTTGGGGTCACCCTGGCCTGAGTGAGAAGCTGGGAGTATTTCCTGGGATTGGAAAGGGATCTAGTGGCTGAGATGCAGCTGCGCCTTCCCTCGGTCTCCCGCTACACCTGCCAAAGCTGTGATAGGGATTGAAGACTACTGTCCTCTCGCTTGGGCCATTTCGGGAAAGCCTGTGTGAAACGTACCTGAAAAGTCCCTGTTGTGGATGTGCATGAGGGAGAAAGAATGGAATCCACAAGGTAAAAATAGTAAATGAATAAACTCTGTTGTCATCATTTTTTCCCCTGATGGTTTGAAGCAAAATTTCGTAGTTGCCACGGCGAGAAACTTCCCGCAAACCTTGGATAGCGCGTAGCATCCCTCAAGCTCAGAAGGTATCCGGAGCCAGCCCTGCTGCTCAACCAGGGATAAGCAAACGATGGCCCACGGGCCAAGTCTGGCCTGCGACCTGTTTTGTGTAAGATGGAGCGTTCTTGGGACACAGCTGTGCTCGGCTGTTTACAACGTGCTGTGGCTGCTTTGAAGCTACAGTTGCACAGCTGAGTTGCTGAAACAGAGACTCTGTGGTTTGCAAAGTCTAAGATACTTACTGCCTGGCCTTTTACAGAAGACGTTTGCTGGCCCCTGCACCAAACTATGGGGGAAAAAAAAATCCAACTTAAAAAAGATTATTTGTTTGTTTATTTATTTGTTTGTTTGTTTATTTGAGAGAGACAAGAGGGAGAGCACGAGCAGAGAGAGGGACAAGCAGATTCCCCGCTGAGCATGGAGCCCGACGTGGGGCTCGATCCCGGGACCCTGAGGTCATGATCTGAGCCGAAGGCAGACGCTCAACCGACTGAGCCACCCAAAATCCAGGTGCCCCCAAAGTCCAACTTATTTTTGAAAATAAAATCTGGAAATAGATTTAGGGCATCCTCCTCTGCCCACCAAGCCTCCCAGTCAACTGTTCCTTCTGATGTCTGGATTGGGGTCCAGTCTATTGGACCTCATAATACAGGGTGACTTGGTGATATTTCAGCAGGGAAATGGACAAATGTGGTTTTACTTTTTTTTTTTTCTCTCTCTCTCTCTCCCCTGCTTTTTGAAGCCGTATAACAGAAATCGTGGTGTGACAGGCAAACTCTTTGCTCATTATGAAATGATAAAGGTCAAGCTGTTCAAATCTTTGCAAGTTAAATACCTGGTTAACTGAAATATGTTAGAAACTTCCCCCAGTTATCAGGCTGACAAATAGTTTGACAGATCTCACAAGTAAAACTGTTTTGATTTACCTGTTCTACTTCACATGTAACACCTTCTCCGTTTGTCTCCCTGGCTCTTTGGCTGCTCTCCTGCTCATACCTTGAACAATTGTAGCCGGGAGGATTGAGACACTTGAAAGGCTGTCATCAGCTGTTGCTGTCATCAGCTGTCCCTATCATTGCTCCCCTTTCTTCCTTGGGAAAGCAGGGAATGTCAGGATTCTTGCAAGATAATTACCATATCTACAACCGTACAAGATGCTAGCCCATATGGGACACCCCATAATTTTGCAGCCACTGAAACAAACAACCACTTCTTGATTATGCCTCGTATGAACTGTGCTTCCCACATCCTAAACTTCAAAGCATTGAAAATTGCAGCATCTCATAAACAAACCTGTTTGGCAATTTTTTTTTTTTTTTTAACCTGTCCGTGAGCAAACCTGCTCCTCCTTTCATTACAAGCCTTTGTGATTACAGAGCTTTGTGCTTTTTGTTTGCAATTTAGAATTATGTGATCTTCTAAAACCCTTCCCCTTGGTTGAAGATTTTTTTAAAATCTGTAAAATGAAATCCCTGAAAAATAATAACCAGTAGAAGTATGGGCAAAATATATGGCATCTTTTGCATCCAGAAGAACCTACAGTTTTGATAACTTTAATTGGGTCCCTGAAGGAAAATTATTCTCGGAATAACCAAGGTATATATTTTTAAAACATGGCAGAATTTGGCCTTAGGAAATTTCTTTTAATTCTAATATATCAAAATTACTGGCTGTTTACAGAAGAACTGTTCTACAGAGGATTATCTACTTAAGATGTAATTGTGCACTAAGAATGAATTGCAAATACAGAGCAGACTTAAATTCAGGCATAACATGCTGGGGTCATTCGGGTTCTTTAGAGACTCATTCCTTTACTTATTTGTGTATTTCCATTTGCTTTCCCCGTCCTTCCTTCTTATCATTTGGATGATCTTAAAGCCATTTGTTTCGGTGGAACTAGGTTTGAACGTTTTGAAGCGCTTCCGAGATACGAGGCTTGTAGTTAGCCACTTCAGCTCTGTCCAGGTGGGCGAGAAAAATTCCAAGCACACAGTGGCAGAGATAGATTTGCTGCCCCAAATACACACCATCCCGAACCCGTGGGAGTCAACGCGGTGCCTGTTGCCTGGAGTGAGGGGTCAGGGGGAGCAAATCTGCTCTCTTGCTTGATAAAGAACCAGCCTGTGATCCCACCCCACCCCCACTCAGAGGATTTGCACATCCTGGCAGGTACCCCAGAGAAGTCCAGACTGGGGACTTCAGACTGGAAAGTCTCTCCCGGAGCCAGCCATTTCTCTTTGCGCTGGATTTAGAGAGTTTTAGTTGCTGAGTGGCTGATGAGACAGGCAGTGGGGAGGCAGACGACAGCAGATACGAGTCACCGTTCCCCGTCCCGTTACTTCTGCTGCCTGTTTCCAGTGGCCGAGAGAGAGAGCCCTTCTTAAAGCTTGAGGTGACGGAACTCGTCATTAGTAGAATTTTAGCTTTCAATTACTCGTTACGGAATAGTCTTTAATTTCCTTGTGGGGTAATTATTGTATTGAGTATTGAGGATAATTTTAGGCACCAGCCTTTTGCTGTGGAAGCTGAGGGCCCAGACCCTCGCACCCCCTTACCCCAAGACAGCCGGGGGTGTCTCTGAAGTTGGGCTAACTCGATCATTCTTCTGTCCTAGGGACATTTGACAGTGTCTGGAGACACTTGTGGTTGTCATGAGGGTGGGGGGGGAGCTACGGGCACCTAGCCGGGAGAGGCCAGGGGTGCTCCTAAACATCCCACACTGTACAGGAGCCCCCACGCAGTTACCCAGCCCCACATGTCAGCAGTGCGGCAGTCGAGAAGTCCTGAGCTCACATTGCTGGGGCTTAGAATTCCAGGTTGGTCAGATAAGGAGAGGGCCGCACAGGAAACCCCTCGTTCCAACAGCAGAGCCTATAGGTTACTGTCCGAGACTTCTGGCTACAGTTCGGTGGCTTTACTTCCTGCTCCCTGCTCTCAAGCCTGCCCCATCTGAGCCCCCACAGGTGCTGTGAGTGCCCCCTCTCTCCTTGGGCCATTATACTCACCGTAAACTCAGTCTGAGTCGGTTTTCTTTGTTTGCAACTAAAACCATAATGGCTTTTAAAATGTAGACATCTTTTCCCTTGAAAGTGGTAGAACCGTTCTACCTCCTTTTCCCCTCCAATGGCATCTTACACAGAACTTCATTATATAATGCAGGGGAGATTGGAGCTGGTCTGGCGAGTTATCTGGGCTCCCCTCCACCTCATTCCACATAACCGATTTCCCACACCAGTGCCTGAGACGAACTTAAGGCCTCCGGAAGCCCATTTATAACCACTAGCTTAAAGCACTGTAGGCACCTGTTAAATTGTAACCTGAAGATAGACTGGGTGAAACCGTCATCAGGCCTTCATACCTTATTTGGAATGAGTTTATATGATTTCCTGCCTAGTGAGCAATCAGATATCCAAAGGTGAGGATAAATTTTGGAAGCACAAAGCAAGTGAGGGAAAGGTTCAGGGCATTGGACCCGGCCTTTGGGGGCAGTCCTAGTTTGTGATGGTTTCCAAGATGGCCTTTCCCCACCTTCCAGAGGCAAGCAGAATAAGGCGTGGCAGGAAGGTCCAAGTCCCATGAAGTATCTAAACCTGGGGTCACAACTTCAAATGCCCACAATGCCAGGTAGGTACATAAAGAGTCAGTCGGATAGTGGGTTTGCATATTAAAGATGTAAGAATATTTTTTGTTTCCACATCAAAAATATTTGCCCCTTTTTTGCGTTGAAATGTGTGTTCCATCTTTTTTTTTTTTTTTAAAGACTTTATTTATTTATTTGAGAGAGCGAGAGAGAGCACATGGGGAGGGGGTCAGAGGGAGAAGCAGACTCCCTGCCGAGCAGGGAGCCCGATGCGGGACTCGATCCCAGGACTCCAGGATCATGACCCGAGCCGAAGGCAGTCGCTCAACCAACTGAGCCACCCAGGCGCCCCTGTGTGTTCTATCTTAATCTATGTTTGATCTTTCTTCTTATGACAGACCTTAGTTATAAGAAGTCGTTTTCCACTGCAAGGAAAGAAAGAGTGTAAGCATAGTGATAAATGGCAGCCTGACCTCAGTGTTGAGTAATCAGGAGTGGTGGGGCCTGTGGTTAACTGGAGGGTGAATGCCCTGTCTAAAGGAAATGACTGCCGACAGATCAGCTCTGACATGTTGCTCTGGGGAGAATGAGAGTCCAAGGTGGCAGCCTGCCATGTTGAAAGAGAAGCTAGAAATCTGAATTTTCAGGTGAATTCTCTGTATTTAAAAAAATCATGAAGGAAAGAAAAACATCTGTGGGTTGTATTTGATTTTTTCGACATCAGCTTGAGACTTCTTTTTTTTTTTTTTTAAAGATTTTATTTATTTGACAGAGAGAGACACAGCGAGAGAGGGAACACAAGCAGGGGGAGTGGGAGAGGGAGAAGCAGGCTTCCCATGGAGCAGGGAGCCCGATGCGGGGTTCGATCCCAGGACCCTGGGATCATGACCTGAGCTGAAGGCAGATGCTTAACGACTGAGCCACCCAGGCGCCCCATCAGCTTGAGACTTCTGTGTTGTTTTTAATCAGAGAAGGAGATGTTGTTAAGAAAGTTCAGCATTGGGATCACTGGCTTCCTTGTTCTGTCTATTCCGAAATCTGCTTCCAGATTTATCCTCCTGAGGATATCTCTTCTATCGCCTTCTTTGCTGTAGTTCACACCGTTTCTGGCCTCCTGAGACTCACCCACAGATCTGAGCTGTGGACAGCAGAGGATGGGTGAAGGATGTGCGGAATCTGGAAGGGCACGGAGGAGGCATTTCTGGGAAAGGGCCAGTGTGAGCAGAGGGGAGGAAGGAAGAGTGGAGAGGCCTGTATGGCCTTGGGGTGGGGTGGATCAGCTGACTGGAGGCATGAGACGGTTCAGACTGGTCCAGCTGAGCAAGGGCCCAGGGGAGCGTGAGCTTCACTCTGCAGGTGAAACGGAGCCATGGAAGCCAGGGTCTGAGCAGGTAGGGTAGGCAGAAAGCAACATTGTAGGAGGGTTGATTTTGTAGTGATGTGCAGGGTGGATGGGAGCAGGGGAACTAGAACTTTCTCAGGTGATGGCAGTGGACGGGAAAAGTAGAGCTGAGTGAGATGTGTCAAAGGAAGGAAAATCAGCTGGATTGAAGATGCTTAGAATGAGGGATTAAAATAACGGGAATAATGAACATTTCTAGATTTTTTTTTTTTTTAAAGATTTTATTTATTTATTTGACAGAGACACAGCGAAAGAGGGAACACAAGCAGGGGGAGTGGGAGAGGGAGAAGCAGGCTTCCCGCGGAGCAGGGAGCCCGATGCGGGGCTCGATCCCAGGACCCTGGGACCATGACCTGAGCCAAAGGCAGGCGCTTAACGACTGAGCCACCCAGGCGCCCCAACATTTCTAGATTGTTAAGTGCAGCAGTGAAGCATACAGGTTCGGGCGTGGGTTTGAGCGATGTGCCACCATTGACGAGCTGGGATCGTGGGCATGACCCGCACCATCTTGATGCCTCCGTTTCCTCATCCATTCAACAGAGAAAATAACAGTATCAGCCTCACAGGGTTGTTTTGAAGATTAAATCAGTTAATATTTGTCAAGAGCTTTGGAAAATATCTAACATTAAGCAGCACTAAATAAGTGGTAGATTAACAAAGTATGAGCTGCTTGCTTTGCTAACCACTTCACACGTATCATTGCATTTAATCCGTATAGACAGTTCTGGAACCTGGGTGTGTGCACTGGGTGGGGGGTAATGATCTTTTATTCCTGTCTTGCATAGGAAAACACTGAGGCTCAGAGAGGTTAGGTGACTTTCCCGACATCACACAGTCATCGGCCGAGCTGGAAATGGAACCCAATCTGTAATCAGAGATGAGGCGACATTACCTAGCTAGCGGATGTTCAAGGGCTAACAGTTTTCCGCGGGCCTGTCGTGGGATCGGGAAGCTGCCTTCAGTTGTTGGAAATAAATCTCCCTGTCTGCAGAGTGGGGCTGGATAAATGCTGGAGGTTGGTGGCCAGAACTGGAACTGGAATTCCTCCTCGCTCGTTGACTCCAGCAGCTGCCGATGGGGAGCGGCAGAAAGGGAGCTGGTTTTGAGACGCAGCGATGGGGAGCGACCTCCTTACACTGAGCAGATTTCCTAGCAGGGGCTCCTGTGCCTCCTGGCCTTGGTCTGGAATAAAAGATTTGCCACTGCTGTCATGTCCCCACATGGGACAGATTCTGGGCAGTCGCATCCACTCCGCGTTTTCTTTGCCTTGCGTCTTGTCTCTGAAACAGTCACAGTTTTGTTTTGAGCGATCCATAATTTCAAACCTATTAACAGTTCTGGGCTTTGTTTATGCACATCAGAGAGAAGTGCAGCGCTCTGTCATTAGCACGCCTTGACAGGTGGTGATGGTAACCCACGGAGGGTTCAAGCTGCCTCCATTCAGATTCAAGAGTGCGGACGTGTGTGCGTGTGTGTGTGTGTGTGTGTGTGTGTGTATGTGTGAGCAGGTGCCCTCCCCACTTCATCGGTATTTTCTCTCTCCTCCCGTTGAGCCCCACATACATGCACACACACGCACACACACACTCGTGCACATGCCCGCTGTTGGTTGATATTCTCCCCTCATGCTAAGCTGGATAACTAACAAAGATTTTCTCCCGGCCATTTCACTTCTAACCAGTGGCACCCTGTATTCTGAAATTGTATAAAAGCCCTGTATATTCGATATCACGCAGGCTCTCTGTGGGTTTCAAAGATGGATTAAACTCACCAACTAGGTGGTCGATAGAACATAAAATATGAAAGAGTTTGTAATTTTGTGTTGGGTCCTGGAGACGCAACTGTGTTGTAGGCAACCTTCCTCTCCCTGGGGGGTTGAGGAGTGACCCCTTCCTTGTGTTTTACTGTCTGTTTTAGGTCAGCTAGGGGAGAAGCCAGAGAATTATGAGTACAGTGAAAAAGAAAATCCTAAGAATCCACGGCCTTACATCAGGTGGATGGCGTGGCACTGAAGCCCCTCTTTGTAAGGCGGGGGCTTTCGGGGTCAGTGTACACAAATGTAAGCCAGGGTTTCCACGAAGCCGTGCTTGCCCTCGGCCATTGGGAGGTGAGGGCCTCGGCTGCCTGTGTTGGGTCTTGTGTTCGCTGCATGAAACCCAGAGAACATTCCCCACCTTCCCCTCCAGACTCTGTTTTCATAAACAGCCCTTTGTCGTGTCCTGGGATTTGATGTCCCAAATATATCTGGCCCCCCTTGACTTCTGTCCACCACCACGACTGCCGACCAAGCTGCTTCTCTCCCTCCACTCTGCAGCGGCCTCCCAGCCGGACTCCACACCCTCTCTGGCGCACCCCGATCCACAGCCAGGGTGCTCTTTTCTCGGGGCGAATCTGGTCATATTTTAACCACCCTTCCAGCCTCCCTCCCAGCTTGGAATATTTCATTTGTTCTCTCTTCCTTTTGGGGTAAAGATGAAAACTCTGGCTGGTCCCAGTTTTGTTTTGAGCAATGCCAGACCACATCACACCTGCCTCTGCAGCCTGGCCTCCTGCTTCCTTCCATCCTCAGTGGTCCTCTCTCATTCCCCGACTCGGGTGCTGGTCCCTCGAGCAGTAGTGATGCTGGTCGCGCTGACAAGGGTCTTGTTCCCCTGTCACTTTCCCCCTGGGACCACCCAGTGGTCCTTCAGAAGTCAGCACAACTGACTCGTTCATTCAGCAAATATTTACTGAGTACCTCCCATGTGCTGGGCACTGTTCTAGGTGCTGCTGGTAGAACAAAAAGAAGACAATGGGGCTTCTATTCTCTTAGCAAAGAGGGGCCAGTGGGTGTGCAGTGTAATCTCAGGGGGTGATCAGTGAAGTAGGAAATGAAGGCAGAGTGAGGACAGGGAGTCAGAAGAGGGGAACCAAGGGAAGGCTACTTTAGGGGGTCCAGGACGTCTTTTCTGAGGACATGACTTTTGAGCAAGACCTGAATGAGTTGAGGAAGTGACTCCTGGAGTCCTTGAAGTCCCCAGGGAAGCCTTCCCTGACTGGACCCATCCCTGCTGTCATACACACACAGGACCACGTACTTCTTTGTATTATGGGTCTTAATTGGACATTCTGCACATTTTTGTGCAATCTGTGTGATCAACATTTGTCTCCTGAATTGATTTTTAGCTCTGTGAGGGCACGGACTGCCATCTTTTCCTCTTGCCTTAACACCCCCTTGTCCCCAGCTTCCATCCAGCATGTGGAGCATGTTCAATAAGCCTGTTTAGACTGAATGATGCTTTCTGTAAGGGGAGCCCCAAACCCTGACAATTCCCTCTCTCACCAGGTCCTTGACACAACAAAGGCATGTTGTGTCAGGTTGCAGAGCTTAAGGTACCAGACCCCTCTGAGCATCCCGTCCTTCTGGGTTTTGGGTCATGGGATGTGGAGAGGGATGGCTTGAGGCTGGAGATATGGTGACCAGGCACGAAGGAAAGGCCAAGCAGAGCCATGGATGGGGCTTCATGACTTGTCCAGGAGGTAGATGTTGGAGAATCAGCACCACCGGCCCTTAGTTCCGAGTCAGTTGCTGTTGAAGCATACTCATTATCACCTTCAAGCCTAAGAGTACTGGGCAGTGTAACGCCACCCACCTCCAATCTGTCTTTGTCAGGAAACCTAGCAAGCAGGTGGGAATATAAAAGAGGGAGTGTTTTTCTGAGGCTTTGGGGCAGGCTGTATTCTTTTCTTGGACACTGGCACTGATAAATACTATAGAAGTGGCATTGGAAAGATCAGATTGAGAGACCTGAACCTTGAGGCTTGCAGTAACTTCCACTTGAAATAAACCAAGAAAACAGGGAATCGTTAATTGTGAGCTTGTTGTTCTGGGAGGGGGTCCAAGATGAAGAAGGAAAAAGAGGCATACCTCACCCTCTTGTCACATGCTCAAGACAACACCTATATTTTGAGATGCGTTGGTAACATTTCAGAGCAATTACCATAAATAGAACATCTACTGGGTTTTGATACATTTACCTGTGACATTACACTAAGTGAATCTGTTGGAAGTGGGAGGATCATGCCTCATTCCGGATGCATTTTGGCACTCAGGACAAAAAGCAGCTGGGTTGCTGGTTTAAAAGTGGAATGGAGGCTGGAGGGCATAAGCCTGGAAGTTTTGAGGCCATGTTCCTGAGCTGCTGCTGAGTGCCTCGGGCTCCTGCCTGCTCAGCTGGGAGTCAGTCCTGTCCTAGGCAACTGATAAGCTGGGAGGCACCACCCTGGAGGCTGGAAGCAAGGGCCAGAACAGTAACTAGAATCTCAGATCATCAGGGGCAAAAAAACATAGTTTTCTGGCTTGTTTAAAAAGTAAATTTTACCAGGTCTTGGGGAGAGGGGGAAGAACGCACAGGTGGAGCGCAGAGGATGGTTGGGGCAGTAGAACTGCTCTGTGTGACCCTCCTGGGGGATGCATGTCATCATACATTGGTCAGAACCCTCAGAATGTGCAACACCAGGAGTGCACCTTAATGTAACTTAGGGACTTTTGGCAATGATGATGTATCAGTGTAGGTTCATGGAGCGTAACAAATGGACCGCTGTGGTGTGGGATGTTGATAGTTGACAATACTGTGTGTAGGGCGGTATAGGGGGTAGATGGGAACTTTTTGTACTTTTTGCTCAATTCTGCTGTGAACCTAAAACTGCCCTAAAAAAAGTGTATGAAAAAATAACTTGGTGGAGCACCCACTGTATGCCAACATAGAGCCCCCAGGGGAGGTAGCTGTTAAGGAAATTAATTACATAATCGATTTGCAGGTGTGATAAGTGCCATGAAGTTAAAGCACTGGGGGTTATGGGTGGTTATAAAGAAGACCTAGTCTTGTGGATGGTCAGCATCGCTTTCTCTGAAGAAGGGTTATTTGAGTTGAAATCGTCTAAGTACACCAGCAAGATGCAGCAAATAAGATTAAGGGAAGTTATTGGCTCATGGGATTGAAAAATTTAGAGTATGGTAGCTTCAGGTGTGGCTTGATGCAGGTGCTTCATCAATGTCATTAGATCTCTCCTCTTCTCCATTGCTCAGCTCTGTTTTCTTCTGTGTGGGGTTTACCCTCATTCAGGGTCTGTCCTATCGTGGTACCCGCTGGACTGGAGCCTTCTTGAGGGCCTTATTCATTGGGAAACCCTTAGTGAGAAGAGGGCTGGTGTGAAAAGGAAATTCAATAAGTGTTTATTGAACAAATAAAGGCACTTTTCTGCTTACACGACCTTTTGTGGGTGACATTGATTGAGCACCTGCATCAAGCGATACCTGAAGCTAGACCTACGCCTGGACTTTTCAATTCCACGAGCCAATAAATACTCTTTGTTTTGTTAGTTTGATTGCTTGATAGTATTCTTAAGCAACTTCAACTGTAATATTACTTCTTCAGAGAAAGGTCCCTAACCACCCAATATAAAGTCTGGCTGACTTACACAGACACTTAACAAACCCCCGTGCTTTTCCTTACTTCTTCCCTTCCTCTCTTTGCATGTTGAAATCTGTTCCATTTGCGATGGGCTGAATTGTGTCCCCCCAATCCATATATTGAAGTACCTCACAATGTGACTGTATTTGAGACAGGCTCTTTAACAAGGTAATTAAGATAAAAGGAAGTCGTCAAATGACTAATATGACTGGTGTCCCTATAAGAAGGGGTGGTTAAGGACACAGACACAGACAGAGAGAGGGCCGTGGGAAGACACAGGGAGGAGATGGCCATCTAGGAGCCAGGGAAAGAGGCCTCAGTCCCTCTCAACCTGTCTCAATCTTGCCCACATCTCGATCTCAGATTACCAGCCCCCAAAACTATGAGAAAATAAATCTCTGTTGTCTAAGCCCCCCAGTCTATGGTACTTTGTCATGGCAGCCTCAGCAGACTGATGCACGATCCTTAACAGATTCAGCTTAAATCTTTTCTCCTCCGTGAAAGAACAGAAGGGGGGTTGGGAAACTGTGGCCCTCGGGCCAAATCTGGCTGGTGACATGTTTTTGTTAATAAAGTTTTATTGGCACCCAGCCATGCCCATTTGTTCACTTACTATTTGTGGCTGGTTTTGTGCTACAAAAGCAGAGCTGAGACGTTGCAAGCAAGACGTCACGGCTCATAAAGCTAAGAATATTATCTGTATGTCATTTTACAGAAAATGGATGCTGATCCTTGGTCCAGAAGAGCGGTTGGCAGCCTGGGTTGTGCACTTCAGACAGGCTTGGGTTCAAATCCCTGTTGTTACTGATAAACTGGGTAAATCACTTAATCCCTCTGAGTAAAAAAAATCAGCTAGTATTGTAATCATGAATACTCACACCGCTTTGCTGATGGAGGTTGTAATGCTGACCTGCTAGATGCTGGAGGGCTTGTTGAATTGGTTTCTTGTCTAACTGGAAATGTTTTCTTGAGTCGGAAATAATGGCTGGATGCCTTATGCCATCAGTGGTTCTGAATGGATTGAATGGGCACTGAAAAGATGACTGGCCTCCTCCCTGGTTTTGTTGTTTTGGTTTTTCTTCTTGTTTCTTTCTTTTTCTTTTTTCTTGAAGCACAAGACAAAAGTCTCCTATCTGCTGTCAGATGGGACATGTCAAACCCCCACAGTGTGTTAGTAGAAAAATCTGAAAACCTTCCACTGGGAAGGCGATGGTGGCGGCTGGGGACGGGCTGGAGAGGGCACTGTCCTGCTATGAGGTTGCACGACGGTTAGTCTAAATGGCTTCACGGCTCCTTTATCCTGATGAAACATAGTTTTATGAAGAGCTCTGTTTAGGTTAATATTTTTTTTTAAGATTTTATTTATTTATTTGACAGAGAGAGACAGGGAGAGAGTGAACATAAGCAGGGGGAGTGGGAGAGGGAGAAACAGGCTTCCTGCCCAGCAGGGAGCCTGACGCGGGGCTCGATCCCAGGACCCTGGGACCATGACCTGAGCCGAAGGCAGACGCCTAATGACTGAGCCACCCAGGCGCCCCTGTTTAGGTTAATCTTATTCAGAAGCAAAAGGAGGACATAAGACCTCAGAAAGCATGTTGCAACGAGGCCACTAACCGCTATTGGGGTGCAGTCTGCTTCTCTCGGGTGTAGAGCATTTTAAGACAGCCAGTGACTTAGAGCCCAGGTTAGGCTCAGGCTGATGAGAGTCTAAACCTTGACTCTACTGCTGTGCTACCTTGAACTGCTTGCTTAACCTCTCTGAGCTCTAGTTCCCTGGCCATAGAAGAAGTGATAATAATAACCTATGTCATAGGTTGGGGTGAGGATAAAATGAGGTGATATATGTGGATATGTGTACAAAATCATCTGGTTTTATATCAGTCCGTAGGAAATATTCCATAATTATTAGCTGTTACTATGATGATGGGCTGACAGTTCATTTCCTCTTTGTATACCAACTCAAGAAATTTCTATAGGAGAACTTGTTTGGGGTGTTAAGGTAAGTGGAGTAATGCAGTTTAATAGATCACTCGGTTTTTATTCCTTGACCATCTTTGAAGGTAGAAATTTGAAACAGCCAATAGCTGAGTGGGAGAAAAGGGGGTTCTCCTTCTGAGGACTCTGACTCCTCTGTGTGAAATTACTTTTTTTTTTTTAGGGAGAGAGAGTATGTGTGAGCAGTGGGGAGGGGCAAATGGAGAGGGAGGGAGGCTCCATGCTTATTATTCCTGGGTCTCGATCTCAGAATCCTGAGATCATGACCTCAGCCAACATCAGGAGTCAGACGCTTAACTGACTGAGTCACCCAGCTGCCCTTGATATTACTTTCTTTCTTTTTCTTTTAAGATTTTATTTATTTATTCAGGGAGGGGGGAGCTGCAGAGGGAGAGGGAGAAGCAGAGCCCCCACTGGGCAGGGAGCCCCATGCAGGGCTCGATCCCAGGACCCTGAGATCATGACCTGAGCTGAAGGCAGACGCTTAACTGACTGAGCCACCCAGGCGCCCCTGAAATTACTTTCTTAAGTCAGACTTGCAAACAGTTTCCAGCCGTTGTTACCCCCACACCTCTCCTTCCTCCTCTTTTCATTGCTCTCTGTGCTCAGTCAGCAGCACGAGCACCTGTAGGAAAAGGTGATGGTGCAGAGGGTGTGGGGGAGGACATTTCTATGACTGCCAGAGCTGTGAAGGCTGGAAGTACTATTCCTCACGCTGAAAGAAATCTAAAGGGAATGTCACACTTGTTAGGGAAGTTGCTCACTCAGACTCGTTTATTTCCTAAAGCGCTCTATACAATAGAAGATGGAAAATGGGCAGTGGTTGGGTTATATTTGATTTTCAGAAAGTGTTAATTGATGGAATCAGTGATGATTTTGATATTTGGCTAATATTTTGGAACCCGATTGCTAAAGTCTGGTTATTTTTTCAGTAATCCAAGGAACGGTCCCCATAGGTCCCCCTTAGAATCTGAGACCCGACTAGTCATCATTGATGAATCGTGGATGTGGCCTGAGCCACGATGTTTGGTGAATGAATGTAATCATGTTCTTAAGAAAGGATATCCTGCAGCCAAAGTGAAATCTTTCTAATTTTAACTTAAGTTTATTTATTCCCCTTTGTTGCCTGGCTGGTTAATAACTTCATTATCAAAAATCTGCAGGCAGTAATTTAGAAATCTCTTAGGCATCTCGTTTCTATGCTAATCCATCCGCCATTCCTTTACCTTGCTCTTTTTTTGAATCAGTTTTAAACTCTTCTGGATAGATGCTGGGCTATGTGATCCCACTCAGCTGGAGAGCTTCTGGGATGAATGGGCCAATTCCAGAGCCACTGCAGGTAATCTTTGAGGCGGAAAATCCAATTATAGGTAATTAGGAGTCCCTCCAAGATTCTGTAGACAGTAGCTTGATACTGCCTTATGGCCATAAACAACTGACTCTGAATAAAAACTAATTTGAAATAGCTTGGCCACTAATTTCTACCATTATGTGTATGTTTCTCAGCAGTTTCTCATTGCCGTGCATTCGACTTTAGCATCCTCAGATCTAAGAATTACACACGTCAGCATGTACCTTACAGATAATGGGTGTCCTGTCTGGAACAATAGTGAGATTCTCTCTGTTATACTCACACGATGCCGAGACTCATTGAGGTTTTACAATAATAAATGGGATGACTTAGCCCTTCAGATCTGGAGCAATAACTTACTGCTCACCCTCATTTCGGTCTCTTTCCACCTACAACAGTCTTTCAAAAGGGAAAAGCCTTTTTAATATGAAAATATCCCTTTCACACATTGAAAAACTTCAGAAAATTGCAAAAAATATAAATTATCTTTAATTCACGACGTAGAGATGACCATGATGAACTCTGGGAATAGATCTTTTGTTGGTCTGTCTTTGTGTTTCTGTTTTCTTCTTCTTCTTTTTTTTTAAATTTAAATAATCTTTACACCCAACATGGAATCACAGTCATGACCCCGAGATCAAGAGTCACACACTCCTCCGAGTGCCCCTGGCTTTGTGTTTCTTATTGTCTACTACTCTGTTTAGAAACATGAAATCTTCCTAAATCTATTCTGTTTTGTAATATGGTTTTTCATCACTTTATTAAGTGATAAATTTTTCATTGCTTTATTAAGTATCTTTTTATCATCAATAAATATAGATCTTTATCATAATTTTAAATGACTGTGGAGTAGGATTCTATAATATGTGTATTAAACACTTCTGTCATTATTTTAGGATCATCTCATCACTGCCTCCCACTTCCAGCTAGTGCTGGTGAGCCCATCCACCTGGAGGCTTTCACTAGCTTTGTGCAGAGGCAATTCAATGGGAGTGAATCGTCTTCCAACAAATGGTGCTGGGACAACTGGATATTTATACGCAAGAATGAACTTCAATCCTTGCCCCATTTCATACACAAAAATTAAAGTGAGATAGATAATATACCTAAATGTAGGATCTGTCAGTATAAAATTTATAAAAAAAATAGGAGAAAATATTTTTTAACCTCGGGTTAGGCAAATGAATCATGAAAAAGAAATGATTGATAAATGGGATAAAAAAAGACAGTCTACTAAAATATTGGCAAAGGCTTTGAACAGGTATTTCACCAAAGAATATGTATGAATGGCAGACAAGCATGTGAAAAGTTGCTTAACATCATTGGGAAATGCAAATTAAAGTCACAACAGATTCCATTTCACATCGACTAGAATGGCTAAAATTGAAGACTGACAGTAGCAGGTGTTGGCAGGATGGGAAAGCAAAATGGTACAGCTGCTTTAGAAAACATGTAGGCAGTTCTTGTAAATGTCAGCAGCCCTCACCTCAGGGCCAAGTGATTTCATTCCTAGCTATTTTCCCCCCAGAGGTAAAATACGTTCACACAAAGGCTTGTGCTTGAACGTTTGTAGCAGCTTTATTTATACCAGCAGCAAGCCGGAAACAACCCGGCTTGTCCATGGATGTCCATGGATAAAGACATTGTGGTGTATTTGCACAGTGGAGTACTATACAGCAGTCAAAAAGGTGAGCAACAAATACACACTACAAGCATGAATGGACCTCAGAGGCAATAGTGAAAGTGAAGTAAGCCAGGGACAAGAGCCCTCATAGGAAATTCTTGAAAAGGCAAGAACTATGTTGACAGAAAGCAGATGAGTGTGGTTGCAAGGGCCTGGGATTGGGTTGGGGACTGACTGCAGAGGGACATGAGGGACCCTTTTAGGGTTATGAAAATTTTCTCTGTCTTGATTCTGCTAGTGGTGATAGGTCTGTACACATTTGTCAAAAATCATCAGATTGTGCCTTTAAGATGAGTAAATTGTATAATATGTAAATTATGCCCTGGTAAAGGAAATTTTTTTTTAAAATATAAGGTCTTTTGGGGAAATCAAATAGAGGAATGTGCCATGATTCTTGCACTCATACAATGATTCATGTCAGCCTGGAGGTTCAGGATTCTAGACTCTTCCAGCAGGCATTTCTCAACTTGAAAAACTGCATTCACGAAAGCTCATTCATATGGCTGTCAGGACTGGCGATTGTCTTCATGTTAACTCATCAAGGGGGGAATGTCTTGCTAGGAGCATCCTGAGCTTTCTCTCTGCATGATTAGAAATCAGTGGTGAGCTACGCAGGAAGGTGGTCTGAACTATTGCTGCGGATTTGGACCCTTGTCTCTCCCTGTTCGTGAAGGGTTCTCAGGAGCTGGGAGGGGGCAGTGGGAATTTTCCCTTGACATCCCCCGGCATGGCTGAGATCTTAAACAGGGTTGGAATTGTTTCTTTTAGCTCTCTCTTTTTACCCTCTCGCCCTGTCTCCCTCGCACGCCTACTGTGGATTGAACTCCCATTTTCCTATTATCATCAGCCACTGAGCTCTATGTAAAATATTCAGAGGTGGGGGTATTCTGGGATGGTTTGCTCTCTTGAACTGGGACCTTATTTTCCCCCTTCAATTTACCTTTTGCACAGTTTGATACGCATCAGTGACACTAAATAAATAAGCCATAATTAATACATATTTGGCTCTTGTACTGTTTATTTTCCTCTCTGAAACTCAGATTAGAATGTGCATCCCACGGCTTGAATGTTTAAATACTAAACCAAAGGGACTTTTCTGCCCCCTTCTTTCTCTTGTCTTACGGTAAACTAATTATTTTAACGAGGGGGATGGCACTGTCCCAGAGTCCTTCCATTTCCACTCTTAATAACTGGATGACTAAGAAGCATGTACTCGTAGTAGAAAGTGGTTAGTGAACAAACTGCAAGTGTGTGTGTAAGGAAAAAAAGGAAGTACCCAGGAATATTAGTCTGCCTTTGGAAAAGTCCCCCCAACAAGCAGCCGATGTGCTGTAGCCCCAGAAAACACACTTGGCAGCATCCTTCCTGAAGTCACCAATATGCACCAATACACATTTGCAAAGTGAGAAACTGTGTCTTGTGTGGAAGCATTTCTGCAGTAAAGCCTAGGGAAGCATCATGAAATAACCTCTCACAGTATCTTCTGGTGAGCGAATGGAACTGTTCAGTTGTTATGGTTTATCAGAACAGAAATATTTGTTCAGCGCTTACTACGAGCCAACAGCTAAGTACACATTGTGCTGTCTAATGCTTATGATCATCTTATAACTTAAGAACTATTGCCATTTTACAGATGGGGAAACAGAGGCTCACAGAGATTAGATAACTTGCCCAAAGTGCAGTGTGGGAGCCCAGGTCTGCCTGATTACCAAGTCTGGGTTCTTGACCATTGCTCTCCTACTTGTCCGTGACTGGTCCTGTGGGAGTTTGAGACTGTCGTCAAATGGCAGTGTTGGCTTCACCATGAGGGCTGGCGAAGAATTTTATTTCCAGCAGCCAACAATCGGAGTGGCAGTCAGATAATTAACTTGTCTTCCCCGAAGGAGGTTTGTTCATGGGACAGTCTTCAAATGGGGCATGAAAAGGCACTTGGCAAATTGCAAAAGGAAATAACGCTTCAAAATGAAAAATTGATGCACATTTATCAACTGTGGGTAACAAAGGAGCGGGCACCATCCATTTGGGGCCATCGCTGAAATCAGTTACAAAGAGTCATACCGATGATGAAAATGGTTACATTTCTTGATTCCAATCTTCTACCAAAGCAGAGATGATTTTCCAATCACTGTGTTACTCAGACCCCACATGGGCTCCCTCTTTGTTTTATTTTATTTATTTATTTTCGGTTGCAGTTTTAATAATGGTGAAACCCACCAGGGCGTCCTAGCCGGCATTTGCAATGTGCAACGACAGGCTTATAAAATAGTTTCTTTCAGATCAAGCTGAACGTAAAGCCATTTTTAACACTGAGAGAGGGATCATCAAAGAACAGTTGGCATTTTTCCCAAATTAAATCTTGTGCTAGTGGAGATGGGGCATGAGGCAGTCCTGGGGTTCGTGGTTACTAGGATTCTGAGATAAAGGTAATGTCCCTGGCTAACAAAAGAAAAGTAAGTTTGAGAAGTTCATGGTAACTGTTGTTTTCCCCTTTGATCTATCCAGGTGTCAAATGAACAAACGGAATAATTTATTCTCCTTTTCTTTCCCTGCCTCCTCCAAACAGGCCTTCCCACCCTGTGTGTTCGGGACCTGAGTGTGAGGTCGGCAGATCCCAATCCGTGAAATTCCGTTAGCAGGAACTAGCACAGAATCATAGATTGTTTTGTGTTGAGGTGAAGCCGTATGCCTCTCCTTAGTCTCATTAACAGAGCTGGGGAAGAGGGTCTTTAATGCACATTGTAATTAAAGGAAGTAAAAACTGGCTTCAATCATGAAAAATGAAATTGAACCTTTTCCCCCCAGTAGTTAAATTAAATACCAACCAACCCAGCAGTTTTTTTTTTTTTTTTTTTTTTTAAAAACAACATTCTTTTAGTGACTTTACACTTTCAGTGGCACCACTGACTTCAGCCGGGGCTTACGGAGTGTCTGCTAATAAGTGAGCCCCTCTGTAATTTTTGTTTCTTCCTGCCTGGATGTGAAGAGGCTGACTGAGATTGCCCCACTTGATTGCAGTACCTTCCTCCTCAAAATTCTCAACGATAGAGTTCGTCGCTGCTGTGAACTTCTGCACCAGCTCCTGGTGTTCTGTTGAGTGTCAACAGTTTTTCCACAAGCTGCTGGGATCAAAAGGCAATAGCACGTGTTTCAGTCGACATGCAGAAATACATCTTGAAAATACATGTACATTTGTGTATAAAGGGGATGAAAGAGATGAATTTGCAATTTTTTTCAGTCTCGCCCTTGCCTTATGAAAGGAAGTGAATTTTGATTCGGGCATCAGGTCCTTGATTTCTTTTCTTGAGTAGGATCTGGGAGTGAGAAGAGAGAGCAACAAGGAATGATGTCAGAGAGGCCCAAGGGAACTACATAATAAATCAACAAGCAATAAACAAGCGTAAATTGGGGCAAAGAGGAGGGGGAGAAAGGGTTTCCAAGAAATGTTTCAGAAGTGAGTCTGGGGATCAAGCATTTTCCATGTGGAGGATGGTGAGTAGCAGAACTGGATACAAAGCCTTTTCAAAAATGTTTAAGGTATATGAATAATATCCTATGTTTTATCAAGACTCATGGGAATGAGTAAAGATTTGGATTCCTTTTGGTTATATGTTTTGTTGTACTATTATTTTTTTTAAAGATTTTATTTATTTATCTGACAGAGAGAAACACAGTGAGAGAGAGAACACAAGCAGGCGGAGTGGGAGAGGGAGAAGCAGGCTTCCCGCTGAGCAGTGAGTCTGATGTGGGGCTTGATCCCAGGACCCTGGGATCGTGACCTGAGCCGAAGGCAGACGCTTAACGACTGAGCCACCCAGGCGCCCCTTATTGTACTATTATTATTATGTTTTGGAATAGATAGGGACACAGAGTGTCAGCCAAGACACATGGGCCTCTGGTTATATCCAGATATTCATTCATTCATTCGTTCATCATTTTGGTTTATTTAGCTGTTTTCTGCCTCTTTTGTGTGAAGCATTCAAAGGTCTTGGGTTCTTAGATATGTAGTTGTTTTTTTTTTTTTGTTTTTTTTAAAAGGATTATGTAACTTCAGGTGATACCCAGACCTTCCACCACCTCTCTGAACTCTCTCCTGTCCTACAGCTCATTTACCTTCTGAATCAGTGGGATCAGGGAGTAAAGTGGGAAAATCTTTTTGGTTCAATCTCCGACTCAGGAAGTGGCATGTGAAGATTTGCTGGAACTGGAGCGGGATGCTGTCCAGAGGGTCAGGAAGGATGGGGCTCTTTCCCCTGCAAGGCTCCCCGAGAGTATCCCTGCTCGAATCCAGTTTCTGTTGGAGTCTATGGTGCCACTTGATGATGGGGAAGCCCTTGACACATGTGGGCTGGGGTTAGGCTGGATGACCTCCAAGGTCTTGTTTAGCCTAAAAATGTCATGACTTTATAATATAAAAGATTTCTTTTATTTGCAGATATAATGATTTCCGGAGGTTAATGGCAGGAAAGGGAAGATGGGAGGTTGTTTAGCTCTTATTAGCTGTATCTACCAGCTCAGGTTTTGATGTGGGATGTAGTTGGCATATCTGATATTACTGTAAAGTGTGTTTCTGTATTTATAGATCTCATAATGATTTGTGTTTCCACTGACATTTTGTTCATATAGTCAGGAGGGCAGATGATTGGGGAAGTTTTGAATTTCCTTCTCTACTATTGTGAAATGTAAGGACATTTCTCCATCGGACAAATATTCCGGCATTCTCTTGACTCAATTGGATGCATCATCATCATCATCATCATCATCATCATCATCATCATAATAGAAGAGAAAACTGGACCACTATGGCAGTTTGAACTACAGAGCAAAAAATGGTTGACTGCAGAGGTCAACTGGGGGAACCTTGAGACCAACTTAAAGCAAAATCAAATAGTAAATTGTCTTTGTTCTGATAGAGTGAAGTCACATGTCAAGCTTGAGTGTTACCGTTTTGTAGTTTGTGGGTGATCTCTGACTTGCCACTTTGGTCATTGACTTGACCATTCTAAACTTCATTGCCTTCATTTGTAAAGAGTAGGTAATGCTGCCTGTTTAATAGAAGGATTGTGTTGACCAAATTGCTGAGCAGATATTCTTGCGTAGAACATTTATCACATACCTGGTACTTGGCACCTGGTCACCTGTGAGATTGGGTGACAATGCTGATGAAAGCCTACGGTAGCGCCCGTTCTTCCAGATACGTCCTTACAAACATCTGGGGGCAGCGGCTGGATGGTTCGGCACAGACTTGGGATTGAATCCTGGATGTGCCACGGAGCAATGTGATGGTGTGTGTGTTTTCTCTTGTCTGAACAACACAGGGTAACAGCAGAAGCCTCATCACAGGGTTTTTATGAGGATTAAGTGGGTTCATATAAAGAGTCATACCTGAGTGTCGGGCACAGAGAAAGTACTCAGTAAATGGTGGCAACATTGCTGGTATTATTATTATTATTATTATTACAGGTGTGAGCATGCCCTCTCTTCCCATCCCTGTTGGAACATTGGAGGCTTTGTGGGTAGTTCGGTGTCTCCAGTGAGGGAGGGACTCATGGTGGATCAAGGGAAGGCTCAGCTGCACCAGACGGGTTCAACCTAGGGTGGCCATGCTGTCCTTGCAGGGGACAGATTCCAAAGGCACATATGGCCTCCCTTTTGGGTATCTTCTCTCTCAATGTGAGGTAATGTATGCTTCTAGTAAAATATTCAACAATATGGAACTGAAAAGCAAAAACTTCCCCTTACCATTCTTCTGTCCAGCCACCACCCCCAGACACCACTGTCAGTTTATGGAGTCTCCTTGCAGACCCTTCCCCATGAGCACCGAGACTCATTTAAATTACGTATGTTTATATAAGTAAAATTTAAAAATTATTATTATTTTTTTTCTTTAAAGATTTTATTTGACAGAGAGATAGAGAGTATAAGTGGGCAGAGAGGCAGGCAGAGGGAGAGGGAGAAGCAGGCTCTCCGCTGAGCAGGGAGCCCATGCGGGGCTCGATCCCAGGACCCTGGGATCATGACCTGAGCCAAAGGCAGCCGCTTAACTGACTGAGCCACCCAGGCATCCCCAAAATTATTATTTTTATTACGTATTTTTTCTTTTCAAATTTTTGTTTAAATTCTAGTTAGCTAACATGTAGTGTAATATTGGTTTCAGGAGTAGAATTTAGTGATTCATCACTTACATACAACACCCAGTGCTCATCGTAAGAAGTGCCCTCCTTGGGTCGCCTGGATGGCTCAGTAGGTTAAGTGTCTGACTCTGGATTTTGGCTCAGGTCATGATCTCAGGGGCATGAGATTGAGCGCCTTGTTGGGTTCCTCACTCAGTGGGGAGTCTGCTTCTCTCCTTCTCCCTCTGCCCCTCCCTCAGCTCTCTCTCTAAAATAAATAATCTTAAAAAAAGAAGTGCCCTCCTTAATACCCATCATCCATGTAGCCCATCCCCTACCACTTCTCTCCATCAACCCTCAGTTTGTTCTCTATTGTTAGGAGTCTCTTACGGTTTGCTTCCCTCTCTCTTTCTCTTTTTTTCCCCTTCCCATATGTTCATTTGTTTTGTTTCTTAAATTCCACATATGAGTGAGAGCACATGGTATTTGTCTTTCTCTGACTTATTTCACTTAGCATAATGTATTCTAGCTCCATCCGTGTCATTGCAAATGGCAAGATTTCATTCTTTAAAATAATAAAAATAATAAAAATAATTATTTGGGGGGATCCATATTACATATTTTGCTGCAACCTGCTTTCATCAGTCCATCCCATATCCTGGATATCTGCCTATACTTTAAAAGAAACTGGAGTAAGAGGCTGGATGATACTCTTTCCTTTCTAGCTCTATGGTTGGTTGGTTTGTGTTTGTCCCAGGTATCGGTGAGTTTCTCTCCCGTATGAAGCATGTGGCATGGCTGGCAAGAGAACGTGTTGCTAAAGAAATTGCACCCACAGCCGTTTGTCCAAACCAAGGATGGTGGCCACTTCTATGCAGAGCTTTCGTGGCTCTCAGGGAATGATAGCTTTATTATTTGGTGCTATTCCAGTGTAACCATAGTGGTTAGAGTTTTGCACCAGGAGTAGGTATGACCTGGAATCACATCTCAGCTTTGCCACTTAGTCCTTTTGTGACTTTCAGAAACTTACGTATCTCTCCAAGCCTTTATCTCTTCTTCTGTGAAATGGGTGGGAGAATAGTCCAGACCTGACAGAGGGTTGGAAGGATAAATGGAGAGATGTGTGTGAAGGGGTCAGGGTTATTCCAGGGGGTGGGGCAGGTGCTCAGGAAGTAGTAGGTAAGCATTAAACCATCTGAGTAAACTACAGAGTCTGGAAGATGATTTGCAATGACGTGGGGTGCCCAGCTGATAAATTCTACCGAAGGAATGTTTGCTGAACACTTGCCAGGCGCCCAACACTGTCCAGCACCAGAGTGGATGCAAAGTTGATGAGGGTCGTTTCTGCTCTCGAGGCCCTTACAGAGTCCTGGGGAAGAGACGTGAGTGGCCAAGCCTCACACAGTCATCCACATGACAGAACAAGGCCACGAATGGACCAGGGGTGTGCCCAGGGGCTCAGGCGAGGGAGCCGTGGCTAACTCTCACTGGGGAGATGGTTCCTTCTCATCTTGCTCCTTCTTCCTTGGTTCCCATTTCTTCCGGTTCCCTGAGTGGAGAGGTCATAAGGTTAATTTTGGCCAACAGATGTGCTTTGCTTTTCATATGGTGTTCTGATTTTTAAATTGGTTGTCAATACTTTCAAAATAGGGCCTCTTTTATTTAAAAATCTGGAATTCTGCTTCTCCTGAAAGTGGATCAGCTGCAGCTGAGTGGCTTTTGCCCTTTCTCCAGGACACACACTCTCTTTTCCCCGGGGCCCCTGCAGCCCACTGCCGTCATGCATGCTGCCCGTCTGGCCCCTGCTCCGGGAGTCCTGGCTCTCCCTGGCCCAGGGTCAGTGCTCCACATGCCCTCGGGGGAGTACCCTGCCCTCGCTGCTTTGTCGGGACAGCCGCTGCCCTCCTTCCCATCCTGGTGTGGGCTGCGTGCCTTCTTGGAAGCCCTGCTTCACTGACTTGAGCGGTCCCTCCCGCGCTTTGTCATCACGGAGCACCCAAGATGAGGGTGGTGAGCGAGGTCTGTCCAGGGAGGGGGCGTATTTTATGACCAGTAGTGTTTAGAATCTCTGGCGGATGGTGACACTGAAAAGCAGACTGACTTGCCTTTGCAACCCCTCAGACGAAGCCCCCACTTCTGCCTGCACCAGAGGGGCACCACCCCCACGGCCCCGCTTGGCCCACCCTAGCTCTCACCCAAAGCCAGTGCAGGAAGTTTATACCAAGTTGTGTAACCACCTGGCTCACACCTTCCTCCCCCGCCCTGTCCCGTGTGCTCACCGTTGTGCCTGCTGAGCCCAGCACACCACCTGGCCCACCAGACGTGCTCAGGAAGTATTGACTGACTAAATGAAAAACCAAGTAGTTGGGTCAGATTGTTCACCTGAGAAATTACACTGCGTCATTGACCAGCTTGATTTGGAAGCAGAAGGTTTCTGAATATTTATGTTCCTCCTGGAGGAGATGGGCTAGGTATCACGACAAATTCCTACTTTCTCCTCAAGAGGAAATTAGGAATTCGGAGGGAAATTTGCACCCCTGGATCAATATATGGCAAAATTTCAGCTCTATAACCTTAAAACCCAAGCAATTAGCTTTGTTTGAAAAGGTCAGCCAGGGCTGTGCTCTTCTCCTCTGACAAGTTGAACTGTCCAACAGAACTCAGTTTAAATTAGAAATATCTCTGGCAGAGTTAATCAGAACCTTGTTGATGCCGCCGTACTGCAGGGGAGGTGGAGCTCCGGGATCCCGCACTGCTCTGAGGAGCGGTGAGTTTTCTTTTGCCGTTCGGAACGCAACAGGGGAGTCCTGCCACCACCGCCCCGGGAACCTCCCAGTACAAGTAGCCGCTGTTTTCTTTCGAGGGTCTACTCTGGACCAGACACCGAAGACCCCTTTATATATATACTTCCTCCAAACTTTCTATCACCTGTGAGGTTAATATTACTAAGACTCATTTCAGGCAGACGAAACGGGCTCAGAGAAGTGAAGCCACTTGCCCGAAGTGGCACCGTAAGATTAGACGGCATCTTTTCCTGATAAAACCTGGAATGTCTCGTTCCTCTGCCCACAATACCTCAAATTCCGGGATGAGGGAAATGGACCATTTGTCACGAGATGATTATGTTTCTCCTTACCTCCCTGTGTCACACCCTTGCTTGCCTGCTGGACAGGCCATGATGTTTCCAATTTCAGAGGCTCCCAGTGGTCTGCAAGGAAGCCGTGGGCTGGGGGTGGGTGGGGGACGGGGCTGGGAGAGAACAGCAAGGTGTGGATGGTAGAATAAACCTATCTGAATGACCTGCACTTTTCTCACCCCCTCCTGACACCGGTCTTCTTACCTTGGTTCTTGGTTCTTGTCCCTTAGTTTTCAGTCTAAGTTTCTTGTTCCACAGAAAGAGGATTTTTATTTCCCTTGCAAGGTTGTTGTGAAGATAGAGGTATTTTAGAAGCCTCTAGAATATAGATTTAGCTCATACTGGGCGCCTGGGTGGTTCAATCAGTTGAGCATCCGACCCTTGGTTTCGGTTCAGGTCATGATCTCAGAGTCACAGGATCGAGCCCCGAGTCGGGCTCCACGCTGGATGGGGAGTCTGCTTGAGATTCTCTCCCCTTGCTCTTCCACCTGCCCTCTCTTTCTCAAATAAATAAATAAATCTTAAAAAAAAAAAGAAATGGTAAAAATTATTATCATCATTATTAACCTCCTGTTGCTTTAGTGCACATCTCCGCTTGTGTAGCTTTTAAGTGTCTCAGACGGAACATGGCCAGCACTCGGTTCTCGACCCCCTCCTCAGGTTACCCCGTCTCCCTAAGTGGCAACTCCATCTTCCCATGGCTCAGGCGAGATGTCTCGGGGTCACCTTGACTCCTGTCTTTCCCTATTTCACTTCAATCTCTCTGTGAGTCTTGTCACCGACATCTTCAAGACGTGCCCATGTCTTCCCACCTCCGCTGCTGCCCCCCCTGCACCACGATGCCACCCTTTCTCTCGAAACCAGCTCCGGCCCCTTTCCTGCTCTCTCTGCCCGCCAGCCTAAGTGGCCCTCCTGCTCTCTCAGCCACACCTGACAGCCAGGTGTCAGCTCTTCTGCTCCGACCTCTCCAGAGGCCATCTGTCTCCTTCAGAGTCAGCGCCAACGCTCCCCCGCTGTGGTCTCCCGGCTGTCCCTCGGACCACATCTCCCGCCACCCCCTTCCCGCCCCCCGCAGCCATGCTGGGTTCCTTTCTGCTGCTCAAACATGTCGCTCAGGCACCTGCCCTTTGCCATCATTGGTCTTGCCATCTGGCACACTTTTCCTTCCCAGCAGACAAACAGGGCTCACTGTCTCATTTGATTCCGGCTTTTCCTCGACTGCCCACTGTCCAAAGACCCTCGTGGACCGTTAGGACCTACCTGTGTAAAGCAGCCCCTCCCTTCTCACTCCTGATCCTCTTCCTCATGGACCATGGACAGTCACCTGACATTTCATGCCTTTGCTCTTTATCTGTCTTTCCAATCAAAGTATAAACGCTGCAGGAGTAGAGAATTCGCCGGTTTTCTTCCCTTGTACCATTAGTACACAGAACAGTGCCTGGCACACGGTGGGGGCCTCATGAACGTGCGTGAGATGAGCCTGGAATGAATCACGTCACACCGGCCACCCCAGAGGACCGTGGGTTTGCCACGTTCCGGCCAAGTCAGCTGGATGGTCGGCCTCCCAGGTCAGTACCGTGGGCTCTGCCAGAACCATCCAGGCCTCGGCCGCAGCTGCAGGAGGCAGGCGGGCCAGCAGCTGGCCTGGCCGCACGCAGGGCTCCACAGGGGGGGTCCTGATCCCCCCAGGAGGAGCACAGAGCAGAGAGGGTGCTGGCCTGCTGGCTGCAGGCCCTCTGCGGGCCCACGGAGAGTGCTTTCCATCTCCACCTTGGTCCCCAAGTCCCGGGCATCTTCATCAGGACCAGAGCCCTGATGTTCTCTGACTCCCTTTCTCCAGAACCCTTCTCTGACGTTCTTCTGGCCACGAAGAGCCCTTCTGCAGCAGAAAAGTGGGGTCCTTTCGCTGGGATGTTGCCCTGCGCCTCAAGGCACGGATCTCTATGGGTTTTTTGCCCATGAGACTTGAAGTTCAGTGTGTCTTGGCACAATGCGGAGGGTGGCATCTGCGCCCCGGGGAGCAGACCAGATGCACTGAGCTGGTACTTGGAAGGGACTAATTGCAATAGTTACTTCCTATAATGTGCAGCAGCCTGACAGACCGTGATTTATGGCTGGAAAGGCCGAGGGCCAGGCTTTGGTGGTGCAGAAGGGTGCGCCGCATCCCAGATGGGTAACCCTGGGTTACGTAACAAGATGATTGTGGACGCGTTACTCGGTGATCTTAGCATAAAATAAAATTGAATAACACAGTCAGAAAGTTATTCTCCTTTCCATTCTCTTTTAATGATTCTGATAATAGGAGAAAAAAAAAATCTCCTTTGGCGCTTGAACACTTGCCAGCCTCCCTTTTATTATGGAGGAGGAGACGGCTGGTGGCAAACTCAGACCATTCCACGGGAAACAGTCTCTAGTGGGGGCCTGGGGATTACACTTGTTTTCATTGTGTTTATTTTAATTGTTGCTGTCTATTGATCGTATGTGATGCTGGCTTCTGTTGGTGGTGGTGATATAAAATTTCAATGACAATAAATTTATTTCAGCAAGACTCTGGGTTGGCTTTAAGACTACGTGAATATGAGATGGGTGGGCTGTGAGCCCGTGAAGACCTCAGTGGTTGGAGCACAAAGGGCTGAGGCTGGGAAGTGTGGTGCAGCCGGTCTAACTGCGGCGACAGCTAACTGTTGGCTGGGCCGCTCTCTCTTGCTTGCGTTGTGCATCATCCGGGGACCCTCTGGCTCCTGGCCTGTTTCCAGCTCACGCTCACTTTCCAGTGACTTTGAATTGGGTCCACCAGCTACTTCTCTGCCAGCCATCAGACCCCGCAAGCCTGCCCCGTGTCCTTGGGAAACCGCCGTGACCCAATTATTCAGGTCTAAGTGGCCCTCCTGGCAGCATTCAGGGACTCATTAAAACATAGTTGGAGTGGCCGTAAACGTGGCATACGGTGCTGCCCTTTCTCAGAACCGTCATCTGAAGTCAAAACATGTTTCTGGTCATGTCACCGAGTGTGGATTCCTGTTTTCTTCTTCCCCCCTCATGCTTTTGCACATTCAAAGACCTGTCTGGGTAATGTATGACCCCGGGAGGAGACAAGTCGATGTGACAGGACTCCAGGACCTGTTCGGGTCTCTGAATACCACTGTGACGCTGAACAGTGGCAGCGCTCGAAGGAGCCACGCGGTTCTTGTGGCCTGAGGAGTCGCACGCGATGCTGGTAAGAGGTGTTGGCTACCACAGCTCTGATGCAGAATGGGTCAGGTAACATCCCTGTGGATGCTTCTAGTGCCCCCTGCGGGTCTGCCGATTGAACTGATGAGTGCTGTACTGTACCCGGGCTCCTGACGGTACCAGAAGGCGTGTAGAGTCAGGTCGGTTTAGCAAAATGAGAGATTTTGCCGATGGCGTTTTAATAGTGGTCATTTCCTGGTCCCTGCTGTGTTCTATGTGTTTTACATAGTTTCTGCGTTTATTTCTCATGGCATTTTTATGCAGTGACCAGTAGGTATTGTTTCTTTTTTTGCTGATGAAGAAACTGAGTCCCAGAGAGGCTAAGTCAGTTTCCAGAGAAGCTCTGGACCCATGGTGGTCTGAGCCTAAGGGGCTTATTTCCAGTCTCTGGGCTTATGGCCCCTGAGGGAAGGTATAGATATTTTAGTTTCTTAAATTTTTTAAAAGTTTATTTGAGAGAGAAGAGAGAGAGAGAGTGTGTGCACAGAGGGAGAGGGAGAGGGAGAAGCAGACTCCCCGCCAAGCAGGGAGCCCAACACGGGACTCCATCCTGGGACCCTGAGATCACGACTTGAGCCGAAGGCAGATGCTTAACTGATTGAGCCACCCAGGCGTCCCCATATTTTAGTTTTTTTTTAAGTATCTGAAACTTAGTGTCCTGGTTCTACTACTTTCTAGCTGAGTCGGGTCTGCCCACCAGAATCAGATGGAACATCCAAAGGGGATGAATAAAGAGTCAATGGAAAGGATCATTTGCAAAGGTGTAGGTGGGATTAATCAAGGGAACAGTGGGGGTGGGTGAGGTGACCCAGGGGCAGTGACAGCAGGAGGCCATTTATGCCTGTAAGCCTCAGGGGGCAAGGGGGAGAGTGGGTCCTGGTACCCAGGGAGACCCGAGGCTAAGGAGGGGACCACTCACTAAGAGCTGTCTCAGCAGGGAGAGCACAGGAGAGATAGGCTGACCTCTCTTGCCTCCTACCCTCTGACCTTTGTCCCGGTGCCATCCATTGGCCAAACCCAAGTAGCAGCCAGAGGGCAAGGGAGTCTGGTTGTTGCAGCTCAGACAAGACTTTCAGGGCAGAAAGCATGGTAGAGAGTGGTGGGGATTGAATCTGGAAGGGTCAAGGAAGCATATTCAGCACAGAAACCTTGACCGCTCTGAGTTAGTGACCTGTATCAGGCATCTAATGCTCTGTAACAAATCACTACGGCACTTGGAGGCTTAACCAATAAACAGCAGTGACAAATCCCCTATTCCCAGCCATCTGGGCTTCCTTTCCATTCCTGCATGTCCCACACTCCCTCTGGCTATAGGACTTAAAAGGGGCATTAGGTGACACACGTCTCTGCCGGATTCCCAGCGATCCTCCGCCCGCCTCCCAATCCATTTTGTCACATAAATTTTTCCTAATGCTTAAATTCTCATCTCCTTTGTTAACCTTCCATAACCTCCCTGACCAAGCTGTTTGCTTTACTGTATCTTTTCCATTGACTTCTTTGTGGTAACGAGTGTCACAGTTGTGATTTTGCACTTACCTGTGAGATTACTTGTTTAAGGTCTGTTTCCTCTTCTGCGCGCCATGCTCCATGAGGGTGGATTCTGCTCATGTTTGCTCCCATTTTGCTTTCTAGACACTTGCTTAGCACCTGCAATATAGTGGGGGGCTCCGTGAGTATCTGTGGAATGAATATGAGTGAATTGCTCTGTGATGTTTTCACTTTTTTGGTTATTTTACCGAGTATCTAATAACAGCTGTGCTAAATTCTAAAAAGAGAAAGGTGCCTGGGATCCAGTCTCCTGTAGTAAAGAAATCTGTTTAACTTCCTAAGTTGAGCATTTCCCACAAAGTTTTTGAGCATACTAGGACTTTTTAATACCATGGCACAGGTATTAAACATCGAAAGGTGTTAGTGAGGGTGTTCTATGAGGGACAAATTTAGGGATTTTTGTATTATAATTTCCATGAGGGCTTGGATGACTTATCATCCATTCATTTATCCATCCATCCAACCATCCAGCGTTACCGCCAACAAGAGTATCGTGATGCCTCTGATGGGTCTGGTGGTAGGGACTCAGGGCAACAACACCTGCGTTTTGAGGAAAGCTCTGTGGGTAATTCACAAGGATTACACTTCTCCTCCAGTCAGAGGCATCGGGGGATCCTAGCTGAGTCCTCACCGTGAGAACCTGGTGGGGTTTCTAGAGGTAAAGCCCATGAAACTGTGGAGTCCCTCTAAGGTTTCAACCCACCTGTTAGTCCACTCTCACCCTCCAAGAATTCATCAAAATGACCCCCTAAATATTCCTGTCAGTTACGGGTCCCTGGCTTCCGTTCCACACGAGCAGATATTGGCCATACTCCTCTGAATTCTCCCCTCTTCAGATTTCAGGATGGCGGTTTGTCCTGCGGCCTCAGTTCTTTCCTGGGCCCCAGACCAGACATTGATTTTCAGTTTGTTGAGGTTTTTCTTGTTATAAGGATGGGAGTGACAGCTCCCAAACTCTAGTTGGGGGAGCTGAAACAGAAGTCAGCACACTGGTAAGACACATTCAAGCAGGTAAAGACACAGTGTGATTTTGTTTCTCCCCTGCCACAGAATAGACCTCGTCGTTCCTGGGAATTCCTTGATGTTCCTAGAAATGTGGGGGGGTGTTGACTAGATTGCAAGAAGCTTGTCCTCTTAAGCATAAGCTCATACTGTGAGCCTGTGCATAGCCAGGCAATGCCAGAGTCTTTAGGTTTTGTGCCAGTGTTTGGGAGGTCGGGGGTCTGCACTGAACTGTGTTTCCCCTGGTAACAGGGGCACAGAGAAATT
>NC_138378.1:6035303-6060607 GCF_054177405.1 Leptonychotes weddellii
TGAGAGAGTTGTTGCTATTCCTTTCTTCGATCTCCTGTTGAGTTTGTAGGTGTTCAGAATGGTTTGATCCCTATCCAGCTGAATTCCTGAGAGGAGACGAAATCCAGGTCTCCTACTCCTCCGCCATCTTGCTCCGCCCCCTCCCGAAATCAGACCTTCTTAAATTTGCTTACCCTTGGGCTGCCGAGTGAGTATGAATTTCTACTCTCTAAACTAAGAGCAGGTTCACTGGTGATTGGGTTCACTTGGATGCATCCAGCAGAATACTAGGGATGTAGGAGAATGAAGAGAATTTTTTGTGCTAGTATGGGAGCAGTTGCAAATGATTCATCAGCCAGCTACACGCTGGCCTCCTCTGTGTTCCCGGAAATCATTCCTGAAGTTCTCTGGATCTTCAAGGTCCCATAGCAGCACACTGCAGGGTCAGGGACTCTCAGATAGTCCCCTATCCCCTCAACTAGTCCCCACATGGGCCTGCCCTTATGCATTTCCCATTGTTACGACATATCTGGCCCTCAGGCTGTGACCAGAGGGGTCCCCAGGCTTGACTCCTTTCAAATAGCAAACTGGAAGAGGTCTTGCCTTGAGGCCTCTCATAAGTGATGAGCTGCTTGTCAGTCACACGAAAACCCAAAGGGGGCCTGAGCTTGGACGAACTCCCCCAGCTAAATAAAATGGCCTCACAGTACCATGTTGACCTGGCGCGTTCTCTGATGGGAAGCTCTTTCAATTATTTGAAGAGTGGCTGTTAAGGGGTTGTGAAATCATCTGCTTGCAGAGTTGGCTTTAGTTTCTCTAAAGAAAATGATTTGCCAAAGAGCCTTTGACTTTTTAAAGGCTGTCAACCTGAGCAAGACATTTGGGTAATTGGGCACTTGATGTTGGTTTGGTGTCACCTTTGTGCATATTGATAATCATGTGCGTATAAAGACCTTGTTTCACGTTAATTGGAGTCCATGCGTGGGAGGGGCCCACGTGCATTGGCTGGTCGCAGAGTTCTCTTTGAAGAGCTAATGTGGATAAAGAAAGATGTGTGTTTGGCATTTTTTCCCTTCTGTGTTTTTGTTACAGTTCTGGTTGTAACGCTCATGGACCTGGAGGGTATCATGCTAGTGAAATAAGTCAGTCAGAGAAAGACAAATACCATATGATTTCACTCCGATGTGGAGTTGAAGAAACAAAACAAAGAAAAAAAAGAGACAAACAGAAAAACAGACTCTTAAACGTGGTGAACAAAACTGGTGGTTGCCAGAGGGGAGGTGGATGGGGGGATGGGGGAAAATAGGTAAAGGGGATCAGGAGTACATTTATCGTGATAAGCACGGAGAAATGCCTAGAATTGTTGGATCTTATATTGTACACCAGAAACGAATATAACACTGTGTTAATTATACTTGAATAAAAAAATACCCAAACCATGTAAGTGCAGCCATCCAGTAGAGTTCGCAGGGCAGCCCTAGCCGTTGTGGCCCCAACTGGAAGAACTGCCCCACCAGTTTGGATCTTGAGAGATAATTAAGTGAGTGTTGTTTTATGTTACCAAAAAAAAAAAAAAAAGTAGGGAGAGGTAATTTTATTATATTTTTAAGTGAGTCTAGATTTTTTTTTTTAATATGAGTCCACTATATCTGTATTTAAATACAGGAAATTAAATGCTGAAGGCAGGCAGACCTTGCAGGAACCGGAGCTGGGAGGTAGAAGATCATCCGGAGCTCTGGCAGCCACTCTGGGCCTCTTATCTCTCTGATTTCTCTGCATATCTGCCAGACTCATTTATGTGTCCTGACCAGCTCTCTTGGTCACTCCAGGAATGCAGCACAAGAAGGCTGTTCTAAAGTTTGCAAGTTTACATCGCCTCACGTCGAGCCACCTGCAGCGATATGCCCGGCTGTGTCTGAATGCCAGTCCCAGACTCCTGTAGGAGAGAACCTGACAGGAAGAGGTGAGCATCTTGGAAGAAGAAGACCTGTGGGTGGGGGGCTCTTCAGAGAAAAGGGGTGTCATCTTGAAAGACCCCCTACCATGTGAGTACCTCATTTCTAGTTTTATCCCCATTGCAGAGATGAGGAAACTGAGACCCAGCTTACTTTGCCAAGGTCACAGAGCCACACCTCATTTTTCTTCTTGAATGAAGATTATTATGAGGAGATAATTTTATTTTGGATGAAAATTGGTACTATTTATGTTGCAGCTATTTTTAAGGAAGGGATTTATCTTTTAACTAGGGTGCATTGTTTAGCAAATTTTTTTTTTACTTTGTAATTTGTCAAAAGGAGACACACTTCCTCAAAATAAAGCGAGAGTCAACGAGAGTAACATTTTAGTAGCAAATAGAATGGTTCCCCAAATAATCCAGGACAGTTATGTAATCACAAAGTGCTCTGGTATTTTTGCATTAAAAAAAAAAATTCAGTGCAAGAAATGAACGAGAAGAGGATAAAAGTTCTTCACAAAAATCAGAGTCTTGCTCTTAGCCAAAAGGTTGAGGTATCGCAAGACATTTTATAAGGAATATACTCCCTAAAGGCAAACCCAGCCTTGAGCCAACCATGGAATTGGGCTGTAAGGAGGAGAGAATAACAGGTGCTGCTGCGGGGTCAGAGGGGCCAGGCTCCTGGATACCACTGTGGGGGAGCGTGAGAGCCATCGTCGTCTGGGTTCTCCTGCTGACCACTGTGCAGACAGCATTTTGTAGCGAGTGGGCGTGCGTGCGTGCGTGGGTGGGTGCGTGCGTGTACAGTTCTTCCTCACATTCACTCTGGAAATCTGGGGGAAGGAGAAAAAAGATCTCTCCTTAGTTTGTCTCATTCCTCTGCACCTCTGATCTGACTTTTCGTATTTTCCGGTTTTCTCCCTCTTAAGTCGATTCATTAGCTTTTTCCGTTGAAGTAGTGTTGGATTTTCCAAACCTGAGGCTGTTTCCCTGTTCGAGGCTAGACCATATTTTGATTTTTTACAGTTCGAAGGGAATTACCAATGAGATGGTTGTGTTAAGATGGCGTGAGACAGGAAGGGGTTCAATGGTTACATGCATCTTTTCATTCTTGCTAAGTGAATGCCTGAGCAGTGTTCACACACGGCCCTCTCTGCCTTCAGGCATCCATCTGGGAGGGTCTCAATGGTCCTGTGTTCCCTAGTTGATGGGCTTCTACAAAGGAGAGGTTGCTTGTGGTCTTCTGGACTATTGTAGGCTCTACCAGGTTATCCTTACAGCAAGTGGGAAAGGGTGACCTATTACTTTCCCTGGGGCGGATGGGACCAAGGGAAAATCCATGGAAATAATGGCCTGTCTGCTGGTGGCTCAGGAGCTCCGAACGAAAGAGAGTGTGCAGGAGCTTGGTACATTTGGGGTCTGTGTTGCAGGACATCTTTGGTCAAAGCCACTGCTGGCCCCGTGGTTCCCTTCCTGTCCTTGACACCACCCTCCATACTCTGCCCCTTGCTGCACCCCAGTGCAGTCAGCCTGCTTACAGGGAGGCCTCCCAAACTAAACTTGAATACTTGCGGACCCGCAGCCTCCCTTGATGTGACTGGGAGCGTCTCTTCTCCGACAGCTTGCCATTGTCCACACGGTTCTGCCAGGGCCCTGGTCCCAGAGCAAATGAGACAGATTGCTGGTGATGATGGAATCAGATCAGGGCACCTCTGTGGGAGCACCAGCTCCTGGAGAGACTCGAAAAAGGCACCATTCTTGCTAAAGGGCCCCTCTGGGAATGTTGGCAAAAAGGCCAGCTCCTAGTCATCCTGTGAACTTTGAAGATTTTCCTTCTTTTAACAAAAATGAAAAGTTAAAGTGAATGTCTGCAACTCAGACAAAAATTTTGTTTTCAAAGTTTAAACGATTTGATTCTTTCTCCCCTTCATCTTCTTCTAGGCCCTGAACCTAGCTCTAAGAAAGAGGAGACAAGAAATTTGCCATTGGTTAGCATTAGTTAGGAACTACCCAGCTAACCTTTTTAAAGTATTGGTGAAAATAAGGTATCAACATCACAGGAAACTGTACTTTGCTGCCACTTTAATGCTTTTCCTCTTGAGTACATTTTTATTACCTAAATTATTGTTCTGTGCTCCTTTTTCATAAATACAGTTACCCTAAGGATTTGGTTTCTAATGAGCACACACTGACAGCACATTTTGCTTAGCTGCCTGCCTCAATTTGCCATACAACGCAGACCTTGCTTAAAATAACTTTTTTTTTTTTTTTTGGCCTGACTGTTAGTGCTTTGAAGTCAATTAAAAATATACAACTTATAAATACGCAAGAAAGAGCAATCTATTAACCTAACCAGGACCCCTGACATTTTTCACATGAATACCATCAATTTCAGTTCTGACTGGACCGTCAGTGGACAAAAAACCTAGGAAAATGTTTAAAACTGTTAGCACCTTGTATGTATTTGTTATATGACGTCGTAAAGCTTATTTTCATCAACATCTGAAAAATCCGACGAGACTTCCATTTTACGTAAACAGGTAGGTTTCTCCTTGGTCAATATGTGGAGATATACACATGAAAAAGTGTGGAAATAGTGAACTCAGCATCTGATAACGTGCAGGTAGGATGGCCTCCGTTTACCTTGCTTGAAGATACTGGTGTTTGTCTAATTGCCTGTTTTGTTTTGTTTTGTTTTGTTTTTGTTGTTGTTTTTCTATGAGAAGGGAAAATCTTTATCTTTTGGTGCCAAGGGTTTTGGTCTCATTTTTATATTTTTCTGTATGTGTCCCCCAAATAAGTATGTACTTTACTTTTGACTTTGGAATTACCCCATGTGGGTAGTTATTCAGATCAACTTCATCTCTTGACTGATGTGGACAAGGCCTTTGGAAATGCTCTTCTTCACTCTTTGGTGGTTTTAATATCAACTTCAATATCAAAGAAAAATGTTTTCTGAGTTAGTGCATATGTAAAAAACTATGGACCCAAACCTCCTTCTGTCAGCAGAGATGGGCTGGTCTTTACCTACAGCCCCCAAATCTCAGTGGCTCAACTCAACAGAAGTGGTTCTTTTTCTCCCACTCAGGCCTCACGTCTCTTGTGAGTTGCTCGGGCCCCAGGCTGATGACTTTGCCATCCTTCTGCAGCTATATCATGTGGAATATGTGGCCGTAGAGGGGGAAAAAAATACTGGAGAACTGAATCTGAACTTTTCACTGCTTCAGCCAGAAATGACACACATCACTTCCCACATTTTGCTAGCCCTAACTGGTTATATGGCCATTTGCCAGTGAGCTGGGAGATGTGGAGAAGTAAATAGGAGGAAAATCAAAACATAAGGGAGAATCTTGCCTTTGGAACCAAATCCTAATTATGAGTTGTGGCATCCAGAGAGTTTATGTGTGATTCATCATGCTCAATTCTTAGGTCTTTGTTGGGGAGGGGGGGGAAGGGGAGGTCATTTTCAGAGATTCAAGGTGATCATGCTGGCTAAGAGCCTGACTTGGACCCTGGAGCTTGGGATTCCCCATCTCTAGCCTTTATTTAATTCTGAAAAATTACAATGAGGAAAGGGTCCAGGCCTTGCTGGTCTTCCTAGTGAAGCATGCTCTGTCAGTTAGACCTAAACAAGAGAGTTACCGCTTAGCGAAAAGGAAACATCCAGGGGTAGGACAGGCTCCCTGGCTGAAGCTATTTTAGCATAAACTGGACTTTTCCTGCCTCTTGGCTTTCCTCAGCGTGTGGGCTTCATTCTGATGCTCCCGAAGTTATCAAGATAGCTTCAGTGACTACAGCTTGATATCTGCTCACAATCAAGTCCAGGAGGAAAGAATAAGTATCTTGCCCATAGTTTTTGAAAAACTCCTGAGCTTCATTCTCTTGGGACTGACTTGGGCTATGTGCCCTCTAAACCCCTGGCCCAGGGGATCTGATGCACTGATCGGCTAGGGCAAGGTTACATGCTCCACAGTGAGTCTACTCACTGAGCGTGAGGACAGGACCTGGGGCCCACTGTTATCAGAAGAAGGGGAGGGTGCCATTTAGGGAGGGGCATAAGAAATACCACTGTAGATGGATTTCCCAGACCTTCTCACTTACCTGAAGAAGGAGCCAGGCTCATGCTCTAGAAGTAATCCTGCACACCCTGAGACCTGCCTTGAAGCCTGTTGGCTCTCTCATTCTATGGAAGCAGTTGGAGTCTACTTAGTGTGCATGTGCTGATGTCTTTTATGAGCCAGGCACTTCCCCAACACTCAGGCTCTGCCTTCACACAGTTTATAATCTAGTTGTGAATATGTAGGAGATGACTTTACAGTCTGTGGAGGGAAGGATGGGGTGCATTGGTTGTCATGGGAACTCTCAAACACGCACTATTTGAGTGGTTTTTTTTTTTTCAAGGCTAGAGATTAAACAAGAGGGGAATTGTTCCCCTCTGGTACCTCCTGTCTTCCCACCAGATGATCTGTATACTGCTAGATCAAAGAAATCCGAAACCATGCAACCCTCTACTCCCATGCCTTATTTCCTGCTGAAACTGGCTCTTCTTACATTTGGTTTGTGATGATTAAAAGCCAGATAAACCACCTGAAAGATTATTAGGAGGGGCGGTTGTTTTTAGCTGGGTCTAGCCTGAGTCCAGATAAATTCATTATGTATTTTAGCGAATGTAGCATATTCTATTAGTTAAGTATACCCTATATAAATATCTTTCAAATGAAAAATGCCAATATGCATAATGGTTTTGTCTTCAGTTTTTGCTCATTATAAATAGAGCTTAATTATCTAGGAAATAATGTGACATTTCTCTGATTCGCTCTCATATTTGCTGTTTTTTTTTTTAAGATTTTATTTATTTATTCATGAGAGAGAGAGAGAGAGGCAGAGGGAGAAGCAGGCTTCCCAAGGAGCAGGGAGTCCCATGCGGGACTTGATCCCAGGACCCCCAGATCATGACCTGAGCCGAAGGCAGACACTTAACCATCTGAGCCACCCAGGCACCCTCATAATTGCTGTTGTAAAGGCTTCTGGGCTCAATCAAATCTGGCTTTCCTATTCTTTGTAGACATACCTGGAAGATTAAACTTGCCAGCCTGCCTGCCCTGTAGGCAAGTCCATTATCTATTACCATGATAATACCTAGTGTTGACCTGGGGGAGGGGAGCCCTACTGGTACAAACCTTCCAGAGGTCAATTTACCAAATTGCCACAAAATCCTTAAAGTGTGTATGCTTTTCAACCTAGGACTTCTCCTTCTATGAATGTATCCTAAGGAACCAAGTGATTGAATTATGCTCATCGAATCTTATGAAGAGCTAGAAGTGACCTAAATGTTCAGTGCCAAGGGGAATTACAACAGCAGTAATCTCAGTGACCACATACGGAATGTTTGTTAGGAGTTGGCACGGGGTTCAGGTCATTGCATATATTATCCTACTTCATCCTTTCAATCACCTGGGGAAGAAACTGGAACTCAGACTCAAATAACTTGCCAGGGATTCAAACTCAGGTCTGTCTCACTTAAAAACTTTTGTTGTAAGCCAGATGGTGGCAAATTTTTTTTTTTTTTTCCCCTGTAAAGGATAAGATAGAAAATACTTTGGGTTTTGTGGACAGTGTGATCTGTTGCAACTCATCAGCTTGGCCATAGGTGATACATACGTAAATGAGCATGGCTGTGCCCCAATAAAACTTTCTTTACAAACAGAGAGAGTAGACCCAATGTAGCCCATGGACCATTGTTTGCATTTCTTTACTCATTATTGTGAAATGCCTTTTCACGTCTTTTGTCCGTTCTTTTTTCAATGGGGTATTTGCCTTTCCCTTACTCATCTGTAAGTGGTTTATTTGTAGTAAGGGATTCGTGCTTCAGCATATATCCTTTCATGGATATGGTTTGCCTTTCAATCTTGTTCACTGTGTTTTTTGACACATGAATGTCTACAATTTTTACCTTGTCAAGTCTACCAGATGCCTGTATGCGGTCATGCTTGGTATCATACTTAGACAGCCCTTCTCCAGTCCAGATTATAGTCAGTATCGGCCACCGTGGAGTGCCTGGACAGATGATTGGGTTTGCTTTCCAGTTACGACCATCCCCCAGCCACTAGAGGCATGACCTTGGGTAAGTTACCTAAACCTTCCTGAGCCTGCACTTCCTTACAAGTAGAATGGGATGGAGACTATACTTACCTAGAAGAGCTTCTGTGCAGATGAAATGGGAATATGCACGTAAAGCATGTCTTGGTGTCTAGCTCCTAGCAAACGCTGAATTCAAAGGTAGCTGACATTACCATTGTTATTTTCTCTTGGTTTACACTTTATTCCCTAGAAGTTTGGAAACTTATTTCAGTATATGCGGTGAGGTTGCTTTCCGCCTAAAAAAATATCAATAATTTCTGCAGTGAGTGGAATGGCCAAATCACTGTGTTTTCCCCAGAGGCACTGTGACAAGTCAGGAGCAGGGGGTGGCTGAGTATGGGGGTAGCTGACTTACACCCATCTATGGAAAAAGCATCCTCCAGTTTGCCTTGCGTGGTGGGGATGTAAGGCTGACAGTGATGGAGCCGTGTGGGGTGAGGGAGTGAGGCTGGGTGGGAATCTGCTTCTGATGTGAAGAGGTGGAGGAGAGGATGAAGGCTGCCCAAAGGAGGTTCATCACGGGGTAGGAGTTTGGGACACATCCCGTTGCCTACCTTCCTTCCCTTAAGGCCCCAGGCTGACTGTTTTCCGGGGCAGAAGCTGTGGCTTGTTCATTCCCCTAGAGTAGAGCCTTGCAGCAGCTCCTCAGGGCTCCAGAATGGAACATCTGTGCCATGTCTGCAGATGCAGAGGGCGAGGTAACGGGGCCGGCTTCCCGGGCAGACAGTCTCCCAGGAGCCCGTGCCCACGAGGGTCTCACTGTTGTTTCAAGGCTCTGCGGTTGCCATGTTGAAATTCTTAATACTTTTTGAACTAGAGTTCCCAACATTTTCATTTTGTAGTGGGCCCTGTGCATTATGTAGCAGGTTCCGGCAAGGCAGATCCATGTCTCACCTGGATCAGGACCTCAGTGTTCCCTCTCTACATGTTCCTCTTCACCATCTGTTAGTTGTGTGACTTTGGCGCAGTCACTTAAATTCTGAGAGACTCCATTTCCTTTCTCATAACACAGATGATAATATCTACGTGCAGGATTATTTAGAAGGATTAGGTGGCGCCTTAGCACATGGCTTGGCACGTTGTTGACATAGAAACGTAGCAGTCGTTATTATTAATATTGATTATTTGTCAAGGGCCCTTGAAAAATGTGGCAAAGCATTCGTTCAGGCGTTGGTGAAGTTGGATCTTATGTGGAGTTAGAGTCTGGTGTCAGAGCAGAAGGTAAAATTAGCACAGAGCAAAAATTACCCCTGACAATAGTACCTTGGGATTTGCCGGAGACAACAAATGTTGCTCAGCCTGTCTGTCATGGCCCTCCCTTGTTTCTCCCCTTGTACCATCAGAGATCACCGTTTCTTTGAGTACCAGACAAGTCAGTTCACTTGTGTTCAGCTGTGTTTTAGGGGAGAAAAGGGGTTGGCAGCTGGGATAGAAAGGAGGAGGGGAAGCACCTTGTCGAAGTGGCCCTGCTTCTTTGCAGCAATCAGGTTATTCCTGGGATTCTCTGGCCACTGGTTTTGTTTTTGCTTTTGTTTGCTTTCGCTTAATTTTTAAAACGTTAAAATGGTTTGATATCTTTTATAATTGCAAAAATAATACATACCTGTTGTCATTTCAGGCCCAAGCCCACTTCCTAGAAGTTAGCACTTGCAACAGTTTGACACGTGTCCTTGAATAACTTTATCCATACATATAGAAACCTACACATACTGATTAAATTCCTTTTTAAAATGAGAACTATCGCACAGCTTTTTTTCCTTATCAATGTAGCACAGCCATCTTTCCATGTAGGTATCTATCATTGTACCTCATTCTTTTAAGTGCTGCATAAAATTCTGTGCATTCTCCAGTTTATTCACTCATCCCTTTATTGATGTACATTTAAGATGCTGCCTCTTATAAGAAAGAAAAATAGGGCTTTAATAACTGACCATGTAATATATATCTTTATATTGATTTTTCTTATCTTTCTTATCCTTCTGTATAAATGAAAATTTTTACTTTCTTATGATTATCCAAGGCCCAACAATAGGTCTGATAGTTGTTTGTTATAGCAGTTGACACTCTCCAAATGCTTTTTTTTTTTTCTTCTCTTTTTGTGAGTTAATCCAGCAAAATGTAGAGTTTATTCCTTAAGTGGAGTGGGCATTGTGTGAAACATTCCATTGCTTACTTACCTCTGAATCACTTGTCATAGTCCTAATAAAAATGTACACCCATTGCCGTGAATGCTTAATCACATTAGTTGTGGGGGGAGTAAACTGTTGAGAGAGAAAAACGAGGGGATGTTAAATGTCGGGTCTTGTTTAGAATTCAAAACACTTTCCCCATACTGGAAATGAAGCTCATTGCCTGTGGTGGAGAATTATAGAGCTGTTGTTGATGGTCACCGGAGAATCCCCAGGGGATGGGGGTAAGAAGCTGGAAGGGGAGGGGAGTGTTCTTAATTTCACAAAACTATTCTTTTTATAAGATGTCAGGCTCTGGCCTTCTTTCAAATAACCTGGTTGTATTAAGTTCAACACATAGTTACCAAAACCGTACAATATGCCAGGTAGCTTCTTGATACTGAGATCAAGCAGTGATCAAAGCAGAAAATGAGGGCGCCTGGGTGGCTCAGTTGGTTAAGCGACTGCCTTCGGCTCAGGTCATGATCCTGGAGTCCCGGGATCGAGTCCCACATCAGGCTCCCTGCTCGGCGGGGAGTCTGCTTCTCCCTCTGGCCCTCCCCCCTCTCATGTGCTCTCTCTCATTCTCTCTCTCTCAAATAAATAAATAAAATCTTTAAAAAAAAAAAAAGCAGAAAATGAATTTACCTTCATGAAGCTTACGTTCAAGTGGAAGGAGACAAAACTGTCAACACAGTGACAGAAAAGGGAAAAAAGGTGCAGTGTCCGTGGTAATTGCTGTGCTAAGAAATAAAGTGAGTGAGTAGATGTGAGTGGTAGAGAGGGGTGGAATGGTGAGTGGTCAGGGAAAGGCCCTTTCCAGACGGGCTTTTGAGTAGGGACTTAAACAAGGTGAGGGAGTGCACCAGGCAAGTATCTTCAGGCTGAGCATCAGTTTATTAATTTATTTAAAAAAATACTTGAGAGAGAGAGAGAGAGAGCACAAGCTGGGAGGGGGAGCAGAGGGAGAGGGGGAGAAGCAGACTCCCTGCTGAGCAGGGAGCCTAGGCAGGGCTTGATCCCAGGACCCCGAGATCATGACCTGAGCTGAAGGCAGATGCTTAACTGAGCCACTCAGGCGACCCCCCGAATATCAGTTTAAGCCCAAAGTGCAAGCTGCTGGCTTTCCTGGGGAAGGTGCTGTTTCCATAGACTTGACCCCTGGGAATTTCTTCCATTTGTGGGGATGCAAAATGTTTGTGAGATTTTCCAATCAGCGATTATCATTGATGCTACTACAGATTCAGTATTTGTGCCCCCCAGCCCCCAATTCATATATTAGAAGCTTAATCCCCAATATGAAGGTATTTGGAGGTGGGGCCTCAGGAATTGATCACTAGGTTCCACCTTGGGAGTGGAATTAGTGCCCTTATAAAAGAGGCCCCAGACAGCTCCCTCGCCCCTTCTGCCATGTGAGGACTCTGAGAGGAACAGCCTTCTATGAACCAAGAAGTCCTCAGCAGACACCAAATCTGATGGTGACTTGAAATCGGATTAGTCTTCAGAACTGTGAGAAGTAAATTTCTGTTTATAAGTAACCCAGTTTATGATATTCTGTTATAGCAGCTTGAAGAGACTGGGACAGTTGGATTCCACAGAGGTTTGTTATGCAACGCAAGTGCTCAACATCCACATGTGCCCAAGTGGCTACCCTATTGGACAACAAAGATACAGAACCTCCTATCATCATGGAAAATTCTGTTGCACACTGTTGTTCTGGAGGATTTTCAGTGATTTGATGAACTATTGCTAAAAACAACAGTAATAATAATAATGGCAGTGTTAATGGTAATGATACCATTTACCATTTACAGGGCATGCATAACATACAGGGCACTTTGCAGATAGTATCTCATGCCAACCTTACATAAACTTCAGTTAAGCAGGTGTATTTACTCTCATTTAACAAATGAAAATCCATGGAGGGGTCAAATGAGTGACCCAAGGTAGTACTACTAGTAAATGGTGGAACTGGGATTGGAACACAATATTGCCTGATATGAATCCCCATGTTCTTTGCTACTACATTGTACTACTTCTAGATCTGTGCAATATTTCCCGTTGCTGGAAAAAATCCCCAGAAGGGGCAGTGAAGAAGACTTCCTGTGGGGAGATGAAAATCTTTATTCTGTTATGAAACTGTTGGGATACTCAGTTGACATATTTCAACCGCTTTCAACTTCTCTGTAGCCAGAAGTCTACTTATGAAAATAAGCAAAAGGTGTCCTTTCTCCATATACTTTGCTGCTATTTGCTGGTCGCTTGTCACAACTCTACAAATGCACAGTGTCTATAGGGTGATATGTGCCTCATAGAGTTGTACAGAGAACAACTAGAATGATCACAGGTGGTGACCCAGGTGTATCTGGTCTTTTGTCAAGTGTAGAGAGACTTGGTTTTAAATCTTAAAAGTGAATGACTGAAGATTGTCTAAGAAAAGTAAAATATTTAACAGGTGCTCGTCAGTGATTCCTGCAGAAACCACCCACACACCCTGATATTTCAGGGCTGGGACTCATTCCCACTCTATAGACTCTTGATGGCATGACTCAGCTGTCATGGGGCCCATACTTAACTTAAAGCATAATTTGTCACTGCAGCCCACAGTCATCAAATATTAGGGCTGAACAGATCCGGAGAAAGGAAGGTGGAGGCAGGGAAGAAGAGTAGGAGAGAGAATAAGCAAGAACAAGAAGTCTAGTAATAGTAATGACACCTATCATTTATTGAGTCCCTGTTATTTACCAGTCACTGGAGAACTTACTTTACTGGTGATAGCATTTAATCTTTACAACAATTCTGCAAAGTAGGTTTTGTTACTTCAATTTACAGATGGGCAAATAAATTAATATGGTTAGGAAGTACAACAGCTAGCACTTGAACCTAGGTATTCCTGATCCCAAGGCTAGTTTTTCTTTAAGCCAATCTAGAGAGACAAAAGGTACTAGAAAGTGCTAGGCATGAAGCTCAGTTGGTGGGGAAAACAATGAGTCCTTATTAGAAACAAGAATAAAAGAGGTGAAAGTTGCGACAGAGCTCTCCACTTCCAGCTAAGATAAAAAATTTATCTTCCTTCCTGAAACAATAGTAAAGAGACAAAATATATAAAACCATGGGTTTTTGAGGTGAGACAATGAGAGACAGTGATCCCTGAGAGATGGAAAACAAGATAGGCGTTTTGTCTTGAGAAAAGGATGGAGCAGTTCTCTAAACCCTCACTTTTCAGGAAGAAGTGGAAATTTGTAGAGAGGTTCTGGCTACTAGTTGGGTTTTTCTTTTCTTTTTTTTTTTTTTTTAAATTTCAATTAGGTTTTATCTCTTACTGAAAATCTTTCCTTATTCCAGCCCAGTTTCTCTTCCTCCCACTCAGGCCATCCGCTGCGCCGCCAAAGCTCCCGTGCTGATCAATATCACATTTATCACGTAAGGTTGAAATTATTGTTCTTGCTTCTTTTATAGTCTGAGGTCAGTAAAGCTGCCATTATGGAGTGCTGACTGTGTACGCCAGCCACTATTCTAAGTATTTTACGTATATTAACGCTTATAACGTCTGCCTGACTCTATGAGAGGTAGACTGTCATCATCCGTGTTTTGCAAATGAGGAAAGTTACCTGATGTCACAAAGTAGGAAAGCAGGCAAGACCTTGACCATCTGGCTCCAGAGTTGGATTCCTGATAATTGCTGGGAGTTGTGTCCTCCTCATCTTTGTATCCTCCGAACATAGCACGTAGTAGGCACTCAGGGAATGCTTTTTGAACCGAACAGAATGCCCAGAGTCACGAGGCACGATTAGTGGGAGCCTCACTCGCAGTGTTTGTTGGTGTCTAAAATATGAAAGCGGCGTCATTCAGTTGAATAGAATGCAGGGCTGCAGGAATGGAAAGATAACAGAAAAGGAAATTAAATATTGATGAACACTCACAATAGAAGGGTTGGGGTTCAGAGCAGACGTGGGGGTCTTCGGATAGAGGTTTTTACTCTTCTTGTACTGTCCCCCTGGCTGTCTGCTTCCCCTGAATAGAGGCTCTATAGCTGAGAATAATTCATGCTTTATTTAAAACCTACTCTGGGCATGCTGGCCCCAGCAGTAATTCGCTTATTATATTCTGGGTTTCTTTTTAATCATGTTCTGGGTAGATGAGTAAAATTCCTCACTTGAGCCAAAGGTTGGACCTCCTCTAATGATAAGATTTCCAGGATATTCGAATGATCTCCATCCTGTAAGTAGCAGCCATGCTTACTTTTTTTTTTTTTTTGTTCCTTTGTAATTGAAATCCATCAATTAGGTACCATTAAGGGGCCCAATGCATGTTGTAAAAATTCTCTATAGGAAATGAGCCTTTCCCTGGAAAAAAAAAGACTCCAGCTTTAGTATTGCTTCTTCGTACTGTAATGATCCAGCCTCAGCTTCAAGATGCCATTTGCTGCATTATTCAGAGGCAGTTTACAAAAGGGTTTTGATCTCTGGCTTACAGTTCTTAAAGCCAAGGGAATCCTAAGTAGCTTGAAACTAACTTAGAGATGGACTGTTTTGAAAATGTCTGTCTCTCAGCCTCTGGATTCAGCATTTGCCCTGAGGTGGAGCTGTGTTTTCTTATCCCACAGGACCTCAGTTAGGGGCCTCTGGGAGTGTTGGCACATTTCCTCCCTTTCTCTTAGCACCAAGCAGATGCGCTGGGTACCCCAACCTGCCTTGCAGCTCTACTAAATGAGATTCGTCGTAGATGGTCTCGGCCACAAGGAGGAGGCAGAAGACCAACAGACAGAGCAACTGCCCAACCAAAAGCCAAGCAAGCAGGAAAATGGGCAGAAATAACTGTCTGGCCTGGATGTGACCCAAACAGTTTTACCCTGTTTCCCACAACACAGTTTGACAGCCTCAGCCATCCTGATTTTAGCCACCGTGGCATTGAAATTATGCACCTGTTCTAATGCAATTAAGGCTCATTTATTTTTACACTTGACTTTCATTCACTAGAGTTGAAGCTCTCTAAGCCCCAAAGACGCAGGATTATTTTTGATATTTATAATTTCTGTAAACATCTCCTTCGAGAATATCGTGAAACCCTAGATATATAGAACTGTTTAAAACCTGCTTGTTTACTTCAGCTGGGGAATTTTCTCCATGATTAAAGGATTCATTTTATTCAAGGCTTATGACTGAAACTTAACTAAGATTTCTGTGTTCCAGCTATTAAAGCAGAAAATTCGAGCGTGCAAACAGCCAAAGCGCAGTCAGGCATCTGTGGAGGTATTAGACTATCTTGTCGCCATCAGTAACTACTTAGATGCGAAGCTGGGAAAGGGAACGCCAAAGGATTCCCATTCTCTCCCCTTTGCAGAGCGAGCCGGGCCGCCCTGCCCGGTGTGTGGGCTCTGGGGGCTCCCGGAGCACACCTACCAGACGCTGGGGCTGCGCCCCAAGACTCTGACCAGCAGCACTGAGAACGAAGGGTCCGCCTTCCGCATCTAGGATCCAGACACTCCAGACCTGGGAGGGCGACTCAGACTTCTTCCAGGATGCCTGGCTCAGTTAACACTGCTTCCCCTTACTGCCCCCCTCCTCCTCCTCCCCCCTTCCTCCTTCCACCCCACCTCCTCCTCCTCCTCTCTTCACTCTCTCCTGCTCCCACTTGCTCCTCCTTCTCACCCCTTCCCACCTCCTTTCTCCCTCCTCCTCCTCCAGACCCCACTAATACCATAGATATTTATTAAGCACCTACCATATGCCAGGAAATCTTTAGGCAGTGAGGAGGCAGTTAGTGAGTCAACGGGTCTCTGCCCTTGTGAAGGTGACAGTCTAGTCAGGGAGACAGATAATAAGCAAACAAATCAATATATGATAGAATGTTAGGTACTGTCAAGAGTGATGAAGTTATTTAAAAAAGAAGAATGATAAAGAGATGGAGTGACAGGCTTGCTTTTTCTACTGGCACTTGGAGAAGGCATCTCTGATGAGGTAAAATTTGGATAAAATGAAGGGAGCAATTCATTTTGATGTCTTAGGGAAGAACATTTCAGTGAATGGGACATGAATGCAGAAGGCCTGACATGGGAGCTTTCCTGGTGTGTTTGGGAAGGGCAAGGAGGTGTGTGGGGCTGCACAGGGAGTGAGCCTCAGTAGCTGGAGGCGGGTCCAGGACGTAGCCAGCCCTCAGATCACCTGGGTCCTCATAGGCCTTAGTAAGAACTTTGGATTTCATTCTAAGAATGATGGAACATTGTGGACGAATTGAGAGGAGTGAAATGATCAGCTTCATATTGTAGAATGATCGGGTTCATAATTTATTTTGGGTGCTGATTATCAACAATACATTGTAAGCATAGTCTCAAATGCCATCGGGTCATTCAGCCATTCAGCACTTACTGAGGGTAATGATGCTCCAGGTCGGACAGTTGGCTAACATCAGGGCTCTACAGTGGCTAGAACATGATGCCTTCCTTCAAGAAGCTCAGAGTAAGGAAGACCTGTGGTATATAAGTCTCTTCTTCTTCTTCTTTTTTAAGATTTTATTTATCTTTAAAAAAGGAGAGACAGAGGTAGCGAGAACAGGAACACAAGCAGGGGGAAGTGGGAGAGGGAGAAGCAGGCTTCCCACGGAGCAGGGAGCCCGATGCGGGGATCATGACCTGAGCCGAAGGCAGACACTTAAGACTGAGCCACCCAGGCGCCCTATAAGTCTCTTCTTGATGTCTGCTGTCCTCACAGCAATTTTCCTGTTTTCATCCTGTACCAATTTATTTTATTTATTTATTTATTTTAAAGGTTTTATTTATTTATTTGACAGAGAGAGACACAGTGAGAGAGGGAACACAAGCAGGGGGAGTGGGAGAGGGAGAAGCAGGCTTCCCACGGAGCAGGGAGCCCGATGCGGGGCTCGATCCCAGGACCCCGGGATCATGACCCGAGCCGAAGGCAGACGCTTAACGACTGAGCCACCCAGGCGCCCCTCATCCTGTACCAATTTAGACACTGTTCCCCCAACAATCTGTCTGCAAAGGAACCTTGGTAAATAACAGAATTTACCGAAGATTTCCTAGGATGCATTTAAGAGAGGGCTTATATCACACACCTTTGAGATCTGTGAAGGAGCTAACATTGCAGCTTATGTCTAAGCTAACAAGTGGGCTGCCATGGTTTCATGGATGCTGGCGGAATATAGGAGACGCTTGCATCCGAGGCAGAGGAACCTATGATTTTGCAGGGCAATAGCAGTAGCCAGACTATTAGCGTTTGCTGTGGTTCCCTGAGCCGCCAACTTAGGGAACTTGAATATTTCCTAATGGCAATAAGCCTGCCTGACCTTTGCCCTGGAGGGAGCTACTGTCTTTATTGCACTAGAAATGAACGTGCCACTTGCTCTGAGGAAGGCACTATCCTGATTTTCCAAAGCTTTTTGGAAGATAGTTATCCTTGAAAAGATAGTCTAAAGCAAAGGTCGGTGCAGAAGCACAAGAGAGCAATGGAGCGTGATCTGCCTTCTAATACACACCTGATAATTAACTCTTCAGAATGTTTACCACATTTTACTGGGTTCCTTAATTCTGCTCCCACTGGCATTTCCCTTCCTTCCTTCCTTCCTTCCTTCCTCTCTCTAGAGCATTCAGCCTTTTTTTTTTTCTATTATGTGAGCAATTCAGCTGTACCCCCAAGCTTGAATGTCTCTATATACCACACAAAACAAATGGCTCTTAAGTTAACAGGGTCCATTTTCTTTAGAAAGTAGTTTAGAAATTTTTTTCTGATTAATCTAGAAGGATTTTGGGGGGTCATTGTTTATACAAGTGGCTTATGAAAGTATTTCTTCCCAACTATAATTCCCCCCATAAGAGGAGAATTCAGAATGTTCTCAGTGCTCTGTTCCAAGTCTCCTGTGGGCATAGCGGGGGCCCAAGTAGAGAGAAGGTGGTTGGTTCTCCCAGGTTGGAGAGGGTAGGAATTGGTGTGACTGATTTTCAGGAAGAGAAGGCCTATAGTGTTTGTAATGATCATTTAACTGCTTCATTGTTTCCTACTTTCTGATGTGTCCTGATTTATTTACCCACTCTTCAATGGTTGGACATTTCTGTTGATTCCAGAATCTCATGTGTATAGAGAACACAATAATGATATTTGAAATATTATTGTGGACCTCACTGAGAACATGCTGGGAGCAAGGCCTGGTGTGATCCTGGAGTTAAGTGAATTTAGGCATTGTTTTTGTCCTCAGAGAGTTCACCGTCTAGTGGGGCAGACATATATGTGCGAACAGATCACCATCATAGAGGGAACTTCATCAGTGTCTGTTGAGTTAATGATCGCTTGATGAATGGGCCACATAAGTGTTACTTAGATTCAGCACGTATTGGATCCACTGGGGTGGGCTTCCATGGGAAGGTGGGTTTCAGGTTAAGTGCTGGGGGCAGGGGGAGGCATTCTACACAGGTAAATGGAGAGCCGGGTGCGGAGGTGAGCGTGTGTGGCTGGATTTGAGGAACACTTTGTAGTGTGGTTGTAGAGTGGAAGGAAAGGCTGGAGAGTGTGGTCTGAGATCAGATAGTGGACTTGGAGTAAAGGGCTTTATTCTTTTAAATGATGCGTGGAGCCCCTGGAAGCAGTAATTTTAGAAGACGCATCATAACTTTTCTCAGATGTGATGAATATTCAGGAGTTAGAACCGCTGATCTGATGCATCAGAATACTTACTGGAAATTGTTGGTGGGACTGTGATTTAAACAACATAGGGGAGGTTCAAATTGTATGTCTTCTTACTCTAGCTGGGAAGCAGAATAGTAAGTTATAAACAACCATGAAGTCCTTCTTTGGGGGCAAGATCACAAAGAAAATGTACCACTTGGTGCAGATGGAACCTCTGTGTTCTGTGGAAATACTGGCAGGAGAAGCTATTTGAGAGGAAGTCGGGGGAGCAGCTCTTCCCTCACTGGCTTTGTGTTCTCCCTGTTGGGTGTTTAATTCAGGGGCAATCCAGAATTAATGAAGATTTTCTAATTAATCAACAAGTCCCTTTGGGTTTCATTGCCATGTTTGCATCTTACCAAATTTGTATTTCAAACCAGTGAATCAGTCTGTCACCACTTCCCCATGCTGGCTCCTGGACTCAAGAATGGCTTAAGCAGGGGTGCCTGGGTGGCTCAGTCATTAGGCGTCTGCCTTCGGTTCAGGTCATGATCCCAGGGTCCTGGGATCGAGCCCCGCATCAGGCTCCCTGCTCAGCGGGGAGTCTGCTCCTCCCTCTCCCACTCCCCCTGCTTGTGTTCCCTCTCTCGCTGTGTCTCTCTCTGTCAAATAAATAAAATCTTTAAAAAAAAGAAGAATGGCTTAAGCATAGGAATGAATCTTTAATGTGCTATTCCATAGTCTGACAAAGCATTGAAAGAATGAAGTTTGCATTCACACATAGCGGGTTTAAATCCTAGCTCTTCCATTTACTAGGAGTAGAACTTGGGTCAAGTTACCTAACAGCATTGAGCCCCATGTTTTTCTTGGTACAAATGACATGAAATACAAAACAACCCAGTTCAGGAATTGTGAAAATTAACTGGGATGCGGGCTTTAGTACATGCTGATCTTCCTCCCTTCTCTGTATTCCCTGTCCATTCTTTTTCCTTTAGTAACTGTGTTGGTAACACAGTTACAGAGAATCCTCTGGAACATCAACAGATGGGCTTGAGCCCTGGCACCACCAAATGATGGCTTTCCTTTTTAGAGGAGTGGGAGGGACGTTCTTGGGATAGATTGTGACCACTGTTCTCAAGCTCTAGTCATTGCACTGTTTCCTACAAAATATCTGAAGGTCCTCATTGAGGAAAATGAGGTATGCCCATATTCCCCTGACAAGAGCCCTCTTTTTTAGAAATACAAAGCTCTCATATCTCCGTAAATAATAAAGCCATGTCCCAAGTAATGAAAATGAGGCTAGTGTCAGAATTCACCCTGGCCTTGTAATTCGTCTCTCCGTATAGAAATAAAAAAAGATCAGATCATTACTTTTTCAGTTGGAGGACTGGCCTGGTTAGCTCTCAACCAGGGTTCCTCCACTTGGCACCCTTGATGCTGTGAGCTTGGTCATTGTCTGTGGTGAGGGACTGGCATGTGTGTTGTAGGATGTCCAGCAGCATCCCTGGTCTCTCTATCCACTAGAAACTGGTCACCCTCAGGTATGGCAGCCAAAAATGTCTCCCGACACTGCCACATGCCTTCTGGGGGGCAGAATCACTCCTGGCTGTGAACACTGGTTTGGAAGCTTGGTTACGGATTGTGGGGGGGGCATCACCTCAGATATTACCCCCACCTCACCACCAACAATGAGGCAAACTGGGCGTCAGACTATGGTGATCCTAAAGCTACATCTGTGAGGAGAGCTAAAAGCAGTGTGCATTGAGTTTAGATATTTGCTTTTGATACAGAAAAAAGGGTGGGTGGAACCCTATCATTGGTCTTTGCCTCTCCTTGCCATTTCTAAGGTATTGTGTTTAAAATATCCCCAATCCAATAAGGTTTAGAGAAAGAGGGCATCCTTAAATTTTAGAATTTTGCAATTAGGACCTTCCCAGGCCAACTGAAATCAAAGCACTTGGTTAGATATTCCAGTTGCCTCTAAAGGCAGACCTAGATAGAACAACATACACATAAACTTCCACGTGGCTAAAATAAATTGCATTCGTGGCACAGAGTTGCTTCTAATGTATGTAATTTATTAATTCTTAATTAATTCTATTACTGGCTTATCTTGCAAATGAGAGTGGGCTTCTCTCTCCATCTCCCAGAAGCACAGCCTTTACCTTTCACATCAAGATTTACGGCAGAAAATGTTAACTCAGTGCGTGTCCGTTCCTTCCCCATCTCAGCAGTAGTGGAATGTGATCTCCTGATCCTAACGTAAGCACTGAATACAGATTCTCTAAGATGCCTTGAACCTTTAAGAATAATACCAAATTATACCTAGTCTGTAAATAGGAAAGGAGGGTTTTTTTCCCTTCCCTTCAGTTGCTTTCCATAGATTTTAATATACGAGTGAGTGATTTATAATACTAGTGACAAAGCTGCACACAGCTTGAAATTTTTTATAACGGCTGTAATACCACATCTATCATAATGAAAAATGTCTACGAAATCATTTTCTGCCAAAGAACATCTTCCCAGATTCTATTAAGAACTTGCGATCTACACGAGCACCGCATATTGCTGAAATACATTGCTTTAAAATGGCCCTCAGGAGCGGGGCCCAAGTGTGGCCACTGGAGTGACTCAAATCCCAGTCAGTGGCCATTGATTAAGGTGCTGTTGGTGAGAATCTCCAGCGAAGAGAATCAGGAGGGTAGAGGAGATGGTGGGAAAATATATTCTTTTGTAAAAAACTAATTTCATCAGGATATTACCGAATTTGGCAGTTGGATGGATTTAGATCCTATTGTGCTTTTAGTTCTTGTCCCATTTACCTAGGAGCTGTCAACTTCCTGCTGGTCCCAATTTTTAAAAGAATATAATAGTCCCGCCTGCCTATTATTGCTGTATTCTATTTGTAGTTATCTCTGCTTCGAGTAAAGGAGAGGAGTTTCACCTTGATTTGTGCCCTCGTTCGACAAAATCTTTTGCACCAGGCAGAGTTAGCCTAGTTTTCTCAGAACGAAGAGAGCTAACACCAGTAAGCTCCCAACAACTTATCCCTGGAGAAAGTTACCGTAGGGGTTTGTTTGTTTGTTTGTTTTTTCTTTTTCAGGACTTAATTTTGACTTATTAAATAAAGCTTTGGAACAAATAGGATCATGACATTTCACAATTGTATGCATCGTACCTATGAACTCTTAGACATTCTAACAGACACAGATTTTGTTTTTTTGTCTGAACATTTGGAGGCATGTGTCTCTGTCTGTCCCCAATCCTGTGCTGACGTCTGTACATGTAAAGGGTTGTCACTGGCTGTCATTGATTAGAGAAGTTTATGGGACTCTAAGCCAGTGTCAAGAGGGAGAGTGGGCATGCCTTAGTACCTAATATGTGTCAAGGATACAACATATTTTATCTTATACTCATCGCTGCCCTGGGGTGGCGTTCTTTATCCCCATTCCACACTGGATAAAACTGGGGTTCAGTGAAATTGAATAATGCATTATTTGTCACATAGCTGGAAATCAGACTTAGGTCCGTCTGGCTCTGTACTCTATGGTTGTATGCCAGCCCCGATAGGGCCAAGGTTTTGGGATAGGAGTCCTGAAATCAGTCCACCCACCTCTGTGGTTGTAGCTATAATTCTCTTGACCATCATATGGGGATGGCCACTACAACTAGCTAGTTTGCCCTTTGAGCTCCAAAGATTCCCTGTTTCTTTCCCATCAAAGCATTTAAATGCATTTAAATTTAAATCAGAGATACATTCCAGTGGCTGCTAACGTGCTGATCCTTCATGGCCCAAAGATCACAGTGACAAAACTACCTCTCGTTGGATTTGTAATTTGTAAATTAAAACTTCGTTTTGCATATGTCAATTAATTTTTCACCATAACTCTGAGAGGCAGGGATAATGGGGAGTCTTGTTCCCCATCCTGTAGAAGAGGAGGATGAGCTCAGGTTAAGTGACTTGCTCACGCAGCTATAAATCATACACACTCCTTCCAGTGAAACCACACTGCCTCTGAGTGTGAGGATTTAGGTGTTCATAAGGCCCCAATCCTCAAAATATGCCTTCAAGTTCATCCAGGCATATTTGCATTTTGACTAGTTTCAATTTATTGTCAAGTTGTTGTCTCTCATGTTTCATTGTATTGCATCTGAGTCCAGTGTAAATAGTAAATAGTAAACAGGTGTTGCTCATCCTGCAACTGAAGCAATCAGATTAAGCAAGCAACATCCTCGCTCCTGGACCGATCATCGTTTCCTTTGCGTGACCTTGGTTCAGATGAGGATTTCCTTTCAAGTGCTGGTTCTGGGGACTTCTTTGGCATTTTTACATTGTTCAGGTAGCATTGCCCTATTTTAGGACAAAGAAATCACACAATTGTATGCATGTATTCATACATATATTGTGTGTGTAACAAAGTTAAGATTATATGAATATAAAGCATTCGCTACTGCTTTTGTATTTTACGTTGCATCATGAATATTTCCATATGTCATTAAATACTGTATGAAAATGTGATTTTTATTGGCTACACTCATAATAGTCCCTTAAAGAGATGAACCATCCTCTTTATTTCTGCATTGTTAGCTATTTTGGTGGTTCCCGATTTTTTGTTAAATTCTTTACACACTAATATTTTGATACTTTTAAAATTATTTCTTTAGTACAGATTCCAGGAAATTTAGACAAAAGTAGAAAGATGAAAAGGACATACACTAAAAATAGGTTAACAAGATTGCAAATGTGCGGAGTCACGAGGCCTTCCCCAGTTATGACAAAATACACTCATCACCCCCCAAATTCCCCCCAAGGCCCCTAGCCCAGGCGATCACTGATCTGCTTTCTGTTACCCTACTTTTGCCTTTTCTAGAATTTTATATCAATAAAATCACGCAGACTGCGGTCTTTTGCATCTGGATGTTTTGACTTAGCATCGCGGTTCTGAGACTCACCCGCGTGGGCGTGTGTCGGTAGTTAGTGTTTTGGATTGCTCGGTTGTATTTTCTTTTGAAAGGTTGTCTCATAATTTGTTTATCTGTTTGTCTGCTGATGGACATTTGAGTTGTTTTCAGTTTATAGTTCTGAGTAAAGCTGCCATGAACAATTTTTTTAAGGATTTTATGCATTTATTTGAGAGAGAGAGAGAGAATACAAGTTGGGGGGAGGGGGGGCAGAGGGAGAAGCAGACTCCCTGCGGAGCAGGGAACCCTATGCGGGGCTTGATCCCAGGACCCTAGGACTATGACCTGAGTGGAAGGCAGATGCTTAACCGACTGAGCCACCCAGGCGCCCCTGCTGTGAACACTTGAGTACATTTCTCTGTGTGAATGTATGTTATTTATCTTGGGTAAATACCTACAAATTGCTGAGTCAAAAGGGTAGTTGGTTTATGAGACACCACCAAGCTGTTTATCAAGGTGACTGTGATAGTTTACATTCCTATTAATGCTATATGAGAATTTTAGTTGCTCCGTATTCTTATTAGCACTTGGTATTGTAAGTCTTTTTAATTGTAGCCCCAAATCTTACTTGGTGTGAAGTGATATCTCATTGTAATTCTTTATTTTTAATTTACATATAGGAGCATTAAATTTTTTTTAGTAGTAGTAACTTTTTCCAGGGTACAATTTGATGAGTTTTAACACATTTCCTTAATAAGTAATGAAATTTAACATCTTTTTATGTACACATTTTTCATTCATATATTTTCTATGGTGTGGGTAACTATTCAAATATTGTGCCCTTGTATTATTATTATTTTTGGTCTTAGGTTGAGTTGTTTATATATTCTGGTTGTAATCATAAATGTATGTTCTTTATATAGTCTATATATAATTCCTTCATCAGATATGTATTTATTAATATTTGCTCTTAATTTGTGGCTTGCCTTTTCATTTTATTAATAATATCTTACACAGAACAAAATTTTAAATTTTGATGAAGCCCAATTTATCTATTTTTTTCTTTTCTAGTTCCTATTTTCGTGTCACATCTAAATCAATGTCAGAAAGATGGTTTCTATATTTCCTGCTAGTTTTTTTTATTATTATTATGTTAATCACCATACATTACATCATTAGTTTTTGATGTAGTGTTCCATGATTCATTGTTTGTGCATAGCACCCACTGCTCCATGCAGAACATGCCCTCTTTAATACCCATCACCAGGCTAACTCATCCTCCCACCCCCCTCCCCTCTAGAACCCTCAGTTTGTTTTTCAGAGTCCATCGTCTCTCATGGTTTGTCTCCCCCTCCGATTTCCCCCCTTCATTCTTCCCCTCCTGCTATCTTCTTCTTTTTTTTAACATATAATGTATTGTTTGCTTCAGAGGTACAGATCTGTGATTCAACAGTCTTGCACAATTCACAGCGCTCACCATAGCACACACTCTCCCCAATGTCTATCACCCAGCCGCCCCATTCCTCCCACCCTCTACCACTC
>NC_138378.1:6061107-6071960 GCF_054177405.1 Leptonychotes weddellii
AAGTGTGTGGTTTAATTGCCAAATATTTGGGGGTGTGATTTTTAAGTTATTGTTTTCCAATTTATTTCTATTGTACACAGACTTTCTTTGTCGGGCAGAGTGTTCAATAAATGTGAATTATGACAACTTTGTTCAACTCTTCTGCATGTTTATTGGTTTTGTTTTACCAACTACTGAAACATGACTATTGAAGTATCTACCTATAATTATGTGTATGTCTGTTTACTCTTTAAGATTTAGAAATTTTTGCTTCATATATTTTGAAACTTTGGGGAATATTTTTTCATATATATATCTTACCTATATCAATATATATATCTTAATATTGTCCTGTCCATTTTTTTCTCTTTTTTGTTTCTATGTATCCTTTGTATTTTCTATGTTCTTTTCTTTCTGTCCTTCATTTTGGATTATTTCTATTGTGTGTTCAAGTTTGCAAACTGTTAATTCCACCTGGTGTATATTGTAATTTTTATCTCTAGACATTCCATTCGCATCTTCTATATATTTTCCATTTATTTATTTTATTTTATTTTTTTAAAGATTTTATTTATTTATTTATTTGACAGAGAGAGCACAAGCAGGGGGGAGCAGCAGAGGGAGAGGGAGAAGCAGGCTCCCTGCTGAGCAGGGAGTCTGATGTGGAGCTCCATCCCAGGACCCTGGGATCATGACCAGAGTCAAAGGCAGACGCTTAAATGACTGAGCCACCCAGGTGCCCCTCTTTTATTTATTTTATGATCCTGCTTTCCTTCACTTTCTTGAGCGTATGGGTTGTATTTATAATAGCTGCTTTCACTTCATTTTCTTTTGGTTCCATCATCTCTTCTATTGATTGATATTTTTCATATTTTTAGATCTTATTTTCCTACTTCTTTTCCTGCCTTGTAATTATTTATTGGATACCGGACATTGCAAAGTTTATATTGTTGGTAGTTGGAGTTGATTTTATTATATTCCTTTAGATAGTGTTGAATTTTTGTTCCAGAATGCTATTAAGTTACTTGGAGTCAGTTGAATTCTTTTTTTTTTTTTTAAAGATTTTATTTATTTATTTGAAAGAGAGAGAATGAGAGAGAGCACATGAGAGGGGGGAGGGTCAGAGGGAGAAGCAGACTCCCTCCCGAGCAGGGAGCCCGACGCGGGATTCGATCCCGGGACTCCAGGATCATGACCTGAGCCGAAGGCAGTCGCTTAACCAACTGAGCCACCCAGGCGCTCGAGTCAGTTGAATTCTTCTGAGATTTGCTTTTAGGCGTTGTTTAAGCCTGGACCAGAGTATCCATTAGTCTCAGGCTAATTTAGTTTAATTACTAACATGATACTTTTCTGAGGATTCCACCCAGCACCCTCTGTACTATGAAATCTTTTCTCTCTGGCTTTTGGGAAGACGAACTCTATCCAGCCGTGTGTAAACCCAGCCCTGTGTCAAAAAAAGAAATGGTTCTTTCTCCATTTTTCCAGTGGTTCTTTCTTTGGCCTTGTCTAGTTTCTTCTCAGGCACATGCGTATCAGTATTTGGTTGAGGACATTTCTGCAAATCTGTGGAGCTGTCTTTCTGTGCATATTCTGATAGTCTGATACCTAAATTCTAGCTGCCCTGACCTCCACAACTTTGGTTTTTCCCTCCTCATTTCTGTGAGATCACCAGGATTTGTTTGGGTTTCCTCTCTTCATACTGCGACCTGGAAACTGCTTTCAGATAGTAAGCTGGTGCAGTTGTAGAGCTCACCTTGTCTGTTTCTGTTCTTAGTCCTGGGCTGCCTGTTGTCCAATGTCTATAAATGAGTTTTTCATATATTTTGGCTGGCTTTCTAGACTTTTAATGTTGGAGGGGAAATATGGTCCTTTTTATTCCATCTTAGCCAGAGACAGAAGTCCTTATTTTTGTTTTTGTCTTAATTAAAAAGAAGAAATGTGTGCTCCTTTGGCCTGCAAGCCTATGAGTGATTGTTTTCTTTTGTTGCTAGCACATATGTGGAGAAGGCTGCACTTGGAACCTAGGACTAGGAACTGAAATTTCTCAGAGGTTTCCAGCTGGTGGCCAGATCTGCCATGTTTGAAGATGGGCCTTGTTTAGAGATTAGGAAATTTTGCTTTCTGGGCTTTTTCTTTTTTTTTTTTTTTTAAAGATTTTATTTATTTATTTATTTGAGAGAGAGAATGAGATAGAGAGAGCATGAGAGGGGGAGGGTCAGAGGGAGAAGCAGACTCCCCGCCGAGCAGGGAGCCCGATGCGGGACTCGATCCAGGGACTCCAGGATCATGACCTGAGCCGAAGGCAGTCGCCTAACCAACTGAGCCACCCAGGCGCCCGCTTTCTGGGCTTTTTCACTGTTCATTTTGCCAACGCTCCCACAAGTCCCTGTGGTGCTACCCAGCCTACTCTCCTCTTTTCTGTTACCCTTCCGTGTGCTATAGACATTTAACTGCTCTTTGCATCCTGGCCCGTCACATGGCATGCTATCCCTTCATCGCCTGCTCCTGTCTCCCCTCTAGAGCTGTAGGTCCCCCATGCCTTACCTCAAACTTGTTTTCTCTTCTAGTCGCATTAAACTCCTTGAAGATATTTCATGTATGTACTGTCATAGCACCGACAAGAGCCCCTGCTGTGCTCTAGGCCAGATGTTAATACCTAGGATACCAATGAATGATACAAAAACATTGAAAAAAATCACACCAAATGGGATAAATGCAATGATTGAGATGTGCTTAGGGCATTTTGAGATGACCCAGGAGGGATACCTATGCCTATTCCACGCTAAGCTAAAGGAAATCTAGGGCTTCCTAGAGGGGAGGACGTCTGGACTTCCTTGGAGGATGAGTAGGAGTTTGCTGGATGATTAAGGGAGAACTCCTCATATGTTATACAGTGTAGATCCTCAATGAATACTTGTTGCATTGTGTCTGACTCTGGTGTAGTTGTTGTTACTCCTGGCTCACTAATGGCAACCCTCAAAAATCTTGAGACTATTTTTCAGAGTGTTTTTTAACAGCCCTATAGTTGAAAAATATATTAGCAGAAGGAACCCAAGATTTATTTTGGTGAATTTGAGAATTCAGCCTGGTGATGTCAGAAAAAATGATGAAGAATAGACAGGCACCTGTAGGAGCTTGCTGGGATGAAATATCATTCCAAACACTTTAATAAGTGGAAAATCCTTCGATCACCCAACATTCAGCTCTTTTCAAATCTTTGCACATTATTGGGACACATGCCCAAGCTCACTGTCTACTAATATTACTGCATAATTATGAGCTTACTGCTGGGGGTTTTGGTCGTGTAATAAAACTGTCTCAAGTCAAGATTGTGCGTTTATTACAGGATCTAATTTAGAAGTATGAAGGAGACCTTTCTCAGCTGTCAAAAAGATGTGATGAAATGAAGAAATTCTATAGTGACATTCTAGTAAATGTTGTATTTAAAAAATAATTCAAATCAATCTTACTTTAAGAAAATCTATAAAATCTTTCAACTTTCAAATTTCTGGAATTGTTTCAATATGTTAGATTCGTATTAAAATGTGAATAGCATTGGAGGATTTTAGTGTAGATGAGCAGTTCAGATCTCATTTTTATTTAATATATGAGGAATGAAATGCTTTCAATTAGCACTTGGATCCTTCTCATAAAGTATTATGTAGAACAAATGGAGTTCAGAGACCTTTTAAAAGAAGAAAGACCAAATCTTTTTCACCAACTTGGAAGCATGAAAATGGTTAGCTCTGAGAACCTTGTATCTTTCTATGATGCAATTGAATTGATGGAGAATTTGATGAGTTTGGGGCAACCCCAGGTGACCTCTGTCAGAACAAAACTTGAAGATTAAAGGGGTCTGCAATCAGAGAAATTTAATAATGTTTGACTAAAAATATTCATGTGATAAAGTAAGAAGTACAAAGGTCTTCTGATGTCTCTAAACGATTCAAGGACAGATTTGAAGACTAACACGGAATGAACAATAATAGCAACAACAGCTGTTTTGTTAGGAGTACTCACCAGTGCCGGGCATGGTGCTGTGTGTCCTGTAAGCTTTCTCCCCTCCTGTCCCCTGAGCTCTCGGAGGGAAGCATGCAACTTTGCAGGATGAAGACATTTCGAAGTCGTTGAGATGCTTACCCAGCATTACTCTCAAATTTGTGTGATTCCCAAACTGTGGTTGCGCCTGCTCTGTCCTCCACAGCTCACACTTCACGGTGCCAGGCACTGTCTAGTGCTTTCTGTGTGTTAATACTTAATTCTCAGCATGACTAGGAGGCAGCTGCTCTTATAATTCCTGCTTTTCGGATGAGTCAACCCAGCACAGGGAAGTTAAGTCACTCGCCTGAGTCACACAGCCAACGAACAGTGGCACTGGGATCAGAACCCCCGGCAGTCTGGTTCCAGGGTTAGCCCATATGCTTTCTTCTACCCTCCATGGCCTCTGGATCTAGAAGGGAGTCAGGTGACCAGCATTGTATTATGCGTAAAAGAAAATGACAAGACAGTTGCAGCCACTGAGAGAATTGGTGAGACTTTCTGTTCAGTGGCTGGTGACACAGACTGGAAATAGCGAGAGCTTAAACAAAATAGATGCTCATTGTGGGGAGGTGGTTCTCCATGGGTCTTCCTCGTGTTTTGTGCACAGAAGCACTGACAGCTTTTGTTCTCCAGGATATTGGCTACAAATAGCTTTGGAAGATGGGGTGCCTCCCTTTGGGACACAGGGAAGATGTGTTTGCTGTGCAGGATAATAAAGATAAGGTCTCTTTACAGGGCAAAAGTTGGACAGGTTCTCTTCACAGCCAGTAACAAAAAAATCAGGTTTCCCGAGTTTGGAGTTCCTCAGCTGTGATTCAAAGCTACTGCATGCCTGGAATCCCCCCCGGGGCTGCTCCTCATCTGTGGACTTTGGGAGGGCAGGGAAACGGAGGTGACCATGAGCCGCATTGTGAGCAGTAAATCCCTTTGTCTCTGACCTAGGAGTCTCATTTCTTCTGCCAGAATCCTTGAAACTGATGCGCTCCCTGGTTATCTTGCGAGGAGGGTGAAATATTGGACCCTTCCCAGTTCTTGACAGTTTTTTTTTCTCGCACACCTAAAAGAGGGCCGCAGGTAGGCCGATGAGGGCTGGTGTAGCAGCTACAGAGCTTCAGCAGGTGCCCTGGCTCCTTCCGCCCCTGTGTCTAACATTTCCTAAGGCCACGAGCTGCCTGTTGCTGCCCAGGTAGGAGTCTGGAAAAAGGCAGCCCAGTGTTTCCCCAGGTGTCCCACCAGGTGACTTCTGCTTGTATCTCAGTAGCTCCCCCAGGCGCCGGGAGGGCTGGGGAGTGCGGTAACTGGGCTGAGCACCATTTCCCTCAGAATATAATCGGTGCTCTGTTACAAAGAAGAAAGGAGAATGGAATTGGGCCGAGCGGAAAGCCATCTCAGCTGTGGCAATGCAGACGTTATAGTGGGTATCAGCAGAATGGGGTTGTTTTGTGTGAAGATTTCCAGCATAAATAAATATTTGATTCCAATACTAAGCCCCTCTCTCCTTTCTTTGAAAAATGCAAAGTGGAGTGTATGAAAGCAAATCCGGTTACTGCATGCACATTCCAACTGCTGATGGAGACCCTTGTGTGCACGGAGCATTTGGTAGTTGAAACTGTGGGCTAACAACCAGTGGAAAGGAATCAGTAGCCCCTGGAAGTGCCTTTGCACCAGTAATGACCCCTGTGAGCCATGAATCTGCAAGAGATTCTAGGTCTCTGCTTTGTAAACCGAATATCAATAAGGGCTGCCAGGGCATGTTAATTATTTCTATGGATGGAGCCATTGCCGTTGGTCTGTGAAAGTAACTGTTTGATGAGAAAACACATTAGTTTAGGGACTCTGTGAGAAGACACTTCCTTAAACTGGAAGGGTTGTTTGTGCTTCTTTCTGTGATACCACTAAGGGGGTCTGGATAGGTGGGGGGGTGGACACCAGTGTCCCCTGGTGGTATTGTATGGCTCTTTCCCGGGGTCTGCCTGGGGAGTTGTATCATTATTTGTTTTCTCTGCTGTATGTTAGAGGCTCAGAAGATTTTTTTGTAGGATGATAAAATGATGCTAATGGGAATATCAAAAGCTGTTACCATTACTGGGCACCTAATATGTATCGTACTCGGTGCTTTGCATAAATTATTTTATTTCTATTTTTTTTAAAGATTTTATTTATTTGACAGAGAGAGACACAGAGAAAGGGGACACAAATAGGGTGAGTGGGAGAGGGAGAAGCAGGCTTCCCGCGGAGCAGGGAGCCCAATGCAGGGCTCGATCCCAGGACCCTGATATCATGACCTGAGCCGAAGGCAGACGCTTAACCGACTGAGCCACCCAGGCGCCCCAACATAAATTATTTAATCTTCGTGGTATTCCCAAGAGATGGATGCTTTTGTTGGTCTATTTTATATCTGTATGCATTTGATTTAAGAGAAATTATATAACTTGTCCAACTTGTTCAGGAAGGCGAACATTGGGGGGTGGAGCTGAGAGTCCGTGTGACCCCAAGGTCTCAGCTCTTAACATTGTTATAGTGGCTCTCAGTGTCACAGAGAGCCTGAAGTCCTCCCTCCCTCCCTCCCTCCCTTCCTTCCTCTGCTTCCTCCATACCTTTCCTCTTTACTCCCTTTTCTTTAACTGTAGAAACAATGAAAACACCCGTTACTACCATATTACCATTTTAATTTTTTTACACCTGACTTTCCAAGTCCGGTTTCACGGTTTCATAGTCCAGACAGTCCATGTCCACTTAGTGTGCGCCCCGTACTAGGTGCCAGCTCTACTTCGGTGAAGGGGACCAGTAGAGTCCCAGTTACTGCAGAGCAGACATGTCACCTTGCGTTCCATTTCTCTTGCACAGCATTGTACCAAAAACCATTTCCATGTCACTGTGCTGTTTTCATAATTCTCATTTTTAATGTCCTCATAATATTCTATCATATCGATGTACCATAATTATCTTCAGTATGACATTGCTGTTGAGCAATTAGGTTGTCTCCAGTTATTTGCTATTATAGATAACAAGCATCTTTAATACTTTTCCAACATAAATGCAGATGATCCCGCAAGGAATATCTTTGTGCCTGTAGTTTTATTCTTTGTTAATTTTTCTTAGGGAGAATTCTCTAGAGTTCAATTACTGGGCAAGAGGGAAAGTACGTTTCTATGACTTTGCAGAAGTGTTAATAATTAAGCATTACTATGTGCAGACACCAGGAGGTGGTTTACACATGTTATCTCATATAATCTTCACAACAAACTGGAAAGACAGGTAAGATCAGATGATGATCTTTCCTTTACAGATGATGAAACTGAGTCACAGAGGGTAGAGTTAAGTGTCCTGTGGTCATGATCTGTGAGTGGATGATGAACTCACATGATCTCTAAGGGGAGGTTCACAAGGGTTGCAGTCCACGTGCTTAATTAACTCAATATCCAACCAGTTTCTGCTTCTAAGAGCCACTCACTCATCTTTCCTCATGAGTCAATGGTGGAGTCTTTTCAAAACTCTGAAGTTGAGAAGCAAGGCAGAACATCTGCCTTGTAGTTTTTTCTAACGGTGTGTTAAGCAGGTCATATGTCTGTGGTTGAACCCGTGTAAGGATTACAGGAGTTAATCTATGAATGGACATTGTGAACAGTCAACAAATGGTGATTATCCCTCATGGTCGTCATCCTCATCATCACTGACGTGCTGTGAGATTTAGGATCAGGCTTTTCTAAACAGATTTCCATTTCTTACTTGGTTCTTTTTACCAAACATTGTGAACCAGGTACTTTGGGAACAGGTTGAAGGAGTTAGCCAAGGGTCACGCATTTGTCAAGATCGTTTTTCTCCTCCCTCCCTCCCTCCCTTCCTCCCTTCCTCCCTTCCTCCCTTCCTTCCTTCCTTCCTTATTGAATACTCTCTAGGGTCAAACACTATTCTAAGCACTTTTACATGTACTGAAATCCTTTATTTCTCCCAACAACCATGGAAGGTAGGTACTGTTGTAACCTCCATTTTGTGGCCAAGGAAACAAAGGTACAGAGCAATTAGATCTGGGCAGAGGCACATTTACCCTGAAGGTACTGAAGCTCAAGCATCCAGACCCCTCTCTTGCATGGGCCACTGTGATTCTGTGAGTTCATGGAATGTTCTAGGGAGAAGGGGAAGTCATGGGGCAATCAGGAAGCATTTCTATGCAGCAGTTCTGATATTGCTAAAGAGATCTTAGAAGAAAGGGTCGTGAATCTCCAAGTCTCCGGAAAGTTGTCATGATTATTTTTCTCAATCAAGATTGAATACTCGCTTTAGTCTCTAATTTTGTATTTGCAATTTCGTCTTTTTTTCATAAAAAGGGGCCCCAACTGAATACATTTTCCACAAGATTTGTATCCTCTCCTGGAGTCTGGTTGTGTCTAATTGGCATAACCACTCTCATTTGCCTCACCTGTAAAAGGGGGGTAAAAATAGGACCTATGTCACAGGCTGCCATAAACATGAAATACGATGGTACCTGGAAAGCATTTAGGAGACAGTAGGCATTCGAGAAATGGTTGTCACCATTTGTTCACAGTGTTGTCAGACAACTTCCTCACATCTGGCCAAGCTTGGCTGAGTTGCTAGGAAGATCTTTCCGGGGTTCTGGACATTATCACTTTTAGCTAAGAAAAAAAAAGTGCTTTAATTAATTAATTAATATATGCAACCATTGATTCACTACATATTTATTGAGCATCTTGCATGCTGGACACGCTGCTTGTCTGGGGCTAAAGTAGTAAGCACAGCGTCCCTGCACAAACATCAGTGTACGCTGACTTAGAGAAGGGTGCACGTGCTGACTCGTTTGGCTAAATGCATGTTGATGTGTTCCTGGGGGTTGGGTGTGGTGACTCCAGACGGCCCTGGGTGGTTGAATTCAGGGTCCAACAGGGGCCACAGGGACACTTTGAGGTATTCAGAGTATCTCTGACCGACACGTAAGTTTTCTTTTGACCAGATTAATGAAACCTCCTCCCCCACCAAGTGAGCACGAGTGTGACACAGTGATATTGGGAAACATGGTCAGTATTAACTCTTCGATGGTGAAAGCTGTCAGTATTCTAGCGTGGGAGAGCCAAACTCCTGTTTCTCTTGCATGTTAGAAGAAATGCTCTTGGAAGCGCAGCCCTGTTAAAACGTGTGACCCCCGCCAGAGGGTGTGGAGTCTAATGGTTGCACTGGCGTGGAGCCGACTTGTCCCAGCGCCTCTGATTTCTCGGTGGAGATTTCTGAAGAGGCCATTTTATTCTATTGTTTATATTCATAGCATAAGGGTCTCAAACTCTGAACAGAATATGCTTTGCGCTTCTGAAATCTACAAGCTTGAAAATATCTACCACAGTAAAATAGTAAAATGGGGTTTTTTGTTTTCCATTTTCGGGAACACTTTGGGGAATAGCCTGACAGGGAGCCCCGAGGGCTGTTTGGCTGGATTTCAGTTTTTATGTGTGAGAAGGGAACCCAGGGAAGCAATGCTGTGTTCCACTCCCCTCTGGTTCCTGGAGCCTGGTCATTCAACTGTAGCTTACCATTAACTTGTATGTTTGTGGAATCTATTTTTATTTAAGTGAGCTTTTGAAGTGGTGCTGGATGATCATCCTGTGATGTTGTTCTCCCCTACCTTGAATCACAGAAGTGGCCCCATGAGGTCAAAGGTCACACTTTGGGGAGTACTTTGAAGAATCTGAATAACACTGGATGGGAAGAAAAAATATAACTACATCTGAAACTTTTTTTTTTTTTAAGATTTATTTATTTTAGAGAGAGAGAGAGTGGGGGAAGGGGCAGAGGGAGAGAATCTTAAGCAGACTCTCTCCTGAGCGTGGAGCCCAATGCGGGGTTTGATCTCACGACCCATGAGATCATGACCTGAGCCTGAACCAAGAGTCAGATGCTTAACTGACTGAGCCACCCAAGCACCCCGAGATTTTTCTAGGTTAAGATTTGAAAATTCATTAAAAGATCAGATTCTAGAATCCCACAGGCTAAGGGCTTTGTGCTGGATCTGACATCTGCAGCCATGTGGCCTTATATATGTCCTGAGTCTTTGTTTCTCCTTTGTACAGAGTTGTGGTAATGATCAGTTTAGATAGAAAGAACTTAAAACAGTGGGGGACGGGCGCCTGGGTGGCTCAGTTGGTTAAGCGACTGCCTTCAGCTCAGGTCGTGATCCCAGGGTCCTGGGATCGAGTCCCACATCGGGCTCCCTGCTCGGCGGGAGGCCTGCTTCTCCCTCTCCCACTCCCCCTGCTTGTGTTCCTGCTCTCGCTGTCTCTGTCTCTGTCAAATAAATAAATAAAATCTTTAAAACAAAACAAAACAAAACAAAAAAAACAGTGGGGGACATAGAGGAAGCCTTCAAACATTTACCGTTGAGTGAATAAGTGATAAAAAATGAAAGAAATAGAGAAACAAGAGCACGGCGTGAACATGGGGAAGCAAAAGAAAGCAAGAAAATATGCCACCATGAAGCGAATGCTTAGTCTCCGAGATCAGAGGCTTAAAGAGAAGGACAGATTAAAACCTAAAAAGAAAGAAAAGAAAGATCCCAGTGCACTCAAGGAAAGAGAAGTCCCCCAACATCCTTCCTGCTTATTCTTCCAATATCACACACAGCTGGGCCCACCTTACCACATCCTGGTTGATACCAACTTTATCAACTTTTCCATTAAAGCGAAACTTGACTTAGTACAGTCAATGATGGACTGTCCGTATGCCAAGTGCATCCCTTGTATAACTGACTGTGTGATGGCTGAAATTGAGAAACTGGGGCAAAAGTATCGAGTGGCTCTAAGGATTGCCAAGGATCCAAGATTTGAACC
>NC_138378.1:6072060-6131854 GCF_054177405.1 Leptonychotes weddellii
CTTTACCAACTTTTTCTGTTGCCTGTTCGTATTAGCAGTATGCTGTAGCATGAATTATTCTTCTTACCCATTTGCTCTGTTATGAGCTGACTATGGTTAAAAACACTCACTTTTTGATGTTTTGAAATTGATATTTTGTATCATTTTAAATATTGTTGCATCTTTTTATAAATCAGATGATTGCTCATATAAAAAAAATGAAAGAAATAAGGAATGAATGAAAGAATAAAAGTAATCTCTGGATACCTTTCACCAAATTGTATGGAAGAGACTAGAACTAAATTATATTTGGTAACTTGTGCATCAGTATTGGCTACATAATTGTGGGGGCCAGTACAAAATGAAAATGTGGAACCCTGTGTTCAAAAATTATTAAGAAATTCCGGATGGTGACAGGTGAGCATAGGGGCCCTTCTTTACGTGGGGGTCCTAATGCATGCTGGGTCCTGGATGATGCGTGGGCCGCATGCGAGTGAAGCCAGCTCTGCTTACTGTTCCAGAAGTATGATTCATTGGTTCCTCCATTCTACCAATGGTTCCTAAAGTCCTTTGTAATCTGTGTAAAGACCACCCCCACAAAGCAACAGGTATAATTAACATCTTTGAAATGCCTGGTTTTCTGTTTTCATGTTAGATCTCTTCCAAAAAATAATTTTTTTTTAATCTCCATCGATGACATAATTGGAAGAGAAAAAAAAAATTCCCATGTTATGAATTCCTGTGCTTTCTTTTCATTTTCCCCATATTACATAGTTTGGAAATGATTTCCGGTTTTCTTACAAACAGTGCATTATGTACCTCGCAGAGGAGGGAACAGCAGCCTGTGTTTATTGAAGGTGTAGCACGCTTATTATAAATTTCGTTAATCCACAACCCCTGAAGTAGGAGAGCTAAGAATATCTAATAACAAGAGGTTAAATTGGGACAGACACTAACTCTTCGTTCCCCTAATGATCATTTTCCCAGTGTGAGTTGCTACCATTTCAAAAGAACAAGGACATTATTTTTTCCTGCTTTTCCAGGAGCCCGATGTGTAGCAAGATTATTTCAGCTGGCTAAGGCTGGTGCTAATGAGGCCAAGGTCATGAGCTTGATCCCTATCTGGGGCAGTTAGTTAACCTCGAGAGAAAACCCAGACTACGTCTTCCACCCTGGGCTGCCAGTTCACAATTTCTGACCCAGGGGACATGTCGGGCATGTGGATGAATAACAAACCAGTGGGCTTGCAGGGGTAGTGGACGTGCAGGATGGTGCCACAGGCTTTCTTTCCCGAGCCTTTGGCAGACATCACTGACTGACCTGACAATCTTTCCTCTTGAATTCAGACAAAACCCCAGAATCCTTCTCAGCACAGTGTTCTGGATCGGGGGTCAGCAAATTATGACCTGTCAGGCTAACGTCTGCCCAGTGCCTATTTTTATAGATAAAGTTTTATTGGAACATGGCCCCATTCATTAGGTTATATATTGTCTATGGCTGCTTTTGTATTGCAAACGCAGAGTTGACCACAAAACCAAAATAGATGCTCTCCAGGTGTTCACAGAACAAGTGTGCTCACCCCTGGTCTAGGTGATCACTGACTCAGGAAGAGTGGGCATGTATCTATGTGTTATCCTTAGATTTTTGGGAGTGGTCACTCACATTACAAACTGATTCTGCTTTTTTAGAAAGCATCTTACCCCACAGAAAGGAATTCCCTTAGTACGTTTTCTACCCATTTAGAAATAATTAACTGCATATTCTTGGTCTTTTAAAAATTTTATTTATTTGTTTGTTTGTTATTTTTATTTTTCATAGCAAGAGTAGAGTGAGAAGTTGGGAATCTTCAGGCCAGTATTTAAAGAGCCATGATTTCTAAGAGATATGAAAGATATTGGAAGTTTTACTGTGAGGCATACAACTTATTCACTCATATTTGATTAAGGAAAGGGAATGTGTGTAACCTGTGTCCTACTGAAGAAAAATTAATTTCTCCATTTTGTGTCAAAAGGACACAAAATTTATTGATTATTTATTTGGATTTTACCCCGTTCTTCTCACGTTGCTTTCCTACACTCCTTATAAAACCTACAGCTCTGTGTGCTGGAAATTGGCAACTCGTGCTTTCATCACTGTGCCTTCCAGAAGTCTTATTATTTGATTTAACATTGAGTACCTGCATGGCTTCTGATTAATTGAAATGACCTCAGCGGGGTTGGTTTAGTTGCCTAAGACAGAGAGGAGAAATCGTTTACAAAATGCAGAATCGCTTTTTTTTTTTCCTGAAGAAAAGAAGTCCATCTAATGGTGGGCTCTGGACTGCCAAGTCTGTGGTTTAATTTTCAGACAGGTGAGAAGTGGACTGGGTCACAAGGGGAAAAACAACACAAAAGGACGGGAGTCTAGAAGAGTAAGAAAGTTTCTCTCCTTGTCTGTCTATGGGTAGCCATTTGCCCTTGGCCTTCATGGAAAATTTCATTGCCCCTGAACCCTTTTTCAAAGACATGATTTCCTTTGGCTATGAAGAAAGCATTTTCTTATCTTCTGCTGATAGTATCCTGCATCTCCTTTGAGGAAACGGCCCCTCCTCCATTAACAGGAGCTGTGTTCTTCACTCCCAGGGTGGATCCAGTGAAGCAGAACTGGCCAATCAGGGACTCAAGCTCCTCTGGACATAGTGTCTGGTCCAGGAGAGACCCAGATCCATGTCAGCCTATTCAGAAGGTATCATAGAATCTGTGAGGGAAGTACCGGCAATGGAGTCTATTTCTTACCGTCCTTAACCTGAGATGATGTAAGTCTGGAGTCCCTGGGGACTGCAGTATGTACCTGAGGATAAGACCAACGCAGAAGAAGAAAGGGCTGAAAGGGAGAGAGAGACCAACTTCTGATGACATCACTTGAGTTCCTGACGTAGCTGGAGCCTTCCCTGGATTCTTCAGTGATGCCATACATGGTCTTTTTCTCCTGAAGCCAGTCTGACTGGGGTTTCTGCCCCTTACAATTAATAGCAGTGCTGAGTTCTCTAAGCAAAGAGGGCCAGCTTCGTGGAAGTCATGATCCTGAAAATATTCCGGTATCATTCACCTTCGATTTGCACTCTCTGTTGAATTTCCAGAGTATTTTTGTTAAGTTCATCAGTCCTTTGGTGTCCCTTGTGAAGAGAGCAAACCGAAAAAGATACAGAAGTCCAATACAGTAATCAACACTATATAGTTTTTTAACTTGCTGGCAATTTTCTGTGGATCATTAAATTCCCCAAATATGAAACTTCTTCATTGATATGTGGATCATGTAAAATAGCCTTGAATACAATTGCTATTTCCATGGTACCCAGATCCCTGTGGCCCTGAGTAGAATTTGTGCTGGTCATAGTAATTTTTCTGTTTCTACCTTTGGCTTAACTCTTCAGCATTGGGTGGTCTATTGCATTTAACTAAATGATTTCTATAAAACTATGTGTGCATGCGCATGCAAACACCCAAATACATCGTGTTCCTTTTTTTTTTTTTTCCATTTCAGACTGACTTGGTGGTGGTCAGAAAGGGTTCTGCCGCCAAGAACGGTCAGCACCAGAGTCCGCATCGATATTCCACTAGCTTGCTCAGGAGGTACCTCTTTTACAGAACTCATTGCTGTTTGGGGTCTCGGAGAAACCTAAAGAGGTAGATGATAAAGATGAATCACTTTGGTACTAACTTGGGAAATTTTATCATCTTCCAGCACCCCATGGGCCACGGAAGGTGGGTAGAACCATGCCCAGGGTCAACTGTACAAGCTGTACTGTTTTAGACCAGGAGTTACGGCAGTCATAAAAAATCCCATCTGCTAGCACAAGCCCGCATCCTACCGGTGTAAGTCTCCTTCGTGCACACCACAGTAGTGTCCATGTTATGTGATCGGAAACCGTCATCAGGCCGGATGGGATAAATCCTCTTACCGGTGTGTCTCTAACAGTGTAACTGCAGCTTCTTCCAGGCCTCTTAGGATTTCCTGGTGTCTAGTGAGATCCTGTCCATAAGCACCGTGGTGGTTTTCTGATGTTTTCATCTGCCAAACGTTTGTTTTCTCTTGTTTTGACAACAGCGTTTTTGTAGACCACCTCTTCCCCACACCTCATCCACATGGTCATTGGGTGACCCTGCCCCAAGCCTTAGGGGTGGTGGTCACCTGCTCAAGTCCTGGTCAGTCAACATATCTCATTCCCTTAGCCATGGTGATCCGTTCAAGGAGAGACGCAAAGGAGTGTCGCAGATTAGTCCATTGGAGTAAATCTAGATATCTCCTGAAACCACGGGGAAGGAAACATACACTGTGATAGGAACGTAAGCACAGAGTTCCTGTGCCCCATTTTGTCACCATCAGAAGACATCTGACAACTAAGCCAATGCAAAGGGAAGCCGAACTGACAGATGGAGGAACTAGGTCTTCATGACATTGTTTGCGCCCCTGGGTCTAGCTGTTCCTGAAGCCAGCCCATCACCCTAGATTTTTCAGGAAGGTGAGTCAATAAATAGCTTTTTTTTTTTTTCTTAAACTAGTCTGAATTGAATTTCTGTCACTTGTGGCAAAAAGAGTCCTGAGTTATACAAACAATCAGAGAACTGAGCTTTATTTGCTAGGGTCCCTCACCTGTGTCCAGCATCAATAAGTCAGCAAATGAAATACTCAGGATTACATAGGCAGGAACTAGAGGAAATGTGAAAAGCAATTTACCACAAAAGGAGTGGAATAATTCCATGAAGGTGGCTCCATTTAATTAAGGGAATGCAGGCAGAGTGCTATGAATTGCTTACTTCCAGAACAACTAGGATTCTATAAAATAACTGGGGAGCTCACCATATACCCAGATTCTTCCCAAAGACACCCTAACGCTTGGACTTTCATTCCCAATCTGTGTAAGTGGATGTTTCCCTGAGGGGCTTTCCGATTCTTTCAGAGTAATTGAAATGGTTTTGTTGATCGGTGGTGCATCTCAAATTGTCCTCAACTAGCCTCACACAGGGGAACAGGAGCCCCTCTCAGGTAGGGGGCCAGCCTCACTCCACTTACTATCAGGTGTATATTCAAGACCATTTATTAGTGTTTAAGAGCAAGAGCTTGGGAGCTATAAGAACCAAATTCAAGTCCCTCTTTTGTCACTCGTGGGCAACCTTGGGTATGTTACTTAGTAACTCTGAGCCTCAGTTCCCTTCTCTGCGAAATGCAGAGAGTATTAGCACCTACTTTGTGGGTCCTGGTGTTAATGAAATGAAGTGATTTACTCTTTCAGTCATAAGAATTATGCATGGAAAGTACTCAAGCCATGACTGGCACAGAAGGATGCTTAATAAATGAAGAGAAGAACTTTATTGGATCCCATTCACATCCTCACTTCTAACATCTTTTCCCATTTGCCCCAATCTTTTTAGATAACAATAACTATTAATATGTGCATAATAATATGCATTATTATGGGGATGGCTTCTATTTATTCAATTCCTGCTCATTTCCAGACACAGCACAACAATCATAGTTTCTATTTTGTCAGGGAGAAATTCGACCAGTGAGGAGGTGGAGGCTCAGAGAGGAGGAAGGTTTGCTCAAGGTCGTGCAAGCAAGCAGCAGCAGCGATGGGGTTCAAACCATGCCTGTCTGATTTCAGAGCCTAGGGTTTCCCACCATGTGAGCTTTGTACTCAAAATGTGACCCATCACCTGGGCGATTGTTAGGGATATAACATCTTAGGCTCTACCCCAGACCTACTGAATTAGAATTTGCATTTTAACAAGAATTTGCATTAAAATTTACACCCACCATTCCTGTTCACATTAATTTTGTGAAGCACTTTGCTACCCGACCTTTCAATTCTGTGTCAAAATGCCTACGAACTGTGGAGTATTTTAGTTTTCTCTCTCACCATGACATGGGTGTTTGTTGACAAGTCCCAACTATTTTCAAATGGCAACAGGACTGCATTTAGAAACACGTTTAAAGACGTGGCTTTGATGGTTCATCCCCTGTGGCCAACATTTCTTGATCCCCAAAAGGCTTCTCTTATAATTGTTTTTACAAATGAGCTGAGTTATTTTGGCAGGCACTGGTCGATTACTATCCAGTTGATGAAGTGGATTGAAAAATGAGATTTTTGACTGTTCTGTGACTGATCCAGTTCCAACATATAGATGTGGTTTGTGGGTCAGCATCCTTGAAAGGTTCAGAATTACTTTAATAATGTGAAAATTGAGGCTATTGATTGAATCTAAATCCCCCACAAATATAAAAACTTGTTGTTCTTGAAACTCCCTGCCAATTGGAAACGCTCAGATGAAGAGAAAAAAAAAAACACCTTGATTTATGAGAATTGTTTCTCTTTCCTACTCTCCTATTATTTTTTACTGTTGTAAGTTTTAAAGAGTATTCATGGCTTAAAGGCTCTGTGCACAGTCTGTCCCTCGAGCTTCCTAGATGAAAAAAGGAAAATGATAAATAAAGAGTCACCACGAAGTGTTGCATCTTAACAAGACGCTTCCATCTGTGAAAGACAGAGAGGAGGCAGTGGGTGAGGAGCGAGCTTTCAGGGTTTGACTCCTCACTCCCCTTTTCACCAGCTGGGCAAATGTAGACACATGATTTATCCTTCCCTCGCCTCTGTCTCTTTAAAATTAAAATGAGTTTTACTAATGGCACCTGCCTGTTCGGGTTGATGGGGACATCAAAAGGCTTTATGGAACATGTAAGCATTTAGAGAAGTACCAAACAAATATGCAACTCCAGGACGTGTCTAACATCGACGCACTGTGCATCAGGCCCTTAGGTCTGTCTGCTCAACTCTCTGCCTATGTTTAGAAATTCTGGAGGAAGCATCCAAGGGGCAGAAGACGGGCAGCAGCTCCCCAGTGCAGCCGTGTGGTTACAGAACAGATAAGCGCACGTGAGGCCAGACCGTCTGGATTCAAATTCTGCCTCCACCACTTAACCAAGGTTCTCCAACTCTTGGGCTTCAGGATCTTCATCTGTGTGGGGCAATAACAGCATGTACAAGATAGGCCTGCTGTAGGGATTGTTCGCAAACACCCATGAAGCATAGTTAACACTGTCTTGCATGTAGCGCAGACCCATTAAATGCCAGCTACCATCCTTGTTGCTGTTTTTGGTATTAATTACGTCCCTTTGTGAAATTTTGATTGCAGCCAGATTCATGCTTCTATACCCCATCAATTCTCATTGAATGCAACGTTAAAACAAGTGCCAAAAAAATTTACTGGCAAGGGCATAAAGATGATAAATGAAAACAAGGCTTAGGGAACATATCACATTTTAATATTTTTGTGGATTAATTTTTAGTTAACATTGGGGTAGAAAATGGTGCCGATAGCAATAAAGGAAGAAATGGAAAATAATATATGCCCTCCAATCAAAAAGAATGCAATAAAGTGTTCCACAAGGGTGGCGATGCTGCTCACACACCTTCGACCTGGCATCTTCTATTATCTACTTAGACCATATCAACTGGTAAATGGGAAAATGTCACAAACACAAAGCAAATGGGAGAAAAAAACCCAATTGCTACAAAATTAAGTCATCTGAAGCCAGTCAACAAATGTCTCCAATTCTAAAATTTTAGGAAATAGTTGAACTCCAGATGTATTGCATAATGTGACATACTGACAGGCAGAGATAAGTGCTATAACCAGCCATAAAACAGGGCAGAGGAATAGGAAGTGGCCAGGGGAAAAAAGCAGTTTGGGATAGAGTGGTCAGGAATGGCCTCTATGAAGAAATGATATTGGGATGTGGATGAAGATGTAAGTGTAAAGATCGCTGGGGGAGAACAGCCTTCTAGGAACAAGAACAAGTGCAAAGGCCCTGAGGTAGGACGAAGCTTGGAGTGTCTGGCAGACATTCAGGAGGCCAGGTTAGCAGCAGCAGCAGAGAGAGCGGTAGAGTGAGTGTGGATGGAGAGTGGAAAGAGCACAAGCTTGACAGTTGGACAAAACTTCTTGGATGCTGAATAAACTGGGCAAGTTACAGAATTCCTCAAAACCTCTGTTTTTTTCATTAGCAAAATGGGGACAATATCACCAGCATGATTCTCGTGAACAATCAATCAATGAGACATGCCTGGTAAAGTTCCTGCAGGGTAGCAGGTGCCTAAAAAATTGTAGCTGAGAACAAAACAAAATTGAAAAACCACAGAATTAGCAATTCGTGAGGTCGAATAGCCAAACCAGTTTCACCATTTTCAGTTCCTTTGTGTCTGTTTCCGTATTTACCATGTGCAAAGTGCAGGTCACAAAGGTAGGATCATGGATGCCTTTGTCCTCAAGAAGTGCTCTATCTAGTGGAGGTGACAGATGGATGGCAAGCTAGCCTAGGAAAATAGGATGAAGTTCCACAGGCAAATCTTGCAGAAGCTGCTGTCATCAAAGGACACTGAATTTAGGTCCTCACAGAATTTGTATTGATGGTTTGATGATTTGGTAAATAACACTTTCATTTTCCCATCAGGAGCACCTACCAGTACTTCCCATCCCGAGGTTTATCCCGGAATTATGTAGAAAAGGCAGAGAGATTGTGATACTACCCAGTGAATAAACAAAAGGACCTGTGAGTGACACCAGAGGAGGGAGCCAGCAAAAGGCGTTCTGCAGAGCAATAGTTAGTATTCATGAATTTCTACAGTGACCGGCTGATGCTCTTAAAAAATGGCACATGCTATTGAGCATAGGAAATACATCCAATTCTTTAAAATAGCATTGCCTGGGAACATGCAAAAGATGAGAAATGTGCTTTGAAAATAAACATTCTCAGAAGGTTGGAGCACTGAAACCCTGTCATCTCCTACGTCCTCAAATGTACTGCCATTGTGGGAATAAGATGGGACTGTGAGGCGATATGGCTGATTGAACGTTCTAAAATTCATACTTAAAAAAATGTTGTGCCTATCAGAATAATCTTGAGAAAATGGAATATCTACACTTTGCCTCTCCCATGGAGTGGTGACTACATTTAGAGAAGAGATGGGCTCTTGGCTCGGGGTTAATTAAACTGTTTGTACGTACATTTTCTGAGAAGATAAATATATAGGTTTTCTAAATTATTAAGCATACTTTTATTTATTTATTTTTTAGAGAGAGCAAGCGAGCAAGTGAGCGGTGGGGGAGGGGCAAAGGGAGAAGGAGAGAATCCCAAGCAGGCTCCATGCCCAGCGTTGGAGCCCTATGCGGGGCTCGATCTCACAATTCTGAGGTCATGACCTGAGCTGAAATCAAGAGTTGGGTGCTTAACCAACTGAGCCACGCAGGTGCCCCAAGGATATTTTTAAATTATCAAGAACCACTAATTTAGAAGCTAAATATTTGCAATGGTAGGATTTTTTCTTTGAAAGTGGATTTTATGTTTGGAAAGGTCTGGAAGCCATTTAGGATGGCTTCCATCCCAGTGTCTGATGACCTGAATGCCTGGTAGACATCTCCACTCTCACATGCACATGGAGCTCTAGCCCTCCCAACCAACTTGTGCCTTACGTCCATAAAGAGGGAGCCCCATCCACCTGGTGGTTAAAGCTCAAAGTTGGAAACAGGTAGATAGAGGTTTTAAGGCTTATGTAATCTGAAGACACTTCATTTAAAACAGTATGCACAGATACCTTAGTTTTGCAAATATTAACAACAATATGATCACATGAACTTACTGCTAGGACCCTCACCAAAGCCTTGTATAGGGGTCTTTCTATAAAAAGGGACCTGAAGCTTAAGCTCCCTTATGATAAGTCCACCTCTGCCTGGCAGTTATCCTGGATTCTCTCTTCCACTACCCACATTCAACATCCAATTCTGCCTTTTCTATTTCAAAAATATCTTTCAAATGCATATCTTCTCTCTATAGCTCCTAGTGGGGTTCTTCTTGTTCAAGCTATGATCATTTCTTGCCCGGATATCTGTAATAGGCTCCTTCCTGGTTTCCTCACACACACTTTGGCACTTCATTCATTTTTCTACAGAGCAGCCTGAGTACCTGTTGGAAAATGTAAATCCAAGTTTGTCACTCTCCATCTTAAAACAGTGTAGTCATTTCCCTGTGCACTTAAGAGATTACCGTTCACTGTGATCTAAATAGGAGCATCCTCTACAATTACTCTCTACTACTGTGTCATGTAAGTTTTCTTTGTAGCATTTGTCACAAGGTAGAATTACAGTAGCCCCCCTCCCCTCCTTATCTGTGGTTTTGCTTTCTGTGCTTTCAGTTATCTGTGGTCACCCACTGTCTGGAAGCAGATGATCCTGCTTCTGATGATATGTCAGATACATCCATAGTAGCCTAATGCTCTGTCACAATGTCTGTGTCATGCACCTCACTTCATCTCATCACGTAGGCATTTTATCATTTCACATCATCACAAGAAGGATGAGTACAGTATGATAAGATATTTTGAAAGAGTTCACCTTCATATAACTTGTACTATAATATATTGTTACAATTGTTCTAGTTGATTATTAGTTATTATTAATCTCTTACTGTGCCTAATTTATAAATTAAACTTTATCACAGATATGTATGTATAAGGAAAAACATAGTATATATAGGGTTTGGTGGTATCTGCAGTTTCAGGCATCCAGTGGGGGGTCTTGGAACATATCCCCCACAGACAAGGGAGGACTGTTATATATATTTATTTTATTCACTTGACACTTACTTATTGTTTCTCTCTCTACTGTGTTGTAAGTGCCAAAATGTCAGAGACCGTATCTGTTTTATTTGAATACATACTCGGTTGAGCTTAGCTCTTCACACGTAGTTAAGTGTTCAATTAAATATTAGTTGGGTGAAGAAGGGATTTGACAAACTGCATGTGGCCATATTGGTCAAAAACAAGGGGTTCCTATAACACAATGAGAGGTTTGTCTGGGTGAAGATTTGAGCTGAACTGAAGGCAATCCCCAGAGTAAAGTTCCAAGAATGACTGGACAAATGATGTGACCATTTGGAGGAAGTGCACAGCCTCCACGTGTGACTGCATGGAAGAAAAAAGTGATCTAACAGACATGCCAGTGGGTAGTTAGGTTTTGGTGTGTGTTCAAAATTCATTTCCACATCTTTGTAGTTCCAACATCGATCATTTGCCAAGGGATGTAAAACAGGAAACCTGAGATGGGGCACATGTGGTGGGACAGGAGAGGGTCTGTGAGGCGTTGTGAGCTGCTGCCGCAGTCAGAATAACACCCAGGTGTTTGAATGCTGGCTGTGTGTGTGGTGGGCACTGTAACAGGTGCTTTATCTAATATTTCCGCCACCCCTAGGAAATAAGTAGTAGTAGTTTCTCCATTTTGTAGATGAGGATCCTGAGGTTCAGAGAGCTTAAAGACTGTGTCTAAAGTCCCAGAACTTTTTTTTTTTTTAAAGATTTATTTATTTATTCCAGAGAGAGAGAGAGAGAGAGAGAGGAGTGTGAGTTGAGTATGGGGGGAGGCGCAGAGGAAGAGGGAGAATCCCAAGCAGACTCATCACTGAGTGCAGAGCCCAACATGGGGCTCCATCTCACGACCCATGAGATGATGACCTGGGCTGAAATCACGAGCTGGGCGCTTAACCGACTGAGCCACCCAGGCACCCCTAAAGTCCCAGAGCTTATAAGGGGTAGAGCCAGGATGAGACTGGAAGTCCCCATGGAGACTTCACTTCCTATAAAGACATCAATTAAGTTTCAGAATCTGAACAAATAATAAGCATGGATTATTTCGGCTCCTTTCACTTTTTTGAAAAGTTCAGACAAATCTTTCTTCCTGGGAAGGATGGTACATGTGACCAATGAACCTAATTCCTAAAGTCTGCAATTTCCCAGTTATCTTCTTGGCAACTTATTACTAACATAAAAATATCATGCTCACCAAAATACTGCTGCTCTCTTATTTCCAATGCTGTTAACAAGAAAAAATTGCTGCTATTTTAAGAATTTTCTTATAATATTGTCAAGAATTGCTGCCTTCCTCTTTAACACGTAATTTTCTCATTATAAACATCCTTTGATTTTTCTCTCTCTTTCAAACTTTCTCTCTTCTGCTCTTGGAATGACACATCACTGATGCCCATGTAATGCCAGCATAAGCAGATTGTGTCATTGCTTCCAAAAAAGGACAAAGGAAGGCTACAACTAAATCGGGTATATCCAGTTATACATTGGTCTCATTAACTTTGTCAGAGAACAGGGGTCATCTTAAGATTCTTCAACTGACCACATCTGTGTTCTTACCTTTGGTCCAAAGGATCCCTGGGTTCTGAAGCATTTCTTTTAATATTCTTTTATATACCTGGTAGCATCGTGATCTGGATATAGCTTGATTTCTCATTTGGCTATTTGAATTTAAAAACTCAATGGCCACAAGAAAAAAAAAAAAGACAACAAAGAAAAGATCTCTTTTGATTCTGAAACTTTCCATTGCTAGAGTTCCCTTATTAAAAGAGAGAGTGAATATATTATTTTTGTTTAAGTGAACCCCCAGCTGTCATAGTCAAGGAAGCCTCAACATAGTAGTCTGGTTATAGAAAAGGTATGTTAGGCCAAATAGCCCCTCAAGAGGTTCTCTGTTGTCTTGTTTCTGTGTTTGATTTACTGAGGGCTGTGGCTAACGATTGTGTTTCAGGCTGTGGGTTGTGTCTAAGTACATACCACAACTTCTGGTGTGTACTTAGACACATACCAGACACATACCAATCTTCTGTAGTAAGACTGACCATCTAACTTACCTTTGCTTGGTACCTTCTTATTTATGCTAAGAATTGCTGTTGCCCTTTTATTAGACATTGGTTGACTCAATTTATGTGGATCTATTACTGGGTACTCTATTCTGTTTCACTGATCTATGTGTCTGTTCATTCACCAGTACCACACTGTCTTGATTACTGTAGCTTTATAGTAAGTCTTAAAATTGGGTAGAGTGATTCTTTCAAATTTGTTCATCTTCAGTATTGTGTTGGCTAAACTTTTGTCTCTCCGTATAAACTTTAGAATCAGTTTGTCATTATTTATAGAATATCTTGCTGGGCTATTGATTGAATTACATTGAGTCTATAGATCAGTTGTAGAGAATTAACATCTGAACAATATTTAATCTTCCAATCCATGAATATGGAATATGTTGCCATTCATTTAGTTTTTCCTTGATTTCTTTCATTAGAGATTTTGTTCTTTATATATGGATCCTGTTTATATTTGGTTACATTTATCCTAAAGTATTTCACTTATTTTGGGTACTTTTGTAAATGGTATTATTTTGTAATTTTAAATTCCAATTGCTGATATATAAGAAGGAAATTGGCCTTTGTGTATTAACCTTGTATCTTATAATCTTTCTATTTCAATACTTGCTTATTAGTTCCAGGATGGTTTTTTGTTTGTTTTGTCCATCCTTTCAGATTTTTTACATAGATAGTCCTGTCATTTATGAATAAACACAGTTTTCTTTCTTTCTAATCTATATACCATTTATTTCCTGTCTATTTCTTTTTCTTATCTTATTGCACTAGCTAGGATTGTAGTAGGATATTGAATAGGAGTGGCAAGAGAGGACAGTATTGCTTTGTTCCCAATCTTAGGGGGAATATCTATTTTCCACCAGTAAGTATGATGTTAGCAGTAGATTTTTTTGTGTGGATGTTCTTTAATTTGATTGAGAAATTGAGAAATTTCTTCTCTATCCCTAGTTTGCTGAGAGGTTTTTTTTTTTTTTTTTTTAAATCATGAATGGGTGTTGGATTTTGTCCAGTGCTTTATTTATTTATTTATTTATTTTTAAAGATTTTATTTATTTGACAGAGAGAGCATAAGCGGTGAGGGGAGGGGCAGAGGGAGAGGGAGAAGCAGGCTCCCTGCTGAGCAGGGAGTCTGATGTGGGGCTCAATCCCAGGACCCTGGGATCATGACCAGAGCTGAAGGCAGACACAACCCACTGAGCCACCAAGGTGTCCCCAAGTGCTTTTATCTTTATCAATTGATATGATTATGTGAGCTATATTCTTTAGCTTGTTGATATGGTGAATTACACTGATTGATTTTTAAATGTTAAACCAGCCTTCTGTATCTGGAATAAATCTCACTTAGTAGTGGGATTCCTCCCCCACCACCCCCAATTTTTTTTAAGTAGGCTCAAGCCTGTGAGATCAAGACCTGAGCCAAGATCAAGAGTCAGACATTCAACCAACTGAGCCACACAGGTGCCCTGTGGGATTCTTTTATACAATTTCATTTGCTAATATTTGTTGAGGATTTTTCATCTATGTGCATGAGAGATATTGGTCTGTAGTTTTTCCTTTCTTATAATTTCTTCACCTAGTTTTTGTATTAGGGTAATTCTGTTTTCATAAAATGAGTTAGAGAGTATTCTTCCTGCTCTCTTTTCTTGAATAGATTGTAGAAGCTTGGTGTCATTTCTTTCTTCCATCTTTGGTAGAATTCACCAGTGAAACCCTCTGGGCCTGGTGCTTTCTTTCTTAGAAGGCTATTAGTTTTTGATTCAATTAATAGATGTAGGCCTATCCAGTTTATTAATTTCTCCTTGTGTGAGTCTTGGCAGTTTCCACCTTTCAAGGATTTGGTCCATTTCATGTAAGTTATCAAATTCGTGGGCAACTAGCTGTTCATAATAGGAAATTATATTTTTACCATATTTAATTTTAGGTTGATGTTCAAACACTTTCTAATATACATGTACAGCTTTTGTTTTTAAGTTTTTACTTCAATTAGTCATCATGAAAAAGAAGAGAACTTGAATAAACACTGATACAATAGTGGAGGCCAAAGAAACTACTCAGCAAAGAATTCAAAGTCTGAAGTGATGTGAGCTTGCTAAAGGGGACATCTATGGGGATAAAACTATATTTGGAAATTAGTCTCTTTTTGCCTGTAATCTTCTCTGACTCTGTTCTCAATTAGGATAGAAGAATTTCCCTTCATTTGTAATATTTTTGGAAGTGCCTATGCCCTGTTAGTAACCCAGTTGTTCTACAAGCTGTAAATTTAGATTAGGTTAGCTACTGTTCTGTACTAATACAGAATACTAATGTAAAATGCAAATAAAGCCAAATGCAAAAGCAGTGCATTTATTTTCAAATCCATCCAGCTTTTGTTTTTGACATCTTTGTAGCTGCACTTTGAACTCTGTCTTCCCCATCTTGGATAACCATTTGTGAAGTTTTCATTTTGGCATAGATAATTATGAAATTATCTACTCATCAAGAAATAGTTTAGGCCAGAGAGAATTTAGCTTGGTGGAATATAATGTCAGGGCATTTATTCCTCACTTCCGGGCACACTGTCATCTCCACTTCATTCATGCCTATCCACCACTTATGGATCTATGAAGAAAGTTTTAATATATGCATGAGGAGGCTTATAAATAATATCAATAAGAAATAATGGCTAGTATTTGTTGAGTATGTTCCAGACATTGTGATATACACTTTATGTGTTGCCTTGTTTAATACTTACAACAACATTGAGATAGGTTTTATATTATCTATTTTATACATTGAGAAAATAAGGACCAGGCAGGGTAGTTAAATTATTTATGGTCACACAAGTAACAAGTGGTTAAATAGGATATTAATCTTTATAGCTGTGATAGACTATAAGAATGACTCCATAAACATTCTCCTTTCTGTATCCATGCCCCTTGCATTGTGACTTTGAAGCTCCTCCCATCATGGAGAGTAATCTGTTTTTCCACTCTGAATCAGGGTTTGCTCGGTGATTTGCTTTGGCTAATAGAATATGATGGACATGACTATATGCCAGTTCAAGCTTAGGTTGCAGGAGGCATTAAATACTTCCAGCTCAGTCTCTTGGATCCATGCCTCTTACAAGAGAACAAGCCCAGGCTAGCCTCCTAGAAAATAAATATCCATATAGAAAAGAGTCCAGTGGTTTCAGTTAAGGTCATCCTAGACTAAAAATGTGTGAGAGAGTCCAGTCAAGCAGTACCACCCACCTGAGGGTCAGTTGGTCTTAGAAGTATAAGTAAGCACAGCAGGGACCAGACAAACTTCTGAGCTGACCCTTGGATGCATGAGCAATAATAAATGCTTATTCTTTTAAGTCACTAAGATTTGGAGTGGTTTGTTACACAGCAATAGCTAACCAATAGAACAATATCAATAACAGTAATAGTGTTATTAATGGGGAATAAAGGTGAAACAGATACAGATGATCCTGTAAGTGACCATATCCCTGATTGGTGCTTAAAATTTTTTTACAATGCACACATCTTGTGTTATATAGTGTTTAGGAAATAAGTTGTGTGTATGCTATTAGAACCATGCTCTTGATGAAATAAAACCCTTAAATTACTTGCGTTAGTTTTGAGGGTTGTCTTACTATTTAGTCAGACCCTTGGTTTCATATGCCTTTTCAGTTTCTATCTTATGTTATACTAAACTAAAACTAAAAGAACCCTTTAAAAGAACAATAAATATATTGTGCTCATTTTTGAACTGCATTCCCAAACCATGGAAGTTTGATTTCTTATTATATTATCCAAATTACTTACAGCCAATAGGTAGAAAATTCCACAGACACTTATAGAATGTTCAGTGGCAAGGAACAGAAATCCAATGAGGTTAGTTGGAAAAATGTTATTTTATTTATTTTTATTTTTTATTTTATTTTATTATTTTTTTTTTAAAGATTTTATTTATTTATTTGAGAGAGAAAGACTGAGAGAGAGAGCACATGAGAGGGGGGAGGGTTGGGAGGGTCAGAGGGAGAAGCAGACTCCCTGCCGAGCAGGGAGCCCTATGCGGGACTTGATCCAGGGACTCCAGGATCACGACCTGAGCCGAAGGCAGTCGCTTAACCAACTGAGCCACCCAGGCGCCCTATTTTTTATTTTTTTAAAGATTTTATTTATTTATTTGACAGAGAGAGATACAGCGAGAGAGGAAACACAGGGAAGACAAGCAGGGGGAGTGGGAGAGGGAGAAGCAGGCTTCCTGCTGAGCAGGGAGCCCGATGCGGGGCTCGATCCCAGGCGCTGTGGAAAAATAAGTTATTTTAAAGACATGGGGTACTTATAGAAACCAGGGTTAGAGAAGAACTGAGAAACAGTCAGTGTGTCTGTCTCTCTGTAGCTGATTCTCTCTCTCACTGGGGTACGTGGGCTTCTACCTTAGCCATGCTCTGCTTAATTCTTCTGTCTGTGCCAACTTCCTTTAGGCATTTCAAACAGATCCTGTAGTGGTGAGGTGGTTTCTTACCTAGGTTCCCCTTTTGGGACTGAGGCATCTTTTTCTGCAGCAACCGGAAGTGTTGGTGGTCAGTGGCTCTCAGTTGAGTTGCTCTTTGGGTTTCCTTTAGCTTAAGAGAGATTCGTTGCCCTGGAGGGAGCCTGATTCCAATGACTTGTTGTCAAGGAGGTATAAAGGCTTGGCTCTCTTTTCTCAAGGTGGGAAACTGAATGGGGAATCATAATTTCAGAGCTTCCAGCAGTGAGGAGAGCCCAGAGCAGAAGAAGACCCTACAGAGATCCAGACTTCAGTGCAGTTGTCCTGCTGTTTGGGTCATATGACCTGACAGCCCATATGGCATTGATAGTATCTGCTGTGGGGAAGGATGCAAAACGGAGTTTACGGCAAATTCCAGTAGAAAAATAATGATGCAGAGCCCTACGTTTCTGGAGGACAGCCAGGCTATCTTCAGCAGAGAATTATACACCATTTTAAAAAACAGCTCCTGGCATGCTACTGACCCTGGTACAGATGAGGTTCCTGATCCTGGGATATCAAGTGACCATGTGGTCAAGGCTATCCGTCATGACCCAAGATCTATCAGGCTCATCAGCAATGCATTGCAAGATGTGCATGGAATATCTAGGATTGGGAAGGAGCAATGCCACAGGGTGCAAGTGAACTCCATGAACAGATGGCCCAGTCCCCCATGTCATTCACCGGGGTTATACCATTGATCATCCATCAGTTCGCACCTGTGGCTACTTGGAGGTTCTCTTATGACCAGCTGATAAAGAACAAAAGGGACCGAATTTGTTTCATGGATGAGTTGGCCCATTTTTATGGGAGCAAGCTGTTGTATGCTCTCAGATGTTCCAGAAAACAGTAGTGAAGAGAAATCCTCCTAATGGTAGAGCTTTGGACAGTGCACTCCATTATCCACTTTGTGCTGAAAGGGTAGAATAGGGACTCTTGGATGGTGAAGATTGGTTTGAATGGTTGGTTGGGGGCCTGAAAGGAGTAAGATTGGAAGAATGGGATCAAGATGATTTGGGAATATGACATGTGGTTGAATTATGGGAGCAGGTACAAAGTATGAAAATCTTTGTATTACGTGTTAATGCCACCAGAGAGCAACCACCAGGGAGGAAGCACCAAATAATCAAGGAGACAGAATAACTCAGCTAGTTGATGTCGGCCCGTATCTGTCTTTGGCCGCCCTGTGCTGGCAGGGATCGAAAGTATGCATGGGCCCAACAAGCAGGACTCTTTGATCAACAAGGCTGATCCAGCTATTGCTACTGCGGGATGTCTAATCTGCCAGCAGCAGTGCATGCTGAGCCCCTGATAGAGTACCATGCCATAAGGAGTCCCACCAGCCACTTGGTGGTAAAATGATTACATTAGTTCCCTTCCTACATGGAAGGTACAACATTTCATCTTGGTTGGTTTCAGTATCTATTCCAGGCTGGCTTTTCCTGTTCTCACTCACAGGGTCTCTACCAGCACCATGTCCCAAGGCTTTACAATTTTTGATCCACGAGCACGGGATCTTGCATAATACGGTGGTGGACCACTTTACAGTAACAGAGGTGTGGCTCTGGACATACCGCTTTCTACAGCCCCTCAAGCTGCCAGTCCAATAGAGTAAAGAACGGGCTTTCGAAGATGCAACTCAAGATGCTTGAGAGGACATCCTGGGAGGATGGGGTGCCATCATCTGGGGTTCAACAGACACCCTAAATCAGGTCCATTATATGATGCTGTGTCCCTAACAGGCAGAAAGCATAGGTTTTAAAACCAAAGAGTAGAAGGATGAGTGACTCCACTTGGCGCGATTCCCAGTGACACACACAGGAGATTTCTAGTTCCATCCCAGCTGCTCTGGGTTCTTCCTGAGACTGAGTGCTTCACTGGATTTTGCATCCTCGACACCTTGTTTTCCTCACCCAGCCCCAGCCCTCGTTCACATAATCGTCTGGTTCATATTTTTACTGTTAATAAAAAATAGCAGTATGTGACTATGAAAACATACTCTGTTTTCAAATTCCAAATTCCTAAGACAGTAGAATTGAGCTATCAGGAAGTAGCCAAACTTGGTTCCTGCCTCAGCTCTCCCGCACGCAGACCGTCTAATCTTGGACTTGTTACTTAGCCCTCTGGACTACAGCCCACGTTCTCTGGAATGACAGTAACTATCATTCTAATCTTCTAGGTTTGCTAAGGGGGGCTAAAGGAGGTCGTGTATGTAACGGGCTCATCACAGTGCTAGGAGCAGTAAGTACACAAAGACTGCTAGGTACTATTCCATTCTGATTACCACTACAACAATTCATAGTACTACCAGTACAATTGGTATTATTTCTCAGGGTTATTGGGGCGATTTAATAAGATTTTGTGTACCTGGTACTCAGTGTGTGCTTGATAAATGGCAGTTACTAAATTAAACATAAAGGCCACTAGAAAGCGTGGCACATTAAGCTTATAGACAACACTATTTAATTTATTTTTTAACACTGTTTTACAGAGTTGCCCACTACAAGACCTTTGCAGACAGATCTGCTCCTGTTCCTCTCTCACTGTTGTCATGATAGTTGATATTCTTTGACGTATATAAGCTGTGTCAAGCTTCACATGTATTACCCCATTAAATCCTCACGCCAACTCTAGAGGTAGGTATTCGGATTATCCCCATTTTACAGATGAGGAAACTGAGGTCAAGGTTAACGTATAAGCAGTCTTCATCCAAGCCTATGCATTTGACCACTGTGCTATGCTGCCTTTGATGTCCCCATTATCATTCATTAGGCATTGCCTCAGGCAAAGAGGAGAGAGGGCCTTAGCATGGCTAGGGCAGTATGGAAAGAAGGATGGATTTTAAACTAGTTCTAAAGGAGGGCTGTGATTTTTCTAAATCCTGAATCTTAAAAATAGGCAATTAACTTAGTATTGTATACAAGACCCTTGCCAAGTTTAAATTCATTATAAACTTTTCAGGTTCAATGTAGGCCCTCCATCTTTCCACTGTTTTTACAATTTATTTGACAACTTGGCCAAATGAACCCTTCTACACTTTTGGGGTGGTTTATTTTGTTCTGAAAGAAGAGTGTGTGATATTAAAGCCATGAAAGTTATTACCAAAAGTAGTAAGAAGTAAAAGATAATTATAAATTGATATTAAATCTCTCTGATCCATATTTTATTAGTTGCTAGGTTGCATAAAGCAGAGGTGAAGTGATTACCAGAGTGTCTCTCCCATTTTGAGGGCCCAGATTTTAACTTATAGTCTGAAAAGCTTTCCAGTTCTGCAAAATATAAACGGTCACCCCACTGAATTGTTTCAGTGGTCAAATATGGATTGTATAGATACTGTGTGCCTTAAGGAAGTGGCAGAAATGTGCTTTGATAAAATTTCAGAGCATATTTTTTAAAAAAAGATTTTATTTATTTATTTGCGAGAGAGACAGAGAGCACAAGCGGGGGGAGGGCCAGAGGGATAGGGACAAGCAGACTCCCTGCTGAGTGTGGAGCCTGATGTGGGGCTCGATCCCAGGACCCTGAGATCACAACCTGAGCCAAAGTCAGATGCTTAACTGCCTGAGCCACCCAGGCACCCCAACATATTTGGTTTTTGAACTATAAAGTCTGGCCATTTTCTGAAATGCTTTACAGAAAGTCATTGTGGCAAAATGGTGTTAAGTAACATCTAGAACTTTCTATCTAGTGCCCCATTTCTATATTTTCTACACAGGGCATAAGCTTGAAGGGACCCATAGACTTTGTAGGTGAAGTAATCGAGTCTTAGAAACATGCGACAATTTTCTGAAGTCATATAGTCACAGAATCTCATTCATTCACAAATACTGTTATCTACTCTGTACCAGGCACTTGAACTAGGCTTTAGGGACCACATCAATATGGAACAAGACAGACCTGCCCCTTGACTTCATGGAAATTGCTGGATAGCAGAGGAAATTGAAGATAAATAATCATACTAATAACATATGGGATTTGTGTGATAATCCTATGATTAAAAAGTACAGTTAATATATATATCTTCCTAAAATTGGAGGGTGAGGAAAGGCATCTGAGCTGAATTCTAGAGCTGCACTGTCCAATATGGTAGCCACTAGCCACATGTAGCTCTTTACATTTAAATTAATTAAAGTGAGATAAAATTTCAAATTGAGTTCCTCAGTTGCATTATCCATATTTCAAGAGCTTCATGGCTACCTGTTGCTACCGGCTGCCATGTTGGACAGTGCAGATCTAGAACATTCCAGTGATCACAGAAAGTTCTGTTGGGCAGTGGTGCTTGGAAAAATGAATGTGACTGAGACAAGTGAACTTTCATGCAAGGTTCCAGAGGTGAGAAGGAGTGTGGTCCACATGGGGACCCGAGGGAAAGCTGTGGTATTTCAGCACAAGGATGGAAAGTGGGTGACAGAATCTTCAAAGCCTGGCAGTAAGTAATCTTTCTTATTCTAAGCATGGAAATATTTGGCTTTTTAAACAATCACTTTTTTTTTTTTTTTTTTTTTTTTGTAGCAAAGAGAATGGATTGGGGGCAGCAAGAGTGTGGAGCATATGTGGTACCTGATTGTTGAAAGTAAATCATAGGGCGAATGTTGACTAGATGTCATTGAATGAATGGCTCTTCTAAAATAAATCATGTGGGACCCAAACCATTCACATCAGTGTTTTAATCAGCACTACCAATCAGATTTAGTTATGATCAGTATTAATGATAATTAGGTCATTATTATCAGAATAATCAGCATTATCAGTTGAATTCAATGATCGAATCCCAGAAGTCACCCTTTTCTTTCATTACTTTGTCTAGAAACATTAGGAGCAACCAACCAATGTCATTATATTCCTTGGTTTTCCATAAATGTTAGAAAGTGCCATATACAGAATCACTTGGCTCCTTGCTTCTTATAAGGGGTTGATTGAGCATATCCAGTAGAGATATTTTGCATGTCTCTATAAACAGTTCACACCATGGCATTCTCTCTTTACTACTGGAGATAGAGTCTTTAGATCTAGTCATAATAGAGAGCCAATTCCAGAAACTCTGACACTAACTCAGAAAACTTTAAAATTCCATTCCTGGGGCACCTGGGTGGCTCAGTTGTTAAGTGTCTGCCTTCGGCTCAGGTCATGATCCCGGGGTCCTGGGATCGAGCCCTACATTGGGCTCCTTACTCAGTGGGGAGTCTGCTTCTCTCTCTCCCTCTGCTACTCTCTGTCTGTCTGTCTCTCCCTCTCTCTGTCAAATAAATAAAAAAATAAAAATAAAATTCCATTCCTCTAGAACAACTCCTGGTACCAAAATCTCTACTAGTCTGGGTTCTGCTAAGAAACAAAACCAAAAGAAGTAATGTTTTGCTAGCTACATGGGCATCCCACAGCCCAGTCAAGTTGACACATGAAATTAAACCCCACAATGCTCTAAAAGTGGGAGAGATCAGGATTCCACTTTCCATGTGTCAGACACTGCGCTCCTCCTCGTGATCGGGAGGAGATTCAGATGTGAACAAGATGACCTCAGAGCACTCCCGGGCTAGCCAGAACACCCACGGGGCACCTCTGACCTGAGCCAGAGTGTGCCGAGTGCAATGAAGGAGGTGCATGCAGGCTGCTCTCAGTCTTTGGAGGAGGAGGGATGAAGGAATCAAGCAAACCACAGGGCATCAAGTCCAGACCGACATGGCTCCTCAGAGCACACACGCCCCCAAAGCATGTTTTGGGAATTAAGTGAACACTGCCCCAGTTTGAAAACTCTCCATCCTGGCTTCAGTTCTGAATCGCTTGTCACAAGCTCTTCTCCACCCACTATTGGACTAAATGTGCCATCTATTCTTCCTTATCATCCCTGACCTCATGTTGGAGTTGTGCCCTGTGGTCCTTCTGCTGTGACCCTGACTGCCTTTGCTGAGGTCAAGTCTGCTTTCTAACTCCAGTGGGATTCTTCAAGCTCGCTTGGCCACCATCTTCTCTTGACGTCTCTTGCTGTGGCTTCTGGAATCTTTCACTCTCAGCTCGTAAGTCCATCCGCAAAGATAATTTTTCCTCCTTGCTTGTTCCCTGTGCCCACTCTTCCCTTCCTTCGTCTTGACAGCAGAAGTCTGGACAGTATTTAAGTTGGGACTTAACAGATGTGTTTTGGACAAGCAGAGATCTGGCTTGGGACACTTGCTGTCATGCAGATTAATACTTGCACACTGTGCTGTACAGCACAGCAGGCTGAAATCAAGGTGTTATCCCTTATGGGATTTATGGTACAGGTGCCAATTTCCAGAATCTGTTAACTCACTCATATATTCAGTAAAAGATTATTGAATCCCTATTGGGTTCTAGGCACTGTGTGGGGTATAGGGATTATAATTCTGAACAAGACAGAGGTGGTCACGGGTCTCGTGGAGTTTATAAACTATCAGAAAAGGAAATATACTGATTAATGGTAATTGCGACAGTTACCCAGAAAACCAAACCTAGTGGTTGTCGGAGGTGAGCGGATCTGGGGTGGGGGTGGGGTTCCAGAAGGAAGTGACATTTAAGCAGTCTTGAGAAAATGCGGGAGTGACTCGGTGAAGGGGCAGAGGCAGGAGGAGGAATTGTCTCTGTGGAGGGACCTGTGTGCACGTGGGCCCGAGATGGAAGAGGCCAAAGTTGGATGTGAAGGGCCGCTCGCAGCTTCTTCGGCTGTACTTGGAGGGTGGAGAGCAGAGGAGAGACTGTACCAAGGCTGGTGGAGGCGAGTGGACGTCATAGGACAGGTGAGGACTTTGGATTTTATCAGTAGGTAATGGGGAACTAATGAAACATTTTCACTGGGGGATTGATACGGTTGAAGTTGTGTTTTTAAAATCCCTCTGGCATCAGTGAGGAGAATGGAGGAGGGGAATCCCTCTGGAATCAGGGTGACCAGTTGGAAAGCTCTTCAGGACCCAGGCGGGAGATGGTGGTGGCTTACGCCAAGTGATGGTGGTGACAATGCAGTGGAAGTGGAAGCCCATCTTCCAGAAGAAATTCTAGGGGATCATTAGAGAAGTGCCCACTCCCACTTCCAGACAAATGTTCTCTGTTCCTGCTGACTTTTCATTGAAGAATTCGATGCTGTGTTGTGGAACGGTGAAACTGATGCCTTCTTTATTCCCAAGAAAGTTACAGTTTCAGAACTTCCCGACTGAAAGGGGGCTTCAAGCACTTGAGAGGAAAGGGGAGTGCAAGGAGGTAGTGAAGCAAGTACTGAAAACCCAGAAAGGGAACGGGGAGGGGCATTTGGAAGAGTGATGGAAACTTTATGACACTTTTCTCTTCCACATTTCATGGATCAAACAGGAGCCCCTCACTCCTGACCAAAAGCCAAACGATTTCTGTAGATCCTCTTGGTGAAGAGATTTTCAACCATTTCTTTTTGAAAAGAGCTACCCCATGCAAATCTGCAGCCTGGAGGCTGAGCATCTGCAGGCTGCTTCTAGGATATTTGTGGCGCAGGCGCATGCGCCTACATGTGCCTACATACGTGTGCACACACACAGATTCGCGAAGTTGCATAGAACTTGAGAATCGTTCCCGCATGTGTTTGTGTGCGCGCGCGTGTGTTTTCTGTTTGACATGACAGTGTTTCCATAGCAATGTGAACTTAGAGTTTTCAAGAGGCTGTTTTGATGGAGCTTTGGCAAACCACGGAAAATCATTAATTGTGCTTCTTTGGCACCAGCTTGTTATAAAGGAAGCTCTGGGGAGACTGAATTGGTGGGCTTTGGAATGACACCTGTAGGTCCCACATCCAACTGTGAGGGAAAGAACACTTGTCTTTCCCTTCCCTCTCTGCGGCTCGGCTCCCTCGCTGGGCCCGTCCAATGCCAGCCCACAGAACAACCTGGGTACAGACAGCAACCGTTGGCTTCTTTAGTCCAAGACTTGGGCACTTGTTATTGATTACTTAATTGCCTTTGTTAAAGGCATTTCCCCCCAGCTCACTGGGGCCGAAGCCCTCACTTCATTGCCCTCAAAAGTCACTTTGAGCCACTTAGCCCTTCCTTGTCATGGTATCCAGTCGGACTGGCTTCTTTATTAACACTTTCTTGTAAACTCAATCAGGGTAGCTTCTTGGTTAGAGCTAAGAATACTAAAAAATTAGTAGGCAGATGTTCATTTCATGGTGATTTATTTGCCACTGTATCCTTTTACTCTTTGCTAGTGAAAGCAAAATACAACCCTCTTACTCCAGAGATTTTGGTTGCCAGGGGCAGACATCCAACTTGAGCCACTTTAAATATAAATAGGATGTATGGGATGTTGGGCAAATGACATCTGTTTCCTGTCCCACTGCATCTTGGTAATCAGAGTTCCTAAGAAAAACACAGTGCAGTCAAGGACTGAATGGAGCACGCTTTCCTTACGTAGAGAAGAGACAGCAGGATCAGCTTCGGTCGGGTCCCTCCCAGAGGCCAACACAGGTGCCCAACTCTGAAGCCAAAAGCAGGGTCCCTTCTCCTCTGCTTCCATATATAATATCCTCATGGGACAGCTCTGCTTGGTTTTGCTTGGGTGACATGTTCATCCCTGGATCAACTGCTCTGGCTGAGAGCATGGGGTAGGATGATCGGCTAGGCCAGGGTCACGAACCCATTCCTGGGAACATTCCTGGCAATGATCAACATTGCCCTTGTCAGTTGCAGCATTGATATGGAGGGGAGCAGGTTTCCAGTGGAAAGGCATATGCTTGCATGTAAAAATAAGATGCCCACCCACCATGCTAAGTGACCTCAGTTTAATCCAAGGATACTTCTTCCATCTTCAAATTTGAAAGATACCTGCACTAGGTGGATACAACATTAAACATTAAAATCATTAAACATTAATCACCAATTATCATATTAAAATCACCAAGGAAGCTTTAACATATGGATTCCCAGGACCCCATCCTTAGAGTATTTGATTCAGTGGGTCTGAACTTAACCCTCTGAATCTATAACTTTTTTTTAAAGATTTTATTTTTAAGTAATCTCCACACCCAACATGGGATGGGGTTTGAACTTAAAACCCTGAGATCAGGAGTCACATGCTCTACTGACTGAGCCAGCCAGGCATCCCTGAATCTATAGCATTTTTAATGTTTTCTTGGTTATTCTGATAAAGATCCTACTTTGGGGAACACTAGTGAATACAACTGCAATAGAGTGACAACAAGTAGAATCTTAAAAGACAGTGAATCAAGCCAAGTGTACTTTCAGAATGTAATATATAATTTCACTTTAATTTTTCAGAAATCATAGTCCATTTTTGGTGGCTATTGTCTGATTCTTCCTCTGCTGATGGAAGAGGTAGGTGGGGAGTCAGGCTTGGGGGATAGTTTTGGCCACCAGCATCTGAACCCCTGTGTTTGGGGAATTGCATATCTTATGAATCTTGGTGAGAGGAAGGATCACCTCCCACTTTAGAAGCTGAAAAATGCCAGGAACATATATGTCCAGCTTCCCTTGCAGCTATGCTTAGATATAGGTCCCACCAATGAGATGCACCACCCTAAGACCTTGGCTTGTGGGGTTGGGGCACTAAACAGAGCCTGTGGCTAAGCTGAGACCAAGGCGCCCAGTTACAGCAGCAGGGGGACATCAGGAGGTAATTTGGATGCTTCTCTGAGACAGAGGGCAGTATCTGAGGCTGCAGATTTTACATGGTTCAAACATTTTGATTGGCTGGTGGCTTGGATCGGGATGCTGTGAGCTTATGTGGTCATTTGGTATTAGTGTATGCTGTTCCCATTCACACCATCCTAGTCCTCAGACAATGTTCTATTTAAATCTGTGACCTCACTGAATTCCTGTAAAATGTAGAGCGCAGAGGGGAAACAGGAAGCCTTTTTATTACAGGTATTCTGAATACTTCTTAGAAGTAAAAAGTTAAAAGTAAAGAGGTTACACACTGGCCATCCTTCTTGAGCTCTCTGTATCTCACAGCCATGTTTTGGGTAGCTCACTAACATTTTTGAACTAGTCGCTAACATCCAGAAGTGAAGGTTTCACCAAAATATCTGACTTTGTCTTTCTGTTGAAAGATCATTGCCAGGTTCATCTAGTACGAGGTTTACTAGCGGCTGCCTGCTGGAGAGGAGTCATAGGTCCTCCGGCATTTTACAGTTATCTCCTGCTGGGGTCAGCCATTTATGGTTCCCGATTAGCTTCAGTGTCCAGTATTCAGCTGGACTCTTATTTTCAAGCCACCAAGGCTGACTCTGACTCATTCCAGTAGAAAAGGAATTTATTAACATATATTGGCTCCTTCAGTAGCGGACTAGAGACGTGGGTTAGAGGTGATGAGGGCGGGAGTGACACCTTGGTCTGGCTTCTGCTGCAGGACGGTGACCACCCAGACAGGGTGGGGGCTCCCGACCGTAGACCCCATAGCCTGCTGCTCACATTATCACCTGCTGTGGATACATGATGCTGGTTCCTGCCCCAGAGTCACTGCCCCTGCTGCTGCTTTCCCTGGAAGGGGTTCTGGGAGGTCCCTGCTCCCTTCACACACTTCTCATTCAGTGTCTGGGGCAGGTGTGTCTGATTTGCAGCACGTGGGTCACACGCTTGCACCCTAAGTGCAAGAGAAGCTGGAAAATGAGTACCTGGCACGTTCGGGTTCTGTGGTGGGAGACGGGCTCTGTTTCATAAAAGAGGAAGAGTCTGTAGACGTGGGGAGGGGTTTCTGATACTGAGCAACCAAGAAGAACAGCGTGTACCTGCCACAGCCCCCGAGGACACTTAGGTTAGCTACTCTTACCTAGTACACGCCAAGCCTTAATTCAATATTGGTTGAAGGGAGTATAAGACTAGGAACTTCAGGAAAAAAAAATGATAGGAAGATGGTTAGAAAAGAAGAAAAGCAAAGGAAACATGGAAAGGCAAAGGGAGAGAGAATAAAATACAGTCACAAAGGGGCAAAATTTAAAGTGACTCATGCCTTCAAAAGCTTTGCTCTAAAGCACAGTCCATCTATTTCCTTACTCATTTGGCTTTTCTTATCTATTTTTGCTTTATAAAGACTCTACAAAGCCCATGTAAAGCTCTGCAAAATTCATTTTTTTTTTTTTTTATGGTCAGGAAATATTGGACCCAGCTCAGTCAATCGCCAAAACACCAGCTGCCTAAGTGATGAGTTGGTCTATCCAAGAGGTAGTTATTTAGCCAACAGACAGATGGCCAAGAAAGTCAAGTTAGTTGGTGTACTGTTTGTCATTCAGGATGCTCGCCACCAGCTGAAATAGCCAGAAGCCAACAGATTCAGAAGCCATAGCCCATCACCTTGGACTTGTTCCTGGAATCCTGCAGGTACCCAATTAGCAGGCAAAAGACAGAGCAGGGGGATTTGGCTTCACTGAGGCCACACCTAGCAAAGGAAGCATTTTCATAACCCCCATGACAGAAAAGAAAGAGGCTGAGCTGGTAAGGTAGCCAGAAGTAAAACACTCATACCCCAGCTGGAGGAGTGGAAAACAAGGAACAGCTGTGGAAATGGGTGTCCAGGAAAGGAAGGGCAACTTAACAGTACTTTTTCCAGAAACATATTAAATTCCAAGTATGGAAGGATGGCTTCTTACACATCATAAATAATTAGTGAGAATTAGAGGAAAAACATAAGTTGATTTTTACAACTATCTAGTGTTATAACTGGAAATACACTCAGAGAAGGTAGCCAAAGTCGGACTCTGTGCCACACCACTTGATTCACGAACTTCCATGAACATCTAATACGCCTGTGCTCTGTGCTAGGAACTGTTCTGAGGGCCTCGATTATGATAAGGAAAAGGCAACCCACCTCTGTCCTCATGGAACTTTCGGTGTAGTAGATACTCCCGAGTCACATAACAAGACCAAGGAATGTAAAACTGCCATTTTCATTCTAAATGAAAAGCACAGAAAGCTAGGAGAAGGTCATAAGATGATCTAACTACTTATTTAATTATATACATAATATTTCATATATAATTTATTTAATATATTTAATATGTATGCGTGTGTGCGTGCATGTACATATATGCTCCTCCACCTTGCGTTTATGGTCGGTAGCTTTTATTAAACATTCTGTGATTTGAAGCCTATCTTCTTCCTCGGCCATAAGTTTCATTCCCACATGCCCTCTACTGATATTAATAATTCTGGGAACACAAGCAATTTCTCTTCTGAGTTTGGTGTCCTTCAACTGGCAAAAAATAGTTCTGAACCTACTAGAATTCCCTTGCATTTTTGTTTCAACCTTTCTTGTATGCTGTCGGGGAAAGAGCTTTGGGCGTGAAGACAGGTGTCCTGCAGTCAAATCCTGCCCCTGCCACTTACTAGCAGAGCACCCTCTGGCTGCAGCCACTCAGACCCTCTATTTCCCCCCATCTGTGAAATGGGGGTCATAAGGTCTATCTCTCCGATGAATCGTGGTAAATAATTGGGAGACATTATCAGCAACTTTTTTTTTTTTTTTTGAGTTTTCCCCAAACAAAAGGAAAAAAACCAGTGGAGTTGCATTATATTTGAGGATTAGATTCTAAAGGTAGTGCACAAGGGAGAGAGACTGCTTGGAGTCAGACTTGCCCTTGAGAATCCTTGGAATTCTCTCAGGGAGCTACCCCAGTCAGCTCTCCCTTGAGAGGAGAAACAGGTTGCTGTTCCTTCTGCTGGGCATCAGATCAAGTGGTTGGCTGGCTTCTAGTGGCCATGGTGGGGAAAAGACTTCTCTATAAACATTAGAATCATGCTCAGTGATGCAAGATGCTCATATCAGAGAGGAAGCCATCTCTGCAGAAATGCGTGTCCCGCGGGCCTCACACTCCGACAGGTGCCCGCGGAGTGCGGTCAGTGGGGAGGAGAGTCACCTTTTGGAATGAAACCCTTTCCCTCTTTTCTCTCTGAAATGCATCCTGTTAAACCCAGGACACTTCAAAGTGTCTAGGACCCTCCAGTTGCCAAATAACTAGTTGGACTACCAGCTCCTTAAGATACCTCCGTCCGGCTCTGAGGACCGGCTCTGAGGACCCCTGGGCATTTGACAACTGCAACATTTCTCTCATTCCACTGTTGGCTGTGATGACTGTGCCCAGCTCTTCTTGACTTTCTGTGTAATTTTCACTTTGGAGAATCTCTTTCTGCTAAATGCTTCTTTCAGATACTCTGAGTGATGAGACCTAGTGCTTAAGAGAATGAGGAAGAAAGAAAGCGAAAGAAAATCGAGCTCTTTGTCCCTTGTCGGACACTCACAAACCTGCCTGGTGCCTTGAGCCCTGCAGTTCGGCCTCCACCCCGTGGTGATGCTTGCCCCGACAACTCGGCTTTGCTTCCCGTCTCTGCACTGGGTGTCTGAACCTCGAGTCTCTCTCACATGTGGGCACGCTATGTCCTTCCCTGTTACAACGTCTGTGAGGTTGACTTGTGGCCAATGCAATGCAGTTGATGGGCCTTGGTCCAGGGTGCGCGGTGCATCACCCACCTTTAGTCATTGGTAGATTCCATAAATTAATGGTAATAATCACTACATTTCATTGAGCCCGTCCTGCATTCCCGATACTCTGCTAGGTGCCCTGCATACATTTCCCTGTTCCCGACCCACAGGGAGCTAGGAACTGGATATTATTTTTATGATTGCATTTTTCCTGGCTAAAGGAAGGTTTCTAACTTTCCCCATGGACATCAAACTAGTAGGAGATGAAGATAATTCTAAATACCCTGTTTTCAGCCAAAAGGCTAATCAGCCCGACTGCAGATGGACCCTTGGTGGATGCACCCCACCAGCAGCATCTACAAAGTCAAAGCACCATCTGCTTCACAGTCACCAGGTGCTAGTTAATAAACATATTCCCAGTTCATGGGCTAAAAAGCATCATCTCAGAGTAGGAAAAGAGAGTCTGCCTTGATGGTAAGCCTCCCGGGAGATGCTTACGAGTAGGGCCCATTGGTCTGGACTCTGCATTCAGACCCTCCTCATGTATGCAGCAGAAACTAACAGTGGCCAGGCACACGTCGTGCACTGAACTAGGGCTTCCCCTACCTGTTATATAAAGTGCCGAGTTGAATCTAAGATGTGATCAGAGCTTTCTTTATTAGTTGCAATGTAATTATTCTTCTTAAATGTATACTGTGAGGCTTTCCCTGTCTGGGTGTCTTCCTAGACTTTGAGTGAATGATTTTTTAGAGTTGGATCAATATAACAAAATAAAAAAAATTGCTGTCCAGCCAATCCCGCATATGAGAAAGCATGTTAGTTCCTTTTCTCTCCAAACTTGAATTAAATTTAAAATATTAAGAAAAATATATTTTAAATGCAAACCATAATACCCTATATGTTTGCTGTGGCCATTCCAGTAATAAAGGTCTGAGCCACCTTAATAGGGGGTTTTCTTTCCTTCTGTCCATTCCTGGAAAGCCAACAGTTTGCTGTCTGGCTTTTCATATTTTTCCCTCTGCTTATTCAAGCATATCTGTGTCTGTACAGACTTACCGTTAACATGGGATCACACCGTACAGGTGAATTCGTATCTTTTCTTTTCCACGCCACTACATACCACTTGCATCTCTCCTGTAGGGCCTGTCCTCTCCCCTTGGCCCCCCTCCAGCAGCACACCTGCTTGCTGGAAATCAGTGGTGTGCACTCAAATTCTGCCTCTCTGGCCAAGGGGTGGGCATTTAATATCAGATGGGGCAGTGAGTCTCTTCCCGGGGATTCTGGGGTGTCCTCTGGGCGGATGGATCTGCTGTGTGTAAAGTTGGGAGTGTTCATTGTCATTGTCCATCATGTAGGCTTCAGAGGAAGCTAGATTGCAGTGAGCAAAAGAATAACACAGATGTGCCATGGAGAGGGAGAGAAAGATAGGAATAGAGAGATGGAGAGGAAGAGGATAGAGAGAGAGGGAGGAGGAAGGGGGAGAGAGAGTTGGCGGGGGGTGGGGGGAGAGAGAGGCAGGCGATGTTTTGGGTTATCTACAAGGCTTCATTCCATTCCCAAAGCTCAGTTCTGCCCTTGGACTCTGTGAAGGTCCTTCCAATAAATCCCCTTTGTGTTTCATTGGCTTTCCATTCTTAGTAACTACAGATGGACTAAACATTTCAAGCCCCTCAAAATTTTAGAAAGAATTTTACTTTCCCTATCATACTTGTATCAGAGAGTAAATGATATATTTCCTCTATGAGAAATAAGGACAATGATATGTTACTTTTTCAGTAAACTTGTTTTTTCATCCCTGCTTATTGGCTCTCTGCTAAATCCTGGGCTCCTGAGGAGTTGATCATGCATGGAAAACACAACAAATAAATCAACAAATTTGGAAAATTGTGAAAAATATAATGAATGGCACGAGCACAGGGTATTTTTTTTTTTTAAAGATTTTATTTATTTATTTTAGAGACAGAGCACAAGAGGGGGGAGCGGGAGCGGGAGAAGCAGACTCCCTGCCGAGAAGGGAGCCCGATGCGGGACTCGATCCTGGGACTCCAGGATCATAACCTGAGCCGAAGGCAGTTGCTTAACCAACTGAGCCACCCAGGCGCCCCGAGCACAGGGTATTATGGGAAGGCTGAAGAGAGGCATTAGAGTCTGTCTGTGACTATAACCCAGAAGCCTGCCTGCTTGCTGCCACCTTAGACTTGGACCTTATTGTCCAGTGTGGTGATTGGAGGGGACTGCAGAGATGAAGTGTCTCAAACAATGTTTAAATCGTAAAATCAATTAGAAATGATTTTTAAATCACCCATCTACTTTCCCCCAGAATACCTTCTTCATACAAAGCAAGTCAGTAGTCTGGCTGTTTCCAGAGGGAGTCCTGAGGATTTACTCAACACTGCTCTGAAACTTTCAGGATTCACATCATAAAGGTTATTCACAGAGCCTTTTTATCCTCAAGATACTTATTCTCCCTGGAAGAATCATGTTTGCTTGGGCTGATAACTATCACTGTAGAGAGCAAAGGGTAATTAAGTGTCCCAGTGGACCTTAGTCTGGTGATGATGTGAGTCTCTCTCACTGCTCTCTCTCTCGATTTTCCACCTTTGGCCTCACTGACCTGGGACGCTGTGTGCTACATGATGCACAGAGTCTTCTTGCATTCAACCATGGGGTTATTTTTCAGGTAAGGTCCTTCGAGGTGGATACCCTGTGTCTGCCTTTGCCTTCTTGGAGACATTTTCTTCAGAAACAGAAAATCGCTCATGATCCTTACTATCTTGGGCTTGCTTGGAACTTGGTTTCTTTAAGGGATGGTTAGACCATTAGTCATGGAATTTACTGACCTTGGGAGTAGTCTTTCCTATGCAAGACCAGTTCAGATTCTAATGTACTTTACCAATTTACTTCAAGTTGAGCCCAACTGCAGAGAAATGGAATCATTAGAGGTCTAGGAACAAAATTTCTGGGCATCAAGTACAATCGGGAAATCTCAGAACAGGGAAACATTCAGAACACAACTAGGTTTTCTAATAGTACATTTTCAACTGAAAAAAAGGAAAAGGAAGGAACAGATCTGTGCTGCAGACTTGGACTAGATTCTGCTTCTTTTGTCCTGGGGATGCTGGGGCTGGAGGTGAAGGTGAGGAGCGGGTGATGCTTCCTTTCCCCAAATGTTAGGACAACATTTCCCATAGATAGGGGATTGGATTTGTTAATGTCTTTTGGCAGGAGATGCATGGCCGGATGTAGTATGATTGCTGGGATGTTGTTCTAATGAGGATTTGGGATGGTGAGGAACAGGAGTGGGCTATTAAAATGAGCTCAAGTGAAATGGGTTTTATCGCAAGGACACAGGCAGTTCTCAAGGAACCCAACCTTAGATGAAAGTGTTGCTGGGCTTCTTGTGAGTAGGAATCAGGCCTGGAGATTCACTGTTGGCTGCCCCCCACCCCCCCTTCATCGTGTCCAGAAGTGCACAGTCTCCAGAACTGGCTTCTGTCTGTAAGTGTGGTCAGTTCTTCTGTTTCTTCCAACATGCTCCTCTGTGTCAGCCTGCATGTGGCCCTTCCGTGGCTAGTTCAGGAGACTGGAGACCTCTCCTCTGCAGGACCCAGTGCTTACTGGAGGCCATCTCAGTGTCTCATTCAGATCCCAAAGAGAGAAAATCTGGCAGCCCCAGCTCATCTGCTAGTCAGGATGTACAAGTCATGGACTTCTGGTATCAAATGGCTTGACAGCCCTAGAACGCACAGGCTACCCCTGTTCAGTCAGCTGTGGTGGGAAGGGAGACAGGACCCTATGATTCACAGCGTCAGATCACTTCTCTTAGTAAGAGTCAACAGGAAATGCAGTGTTCCTCCTTGTCACAACATCCTGAATAGGGGAACATCTTTTATAGAAAACCAAAATTTTCATCTCTGGTTATCTAGGAGGCTTTCTGGTTATCTAGAATTTGAATTTTACTGAGAGAGATTCCTTTATACTAGCTTATACTATTAGGTAAATGAATGTTCCATTCTATCTGGAAGCATCCAGTCATTCCATAATGATTATGGGGTCCTTAATATGATCAGTCTGCTAGATTTGGGGGCTGTGAAATAAATACTTTTGGTGAGGAAAAGAGGGAGGGCAAAAGATTTCTTTAAATCTGAGTTCTTGCAGGAAGGAAGATGCCCAGAGAAGGAAAAGCTGCAGAGAGTATATTGGGGTTGGTGGGGAAGATAGCTTATGGGGTACTTAACAATTCTGTCACCAACAGAGCTTTTCTTCTCAAACCCTTTCCAGCCTGCAGTTGAACAAACCAGGTCTCAGTTACTAAGCAGCTGTCCTGGAAAAGGAAGGCAGGGTGCTTACCCCTACAGGAGAGAAAGAGGAACCAAATTAGATCCAGGCTCTGCTCTCAAAAGACAGCATCAGGTGAGAGGAAATTGCAGCTGTTATCCAGACCGACTGTGGTAAGAGCCTGAAAAGAGTTACTCAGGGTAGGAAGGGTTTATGTGAAAAGCTGTGCTAGGCTTAGGGTGGGACATCAGTGCTTGGGGAAATGGTGGCCATCTTCGGCTGTAGCTTAGATTGCTGATAGTCAGCATTAGGACAAAGAGCACTTGCCAGTCAGAACAGAGCACTGTTCTGGAGCAGCATCTGGGAGGGCCTCTGGCTCCAGGCATGGACTCATCTAGTTGCAAGATTATGGGGGAATGGGGGCCAGAGAAATACCAAGCAGTAGAAGTATTTGCAGTTTTAACAACTGGAGGTGCAGTGTGGTGCTTATGGTTCAACACTCAGCCCTTATGAAGGACCCTTCAAGACTGAAGATACAGGTCTGGCTTCTGTTGTGGAGGGGCTTGAATCCATGTTCATGAGGATGCCCTTCACTCAGGAAGGAACAGGGGAGCCATCTCTCTGGGGGACATTGTTCAACAAACATCCCTTCGATTCATAATTAGTCAGGAATGGCTGCTGGGGATGCTGTTTTGCTAGAAGATTCGGTACCTACCCTTTGTCAGCTGGAAGTCTAAAAGGCATTTGGGAAGAGAGTGACAGGACCCCAAAGCATGATAGAACTGGAGGGCTGACAGGACCTTGCATAGGGGAGTCCTGCCCTCACAGATAGGGTAAGTGACTTGGCCAAGTTCACGCAGCCAGACAGAGACAAGCCCTTCCCTCCCAGTGGTGGCTGTGAAAGGAGAAGATAAATCTTGCCAATCAGAGGCCAAGATGACAGTGGGGTGGCCCAGAGGGGAGGGTGGCACATCAAGAGGGTGCTGTATTCTCAAGAGTGAAGTTGGCTTTTTTTTTTTTTTTTTTAGGGGTACGGTTTCGGAGGACTTATTCTTGCCCTGTTAACTCTCTCTCACTCTTCCTCTGGCCTGGCTTGGGGTGGGTTCGCGGTGTGGGTGGGTTCGCCCCTGCAGCGTCTGAGGCTCGTCTTCCCTGAGCGGAAGGCATTGGGCACCTCGTCCCAGCGGCCCCCGCCGGCTTTGGTCCGCCCCGAGGCTCCCCAGAGCTCGCCAGGCGCCAGGGCGCCTTGGGGCCGGCTCTGGGCCAGCCGCGGTCGGGACGCCGGCGGGTCCCCAGGTCCCGGGCAGCGCGCAGCCGGCTCACGGCCCCGGCGGGCAGCCCCGCGCTCGGCTCGGAGAGCGCTCGGCGGCGGAGTCCGGCGCTGGGGAGGGGCGAGGAGAGCCACAGCCCCCTCTGCCCGCCCAGACCGAGGAGGGGCGAGCAGGCGCGGAGCTGGGCGAGCGCGGGGCTGTGCGCGCGTCTCTCTGGGCACACACTCTCCGCGCCGCGCGCTCCCCGGGCTGGGTGGCCCCGGACCTCGGCAGACAGCAGCGGTGTGAGCCGCGCTTGCTCCGGGGTGTGTTCAACGCCGGGCCGGAGCCGCTCGCTGGGGTCACTCGACTCCTTCTCCCCCTCTCCCGGGAGCCAGCGGCGTGAGCTGGAGGCCGACCCTGCCGGACGCCGCGCTCCTATAAATAGCGCGCGTGTGCCCGCCTGGCGCCCTCCCGGCTGCGCGAGGACAAAGTTGTGCGCAGGGACTCGGGGCGCGTGGCAGCGGCTGGAGAGGACCCCGCCGCCGAGCCGCCCTGCGCCCTGGAACTGATCCCGCGGACCGGTGCTCTCCGTGCCCGGGACCCGGCTGGCTGCTGCCTACCTGCCGACGTCCGAGAGGCGCCGAGGTGTGGGGAATTTCGGACGAGGCGAAAGTGGGAGTCGCCGGAGTCCTGGCCATGAACACAGCCTCGCGTTCTTCTCAGTCCGGGAAACACCTTCTGCCTCTGTAAATCGTCCCTGCCGCAAGCCGGACGCGTACAGGACCGACAGCCGCACCGCTCGGCACCCACCTACCCCCGAGGCTTTTCTTTGAGTCTCCTTTGTTTTTCCTGCTCCGTCGTCCACCTGGGGGTGCTTGGGTTTGGGGTGAGAATTTATTACCGTTTTCCTCTTTGAGTTGTGAATGTGAGGGTGTGGAGACTTTTAGATGTCCAGGAACAAGGGTGGGTGCAGGGGCCCCAGGCAGGGCTGATTCTTGGGCGGAGGAGGGTGGGGTAGGGGGTTCTGCATGAGCTCCTTAAAGGACAAAGGTAACAGAGCCCGCGAGAGAGCGCGAGCGGAGACTTTGACTTCAAACCACAGAATTGGGGGAAGTGTGCGCGCCGCCGCCGCCGCCGCCGCCGCCGCCGCCGCCGTTCCTGCAGCGCTGTCGATCTAGCCACTGGCATCTTCCCGAGCGCCGGGGTCCCGGGGTTGGAGGCGAAGCGGGCGAGCGGGAGCGTCAGCCGGCTGCGGCTGCCCACGCGCCTCACCATGGGCTCCGGGAGCCGGGCGCTGTCCGTGGTGCCGGCCGTGCTGCTGGCCCTCACCCTGCCGGTGCTGCCCGTCTGGGCACAGAACGACACGGAGCCCATTGTGCTGGAGGGCAAGTGTCTGGTGGTGTGCGACTCGAACCCGGCCACGGACTCCAAGGGCTCCTCTTCCTCCCCTCTGGGGATCTCGGTCCGGGCGGCCAACTCCAAGGTCGCCTTCTCGGCGGTGCGGAGCACCAACCATGAACCGTCGGAGATGAGCAACAAGACGCGCATCATTTACTTCGATCAGGTCAGACCCTGAGGGATGCAGGGCACCGGGTGTGTGTATGGGTGGTGATGGTGGGGTGGGGGGTCGATCTTCTGGCAGCCCAGAGACCCAGGCTGCCTGCTCAGGCTAAGTTGGTCTGACTGGGCTGTGGAGGATCATTTCGGCACTCGCCTTCCCAAATAGGTCTGGGTCTGGAACTTCTGTCTCTCCCACCACCGCCCCTGCCCGCATTCCCTCCTGGCCTCCGGAGAGAAAGGAGGGGGAGAGGCTGGGAGCGCAGAGCCCAGCCACAAGAGCTTGGGGCGAGTTTCACAGCAACAGGTCCATAGGAGCTGGCGGGAGGCTGGTCCCTGGACCTCGAAATCTCTTGGCCAGAGCTTGGCACCCCCGGCTCAGACTCCTCTGCAGGTGCCGCCCAGGCGGTTCCAGCGCGGTCCCCTCGCGGTCTCCGGATAAATGATTTGTCCCCCCCCCCCCCAGGTGGAGAAGCTTCTCCCCAAGGAGAGCTTTGGGGGTCCACGTTCTCTGCAGAGCTCTCGCAGGTGGCTGCCGAGGGCGGGCAGTGATGGCGTGGGTCAGGTCTCGCCCACCTTTCTGCTGCCAGGATCCCCTCACACGCTGCAGGCGCCGCTGCAGCGGAAAGCCTTTCTGTGGTACTTGGAGAAAAGTTGTGGAGGGAGAGGGAGGGCAGCTGCAGGGAGCTCCCATTGGGAAGCGCTGGGGAGCCGGTGCTCCCTTCCCCTGCTCCGGTCCTTTCAGAGAATTGCAAATTACTGGGGAAAGACAGACTTTGGGATTGAGGGTAGGGAGTGGAGAGGAACTGATGAAATCTGTGGCTGGAGCTCTGGGGTTTGGCTGATGAGAAACCCCAGGGGTATCAGCTTAGCTTTAGCAAGCAGTCTTAAAACTGGAAACTGACTCCGGGGTTGTAAGTTCAACCCTAACAGCACCCAGAGTCTTTTAAATTCCATAGTCACTTGTGTAGTGCACAGTTGTATGCAAAGACACATGTGTGGGAACACAGGTTAAGTGGTACTGCAGTGTGTGCCAGGGAAGGAAAGAGGTGACATTTCCATTCCTTACTTAATTGTTCCTAAGTAATGCACTCTCCAGCTGGCCAGGCAGAGAATGCTTCTCTGGGGCTTACTATCAGATAGCTATAATTTTTAAAGAATGAAGCAGCCCCTTTGGGGTTTTGGTGCAGTATTTTCCATCCTGATGGAAATAAAGTCTAGCACCACCCCTGGTTTATATTTCAATGCATTAATTAAATGTTGGACGTTGTGGACATGGCACTGTACAATGCCTTCTTTTCCATGACCTTTCTGTCAATTAGAGGAGGAGAGGATTTGTTCTTCTGTTTGGGGAACCATGCATCTCAGAGAACACAAGACACATTTAATTATAAATCTGTATGTGCTGGGACGCTCCAATTACAATGTAGAGTCAACATCCAGCCTTGTGTGTAGTCAACACTAATCAGACATTTCCATTATTGCTAATGAATTATGCTACTTGTATCTGAGTCAGGAAGTCCCTGCTAAGTACCTCAAATTATTTTAAATGTGCTTGAGAAAAATCTTTGTAACAGCTCTGCTGGGGATTATTGCATAACTGGTGATTCGTTGCTGAAAGATCATTGATCATCAAGTCAGAGAAAGAATCTGAGGATTATTTGGAAGAAGGTGAACTCTCAGAATAAAATTATACACATACATGTATTTTAAGTCGAGGGTTGAACCTGGTACATCAACTTGACCCGCTACTCTATTCTGGTGCATTGCTCAGAGATGATAGTATGTTTTTAGGGAATTATGCAAAAGGCCTAATATTGGCACGAATGTAGCATTTACAAGAGATAGTGGCAGATTGCCACTGATACAGTGGAAATGTATCCTTATAGGGACATCCGATTTTTTTGAATGCCAGTTATATATTCATTTCTTGGAGAGAAATGGAATAAACCTCAGTCATTTTACAACTTCCCACCCCCAAACATTCTCACTCTCCTTCTCATAGGAAGGGACTGACTTATGTGACATTTGCAAATTTGGATTAAGAGGTCACTTATTGAAATTCAGAGTTAAACTTAATAAGCAATAGAAACAGGCTGCACATCTTGGAATACAAAATGCATTGCTGCTTTCTTAGGAAATAGTGCCTTATTTTACTTTTCATTTTTGACCCTTGAAGTTTAAATAAAGAGCAGGTGATTGAGAAGAGGATAACGGATAACACTGGCAGGAACACAAGAAGGCCACCGATTTCACAGTCTGTCCTTATTCATGCTCTACTTTTGGCAGCCTGCAAAGGCTGAGTCATTGCCAAAATATTATAATTAAGGCCTAGATGGCACAGGACTGAAAAAATGGCCATGGATCTTAGGAGAGGTTTGGCGGAGGCTCAGGGGAGGGCCAGGCATTCAGATTAGTCTGTGCACTATTCAGTCATGGATTATGTCACAGGGTGGAGGGGGTGCCCAGGCCTCTATGTGATATGTCCAGGAATGACTGCAGAGAGCCCATGGATGCCGATTGGCTGTCTTGGAAACGTCATCTCTGGACATTGCAAAGGCTTGTAGAGGATGGGAATATAAATACAGGGCAGATGCCTTTTATCTGACTCTCAAGGTAAAGCTAATATTTATAAGTCCTCTGTGTTACCTAGTTGTTTCCAGAGGCATCAGGCCTTGCTGGAAATTGAGGCCTGAATACAAAGCAGTTACTTTATTTTTTTTCCTCTACCATTTAAAAGACAGAAAAACCTTCCATTACACAAATCTATTTCCCAAGTCACCAAAGAGGAAAAGAGTAGAACTCAATGTTTTATTCTCTATTGTTTCTTAAACTCCTTATGAAAGAAATAAAGAAAGCTAGAAAGAGAGAGAGAGAGAGAGAGAAAGAGACAGAGAAAAAGAGAGAGAAAGAGACAGAGAGAGAGATAGAGAAAGAGAGAGGGAAGGAGGGAGGGGAAGATGGAAGGAAGGAAGGAAACTTACAGAAGAGATTATTGTTAATAATTTACTGTTACTTATTATTTTTATTTGTAGATCCTAGTAAACGTGGGTAATTTTTTCACCCTGGAGTCTGTCTTTGTAGCACCAAGAAAAGGAATTTACAGTTTCAGCTTTCATGTAATTAAAGTCTACCAGAGCCAAACAATCCAGGTATGTGTTTTGAACTGCTCCCTCTCTACCCCCAAACGGCAGTGTTTATTGGCAGTGGGTTATGTATTTAAGTGTTTATCCAAAGATGTGTTTTCATTATAAAAATAAACAACCATCTTTATAGTTTATTTTTAAAACACTTTATTTCCAGTTTTCTTCTTTATTACATCCATTAAGGCTATGACAGGAAACATAGAAAAATAAAGAGTAGAATGTATTACCTTAATAACAACCAACCATTTAGAAAACATGGCTTAGTTAAAAACTCAGTGGCACAAATCTCTTTATAAGATCTTGATTTCATTAAATGTGCAAAAATTATTTGAACTTGTAAGGAAGAAACTTGTAAGACTAGCAGAACTTTACAAGTACATATTAAATAAAACAAATTTGCCATCATTGTTAGAAATTTTGAGCTACACAGTTAACCATTAGAAAAAATACACTTTTTACGAAAGGGCGTTCCTCTGCGTATGCTTTAAATAGTTTATCCTCAGTTACTCTGAAAACTAGTGAATTCTTAGAAATTTCAGTTCCACAGTTAGCAACATATTTTGTGTTGTCCTTTCTCAGGTAATAGGCTTGACCTTACACTCAAAGACGAGTTCCTAGAATATTCAAATATGCTAACACCCAATAATACCAATGCATGTCTATGGAATTCTAGCATTCTCTTTATCTTATGCTCAGTGTGTGTGTTGTATACTACGGCCACATGAAAGGTGGATTACACACTGTCCTACCACTTTCACAGCTCCTAGCGAATGGGTAAATTGATCATCCTCAGATTTAATTTAGGCAGTACTTTTTTTTAACATAAAAGGAATGACTATCTAGTAAAGAAATTTACGAGCGTGGAAAAACTTTTCTCAAGCCCCGATATTTGGAAATTTATGTAATGTTTAACACAGTATAATCAAAACTGTAGTTGGGAGAAAATTTTGAGTTTATTATTTGTTAATAATTTTGAGTTTATTAATTATGAATTCCTTGCTAATTATCCATCATTAAAATCTTCACTATGGTGGTGATTATTATTTTTTAATACACATTTAATAATGTACATTTATTATTTTTAATACACATTATCAGGGAAAGAAGAAAAAAACAGAACACCCCCCCAACACACACACATACACATTCCATAATTTCAAATGATCTTCAGCACTATGCCTGGTGCAGGTTTAGTAACCTGAAAAACGTGTTGGTAGAATCTTGCTATATCTGGGTTTATCAGAGAAAAGGGCACTGGACTTCTACTGGGAAGCCTCAGGCTTGCTTCATTACCAAAAGATTGCTGTTGAATGTGAGAAGTAAATAAAACAGCAAGCTTAAGTTATGTGTTGAAGGGAGGCCAGTTTTCCCAAGGCTAGGTTGCTGTCCACGGATGGTATTCTTTTGTAAGCATTTCAGGAAATTTCTATGGGAGAAATTGAAAAAAAAAAAGAAAATCAGCTCAGTAGACCTACTAAGTGCAGCCACTGTGGTTGGCAGTGGACCTACTAAGTGCAGCCATCGCTGGGGATGAATTTGCTGAACATCAGATGTTTTACTGGGTCTGTCATCTCAGACATTATTCATTAGCCCTGGTAGATGTTTTCAGCGATTCAGCGATTTTTTTTTCCCTCGTAGGTTAACCTGATGTTAAATGGGAAGCCAGTAATATCTGCCTTTGCCGGGGACAAAGACGTTACTCGCGAAGCTGCTACTAACGGTGTGCTTCTCTACCTGGATAAGGAGGATAAAGTTTACCTGAAACTGGAGAAAGGTAACTTAGTTGGAGGCTGGCAGTACTCCACGTTCTCCGGCTTTCTGGTGTTTCCCTTATAGGATTTGGTTTCTCCATGATGTTGATCCAGGGGAGGGGTGGCCCACCCCTGAGTTACTGGAAGATCATTTTCTCATCCTCGGATTGATGTCTTTTATCGGTTTCTTATGGGTGAATATGGATTCTCTTTAAGGATTCTAGGCCTGTCCGAACCAATACACAGTCTCACAGGTTATTTTGTGTGTGTGTGCGTCTCCGTATCCTCGGATGGGGACTCTCAGCAGACATAATATGTACCTGTGCTCAAGTGTGACAGTCAAAAGCTGTCTGCGAGGTTTATTCTGAATTTAATTTCCTGGAATCACTGAATTCGTTGCAGGTGTGGAATTTTATTTCTTTGTTTTTTAAGAAAAGACTGGCAACCGGGTCTAAGAATTAGAAAACTCTCAAGTTCTGACTTCAATCAACGGTTAGTACGATACTGCCAAAGAACTGTGTGCTGTGTTGATATATTGATTACACTCGTTTTTATTCCTTTGGAATCAGTTTGTTTTGTTCTCTTGCAGTAACTGGGGGTTGTTTTTCAGTGACTGGCTTTGTGTCTTCTCTACTAATAGGGTAACGAATGGCTTGCCCGCAAAGTTACCCTATGATATCACCAACATGACTTCCCTTAACAAAAACGAATGCTTCATAGTTGTATTTTAATTATATATGTGAAAGAGTCATATTTTCCAAATTATATTTTCTAATAGGAAGAATAGATCATAAATCTGACAAGGAAAAAGTTGCTTACGCGAGTTCTAAGTGCTCAGCCCCCAAACCTCCACCAAACCGCCCTCCTCCGTGGGAAATCCTATACTTTGTTTTTAATTATACCTATTTTTCAAGCCTTCTGTTGTGTTTGAAAGTATCATATGGTTTTGCCTTAATTCCTTAAATTGTATATATTTATCTGTTTAGCTAATATTAAATCCAAATATCCCATATCTAAACTTAGTGCAATATCTTATTTTGTCTTTTGTACAAGTCATATGAATTCATAAAATTATTTATGTCTCTGTCATAGAATAAAGGTTAATATATGTTAGCTGAATTGTTTTGTCCTTTCGGTTCGGGAAATATTATTCTCCATGGTTTATTTCCCCCTTTTCACCAAACCTTCTTTCCTTCCCCCTTCTCATTTCCATTTCCCGGAGTTTAAGAAAAGCTTTCGGAATCTGGGGAGAACCTTCTCTGAATTGGCGTGGGAAGGCTTCCCTGTGTTTAATCTGTTCTAATCCAGGAGTTGTCAGCCTGCCAAAAGAGAATCGATGGACTCTGTAAACTTTTCTTTCAGAAGGGACTTACTCTTAGGTAGTTAAGTTGAAAAAATTGGCTAAAATCTCCCGAGGGTGCTCAGTGAATGAGTGCGTGGCCATGGTATAGAGACCGCTATTTTCAATGTGAAGACTTCGGGGAAAAGTTCCGCCCCCTTCACAACACTAAAAGACAAATAGAAGATCACAGGTTTCTTTTGAGGAGGAACTATTATTATAGATGTCTCATCTGGAGCTTTGGCTCAATTTCCTGGTCTGTTGTCAATTAAAGCAATTTTGGAGAGCCCCTTCTGTAGATGGTGGCAGCAAGGAAGGTGTTAGAGGACCCTGTAGGAGGAGACATGTAGGCAAGTCTTCTAGCATAATTGTGATTAATCACCAAGTCAAAATATTCATTCATCACAGGAACACTGTCCTCCCGCCCCAAGAAGAATTATCTGGAGATGTTAGCATCGGATCCTCAGTGTTTTGCTTGGCAAGTTATTCACTCTCCAGCTGGCTTTCAGTCAGAAACTTTCCTCCTTGGTGATTGCGTAATGTGAGAAAAACAGTATTGCACGGGGCACTTTCATCTAAACATGAGTGTCATCCTCCGCAAATATATACCTGCTCTAATTTAACCTCCCCCAGGCTCTCTGTATTCAGGGCTTGCGTCTCTACCTTGCAGCAGACTGGATTATACTTGGATAAATACACTATTAGTCATTGTTTTAGCAAAATGGCTCAGGGTATTGGAATTATTAATAGACACCTATGATGGAACAGAGAAAATGTGGGGCTTAACTAAATAGACCAGTGTAGAAGTGTCTAATGTAAATATGCTTGTGGCCATCCTTTGGGGCTTGCCCTTATTTTTCTTGATTTTTTTTCTGAACATAAAAAGAACGTTAGCAATGGGATTGAGTGTAGTCCCTAAGCTCCAGTGTATATATTTTGGAATGCAAAATCCATTCAAAACCTCCCCGAAAAATTCAATATGAAAAGGTACTGAATCTCTGGCTATCAGATGTGGGAGGGCACTTGCAGGAGGGAGGAGCCCCAGTCGAGAGATGAGACTTCTCATCAACGAGGTCCAGTGAAAGCCTCAGGTTCTTACTCCAGACCGGGTCTAGGAAATAAGAGCTAGGCAGACACAGTGGCTGGAAAGGTAAGGTAGAACGGAGGGAACAAAAGGGACAGAATGATTTAGTCAGGGGAGTCTGGATTTGGAACAGACATAGGATGGAATCCTGCAACCTTCACTTACCAGCTCTGTGACCTGGGGCAGGTTTCCTCACCTCTCTGAGCTTTAGTTATTTCCTTAGTAAACAAGAAATTCTTGTGAGAATTTAATAAGGTGCGTGAAGTGCCTTGGACTCTGTAAGGAAGCCCAACAAAGGGTTGGCTGTTATTACTAATACCTGAAGCCCGAGCACAGCAAAGAAGCAAGTAGGGCAGAAGGAGGATGTTAAGACTGGCATGATGAAGGGTCAAGAACTGAGTTGGAGGGGGACTGGTTGAAGAGCTGGAAGCAAGGGTATCAGAAGTGCTTCCAGAAATGGAGCCAGATGCTCCCTGTGTGTTCTGTGACTTGAGAATAGTTTCCAGAAATTGCTCGGTCCACAAAAATGCTAATTGAACACAGTATTTGCATTGGCCCTGTCCACATTCATCGATGCCAGCATCATCCCTTCCTAGATGTTCCCTATCTCCTTTGACTGTTCCTTGATCTACTGATCAACAAATGCAAGCAATTGTCTGTAGCAAGCAGAATCCCAAGAAAAACACAACTGAAGGAAATAAAGAGCTTGTGCATAGGATCTCACTGATTCCAACTGCTTTTAGGGTGCTCTCCGTGACCCCAGATTCTGTTAGAAGGTGATTATTTAATTAAAGTTTTGTTTTAATTTTTTTTTGAATTAAGTCTGTTTTCCCCTTTCTTTTTGGTTTCTGGAGATCTATAGCCGCACGTCTTCTTTTGGCCTCTACTTTTTAGCAAACTACTGCTTTAAATTTTTTTTTTAAGATTTTTATTTATTTATTTGACAGAGAGACAGCGAGAGAGGGAACACAAGCAGGGGGAGTGGGAGAGGGAGAAGCAGGCTTCCCGCTGAGCAGGGAGCCCAATGTGGGGCTGGATCCCAGGACCCCGGGATCATGACCTGAGCCGAAGGCAGACGCTTAATGACTGAGCCACCCAGGCGCCCTCCCCCCTTTTTTAAGATTTTTTATTTACTGCTTTAAATCTTGAAATAAATCTCTTCAGCCAACACTGATGAAATTATCCTTCTGATGTGTCACACGTTTTGTTAAGGTGCTGAGTTCATATGAGCGTTGACATCAGCCTTTTTCAGACCTCCCTAAACATCAGACACAGAGTCTTTGCAAGGAGCAACCGAGATCTGAACATGCGGTTCCACCTCGCCTCCTGACTGAGCATACTGGGCTTTATCAGTCCCGCTTTACTGTTTAAACCACCTGTCCCCAGAACAGTGGTAATGCACTGGTTATAGCAAGGTCCCCAAGTTGGTTGACCTAATGCCCATAGAGAAATGATGAGCAGAGGAAGGTGACACCTTATGATAGCAGTTTCACATTCAGAGCCAAGGAGCCACAATAGAATTCTTGTGCCAAGTGGTTCCCTTTGGTAGGGAGAAGGTGGGATTTAAGAGATTTGTTTTTAAATAGGTTACTCAGTCCCCTCTACTGCAGGCCTACCTTTAATATGGGTTTCAATTGCTTTAGAATAAAAAAGATGCATTTTTTTTTGCACTGCCCGCCCCCCCACCCCGCCAGCTGCAAGCTGCCTTTTCTGTGGAAGACAACTCCTTTGTGAATTTGATCCTGAAGTTCTCTTATGTCAGCTTCTCAAACGAATGTTCATAAGAACCATCTAGGAATCTTGATAAAAATGTAGATTCCAATATCATAGGTCTGGGGTGGGCCCTGAAACTGCCTTTCTAAAAAGCTCCCAGATGATGTTCATGGTCCTGTCCCGGGTACCACACGCTGAATGGCGAGACTGTCCATTGTTGTTTCTTAAAGGCTTGTTACTCAAAGTGTGGTCTATGGATGCATCCGCATCACCTGGGGGCTTGTTAGAAACCCCAGGTGGGTCTAGACTCACCCCAGACCTACTGAGTTGGGATCCGCATTTTTCAAAAGGTCTTTTTGCCCCACCCCATGATTTTTAGGCACAGGAGCGTTTATGAAGCCCTGTCCTTAAGTAAAACCCGAGACTATCAGCATCAGACTCCCATGGGCTGGGCTTCAGTTTCACCAAGTCCCCAGCTGATTCTTTTAACCTCAGTCCATCCAGGTGCAGGGCATTTCTTTGCAGTGACCCAGAACTACAAATGCTCCTGTTAGCCTCCCTATTTATAACGCAGCGGGCTGAAGGCAATGCGTCTGAAGCTTTCGTGTGGGTGAACACGGGACTCTTATTTTGTGATGGAAAGAGGCTCCAGGGACTGCTGCCAGCTTGTGCAGAGGAAGGACTCGAGGAAGACTTCACCTAGAGCAAAGGTGTGGGAGATGCTTGCGTGAAAACGAAGGTAAGTCATCCACAGAAAGTGGCTTTCTCGTGAAGAGAGAAAACCCTTAGTGATATTCCTCATTTTGTCAGCATTTGTTCTGAAATAAAGATGTAGTTACGTTGCATTTTTTCTTTGTAATTGAAGTGATCCTTCTCCAGGGATTGCAGTGCCTTTAAGCACACATGGTGTTTGGCTTCAGAAGACACTGCTCCATCGAGTAAAGGGTGTGTGTGTGTGTGTGTGTGTGTGTGAGAGAGAGAGAGAGAGAGAGAGAGAGAGAAGAGAGAGTGTGCTCAGAAGGATCAACAACAACGCAGTTTCTAGCAGGTCATTCAGTACGTATAAAATTCATCCAAGGGCAGAAGTCTTTCTTAACAATTTTTAGGACCAATTGGTGATATTTACAATGAGAAACACATTGTACTGAGCTAAGGAAGTCTTTATTTCCCCTGGGTTACCTTGAGAACATAAATTTTGACCTTCTGACTTTCCAGGAAACCCTAGAGGACTTCAGTCTGGCTGTTTCCGGGGAAGGTGAGGGGCTCACAAAGATCTGCTCTGTGCTCGCAATTTAGGGGTGCAGAGAGGCTGCTGTTTGTTATTATTTATTTATTTATGTCATCGGTCATGTTTCAGCCTTACTGCCAAGGTACAATCAATAAGAGGAAGAAAATGTAGGGACATTAATGCAGGTCAAGTGGCTCTTTTCACATTTTTTTTCCCCTTCCTTTGGGATAGGATGACGTGGCTTAAAAGGACCTTTCCACCCAGTGGTTTTCCTTCAGGGGGTTCCAGAGAGAAGGGACATGGAGAAGCAGGAGCAGGCCCGGGCCCGTTTGAGGGTGGGAATATGGTGCTCTGAGCATTCAATGCAGCTGAAGATCATTAAGCTGGAAACAAGTCTGATGGGTCTAGAGATGGCTGTGCAGTGACCAGGGACAAGACCCTAGCATGTGGTTAGGGTGGCACCATATAGGAATGAGGGCTGCTACATTGGATAGGGAACCGGCCGAATGCTTCCACACTGCATACTTAGGTGAGAAAATGTCTCTAGGCCCCGAGTGACACAGCAAAACCCTTTATTCTACTGTCTGTAGCCCCCTGTTTTGACCGGGCAGTTATCCCGTTTGACCCAAGACGATGGCCAGTCTGCATGTTCAGCGTTCTGGATGGGGTTAGGGGGCTTTGATCCTTTCCTGTGTCTACACAAAATGGATCCAGCTCCCTTTGTAAGTCGTGTGGGGCTGTTTTTCTTCCAAGTTCCTTAACTCTTTAGAAATAAACAGTCATGAGCGTTTCTTCTAAAATAGCTTGGCTTTTACTTTCAGTGTTAGCATTTTTAACATCATGCCCGCCCCCATGTAAAAAATGGAGTAACTACTAGCGTAAGCATTCACTCAAAGAGGTAATGCACAGGGATAAAAACACATTCAACCAAAAACTAGGAAAAAAGAATGATAAAATTTCATTGATATCTGACATGAATGACAATTCAATGAAAAGGAATAGAATTGATTCTAGTTTCTGTTCAAGTTTTGTTTTCTTTCTTTCTTTTTTTTTTTTTCCCTTTCTCTCGGTGCTGAGGTCAGTTCTTGGCAGGTAAAAGATGCTGTCTCACCCGCAAAGATTGCAGCTTCTCTTCATTAGGGTGACATTGTGAACCGTGGGCTCAGAAAGTGTACTAGATTCTGCCCTTTCACTTCTTGGCTAGCCTGATTGGAAGGAGAAATGCTGCTGAAAGAGTCTGGTAACTTCTCTCCAGGGAGAGGAACGCCCCACATTTCAGTAATTCAAGGAAGCTGTTTCTGAGCTTGGAAGGAAGCCACGTCCAGGAGAGCAGCTCAGAGCGGGGAGGCTTCAAGATTTAAGAGTAGCACCAGAAGCACCTGGGGCTGGTCTCTGGGGAGATAGGACTTTGCCCCTTTTCCCTCTCATGAGAAGATAAGACAGTATTTTATAAGTATCTGTAAAGGGAATGATGGAGCCCAAAAGCCATTTAAAGAAGTCCTATTTTGCAAGATTTTCTTTTCGTTGACTGACTTGGTAGTTAGAGATTAAAGAAAAAAAAAAAGGTCCTCCTTTATTGTCAGAGATTGGTACAAAGTCATGAGTTGAAGTTGGCAAGAATCCCACAGTTATCCATGACTTTCTGAGAGTTAGAGACCTAGTCTGTTAGAAAGGAAATAAAGCAAGAACCTTCTGTTGGAGTTTAAATGTTTCCCTTTTTTTTTTCCTGACTAAACGATCACACGCTTACTGTGCACCTACTATGTGCCCCATATTCTATAAACTCAGAATCTGCTCTTTCGTCTTTCCTGCAAGTTCCAAACCTCTGCAAATGCTTCTTCACTTTATGGGTGGAGATTCTGCAATCTAGAAAGCAGAGCGGTGTGTTAGTTTCCATAAATACTAACGATAAGTGTTTTGAAACAGCAACCCGATCTGGGTGACCTTGTCACTGCTTTTACCATAATTGTCTTTCAGAGTCAGGTCTTGCTTAAAATGAAGAATGATACCAGGGGTGCCATGTACAGTTGTGGGGGTTGTACACTGCACTATCTCAGGGGTGTGCTGCTTCTATCATAGACCTCATAGAACTGTTTTTATATTTAGCAAACTGTCCTAACAAAATAAGAATATTACAGTGATCTTCTGACAGATGAGAGTATCTTTAGTGAGAAGGTCCTTTTCTGAATTTGTATGAAAGTACCTCAGAGGTTAGTGGTAGCCTGGAGAGAAGGAAGTGGCTTGCTCTCCTAAATGTTGCCCATCAGACTTTATTTCTAAAGAATGTCTTTGGTCATGAGAAGTCAGGACAGCAGGCCTACATGCCACTGCATCTGTGTTAGATGACCCAGTACCCATCCAGGCTTACCTAAGTCAGTTTGGAGCTCGCGTCTCCAGTCTGATGCAGTCCATGGGAAGTCCCTATTGACACCTAGAGCGGGAAGGTGAAGGAGACGCTCTCCAGGAGAGCCGGTCTCCTTCTTCTTATGAGCCAATAAACAACAGCTTCCATGAAAGAGTAGCAGGTTAAATATGAATCTATAAATTTAGGTTTGCAAGGAAAACAAAAATCTTCAAAAATCTTCTACAATCAACTTTATTTCTGCTTTTAAGACCTCCCTCCAAATTTAGACTGGCTGGCAGAACATTTCTGTTTTTCTTGCTCTGCCCCATTGGCCATGGATTTAGGCAGTAGTTTGGGGCCTTATGGACTGTGGGTGGTGGGGAGACCTACTTGGTCAGAGGGCCAGATAGATGATGGCCCAAAGTCTTACAGTCTTCTGCCACATATTTCTTTTGAAGGAATGAGTAAAGTAGTCCCCCACCACTGGCACGTGCCCAGCCCAGGGAGCTTGCCTGGGAGTACAGGTGGTACACGACTGTGTACCCATCTCTCCAACTTCCTGACCGCGTTCTGAGGTCTGGGACTCGCTGCTGTGCTTCCTACTATGTGTACATGTGTCTCTTCTTAACTGCTGGAGTCTGGGCTCACAGCACAGAAGTGATGAAACGTTAGTCACTGTGGAGAGCCCTCTCACAAACCGTTCCCATAGTGCCACTAAAAGCTTTCCCTCGTGATTCCAGGGGAACATAACTTCTAGAAGAATCTGGCTCCTGCTGGGTTAGAGGGAATCCGCTTCCTTACCTCCCTCAGTAAGTGTTTGGTCTTCTATTACTTCTATCACTGATCGAACTGCAGAGTGCTCTGGGACCTGCCTCCAGCACATTCACGAGGAATTCTTCTTCCTGTGGCTTTGCAGGTTCTTGGAAAGGGGAGTGCAGTGACCTTGGACAAGTGACCAGTCCTACCTGCCTTGTCTACATAAGAGGGGTAGAATGCTCTTCAGTTGTTTTTGAATGTAGCCATAAGAACCCCCTGGGATGCTTGTTAAAAATATTGTAACGTTTTCCGCTATCCTCAAAAGTTCTGACTCAGTAAGCCTGGGGTGGTGCCCTGGAAATCTGCATTTTTGACTAACACCAATAGGGGACTGTGATGCTAGTGATTTCTGTATTACCTTTTGAATAGTTAAATGCAAATACATCCTGGGGTTTTACGAACCATAAAGCGCCACACTATGTGAAGATTGTTCCTGCTACTGGGATGTGGAATGTCCGTCACATCATTGCTCATTGTCTTTTGGATGCAGCCGCTAAGTTTACACCAAGCTGATGAGTCTCAAAGTGTGAAGCTGCTTTTTAAATTCCCAGCCTAAAGAGTCTGCTCTCAGTCATTTTCATGGCAGTTTAATTTTCCCTCATGTTTTCTGAATGATCAAATGAATGCATGTTTGCTTAAAAAAGTTACAGACGATGCTGCATGTGTGGGGCAAGATCAGAAAGATCATTTTAGGTCTCCCTCCTGACGCCACTGGCATTCTCTGACTTACGGGGGTCCGTGGCTCTGTGGTTGGAGCCCACGGATCTGTCCTTGGTTTCAGCTTCTCCAGGTGACTCTAGTGATCAGCTGGATTTTGAAGATGCTCCGGAGTGACTTTGCAAATATTGCCGTCCTTCAGTCCCAAACAAGAGCTCAACTTTAACCCATCTTTTTACTTCAAATTCGTAAAAATATCTGCTCCAAGTTTTACGCTGGAATCATTACAAAGTTGCCACGGTACTGTCACCAGAAGCGTCTTGGTGCTGACGGAGTTGGGATGTGTAGGGCGGCAGAGTGCGGGGTGCGGCTGCAGCTCAGGGGGACCAGCCGGACTCTTGGGGGTGAGCGGGAGGAGGAGAGCGGAAGCTTGTTAGCAGATCCCCGCCTTCAGCCCTGGGGAACAGGCTGAAGGGAGGCCCTGAGCGAGCACTCAACCTCCCGGCTCCCTCTGCACTGGAAACTCCTGTGGAACATGTACAAGCCTTGAACTGCTCTGACGAGAGCCAAGATTGTCACTCCGGGCTACTGGTGCTGGCGGTGTAGACCATGTTCTACTCGCCGTGAGCTCAAGTGTTCAGGGGCTTCTCCTGGGGGGATTCTGGAGATCCCTTGGTGCACCAGGCAAGCCTGGGCATGTGCAGAGTCCCGCTGTCCTGTAGGCGACTCGGTCCTGACCCTGCTGAGCTGGTGTGACGCTGTGTGCTCCGGGAGCCCGCGGCTGTAGAATCCGGGTGCTGGGAGACCCAAACAAGCGCTGGGGACAACCAAGCCCAGCGACTCCTGTAGCATAGCCCGTCACAAAGGGAGCATCTCGTGGCAATGGATTGCAGGTGATTTGGAGAAACAACAATTCTAGACCTAATGTTACCACCCAGGGAGGTCCATGACCGTTCACGTGGCAGACGTGTGTATTCCTTTTAAAAAACAAAATTGGAGTCCTGCCGTTCAGCTCTGTAACTTTCTTGTTCTCTTAATATATCATTAATGTCTTTTCGGGCACCTGGGTGGCTCAGTCATTAAGCGTCTGCCTTCGGCTCAGGTCATGGTCCCTGCTCCGCGGGGAGCCTGCTTCTCCCTCTCCCACTCCCCCTGCTTGTGTTCCCTCTCTTGCTATGTATCTCTCTGTCAAATAAATAAAATCTTTAAAAAAATATATATATATCATTAATATCTTTTCTTTTTAGTATAACTTTGAATTTTTTTATGTTGAAGCAATAAAAGCTTATAAAAGTTGTACATATAGTGCTGAATTCTTTTTTTCCTGAGCCATTTGAGGGTGTGTCCCTCGCCTCTAAACACTTTAGTATGTATTTCTTACAAATAAGGAAATTCTTTCACATGGCTGTTATATAACCATAAAAATCAGGAAATTCATATTGATGCATTACTACCATCCTCAGATTCTGTGCAAGTTTCACCAGCTTTCCCAATGATGTCTTTTACAGCAAAAGGTTCTAGGTCAAAATCCTATGTTGCATTCTGTCATCATGTCCCTTCAGATGCCATTACTCCAGGATGTCTCGTCAGTCTGTGGCTGACTCTTGCGACCTGCCCACTTTTTTTTTTTTTTTTTTTTAAAGTAGGCTCCATTGGGTGCCTGGGTGGTTCAGTCGGTTATGTGTCTGCCTTCAGCTCAGGTCATGATCCCGGGGTCCTGGGATCGAGCCCCGCGTGGCGCTCCCTTCTCTCCCTCTTCCCCTTCTACCTGCTCGTGCTCTCTCTCTCTGTCAAATAAATAAATAAAATCTTAAAAAAAAAAAAAAAGAGGCTCCACACCCTATGTGGGACTTGAACTCACGACCCTGAGGTTAAGAACTGAGCTGAGCTCCTGAGTTGGACACTTAACCAATTGAGCCACCAGGCACCCCTTCAACCTGCCCACTTCCGGGGTTGACAGGCCAATGCTCTATTTTGTCACATGTCTCCCCCCCCCCCATTTTGGGTTTCTCTGATGCCTCCTCATGATTGAATTCAGGTCACACATCTTCGCCAGGGTTCTTGCAGAAGTGATGCCCCCCTGCATCCTAGTAGGTGGCACACAATTTAACTTTGTCTCCTCATTGATCATGTTCCTTCTGATTGTCAGATTATGGTGGTATCTACCAGGCTCGTCCATTGTAGTTACTCTTTTCCCCTTTGGAATTAAGAGCATTTGATGGAGAGGAGCTTTGAGACCTTGCAAATATCCCATTAATCACTCTGCACTGTCTGTTCATCTGCACTTGTATGGACTCCTGGTTTCCTACTTAATTTGTTGGGTTATAATCTGTTACTATCAATATTTACTTTAAATGCTCAAATTGTCCTCAGTTTGGTCAGAGGGAGCTCCTTTGGTTTGGTTTCAGATTTTTTAAAAAACCTGTTTCTATCATTCTTTGAACACGTTCTTGCACAAAAAGATGTTCCAGACTCTTGTACTTTTTCTTCCCCGGCGCAGGAAACCGCCTTTCCTCCAAGACTCTGGTTCCTTTTAGCGGATATTGGTACTTAGAAGCCAAGATCTGGGAATTAGGTGTGCTCACCGTTGGTGCTTCTCAGTGGACAAGCTAAGGAATATATGTGTAACATATACACAAACACAGATCTATTTATCCAACATCCATCCATTCATTTATCTGTCAAAGCTGAGTTTATCCTGATAATTCCAGTCCAACAGCACACGTTTCATTTTCATTTAGAAATTTGAGGTTCCACATTGTGGAACCAATCTTTGTTTTCTACTGTTGTTCCTTCCCCTGCATGGATGCTCTCCCTACCTCACTTAGGATCCAACATCTCCCGTCTCACCTCCTCGCACCGATGTGGAAGCCTTCCTCACTGTGCACTCCCATGCCAGGTTGCTTCCCCTGTGTGAATTCTCTCCTCATCCACTTGGGATTTCATCATCTCAAGGCAGGTCACCTGTCCATGTGGATGCCGTTTTCCACCCTGCTTAGGCATCCCTAATACATTGGCCCATTACACACACACGCCTACAACCTGTCTTATATATATGCTTCACAACACTTTTGTCATATGGTTTATTTATTTGCTGACTTGTTTTTTTTTTTTTTCTTTTGCCTGTCTCCCTCTTTTGAATGTAACTGCCATCATTAAGTGACTTTGTTTCTTTTGTCACTGTAAGTCTTGACATAGTCGGGAATCAATAAATATCCACTGGTTGACGATAGTATGCTAACGGTGTTTATCCACTTTCACGGGGTCCTGTTCTAATCATCAGGTGGCCTTTGAGATTGAGGTTGGCCATTTAGCATTGCAGTAGATTTCTTCCTTGTGGTAATCATTCTTGCTGCCCACAAAATATTTCTGGTTCTTCTCCCTTCCAGGCACATGGGTAGGCCATACGATAGGCGTATGGCCAAGTGATATGCCAATAAAATGAGAGCAAAATTGATGTGTGTCACTTCCATGATGACACTTTCAAAGCCCATGTGCAATTTGCTTTGTTCCCATCTCTTTCTTCTAGCGACTGTGGAAGAACATGTTGAACTCTATCAGTCCAGGACCTCAGTCATGATAAACAGTTCCCACTGCTGACTTGTGTTGGGCGTGTAGTGTGAACCACAAATAAACACCTGAGGTTTATTTGAGATTCATATTTTGTTGCTGTTGCATGCCCTAGCATATCCCAATGAAGGGTTGTTTAAGTAAAACAAACAAAAAATGACACTTTACTTCCTAATAACAGTTTCTGCTTGCAAGAAATAGTTTGCAAATGAGCAGAACAGAATTTGGACTATGACCTTTGTAGGAGGGAGAACAAAGGAGCAAGTGTGAACTGACCCCCAATTTTCTCTAGACATGAAAAGCATTTCAGCTAGTAATGCCATAAAACCTACAAAATATACACTGGAGATGCGTTCGGTACAGGCAGGTGATGGACTGGATGACCCGCCAAGCCTTTCATTTCCTCCTCTAATTTCTGTGATTATCAAAATGATGAAATACAGCCAGTTCATTAAAATCCCTCTTTGAAGGCTGACCTGAGGCTCCCCGCACATCTCTGTTTCCATGCTGTGTCTAAGCGATAAATGCCTAAATCATCCTTCACATGACTCAGCTCAGAGGCCACATGGTAACACCTCACACAAGTTGCCTGTTTGACCAACTCTAGCTTTGAATCTTCTCAGGTTTCTTTAATTTATTCACTTATTTACATACCTGACATGTAAAGGGCCTAGAGTGGGGTGGGGTGGGGTGGGGAGGGGGGCGGACAGAGGAATGTGGAGAGGCCTGTCTGATGGTAGAAATGCCCCTTTAGGTGTCGGGGTGGGAAGGTCGCAGTTGAATGAGAAACTGCTCCAGGAACCCCCTGGCAGCTGGGTGGTTCTGTCATTCTCATCCTTTGAGTGTTGTGCCTTTTCTCCAAAATGGAGGATTCCCACTTCCTAACCAATAGGGTCAGAACCCAAAGGCTCTCTTCCCTTCCTCTAACCTTTCTCATCCCACACCTAAAGTAAACTCAGATAGCCTGTCTAGGTCTTCATGCTTCCCATATGCTGGGGCAGCCGTTAGCAGCTGTGGGTACATAGCAATGAATAAATAGAACAGCACTTAGCACCTTCGATGTGGTCGTCTTAACAGTTCACTTCCTACTCCGTCAGTGTAGGGGAGAGGCTGAGACTCCACACTACGAGGGAGATCCACTCGCTGACACTGATGTCGCTGGTCCTCGGACCACACTTTGATTACAAGGAATGAGAGGAGACCGTTCCTGCTCTGGTGGAGTTGGCCATCTTGAGGACAAGACAAAGGAAAGCCAGAAAACAGGGACAGAACTACGCACGTAGAAAGAAGCAGATGCTATGCTGGGCTTGTTGACACACTCTCCTGAGGAGTCAGGTTTTCGGGGGGGTCTCTAACAGTGATGTCACAGCCAGGGTTCTCAGGAAGTGGAGGCTGAGGGGGAGTTGGGCACAGAAAATCCTTAGGAGAGATCAACATATGGAAAGGAAGGGAGGAAGGAGGAATGAGCAGAAGAAGTCCAACTGAGGTGCAGGCCTGGCCTCAAAGCTTCAGGTACACCAGGAAGGAGCATTGGAGCAAATACTGCTCATCAGAGCCCTGCACTGGGCCAACCGGCCAGGCCCTCCACACACCCACACCACCGTGCTTGGATGCGTGGACAGTGGAAGTCTGCTGCCTATGCATCCCCTGAAGCAAATCCTTCGTGGAAGGAGGGGTCCGAATGCTGCATTTCTATATCCACAGCCATGGTTTCTCAAGAGCTAGGCAGACCTCCTCTCTTATGATTAGGAACTGAAACATTTGGGGGCTAGCTTTGTATGGCTGCTTTGGAGCTGATCACTACAGTGGTAAATGAATTTCCAGAGTGGGCCTTTCCCATAAGACGTGGCCGCTCAAAACCTTAGTGATGTGGACCTCTTGGAGGATGAAGACCTCCACTTAATTTGTCGGAAGTAGAGGAGTGAACGAGGCAGGTGGGCCCCTTGGAGTTGAGAGCTCACCTATGGGGGCCGGTCTGGTAGCAGGAGCGGTGGCCGTTGTCATGACTGCGGAGCCATAGCTATGGAAGACTAGCAGCTTAAATAAAATCCAGAAAAATAAGGATGTACATAAGGCATTCACAGAACGATAATCCAGAGATGGTTCCATCTTGGTTGTTTCGGGTCCTTAGAATTTGGGACGGTAGTATAGGCCTGGTGAGCAGTTACCAGTGATTCATTTTATGGGACCACTCCATGGGTCTGTGCTTCAGAATCACCAAAAGTGGCTTAAAACAACACACATATTTAATCTGACCGTTTCTGCAGGTGAGGGGTCTGCGTACAGCTTCACTAGGTGCCCCTGGCTCAGAGTAGCTCAGAAGGCTGCTCTCAGGTGTCACTGGAGCCCGTGGTCACATCGGGAAGCTTCATTGTGGAAGAACCCACGTCTGAACTCATTCACATGATTGTTGGGAGGATTCCTTTCCTCGAGGGCTGGTGGATTAAAAGCTTCTCTTCCTTACTGGTGGTTGGCCGAAGGCTGCCTTCCCTTCTCTGCCACATGGGCCTTGTAGACGCGGCATCTTCGTCCTAGCGTATGATCTGAGATGGTAGTAGGGAGACTGTCCAGAAGATGAGAGTCACATGTTTTGCAACCTGGTCTCAGAAGGGACACCCCATCATTTTTGCCATATTCTATTCACACTGAATAGAATAAAAGCAAGCGATTGATCCAGCCCTCCCTCAAAAGATGGAATTATATGAGAGAATACCAGGGGATTCTTGGGAGATATTAATAAGGAAAAAGAATTGAAGCACAAAGAAAATGAACTAAGAAAGATAAGCAGAGCTTGTAGGAGACTGTCTACATCCAAGGCACACCATCAAAAGGGAATTCTGATGGATTCAAGGGTAGTGGTAACTGGCATAATAAAGCTGGTCCTCAGGGTTAACCGGATCCGAGACTCCATTGCAACAAAGGCAATGAAAAGCATCCTTACACCCTGGGGGTGTTGAATTTGAACATTAAAACTTAAAAGTTTCCAACTGATAACATTTCATTTATGAGACCATCACTCGGGGACAGAACTCCTAGATGTTGGGAAGAAATACTTTGATAAGCCACTGGCATGAGAGCTTAGACTCAGGGTAGTCAGTGGTTCATAAACTGCCTCTGGGTCCAGGTGATTTTGTTTGGGTGAAAACAGAAATGCATGTTTGGGTGCAGAGTGGAATTGTTGAGGATAAGAATGTAGAGGGAAGTCAACGTGGTTGCTTGCTGGGAGGGACAGCCATCTCAAGAGGGCTGTGCAGAAGGGGGATGGGGAGGAGATTCATTTCAAATATCCATTTCCTTTTATAAAATCTTCAGGAAGTCTCCAGTGATCACTACGTTTTTGTGGAAGGAATCTTATGGGGGACATAAAGAGGAGGACAATGGGGTCACCTCTGAGGAATATCAGATATTCATAAGGTGGAAAGTAGAGGAAATTGAGTGTTTTGCCTCCTCTTCATTCATCTACCCTTTAATTCAACAAATATAATATTATTCACCAAACCACTGAGTGCTGGGGATACAGAGATGAACAAAGACCAATACAGTTGCTGCCCAGAGTTGATAAAACTGTGAATAGATTTGAGGTGAAGCAAATGCCTCAGATATTCTAAGTCATGACCAGGGGCAAGATACTGTGTGTGTGTGCGTGTGTGTGTGTGCGTGCGCGTGTGCACAAATAAGTAACTGCAAGAGTTATTTGGGCCAGAAAATGGCTTATGAAGCTCCCGAAGTGGACTTTTCTGAAATCATCGCTTGGGGGCCCATGATGAAATCATATGAGTTGTCAGGGCTATGGAAGTCGACTCTGGATCTGCCCCTTTCTCTGCCAGAATTACTGGGTGTTGTTTCCCAAACCATGGTTAGTAAGTAAGGTAATTCCTCAGTTCCCTTCTGCTGCCCGAGTGTTTACACAACCCAGCGTTGACTTTTTGCCCCTCCTCTCCAGAAGACCAAAGTCATGCATTTTTAATTGGAGTTTTTCAGCCAAAGAGCAAATTGGCTTGCTGCCCAACTGATGGGTGAAGATGTTGAGAGAGAAACCCTCACCTTCTGTCCTGCTGGCAGCAAATGAAAACAAACCACTTTTCTCTCTTTCTCAGCTGCTTTCTCTCCTCCACAGGCAAGACTCTTTAAATAAAGTGCTGACTCTTTCCCGGTTTTAAGCCAAGGGGTAGAAATCTACTGGCTTAGCCTTTGTCTTTCTCTGGTGAATTTAGGCTGGCAACACTTGTGGTATTCACTGTCCCCTCCGCATTTCCCACCTCCTGTCCCTGGCAAATTCAGCTTACAGGGGTGGTGGTATTGTGCGTGTGCGTGTGTGTGTGTGTGTGTGTGTTGGGGGGTGTGAAGCCTCCCCCAAAGCAAGAAGTCAGAGTCATTGAAAACCACACTTGCTAACATTTATTTCTAATTCTTCAAAGTCATCTTAATTTATTATTTTTTTTT
>NC_138378.1:6132354-6164638 GCF_054177405.1 Leptonychotes weddellii
CCCACCCCACCCCCCACTCCAACAACACTCAGTTTGTTTCCTGCGATTAAGAATTCCTCATATCAATGAGATCATATGATACATGTCTTTCTCTGTTTGACTTATTTCGCTCAACATAATACCCTCCAGTTCCATCCACGTCGTTGCAAATGGCAAGATCTCATTCTCTTCAAAGTCATCTTTAAAGGCAAATAAAGCCTGCAACCTACACAGCACCCCCACAGGGACAGTCTTTCTTTGCCTTGGTTTGGTAATTCGGTTGTGATAGGTAAAGTAGTGTGGCTATGGCAAAAGCAAGGAGGAGGGGGAAAAAAAAGCAAAACGGAGGGAGAAAAAAGCCTCCCAGCAGCTGTCATCTATCTTGTGAAAAGTAAAAAGTGCTTACCCGTGCCCAGATAGTAAATTCTACCTGCTTTATTAAATAAATGTAATATTTCACTCAGGGAAGGAGACCTTTGGAATATCTGGAAAATCTTGCAGGTTTTGAAATGGAATAAAGATTGATTTACGTGGAGGTTCTCTTGTATGTGTGTTTTTCTTCCCTCTCGACACAGAGAATGGTAACCGAGACGCAATATTCATTTTAAAAGACCAAGAGAAGGAGTTGGGTATTGGGGATTTGGGTGTTTTATTTATCTTACTTAAAAAAAAAGAAGGATCATAGGGTTTATCAGATTGCTAGAAGATTTTATGATGTGGGTATTGTAGAGCTATTTCTTTTTTTAAAATTTTTATTATTATGTTAATCACCATACATTACATCATTAGTTTTTGACGTAGTGTTCCATGATTCATTGTTTGCGTATAACACCCAGTGATCCATGTAGAGCTATTTCAAGAGTGAATGCTCTTCAGGTGTGAAGGGCCTGGCCTGGAAGCTGTCACGTAGTAGGTGTTTAAAGTGTTTACTATTTTGTGTAATTAAGGATTTACATCCATGGTTTTGACTCTTATTTTGTTTTGTGCCCTGCCTTGAACCAAAGGTCATTTAAGACTACCCTTTCAGGATCATTTAAATTGCTGGTGATAGAAATCCAAATCAAATTGGTTTCATTAGAGGAAAGCTGGCTCATGAAACTCAAAAGCTTAGGGAGTGATGGCCTCAGGTATGGCTGCATCCAGGCTCTTAAATGATAGCAATAGGATTCTTTCTCCACTTCTTGGTTCCAGTTGCATATCATTGGTTTTAACTATAAGGCTCTCTCCTGTGGTGGCCTGATTTCAGGCTCTATCCTCTAGCTTTACGCCATCTGTGGCTCATCTCCAGCAGGGAAAGAGAGTTTTTCTTTTAAAGAACATCCTTCAGCTTTAGGATTCACTTCAGTTGGGTCAGCTGAGCTCAGGAATACAGCCTGACCGAATCATTATGGCCGATGGGACGGGATTTTGCCGACTGGGTCAGCCCTGCCAGGCTCCGTGGGCTGAGAGCAGGGTAGGGATAGCTCCCCAGGGAAAAAGGGGTGTGACTACCCATAAAAGGGGTGCAAAAACAGTAGATGTCAATTTCAGTGGCTGACATAAACTCTGGGAATGAAACATCATCTCCTCCGCTCCTTACTTTTTTGCTGTTTTCACTTCATTTATTCAGTGACTATCTGAAAGCTTTCCGTAGGTCAGTTCCGTGTTAGCAATACGGCATACTACTTGTGAAACTGATGTTTTTACTCCCTCAATTATTTATTTGATAACTGCATACACATTTAGTGAATACGGACTGTGCACCCACGTATCCAGTGTTCTCCTTTTGGGCCGAGCCCAGGATCAGGCACAGAGGAAAGGGAGGACGGGGTAGAGAATAACTCATACTTGGCCCCTGGGGAAGAAAGTAACGATCATGTCATAAATACCATGTGTGTGCTTGCTATAAATCAGACCTGTGCTGGGCACTTGTGCATACTGTCTTTAGTCATCTCACACCCTATGGAGTGGCCACCGTTGTTACTATGCCCATTTCTCAGATGAAGAGGCTGAGGCTCACAGAGTGTAAGTGACTTGTCCAGATTTACCCAGCTAGTAAGTTATAAGGCCTGGGATCCAGCTACTCCTAACTGCCACTCTACTATCCAACAAGTAGCTTTTAATCATTCTGCATCAATAATTTTTGTCGAATGAGCAACATTCATTAATTCAACATACATTTATGAAGTTGCACTAGCTACCAAAATCGTGCTGGGCACAGGAACACAACAGTGAAAAGGTTGGGCATGGCCTCGTCCACTGACTGGCCCCTGCTTATGTGTAAGCGCGGAACCAGCCCCTCGGGGCCCACGGAGCAGGGCAGGGGAGTGCAAGAACAAGGGTGGGAGGGGACCCAAGGCCTGCCCTGGGGAGAGACGGCACAGGGAAGTGACTGACAGGCCTGTGTGAGACACTAGGCCTGCTGGTAAGTCAGGAAAAGGAGCTTGTTCTTCATTTTCAGAGATTTCACTTTAGGGAACTGTTCTTCCCAGGACTACCTTGGAGCAGGGGTTCCTGCAAATGGTTTGCAATGACTCTGGCTCCCTGGAGCCCAACTCTGGGGGCTGCAGGGCACAGGTGGAGCGGAGCACCCTGAACGGTGTGACTTCTGGGAGCGCGAGGGGCTGCTGGGGTCACATCCTGGGGGTGTGAAGAGGGGCAGGCCCCCAAGAAGGCCAGGGTCGTCTGATGCACTTCTGCATGACATGGTTTGCTCCTGAGGAGGGCTGGTCTGCTAGTTTGCAGGGGCTGCTGTAACCAAGTATCACGCACCTGTGGCTTAAGCGACAGACTTGTTTTCTCACAGCCTCGGGGTTGTGAGTCTACCTGGACTCAGCCTTCTGGCTCCGCCCTCACGATGGCCTTTTCTCTGGGCATGTGCATCCCTGCCCTCCTTCCTGTTCTTAGAAGGGCACCAGTCTTTCTGGATTACTGCCCCGCCCTATGACCTCCTTTGATCTCAGTGACCACTTTAAAGGGGATTTATCCAAACACAGGCGCACCGGGGATATGAATTTTCGAGGAGGGACCTAATTCAGATGGCATGCTGGGTGGAGACCCCTTGACCGGTCTTAGTGGGGATAGGTTAAAATGTCACATTATTGCTGTTACCGCAGTGAGCAGGGCTTCCCTTCCGAAGTGTGGCCCCTGGGGCGCCGAGCCCAGCAGAGCAGACCAGGACTGACCTGGGGTCTTGGGACCAGGCAGGTAACATGTACATGGAAGGAAAAGTCTGGACATACGAAAAATAGGGCTCACTTCGCCTCTTTCATTTCCTGCTCCCTGCTAGAAGCGTAGCTACAGAGAAAAATCTCTCACTGTAATAAAGACAGCAGAACAAGCAGAGTGACCAATGGAAATGGACCTTTGCTTTGGTTAGCGATGGGGAGCCTTAGGACTACTGTGGACGGGCAAACAGCCTTCCTGCTGTCTAAGGAGGCAGCAGTCTTGTAGGAATGTGGAATTTCTGTTGTCAGATCCTCTGATGTTTTTCAAGAAATACTAGACATCTGGATTTATTTTTTGATGAAACCTCTTGATTTGTAAATATGGGTATCAGATTCAAAAATTTTCAAAACTCCCATGGACAGATTGAACATGTCTGTGAGGCAGCCCTTAGGAGATTTCTGGACCAGAAACTTCTTAGCATTCTGTAGCCTCATAAATTAGGGACATAATACATTCCTCCCTGACCCTTGCAGATTGATAAAATTTGCTCGCACATGAAATGACCTGGAATAAACACACCGTTAGTTTGATGTAAATTTATGTCTCCTAAACATTTATTTTTTGATTTAAAAAATTGTTTTAAAGATTTTATTTAAGAGAGAGTGCAAGAGAGAGCACGAGCAGGGGAGGGGCAGAGGGAGAGGGAGAAGCAGGCTCCCTGCTGAGCAGGAGGAGACATGGGGATGGATCCCAGGACCTCAGCATCATGACTTGAGCCAAAGGCTGATGCATCACCGACTGAGCCACCCAGGTGCCCTGTGCATCTCCTAAACATTTAAACCATAGGCACCACTGCACCTCTTCAGCATCCTATGGGGCTAGGGTTGGCTGGACCAATGCCTACTGATGGTCTCAGCATCAGGTACTAAGGGCACCATGGAAACCTAGCCTCCTCCTCCCCACACACAACTCTCCCCCCCCACCCCCATCCTGCTAGCGGTCAAGGATTTCCTTTGGTTTTACAACCATCCCGAGAGCGTTGCTAGGATGTGGCACTGTTGGACCCGGGGTGGGGCGGGGTGGTGCACCGTGATGCCTGTCTGGGAGTGTCCTGCTGGAAGGCCTGCTGCTCAGAGTACCAGGTGTCTCCTGGTTGCAGACTGGATGGTCAGCTGGGACCCTCCGTCGGTGTGCTGGTGAGAAGCTGCCTTTTGTGGGATGGCTGGCTGGCCACCGCCCATCACTTCTGTGCATCAGCCTCTTCGGCAATTCCTGGTGGTGGCTGGACCCTTGGAGGAGGTGTGCTCCTTACCCCTGCATCTTCTTTCAGCCTCTCTCTGCTGGTGCCAGCCACCCCCTTTATGATCCACAGGAAAGATCAAGATCCCACCTCCCTGTGAGGACTGGGTGGAGCCTGCAGCTCATGGCCAGGTGCCTGGGGCGCACACCGGAGGAGGCTGTGGCTCCCAGAGCTGCCCCTGTCCCTGCTGGGCCCAAGGGCAAGTGCCACCGAGGTGCTCGACCCGCTACACTGTGCCCAGACCCAGCGTCTTCCCTTCCCTCATCACTGTTCCACGTAGCTGATCAAGGAGGGCTTCGATTACCCACTAAACCTGGATCTCACCTCAGTAACTACAAATTGCCTTCTCTGTGAGGGCAGGTAGGGTTCAGTTTTAACAAAACACTGTGGCTTGGTGTCTGGCTTCGCTTTCAGTTTTTGTTCTGTGCCGGGGAAGGAACGCACCAGAGGCTGAAAGAGTTCAAAGTTTTCCTTAAAGCAAAACATGCAGTGCATTTATATCCTCCTGTCCTTGTGTTGTGAGTCACTGGTGAAATGGTCAAGAACATAGGATTTGGAGTCACACACTTGATTTGAATTCCAGCCTAGCCATTTATTAGCAACATGACTTCGATAAATTTATTGAACTCCTGACTATCAGTTTTTCAGTCTGTTAACTTTATATCCACTTTATAGAGTTGTTGAGGGGATCAGATGGAATTTGGTGTTCATAGCGCATGTCAGATAATACAGTACCTTGAGCACTAAGTACCAACAAACAGTCGTTCAACATGCAGCACGCATTTGCCATGCGTCCTTACATGGCAGGCTTGTTGGATGCTCTAGAATCACAGTTGATGCAAAGGTACAGATAGTCACTGCCCTCCAGCAGCCTGGAGTCTGATGGGGAAAGAGGGAGGATTAAGCTAGCAAGAATAGAGCTGGATGCGAAAGGGGGAATATGGATGTCCAGGTGGTATAGGAAGGGTTTCTAATCTGGCCTGGGGAATTGGGGACAGCTTCCTGGAGGAAGTGGTGTTTAATCTGGCTTCTAAGATAAGTGTAGGTCAGCCAGCCAAGAGTAGGGAGAATTGGGAGGGGGGATGGTCCAGGTGGAGGGGAGATGCTAGATCAGAATCTAGGTGGCAAACCTTATTGTTTTTTTCCCACTTGAACCCATAGGGATGGTTCATTTTCATTTCACTTTAAATAAAACTGCTAATCACAGGTGATTTCCGAGTGTATCTTCTATTTGGCCTGATGTTTTAGAGAAATGGAGTGACATTAGCATATCTAAGAGAAATTCCTTTGGGAGAGAGTTTGGAAAAGTCATTAATAGAACAGAGAGGAAGTAAAAGACATTTCTGAGCAATTTCCAATTTCACATCCCCATTTCTGCTAGCAGTATTTTGACCTTTCTGTTCTATTTATTTAAAAAATTAAATTTTCAACTGAATTCAGTCCTTCACGATGGGGAACTCTATTATTGCTGACCCAAGTGAAAGCGTAATTCAGTCTTTGCTCCTCGTTCTCTGGAAGTTCATGTGACAGAAACACAGAGCCGGCTTCTGTGGCTGCCGTGGGTACTCCACAGATAGGTCCACCAGCCTCCAAACACCCGACAGCCAAACTGGAATGCTGCCTCTGTAATGGGTGGTTCGCCCCACTTCGAAATAACACTAATGGTATTAACAAGAACTAGCATTTATTGAGTTGATTAACTTGCTCACTTGCTTCCAGTATCTTCCAGGCCATTCTCCACCCAGTAGCTGGGGTAAATTTTTCAAAATCCCACCTTGGCTCACATCGACTGCCTGCTTCAAAGTTTAAGTTTCTTTAAGTTTTCCTATTGCTCACTGGATCAAGAATACACTTTTTTTTTTTTTAAAGATTTAATTTATTTATTTGTCAGAGAAAGAGAGAGAGAGAGCACGCACAAGCAGGGGGAGCTGCAGGCCGAGGCAGAAGCAGGCTCCCCACTGAGCAGGAAGCCCAATGTGGGACTCGATCCCAGGACCCCGGGATCATGACCTGAGTCAAAGGCAGACACCCAACAGACTGAACCACCCAGGCATCCCAAGAATACATTTCTTAATATGGCACAAGAGCTTCTGAAGACAACTCTCCTGTCTCATCTTCATGAATCCCTGTGTTCTAGCCACAGTGGCTCTCATTTAGCTCCTAAGACGAGCCATGCTCCCTTCTGCCTCAGGGTCTTTCCACCTGCACGTCCCCTGACCTGGAGGCACCAGCTGTCTCAGTTTTCTGGGACTGAGGGGTTTCCCAGGCTGGGGCACCTTCAGTGCTAAAACCAAGAAAGTTCTGGACAGGGCAGGACAGGTGGACGGTGCTGCCCGCACGGAGAATGCTTCCCCCTCCTTTCTTATCCCTCTTTATCAGTGAACTAGTGCTCTTCCTGTAGCTGCCAGATTGGGTGGTACCTCCTCCAGGAAGCCTTCTCTGACCACTTGAGCTCGATTAGAATATACAGTCTGCCAGAACGCTCTTGCTTTTCTTCAATGTATTTTTTTGAGTTTTTGATCTCATGGTCATACAAATACTTATAAAATTAAGGTCATCTTCCTCAATAAGGGGAAGCTCCAGGAAGGTTGGGGCAATCTACATGTGTCATAACACCGAGCAGATATAACAGCACAGTGCTTGGTACGTGCTTGGTGCTCAATAAATACGTGTGCAGTGAATGAGCCCCAGATGTGAGCCAGGTTCAGTGCTGTGTGTCTTACATAAATGATCTCATTTTAACCCCATTTTATCCCTATGCGATGATCTTTGTTTTGTAGATGTGGAAAGTGAGGCTCAGCAAGGTTAACGATGTATTTGTGGCCACCCAGCTTGGATTTGAACCATGTACTTCTGACTCCAGTGCCCAGAGTACACTTAACAAAAAGCTATGTGGTTAATGTTGTAATTTAAGCTGTCTGAGAGCTCAGATCACTGTGGGGAAAGGCATTATCCATGCATTTTATGATGTTCCTGTCTCCATGCATGGAATGTGCACACGTGTGTGTATGTGTGTGTGCATTTGTGTGAGTGCAGAATACTCCAGCCCCGATCACTCCCTGGTTTTCTTGTAGGTTTGTCAGTTTTCTTTTCTTTTCTTTTCTTTCTTTTTTGTTAGGATGGGTGTTCACAGGTGTTTATTATATTATTCAAAATAAACACAAACATAAACAAACACATAGGGACCAATGATGAGAGCATGCTATGAGCAAAGAATTATAATTAATCAAATTCTCTGTTCTTGTCAGGAGGAGCATTTTGGAAATCGCCCCCACTGATGGTGGTTAAGGTTGCAGGGACTGGTGCAGACAAGCCAGGGGGCCAGCAACGGTCCCAGGTTAATTTCAGCATCCTAGAGCCATGGAAGCTAGTCTTTGCGGGGCTCCCTGCTAGGTGATATAGCCTCGTCCGGAATTCAGAAAGCGAACTGTCCCTGAGTTTGATGTCCAGGTCAGTGGAGATGAGAGGAAGCCTCCGCGCTGAAGCGGGGTTACGACACGGAGTCCCGTCACAAGGCGGGTTAGTTCATTGTTTTTCTTTGTTTGTGCAACAAATATGCACCTAGGACCTACCACGTGCAGGACGGAAATGATCAAATGGACAAAGATGTGTGTCCTCACGAGGCTTCTTTTTCAGGTAGGCTGATTTGGACCTGACACAGATGCAATGTTTTTCTGAGGTGGGGAAGGGGGGCAGGCTGTGTTCCCGGAGCGCCTGCCTGTGTGTGTGTGTCTGAGTGCACAGTGTAATGAGTGTGATCATTAAAGGAAGGGCTGGCTGGGAAGGTAGGGCATGAGCAAGGCGGGAAGGCGGTCACAGAGGGAGACACATGGATATTTTTGGTGGAAGACCTCCCCAGACAGAGCGAAGGCCCTGCGGTGGGGGCACGCTTAGCGAGATTGAAGAACAGTAACGAGATCAGTGTGGCCAGAGTGGAGAAGACAGGAGGTGCGCGCTCAGTAATGCGGGGGTCTGCAGGGGGCCGACCGCGTAATACCGCGCAGGCCATTGTTGGGACTGTGGCTCCTACTCTGAGTAATCTGGGACCCACTGGAGGATTTGGGGCCGAGGAGATGTTTGATCAAGTCCACAGGGGAAGGAATTATGGCGAGTCTATGCAAGGGAACTCACCATGCAGCTTTGGAGTGAATAGGGTGGATTTATGTGCTGTGCTCTGGTTTGCTTACTTGACTGATTCCTTCATTGTTTGAGCCAATATTTGTGTGCCCCTATGAATGACGGCTTGTGCCACTGGCTGAGGACGAAGTGGTGACTGAAGCACATGGGAGCCCTGACCTCAGGGGGCTTACAGTCAGGTAGAGGAGACACAGGAAAGAAAAGCAGGTGTAAAAACAGACGGACGAAATAATTCCATTCCTTGGTCTGTGCCCTAAATAACTGAAAACAGGTATTCATGTGCTAACTTGTACAGGAATGTTCATAGCACTATTCACAGTAGCCAAGAGGTGGAAGGAACCCAGCTGTCCATCGGCTGATGAAGGGCTGAATAAAATGTGATCTCTCCCCAGGATGGAATATGATGCTACCACACGGTGAACAGTGAAAACGTGGTGCTGAGTGAGAGAAGCCAGACACAGAAGGCCCTGTATTGTATGATCCCATTTATATCCAGAATAGGTAAATCCACAGAGACATAAAGCAGATTGGGGGTAGCGAGGGACTGGCAGGGGGTGGGGGGAGAAGGGGGAGCAAATGGGTACAGGGTCTCCTTTTGGGGTGATGAGAAGTTCTGGAACCAGACAGAGGTGCTGGTTGTCTAGCCTTGTGAATGCACTAAATGCCACTGAAGTGGACGTTGTAAAATGGCTAATTTTATGTTACATGAATTTTACCTCAATTAGAAAAAAAACCTGAAGTAAATCTTTGCGCCCACGAATATAGATGTTGTTTGCCATGAAGGATGTGAAGAAGAAATGTGACAAAAGGGGTGAGGAAGGTGGGGAGCCCACTGGCCCTGGGCAGCCTGGGAAGGCACCTAGGACACATCCGCAGTGAGAAAAGCCAAGGCAAGAACTAAGGGTTAGTCCTTTCCATTTGTCAGTGGATAGCTTCATTTGTATACAAATGGAAATTTCTGGATGAATAGACCAGGAACAACAGTGGTTGTTTTGGGAAAGAGAGCTAGGGATCTGATCTGGGGTCTTTTTCTTCTTCTATAGGTCTCTTTATTTTATTTCAAGAGAATTGTGTAGTATGAAAAAGTATTAAACACACTCAAATAACTGTGTAACAAATCCCGATGTAGCAATAGCTCTGCTTCAGCAATATTCCTTCATTCCCAATCTTGTTTCATCCGTGTTCCCACTCAGTCCCCCTCCCCCATAGTCTCTTGAAGCAAATTCCATTTTGCTTATACATACTCTAGTATGTCTTTCTATGAGGTAAGGATTTGTTTTTAAAATGTAATATTTTAAGTATGTAATAGTGGTTAATACTTTCACTTTTTATTGTGTATATATGTCATTTTACTATTTGATTAAAAAATTCTTTTCATTGTGATGAGCACTAAGTAATGTATGGAATTGTTGAATCACTATATTGTACACCTAAAACTAAGATCACAATGTGTGCTAACTATACTGGAATTAAAAAAAAATTTTTTTTTAAATATTTGATTGTTTTAAAAGGGAGATGGCCCTTTTTGTTTCTTTGGTTCTTTTCCCAAAAGCAATTTACTAAGATATCAAGGGCAGGGATTCAGCTGCCCCATCTACGTGTATCCCACTGCCCTCGATACTGTGATTAAGAACACAGGATTTAGTGTCAGATAATGCTAGGTTCAAATACTTCTCCACGGGCTCTTTATCTGACCTTGGACAAAATCTTTAACTTCTTTGATTTGTACTTTCTTCCTGTCAAGTGAGCATAATGAGTATCTAGCTCACAGTGAGAATTAAATGAATTTTGCAAGGAAGGATATTAGTTTTTATCCTGGCTGTGAGACATAATACACGCTCAATAAAGTTTACTTACTTTATTTTCTAACTGGTTGTCCTGTAACATTCTGGTTTTAGGTTTGGACTCCGGATCCCATATCTCTATTCACTAGTTGGGTAATTTTTTTTTAAGGGGTTAAAAGGTACATATAATGTGTTCAAGTCAGAATATGGTAGCTATAATTATTACTATATACTTAATTTGTACCAGTTTTGTATCCAAAAAGCATAGATGCCCCCTAGTTCAGGATGGAAGAGCATAAAGTTCCCCAAAGACGTTAAGGTTCAATTCCCACAAATAGTACTGTCAGATTGAAAAATAGGGACCCACATTCACTCTTGACTGGAATCTATGCTTGAACTCATAGTGATATGAAAGAGAAGAGGGTCAGCCTGACTCCCACAGCATCCTAACTGGCTCCCCTTTCCTTCAAGAGGAACGGTCAGCTCAGGCAGTAAATGGAAGGGCCTTGTTCTGTGCCTTTGTTGTGCAAAGGATGGAGTGATGATGCTATCAGGGCTGAAACTTCTAGAATTCTGTTGAATGGTAAACTTCAGGGAAAAGTTTCTCTTTTTTTTCTTTCTTCAAGCATCATCCCTTTTACGTCCAAGCATGGGGGTTGCTTGTCAATTGGGGGATAATCACATTACCCATTAGAGGCATGTCTTTAAGTAGAGGCATGTCTTTAAGTAAAAAGGTGTGTGAAAGCACTTAGTGCTATGTGTGATGCAGAGCACTCATGCAGAAAAAATTAGTTGTAATTGTCATCATGGCTTGCGCATAGATAACTATGACACAAGTCAGGGGACATTAAGCCTATTAAGAAAATACAAACAAGATGACATGGGGATTTAGAGAGGAAAGAGTTTGCTTTCAACTTGAACTTAGATGGCAAAGGTCTTGAGGCAAGGAAATTAAAAATGATTCTGAGAGGATGTGGAATTGCAAATGGCCATTGAATGATGGGAAGTGGACATGTGATGATGAGGGGAGGGTGGAAGAACCCAGTGTGAGCAGGGGTTTCGTGTGGTGTGTGTAAGAAGTTTGGCGTAGCTGGAGTGTGGGGTTCGTGAAAAAGGAATCGTTAGAATTAAAGTGGGAATGACGGACCATGGCTGAGCCACAGAGGGCCTTGACTGCAAGGCGGGGTGATATGGGATTTCTGGGTCAGTGGTTCATAAACTTCTTCTGTCTTGACATACATGATGGATGATATTCATATACACATCTCTTCCCTATGGGAAGAGCCAGGGTTTTGCATGATCTGATGTAATTCCATACCTTCTTCTTCTACTTGAGGGAGCGTATCGGAAGGCAAGTGAGTGAGGATGACTTTTCATAGGGATGGGTCGATCTGATTCATTTTGAACAAAATCATTCCCTGACTTTGGGATTCTAATTACAATTTAGAGCCAGGTAGATATATAGTGGTTGAGAAGATGATCTTACGGGCCAGATAGCCTGGGTTTGATTTCTGACTCCTCTGTTTAATTACCTGGATGATGTTGGGTATGTTACTTAAGTCTTCTGTACCTCTATGTCCTTATCTGTCAAATGGGGAAAAAAACATGACCTTCATCACGAGGCTGTTGGGAGGATTAAATGAAGTGTGGCACATGAGATGCTTGGCATATAGTCAGTGCTGTGAAAGTATGAGCTGTTACATTTTGTAAGTCTCTGACATCTCGTGGGTGGTGGGAGTCTTCGCTCTCAGCTGACAGATTTTGAGCAGGACAATGGCAAGGTCAAAAGTGCAGAAAGGGCAAGTGGCACAAAACAGACGAAGAGTGTGGGCTCTGGAATCAGCCTGTTTGAGTCCTGACTTCCCCTCACTGGCCTTGGGACCTTGGGTGAGTAGAGTAAATTCTCTAGACCTCAGGTCCCTTCCTTATCTATACAATGAATACAGTAATAATAGCACCCACTTCACAGTCTGGTTGTGAGGATTAATGGAATGATGCATATGGAGTGCCTACATGGTCCCTGGTGAGTCTGTTAGCTGGCTACTGCTGTGTAACAAATTACCACAAGCTTTGTAGCTTAAAACAACTCACAATTGTCATCTTGCAGTTTCTGTAGTTACTGCCTAGCTAGGTCCTCTGCAAGCCTGCAGTCAAGGCGTCAGGCAGGGCTGGGTTTCATCTGAAGGTTTGACTGGGGAAGGATACGTCATTGTTGGCAGAGTTCAGTTGCTTGTTGGCTGTCAGCTGGACACTAACCTCAGCTCCTAGGTTACTGGAGTTACTGACTGGAGGCTACCCTTAGTGCCTTGACACCCCTAGAAACAACTGCACACTTCATTAAAGTCAGCAAGGGAGGTGGTCTCTTCCCAAAGTGGGCATTGCAGTCTTCTGTAAGGTAATTGCATACATGTCATCGTGCCATCCTGTCACTTCTATCATATTCTCTTGGTTATCTTTTAAGGAATTTATTTATTCTATATATCCATTGATGTGTGGCTCAGGGCGGGGGGAATCTACTTATTGTCTTACTTGGGAACCCCCTTCTGGTGGAGTAGCATTATCTGGAATGCTGTTGGTCACTATGGCGGAGGAAAAGGAGAGTCTTGAAGGGTCTTGACCTAGTAAATAAGTAATTGATCCCAAAGGGCCTCACATTACTTCCATCCCTGCTCATTGGCCAGAAAGAATCCCCTGGGCCTCACTCATACCCGGAGACAGATCAGTGCAATCATGTCATGCACTTACGAGGAAGAGAGCCCGGGGTGTTTGGTAACTAACACTCTCGACCGCTTCAGAAGATAAATCAAAGAACAGTGGTTCTATTGGAACTATACATAAGTGGCCTGGATATTCTCTGACATGCCAGCTTAATCTTCCATCCTTCTCTTGGCCCTGTGCCCAGGATGATGACCTCCACAGAATACCTCACCTGGACTCCCTTTCACCTCTGGCTTCCGGTCAGGTACAGCTAAGAGATGTGCTTGTGGGAGATTGGAGGGTGAAAAAGAAAAAAAACTGGGGTAGTTTATTTTCTTTGTTTCCTTTCTCCTCCGTCTGTCCACAGCTCACATTGGGTGGCCTCTCCCCCAAGTAAAGATTTTGGGGGCACCTGGGTGGCTCAGTTGGTTAAGCGTCTGCCTTTGGCTCAGGTCATGATCCCAGGGTCCTGGGATTGAGCCCCGAGCCCTGCATCGTGCTCCTTGCTCAGCGTGAGGTCTGCTTCTCCCTCTCCCTCTGCCCCTCCCCACTGCTTGTGTGCTGTCTCTCTAATAATTTAACTAAATTCCTTAAAAAAACAAAAACAAAAACAAAAAACAAGTAAAGCTTGTGGGTTCTGCTAACCGGTCCCTTTATGTACGTTGTAAGTTGGCACAGCCCCACCTTCTGAGCCGGTTCGTGGGTGCGTCACTAGCTTTGGTTGTTTCTGAAAACTCCGCCCACGGTTTTGTAAACAGTCTCCTCATTGATCTGTCTTCCTTTACTCCTTTGAATGGGCTGTGCTCTGCAGGAATCCTGATAACTCTGACTTGTTGCCGCAAGGCAAGGACAGAATGATACAAACACTGTGTTTTCTGTGGTTGGATTTCAGGCATGCGATTTGCTCTAAAGTTACGTGGAACTACTAGAAAGTGATTATACTAAAGATATTCCAGAAAACGGGCTGGACGTTACTGCCTATTCAGTCTCACATCTAGTGTTTCTTATGGGAAGATTCCTGTTGAGCAGTCTCTCACCCGTGAGCTTCTCTGTTTGTTTTATGAAGCACCTATTTTCTGAAAGTAAACTCTTAAGTTTTTAATATCTGGACTATACGTCTAACTTTTCTGAGCTTGAAGTCAGGTGGAGAGAACTAAGAAAGTCAAACTGGCATGGTCAATTGCATGATGGCTCCAACACTTCATTTCACCCTGCACTCCTGCATTGTGCAGCAACTTTACTGTCCTTTCCTCTAAAGGGGCAGAATACATTTGTCTGTCCCTGGTCCTTGGGTCTGTCTGTGTCATCTGCTTTGGCTAATGCAATATTAGGGGCATGGTACAATCGAAATCCTAAGAAATGCTTCTGTGATTTGCCTGTCCTCCTTGCACTTCAGCCATTGCCATGACAATGATGTCCCTGGTCATCATTGACCTGCTGGTCCAGGTGGAGGCCTGCTGGTCCAGGTGGAGGATGAAGGACATTGGGACAGAGCCAAGCTGCTCATCGATTCCAGTTCCATTCGGCTGACTGCACACGTGTGAGCAAGCTCAGCTGAGGTCAGCGGTCAGCAGAGTCACCTTGCGGAGCCCTGACCCACAAAACTGTGAGAATCAACAGTCAGTGGTTTGTGATGCAGAATTGCTGTGGCCAACGTAAGCTGGTCAAAATAGGGATGAGAGACTAACTGGTATTTCATACTTTATTCTTCATTCCACAGATAGGTATTAAATACATGCTCTGTGGAAGTCATTAATTAGCCAAGACATGGTCCCCAACCTCAAGTCTGTCCCCTCCTTAGCTGGCTCGCTGTCGCTCACACTTCAGAGTTTCACACAACCATGGATAAGACCCAGTCTTGTGTTATTTGATCTCATGTTATCCTGCACTTTCTCCTTGTGGCTGTGTTTAATCAGGGTGTTTTTAAGATTCTATTTATTTGAGAGAGAGAGAGAGAGTGCACAAGCATGGGGAGGGGCAGAAGGAGAAGCAGATTCCCCACTGAGCAGGGAGCCTGAAGCAGGGTCCGATCCCAGGACCCTGAGATCATGACCTGAGCCGAAGGCAGACACTTAACTGACTGAGCCACCTGGGCGTCCCTAATCCGGGTGTTTTTTTATTGCAAGTGAAAGAAACCCAATCAAATTGACTCAAGCAAGAAGAAAGAAAAAAGAAAGAGGACTCACTGACTCATGTACATGGTAACTCATGTAGCCGTTGGAGCAGATGAGGGGAGCATGACAGGCACAGCTGGATTCAGGTGTCATGAAGACTTGATCCGTGTCCAGTGTCTGGGCTGCTTTCTTCTAGCTGTTCATCAGTCTCAGCCTGGCCCAGATTTCAGGGACGTCTTTGGCAGAGCATCTCTGCTCCACTGGTTCCAACAATAGTCTTGTCACTGGATAGACATGTACCACCTGCTCATTTTGAGACAAACCACAGAAGCTGACAGCCTAGAATGTGTGTGTGGCCCAAGAGCCTGGGCAGGTGGGGTCAACCTAACCACACCACATCACCAAGAGGGGTTGAGCAGAAAAGCAAGGTGCTGCTTTAGTAAAGAGAGAATGGGCACTAGAGATGCAAAACCAACGGAAGTCCACTAGAGGAGAACATACTGCAGAAGAATTATGTAATAACTTGTGTATTTCTCTTCATTATAGTTGGCCCTCCCACTGGATTATAGGCTCCATGAAGGGCAGAATGTGCATCTATTTTGCTTACCTCTAGACTTCTAGAGTCCTATACAGGCTGGTACATCATAGGAGATGAATAAATATTTCTTGAATGAATAAAGGAAGCTTATAGTCTCTTGGCAGAAAATTAAGGTGAAACATAGTTAAACTCAATGAGTTGACTTAGGTTCTGAATGGCAAGAAAGGCAGGAAATTATGTTTATAATTATAAACATTATAGCACTATACTAGGATGAGGTTTATATATGGCCATTTAAGAGTCTTTTAGCTTTGGCAAAAAGTATAGTAGCAACAAAAAGCCCTCCCCACCCCAGACCCCATACCTCCCTCTACATCTTGGTATTAGAACTTTCAAGACACACAAAATGAATGTCCTGAGACCCCTGGGATTTGTGTATCTGCATACACACACACACCGATGCACAGAAAGACAAAAGTGGTATGGAGGCTTTTGTAGAACCATCTGGCGGAAAAGAACTGAGTTCGTTTTTCGTCTATTCCTTTCAGCCTGCTCTTGTTTATTAGGTCCAATTGTGATGTGCCAATACTATATATATTTTTTTTAATTTTTATTGCCAATACTCTTATGTTTTAAGAAGAGTGGACCGCCATTGTAAACAGCGCAAAAGCTGGGCTGTCATTGGAATCCTAGAGATCTGATGGTCTTAAGAACATGGAGAAGGACAGGTGCTGCAAAGAGCTGGGATTTGAAGGAAAAGTGTGCTCTTGGCATTAGAGAGATTTTGGTGTGTGAAAATCTGAGTTATTGTCCAGGGGTCAGTGGGAGAGAGATGTCGCCATCAGAGTACTGGGACAGATCTATCCACCAAATAAAAAATGACAACAAAGCATCAGTACCATCTCCCCATCTTTGCTCCTTGTAGCTTTCTTAAATAGAATTAAACACATTTCAGGACAGAACACAAACCATTTTTTAATGGATTTACTAGAAATAATTCCTTAAAAAGAAATTATAGTGATTGATTATGCTTCTGAAAGTAATATTTGGTCTTAAAAATAGCTTTTTTTCCTGCTTGAAGATGTGGAATACCATATCATGTATATCATTATATCATGTATATCCCTCAACAATATCATGTACGTCCCTCAACAATATCATGTATGTCCCTCACCAATAAGCTGTCCAGACTGACCTCTTTATATCAGGAGGTGGGAAGGGGTACATTAGGAAGGCAGGTTCTGGATTCAGAGTTGAATTCACCTCTCCCTCTTACTCAGTGCATGATCTTGGCCAGCAACTTAATCTCCTGTGCCTCAGTTTTCTTATCTGCAAAATGGGAATAATAATAATCATGCATAGGTCATAGAATCATCATGAGGATTAAATCAGGTAACAAAAATAAAGCACTTATAATAGCACTTGGCAGGTAGAGCATACGAGGCATGGTAGCCATTATTGTATCAATATATGTGATAAGAGGAAACACGTTTAGACTTTTCCATCTTTCATTTTTGATCACATTTGGTCATCTCTTCTTCAAATGCAAGATGAGATGAGAAAGTGGGTCAAAGTGAGACTTGGAGAGGAGGGAGGCCACAGTGAACACTATTTGCATGAGAAACGAGTGAGTTAATCTCTTAATTTCTGGTTCTCTTCCTTTATGGTTTGGTCAGTTACCTCTCTCCCTGGTTTGGTCAGTTACCTCTCTCCCCGTTTATGGCCGTGGCCACCTAACCAGTGTCCCTACTTCTGATCTTACCATCTATTTACATCTCTTAACTTTCTGTTACAGCTTTATCAAGCATTGTAATTACGTTCGTTGCTCCATTGCATTAAAAACTTTCAGTCTCCCCCACGTCCATTGGTTGAAATTCAAACTCCATAGCCTGGCGTTCAACAGTCTTTGCAAAACGGCCCCAGTCGCTCATGCTAATCCTATCTGCGGCCATCCTTTTCCGTGACTCACCTGCCCTCACCATACTAGAAATACTAGCCATTTCCTGAAGCGCACAAACTCATTCTTCCATTTCTTTGCTCTTGCTGTTTCTTTTACTTGGCATGCCATTTCCAACAACAACAACAACAAATCCAACAAAACAAACAAACAAACAACTCCCCAACCCCCATCCTTGTAAATCACAAATTTATCTGAGATAGTCTCAGCCATGCCATCTTTACTTTGCCTTTACCCAAAAGAATCCTGTTCGAGAAAATGACATGTACCAATATCTAAATAGAGAGAGGGGTACCAATTATGATGAGCAGTTGCTTCCTATTTAAGCCAAGAAAATAGTTCAAATCTATAGTGATGACAAAAACAAGAGTCCCCCTGAATGTTTCTCACGGATAATCTCACAGCCTCGTGAGACAGCTCTGGTTTGGTCTCATTGTATTTATAGTTCTCCTACCAGAATTCAACTGTAACCCCTCCATGGGGTGGGTGGGGAGGGGAGGAGAGAGAGAGAGAGATACCAAGAGAGGGAGAGAAACAATTTAAATTGTGCAGCTGATACTGCCAGAAATTCTAATGACTGCATTTCTGCCTGGAATAAGCACATAATGGAAGAAGTTCATCTTTACTCCCAGTCCATATTATCGTCTTCAAGTATCTCATACAATCATTCTAGAACTTAATGATTTATGTATTTCATATAGCTTGGCCACTAAATGTGAGCCGCTACTTTATCTGGGGCTCAGCTAAAGAAACAATAACTTATTCCAACCCTGGAGGGAAACTCTGCATTGCACTTGGTGAGAGACGTCCTTCCTGGGAGGGGTGGGGAGGGGATCATGTTATTTATCTATTTATTTTTGTCCAAACCAAGACACTCTTGGCAGTGAGAGAGGATACTTTTCATAATTATGTAGGAACACAAGGCATAAAGTTGGACTGTCCCAGTCAGATTGGGGCTTCTTTCTCTGCCCCTGGCCATGGGAGGACACGATGAGAAAATGACCCTCTACTAACCTGGAAGAGGGTCTTCACTGAGAACCCGATCTTCTGGCACGTTGCTCTTGGGACGTCTCTTGGATTTCTCTCAGAATTATGAGAAATCTGTGTCTGTTGTTTAAGCTACCTAATCTTTGGGTTTTTTTGTTGTTGTTTTGTTTTGTTGTTGTTATAGTAGCCTGAACAGACTAAGGTAGTTAGGAACCTCTTCCCTAGGGAGGATCAAGGGTAGCAACATGAAAAGATCAGATTGCCTTACTCCCTTGCTTCATACTCTTCCGTGGCTCTCTCTGTCCCATTGCACATAGCAAAGCCCTGTGAGCTTCTTCCCCGAAGCTGCAAGACCCACCAAGATCTGGCTCTGATGGACTATTCCAGTATCTTTCCTCTTCATGCATATTTCTGGCTATCCTGGACTTCTTTTGGTTCTTCCAATAGATCAAAATTTTTCCTGGCTAAGCAACCTTTGCTCCTGTGTATAGCCAGGATGGCCTCCCTCACCCCCTCTTCTCGAGAATGTCTTCTAGTCCTTAAGAAATCAGTCTAGCCTTTCCTGTCTAAAGTGCAGAACCCCCTCCATGCCCCACTGCTTTCTGCAGTTCACACACGCTATTTATCTTATGGCCCTTAACAATGTTTGTTATTTCAATTTTCTACTTGTTTATTTTCCCCCCACACTGTGGCCATAGGCATCATGAGCACAGTGTTCATGTTTTTACTCGTCTGGCATAGAACTTTGTTCATAGTAAATATTCAAATATTCAATATGTGTTTGTTGAATGAATGCCCAAGATCACATCAGGATGGCCAGTCTGTCAAGTAGAAACAAGACCACACAAGTTTAAAGTTTGTTTTTTTTTTTTACTTAATATCTAATCATTAAAGATCTTTTTTTAATTTAAAGATTGTATTTATTTATTTGTCAGAGAGAGAGAGAGCACAAGCAGGGGGAGCAGATAGAGGGGGAGGGAGAAGCAGGCTCCCCGCTGAGCAGGGAGCCCGATGTGAGACTCGATCCCAGGACCCTGGGATCACGATCACTTAACCTACTGAGCCACCCAGGTGTCCAAAGAAGATCTTTCTTCAAAGCAGCAACCAGCTAGGTCTCATACCTACTAAAAGGAAAGAACCTATGTCTTATCTAGAATTAGAATTCCAGATGAAGGAAATATGACTGCTCCAATCCAGGCCCCCTACCTCTTTGTTCTACCATGGACACACGGGGCATGATGCCTCAGGACCTTTGCACCTGCCCTTCCTTCTGCCTGTAACACTGTTCCCTCAGATATCAAAACGTCTTGCTTCCTCATCCATGTCAGCTCTTATCCCAGAAGGTTTTCCTGACCACCTGTAAACCTCTGTGATGCCAAGTACTAGTTGTGTTCTCCACGAAAGAGAGAGTTTGAGGGAGGTTGGAATCCAGCTCCTACTCTGCCTTTCATGCACTCCTGGTATCTGAAGGGGGAGGGAGGGACATCTTTTTCTAACTGATCCGCCCAGAATGGGACACCTTCATGTAATTCAAAGATTTATGCTGGCTGAAGCCTGCCTGTGTGAGTCTCTCTAAATACTGACATGCCACCCTTGTTACCTGCATATTTTTTTTAAAGATTTACTTATTTATTTGAAAAAGAGAGCAAGAGAGCGTGTGTGTGAGTGAGGGGAGGGGCAGAAGGAGAGAATCTCAAGCAGACTCCCTGCTGAACATAGAGCCTTATGTGGGGGCTCGATCTCCCGATCCCTGAGATCATGATCTGAGCCAAAACCAAGAGTCAGATGCTTAACTGACTGAGCCACCCAGGTGCCCCTCTTGTTACCTGCATATTAGCTTTCCCTGCAGCGTGTAAGCTTAAGGGTGGCAGAGATTTTTGTCTGTGTTGTTCACTGCTCTATCCTCAGTATTATGAGTTCTATCAGACACATGGTAAGTGCCCCAAAAATATTTGTTGAATGAAAGCATGGATTTACATATTTTGAAAAGCAACAAAAGAAAAGCAGAGCTTTAGCTCTTCGGTGTACAGTCTTCTTTCTCCTTATTTAGTTTCGTTTTTATTTGTAGTTTAGCTATTCAACCCTTGAGGTCAGTTCACCAGGATCCTGGGCGTGACTGGCCGCATTTCGGTTTTCATCCCCTTCACTTTCGTTTAGAGATAGGAAAATTGCCTGTACTTTTCTTCAGTTCTTCTTCTGAGGCCTCTCTTCTTCCCAGCATCTGATTTAATGGAAACCCTAGTAATGGGATGAAAATACTGCCAGGTTATATTATGAAGCTATAAGCAACATAAAAGCCCCAAGCCCCCATATAACTGAGTTAAACCTGAAATTCCATTACAGCGCTTTGCGTGGAAAATCATTTCTGGGGTTTCCCGGGGGCTTCCTCTTAAAAAAAAAAAAAAAAAAAAAAAAAACTTTTCCAGGAATATCATGGCTTGAGAATAAGTATTTTCCAAGCAGCTTTTGGTGCCTGGCTTGATTGCCTTTTCCAAATCTGCACTACCCTTAAAAAAACCAAAAACACACAAATTCTTCGAACAGATCTTTATGCAACAGTTTCAACGTGGGTATTAACATTTTTGTTTCTGCATCATTTATAGCAACTCACATGTTTAAATATCCCGGTATACACTGGGGTTGGGGAGTTGGATGACCCGTTAATTACTGCGATTCAACCTCCCTAAGACAGAGAAAACTATTAAGACTGAAATTCGGTTCCGGCCTGGGACGATGCTGCTAACGTTGGAAGGTGACTCCCCAGTCTGTCAGCCTTCCTGTCACCACTAAATTTCCGCCTGGTGAAAAGAGGCATCATTCTCAAACCCAGCTGACTGGAGACTTACAATTGCCTTGCAAAACCAGATCTGGAGCCCATGTGGCTTAAATCCCCCTAAAATGATTACCTTGGTTGGAGTCTTTTAAGGTTTTGGCACTAACTTAATCGACTGCTGTGTGCAACCCCAGGAAAGGGAGTAAGAATCCATTCAAATCCTCCCTGTTAAATCAGCCCTCCAGCAAATTACTGGCAGTGGAGAGGGGACTACAGAGCAGGGAACACCAGCAAAGACCTCATTCAAAGTGTTTGCACCCCATTCCCTTGATAAAATGAGCACTCTTTAGCTTCCCCATTGGGTAACCCAGTTATGTTTGGCCATAAAATGCTCACGGTGATTTTTATATGTTTTAGTTCAAAACCGTGTTTTGCAGCAGTCGGATCTGTAACGCGTTCATAGGTGGCTGCCTTATTGGACTCAATCGATGCCATCGATCTCCTTTTAAACGCAAAGATTGCGCAGTTCAGCTTTAATTGCGGATCTGGTTGCAAGGGCCATCTCTTGGGTTGTTCTCTTTTTCTCCTAATAAAGCACCTTTTCCTGATGAGCATTGGCCGGGTTGGGCCCCCCTTTGTCAGAACTTCCCCCCCAGTGCCGGCTACAGAAGTGGGTGAGCCAGCCGAGGACAAAGTGCACACAAGCCGCTGATTTAGGCAGCCATCTCTGCAAAGGTTTTCATATCTAGGTTAGGGGTTTTATTATATCTTAATAAAGCAGTTGAAGAGAAGGTTAAGCTGAAGTGCCCTGGGGAATAATTTTAATTTTTTAAAAGTGCATAACCACGTTGGATGTTGTTACATAAAACCAGCTATCTTCAGGGAGGGGTGCACGGGGGCCATTCATGTCTCCCTTCCCACTCAGGGTCTTCCTCGCCGTTTCTCAATGCATTGCTTTATTTGGGTCTCTTCATTTACTGACTTACTGACACGTTGATCTAAAGCCAGAACCGAGTGAGTTTAAATACTGGCTTTGAGACTTGTTAGCTGTGTGACCTTAGGCAAGTCTTCCATCTATATTCCTTATTTCTGATAACTACCTGTGGGGGCTTTACCAGGGTTAACTAAAATTGTGCGTGTGAAGGGCTTAGGGTGATGGCTGGCTAATTGGGAGGCCATAATAAAGATTAGCTCTCATTACTACATGGTGTCGTGGGAGGGGGGACAGGTGAGCGGCGGAGGTTCCATCCCCAAGTGGCCATGCTTGGTGGTTCCTGCGTCTCAGGCACAATTCTACTCTTTTACAGATAAGCATTCATTTAACACTCGTGGCAATCCCACAAGGGAGGTACAATAATTATTATTAGCCCATTTTATTTTTTAATTTTAATTTTTAAAGATGTATTTATTTGAAAGAGAGAAAGAAAGAGAGAGCCCAAGCAGACTCCGCACTGAGCGTGGAGCCCGACACAGGTCTCGATCCCCCGACCCTGAGATCATGACCCCAGCCGAAATCAAGAGTCTGATGCTTACCTGAGTGCACCAGCCAGGTGCTCCATTATTAGCCCATTTTATAGATGAGGGAACTGAGGCTCTGATAGTAGAGACCTGCCCAAGCTGTCCTGCCTGCTGAGGAGAGCCAGGTCACCTCGGCGTCCACACTTTTTAATGCTCTGCTGCGGGACCCCCTGCTGGGGTAGGTGGTGTTGGGGTGGCTGCCGCCAGGTGTCGTCAGCTAACCATGGTGCCTAGGGCTGCAAGGCCTTGCTCCCTCAATCCTGTGTGTTTGGCTCTTTTTTTTTTTTTTAAGTTTTTTTTTTTTTAAGATTTTTTTTTTTTTTAAATTTATTTATTTGACAGATAGCACAAGTAGGCCGAGCGGCAGGCAGAGGGAAAGGGAGAAGCAGGCTCTCCGCTGAGCAGGGAGCCCGATGTGGGGCTGGACCCCAGGACCCTGGGATCATGACCTGAGCCGAAGGCAGCCGCTTAACCGACTGAGCCACCCAGGCGCCCCTGTGTGTTTGGCTCTTAAGGGAGACCTTGAAGCGTGGGGCCCTTTGGAGGTCCTTACATGGATGTTGTTCACTCTGACCTGTGGAGGGTCAGCTGCATGCGGCTGGTGGTCAAAGGCTCATGCACAGAGACGAGAGACCCTGATGGAATGGTGGCCTTGATCTTCGGTAGCCACCCCGTGGCCCTGCTCTGTGTCCTGTATTTCTCTCCTGGTGCTGTCTTTCCCTGTTTCCTTTTGCACCTACACCATTCCATTTCCCTCCTCCTGAGTCTCACACTCAGAGAAGCATCCAGAATCTATTTCCTCCCCTCCTTCCTTCCAAATCTGGTTAGGGAGTTTTTATTTTGTGCCGTTAAGTTTTCTCAGTATTAAGGATGCAGCTCTCAACAAAATGCTTACTCGTTTGACGACTCGACTACCTAGGGAGCTCCAAGCTCTGTCCTGGGTACTGGGGACCCAGCTGTTGGCACAGCAGGCGAGGCCCGCTCAGAGCCTGCGTCTGTGAGGCTGTGGGTGGACAATAAGGACTTACTAGGAGTAGTGATCAGTGGGACAAAGTGAAATAAGGACCTGTCAGGGGCCAGGGATGGGGGGCGGTGGTGCTCCCTGTAGGTGGCCTGGTCAGGGGAGGTGTCTCTAAAGGAAAGGCACGTCTTTGTGTGATGTTCCAGGTGGAGGGAACCGCTGATACCTAAGTCCCAGGGTGTGAGCCGCAAGGACCTTGATTCTTCAGGAAATAGCCCAGAAGCCAGTGTGGCCGGAGCTAAACACACAAGGCCAGTGTGCCTGGAGCCAGGGAATTGGTACCACGGAGGGATCTTGGGGGTCACACCATGTTTCCATTAAGTGGGGTCTCAGTGGTCGCCCTCCAGACCTAATTCAGGAAGATCAGTGATTGTGGGTGTCTGTCTCTTCACATCTCCACCAGCACTGGGTATTGCTAGTATTATGTAGCAGTTTTCAAAATTTTAAAATAAAAAAAAATTAATTTTTTTTTAAATTTCCAACTGGATAGAAAAAAAAGGACCCCTGCTTGCTGACTTTGTGATCGCCGTGATGTTGCGTATACTTCTGTATGTTCGTCGGTCGTCGGTATTACTTTCAGTCCAATCTCTGTGTCTGTCCGTCTTTCCGCCTGTCTTTACCCACAGGTGCCCAGAGATGGGCTAGTCATGGCCTTTGACTCCTGAAACACTCTTATCCTCCCGTCGTGGGGCCACACATGGCCTGGCTTCCTTCCTCCCTTTCTGCCTGGGTCCCTCTCTCTCATTTGTGTAACATAAACCTCTCTAATCCCAGTGCCAGGGGGTCTATTCTCTTTCCTGCATACCAAGCAAGGTAAAGGGGCACCTGCCCTCTGCTGCACATTATAATCACCTGGAACGCTTTCTAAAATTCAATGTCAATTTAATTCTAATCTCTAGGGAGAGGGGGCATCAGTGCTTGTTTGTTTGTTTGTTTATTAGTTGCTCATTTGATTACAGTGTGCAGCCAAGGTTGAGAAGCACTGCATTCTGCCAACTCGATGTCGTCGAGGTGTGAAAGTGAACCTTGTCAGCTTCATAGACTTGGTCCCGCTTCCCTGACCAGCAGCTCCGGCCCTCTGGTTAAGCCTCGATGTAGGCACTGAGAGACATTTGCCTGCTCCACCAACAGATGTATATCGAATCCAGACAATGTGAGGCACTGGGGAAATGTCCACACCCAAGACAGGTCTCTTGCCTTTGCAGATCTTCTATTTTAGTGAAAAGAGACAGAGAAAAATCAACTAGATGAAAAGATGAACAAGTTCATTAGGCCTTATGGTAATTCCTAAGAAAGAAATAGAGTTTTTTGCTGGAATGTAGGTGTGGGCAGGGGCGGGGTGGGGAGGGGTCAGAGAGGGTGGTGAGGAAAGGCCTTTCTGGAGGGGTGATGTGTGGAAGTTGGGAAGCAGGAGGAGCAGCTGCAGTGGCCACGAGGCAGGACACGAGGGACAGCTAGAGAACGGGAGTGATTGGAGGCTGGGCACGAGGAGGAGGAGGTGATGTGGGGAGCGACCCCTGGCTCGACCTCACAGCGGCAGGGGAGAGGTCTGTGCCCAGCCCGTATGCCACCCCAGGGCTCCTGCTCAGCAGAGATGCTAGTGGGACACAGGATGGAACAGCACACTCTGCTTGAGACCTGAGGTGGATGGGTTTCTGTAAAAGCTAAAAGGGAGTGGGGTGAGAAGTTTGCTCTGATAAAGAAAATTCTAGGCAGAGGGATATTGTCTGCAAATGTACAGAGCTGGGGGCAGACCTAGAAGACACTAGGACAGGGGGAAAGATTGGGGTGTTGGGGATGTAGAAGTGAGGGGTGTGTGAGGGCAGATGAAGTCAGAGAGGAAGGTTGGGCTCGGGTAGTGAGGGCCATGCGCAGAGCGGGGCAGTCTGCTTTCATCCTATAAGGCACCAGAAGACTTCAGTAAGGAAGGTCAGCTTTGTTATTCGGGAAGGTAACTCAGGCAGCAAGGGTGTTTGAAGGAAAGTTAGGGTCTACCAGGGGTCAGCAAACATTTTCTGTGAAGGGTCAGGCAGCAAATACTTTAGGACCAGAGACCATCTGGTCTTTGCTTCGACTACTCCCTTCTGCACTGTAGCACAAAAGCAGCCATAACCAATGATAAATGAATGGGTGTGCTGTGTTCTAATAAAACTTTATTTATAAAAATAGGCAGGGAGCTGGATTTCATCAGTGCATTGCAATTTGGCAGCCCTGGTATTCCAATGGAATATGTAAGCATGATAATTAATTTTGATAATTAGATTGGTCTGAAATAAACAATAATAGGATACAAAAGATTTTGAGCTGTTCTTTATTCTTTACTCTTACTAAAGATGCATTCATGAACTGAGTTTTGGATTCGATCACAACTTTGAATTAAATAATAATATCTGGCAGGGTGGCTTTTGACAAAATTGCCAAGAATTGGAATAATTTCTGTCCCTTTTCATTCTCTGCTCCTTCTCTCCTGATTGCTAGGTCTTCAGCATTCTCAAAATTCTCCCAGTTTGGGGTAGCTGAGTTACATGGAATGGTGGCCCCATGAGTTTCTATATGGGAGGGACTTAGGGGGAAGCTTGCCCAAAAAGGACTTGAGGTGACTTGCCCCGAAGCCTTAGCCATATAGCAAACCTATCATTTTATTTATACTCTAAATGTGAGGAGGGGCTGATGGAGAAGCCCTGAAAGCCAACTTCCAACTGATAAAGGCACATTAATGAGACAGCAGGTGTTAAGGACTTTACAGTTTACAGATGTTGTTGAAGACACGAGAGTCCTGGATCAGAGACAGACAGGTTACTACTTAGAGCAATGGTAGTAGGCCAGAGTTTCAGCATTGGTGCTTGCTCTCCAAGTGCAAGTTCCCACAGGGTACCAGAGAGAGGGCCAGGTGATGCCTGCACACGCAGCGGATTATCGGTTGGGTTACAAGAGAGAATTCTTAAGTTTAGGAACCCAAATCTTTTATAATGGGCAGTTTCTGCCCTTTGCCCTGGAAAGAGACGTTTTAGCTTTCTTACTTTGAGCAGGAAACTTGCCCATTGCTCTCTAAGGAGACACCATCCCTCTCTTCCAAATGCTGTACACAATTCTTGAGAGAATAGCCTATTACAATGGCAGTCACAAGACTTGAAGAAATGCAGGAGACTCACACGGCATTGTCTCTCAACAGCAGGCTTTGTATTTTGCATTTTATATTATTATTTTTTAAGATTTTATTTAGTTATTAGAGAGAGAGAGCATGAGCACAAGCAAGGGGAGCGGGAGAGGGAGAGGGAAAAACAAGCTTCCCACTGAGCAGGGAGCCCGATGCGGGGCTCGATCCCAGGACCCTGGGATCACGAGCTGAGCTGAAGGCAGACGCTTAACCGACTGAGCCACCCAGGCGCCCCAGTATTTTGCATTTTAATTAGGGTCAAAACAGACTGCTGAAAGAGCTGTCATGGTGCCCTAATGGTGGAATTTTCAGCAGCAGGGAGCAAGTAGTAGTTCTTCTTTGAAGAACAAGATCATCCCTGAAGCCTGGCATAAGCCCCATTTCATGTGCACTTTGTCTGCTTTGACCTGTAGCTGACTGCCCAGAGTCTCTGTCCGCTTACTTTGGTGGTTAGAATTATTTTTATTGTGTTAAGGGCTGTTTTCACACATCCTAAGTTTGGAGAGAGACCTTTGTTGTAAACACACTTGATAAATGATCCCCAAACATGCCAAAGAGTTCCAACCAAGAATGAATCACTTTTGAAGAATGCTTCTGTAAAATGTTCCAGGGAAATAGCCTTTCTTTTCTGACCTGGGTGTTAAGCCATTACAGAGTTATCCTGAGTTATTGGAACCTTTGACTGGGCATATGGTAGTTGTGCTGTTACTCGGTCCCCATGATTTCTATAGTTCCAGTGACATGGGCCGTAGTGCTTTCTCATGAGCCGTTAACAAATCACGATTTCTGGGTGAGTAGAAAAGATAAAACCCAATGAAATCAGTTTTTTGTGTTTTTTTTTTTCTATTGGAAAGGTAAGACTTTATTTGAGTCAAGGGAATTCTCTCTTGAAATTTTAATAGATTCTTATGTTGGAAGTAAACTAGGTTTGGAATACTTGGAGGCACAGAATGAACTTAATTATTTTTATATGTTCATTGTCTATGCCAGGCAGAGGTACATTCAAAGGTATATTGAAGGTGCTCAATAAATGGTGGATGAAGTAGATGAGTTCTTGCTTGGCAATGAACAAACTTAATGAGTTCCCACGAAGTGCAAGCCTCCAGAAGCATGGGGTTTGGGGACATCTTTTCTGATGTGCATTATTTGAAATTATTGATCGATCTAGTTAGGAGTCTAGTGAGCCCTGCTTTACTCTTTCCTGGCATGTACTATGTGCTTTAATTACACGGGGTCCTGCAGTCCTCATAAGAACCCTCATAAGAATGAGGGCTGTACTGATATTTTAGAGACGGGAAGAATAGAGCTAGGGGGGTTAATTGCTGACCAAGATGCCACAACCAGTTAGTCGTGAAGGTTGGGTTTAAGCCACATGGGCTACCTCCAGAGTTATGCTGCTTCCCTCTCAAGCTCTTACTTCAGTACTAAAGCAGGATGTGTGAAGAAAGTACCAGCTGTTCTTTATCTCCTATGAAAATGGAACAATAGCAAAAGAAGTCAATGTCATCATGCTAGATCCCAATGCTGTTCAGGGTTTTTGCAATTGTCCCAGTTATGGCGGCTGAAGGCATACACTGCCTTCTTGAGAGTCTTGTCTTAAAATATAGGATATGATGAGAAAATGTGAGATACAGTCAAGGCCAACAAATCAGGAGATGACTGCATTGAAAGACAGTTTGTTACTCACAGGCCCCGGGAGGAGGGAGCCACACTGGGAAGCACTGAGGCTGGTCAGAGGCAGAAGACAAAGGGGGAAAGTGTGGCAAGAGCCTTTCTTGTGGTTTCTGAGGGAGGGAGCAGGCGTGGCAGGATAAACGGGTTAGGACTGGCTGGTTTGAATGATCTCGGTGGGCTCTGGGGTATGGGGGCCGTCCCTGGTTGTCTGGTACCCGGCCCTGGGATGATGAGGGCAGGTGCATAGTGGCCTGGAGTGTGAGAGCCTGATGAGCAAGGGGGTTAGAGACTCTAGGTTGGTTGGTTTGCATTTGAAAAGCACCCCAGTGGGTGGTGGTAATGAGGGAAACAGGAGGCCAGGGCCAGGTAGCTGGGGCATATTATGGAGTTGTCCAGAGCAAGGTGCATCCTTGCTATATTTGCATGAAGGGCAGATGGTAAAGCATAAAGTTTACTGAAGCTGGCGATATGGTGAATACAAACCCTAAGAGGAGATGCATAGTTAAAGTGTGGGGGGGGGTGCCAAATGAGAAAATATAGAAGAGGTCGTGGACGTGGCTCTTCTATTGGCTTCTCTGTAGGATTGTAGGCAAGTCCTTTTATTTTGCCTTACCAAGATTCAATCTCTCTGTTTGTGAAGTTGGGACATTTTACTAAATTGGTGTTTCCCAGGATGTGAGACATATCACGAGTGTTATATTAGGTGACTTCAGGCAGTAAAGAGATGTGGCATCAAATAACATTAAATCACAGATTTACTTTTCAAATGCTTTCAGTCTTTCCAATTGCCCCAAGGAGAAAGTCTCAATTTGGTGCTATTATACTGCAGCCGCTCTTTAACTCTTGCTTTTATTTCAGCAAAAAATGGATCTCAGGCTTACACACTTTGATAGACATTTCAACCTGGTTCTTGGTTGCAAACAACAGAAGCCACTTAAGGAAATAAATTGGGTAGCTCCCAGAAGATGAGAGCCCAAGGCCAGAAAATGCTAATTACCAGCAGGATGAATAGATGTATTCATCCAAGGCGTAGCTCAGATATAAGGAAATCCATGTAATCAGAAGAGATGTCCCCAAACCCAGTGTATTAGGTTGCTAGGCCTGCTGTAAACTTGGGGGCTTAAAACAACAGAAATTTATTCTGTTATTGTTGTGGATGCTAGAAGTCTGAAATCAAGGTGGCAGCAGGGTCACGTTCCCTCCAAAGCCTCCAAGGGAGAACTCTTTCTTGCCTTGTCCAGCTTCTGACATTCCTTAGCTTGTCAACCCATCACTCCAGTCTCTGCCCCCATCTTCACATTGTCTTCTCCTCTGCGAGTCTGTTTCTTCTCTCTTCTTAGAAGGATGCCAGTCATTGGATTTAGAGCCCACCCCAGATCCAGGATTTCATCTTGAGATGAAACTAACTAATTAATCTGCAAGGTCATATTCCCAAATAACAGAATATTCTGAGGTTCTGAGTGGACATGATTATTGGGGGGGGGGGCAGGACACTTTTCAGCTCACTCTATCTGCAACCAAAGGAAATCTAGGAAATCTGAGAAATTAAGTAAGAACATGTCATGAAAACAGGCTGCACGGGCATGTGGATGATATTTGCAATGTACCAAGTGCCCTTTTTGGGTGCCTCAGTGTGGATTCATTATGACTATCCCTTTGTCCTTGATTCTTTCCTTTTAAGTTTCGAAGTCATGAGCCAGAGCATCTGACTGGTCAAGTCCAAGTCATTTGCCAGGAGATGGGACGACCGAGCTCTCCATAAGCTTCTTCAGCACCCACTGTGGATGTCAAGACCCTACAGTTTGGACTTCCCCACAACGGAAGAACTTTCAGAGGCTGTATATGCTAGAAAAATGACAAATGTCAATCACAAAAGCTAGCGGGCAGCTAAATTCAATGTCTTTCTCCTCATTAGCTCTATTTTTACAATTGTATTCTATTTATAACAAATGATGCTATTTTTTCACTTATAGTAGTACTGCTTTGTAAATTAAATTTATTTAGGAAAAAAAAAGAAACCACTACTGATTTACAAAAAGGTGAGAAATTAATAACAGCATACAGGCGCCATGTTGGATGGATATGTAGTGGTAGCCAGATACGGTCAGAATCATAAAGAATATACAGACACATAAGATAAGACACATACATACAAACATAAGCCAGAGGCAGAAGCATCATACAGGTAGGAAGCAAATGTCCCAAATCCAGACCAAACTGGAGGATTTCCTATACATTTCCCGACCTGTGAATCTTTGCTCTCGGAGCTATCTGTTTAGAAAGATCTGGGTATCATTGGCCTTGGGGGGGTTTATATTATCTATAATTGTGGGCATCACGAAGAACTGAGAAGAGACAATTCACAGGCTTCCGAGGCTTCAGCAAAGCACTGCAGTATCTGTGTATTTTAGGCGAGTTTTTCAGCCCGTGCTGTTTTAACAAATACCAGGCACTCTATTGGACCTGGCTCCTATATCTCCAATAACATACTGGGCATTTTCACCTGTGTATCCTGCTGTTACCTCAAATTTAGCAGATGGAGAAACAAATTCATCATCGTGCTCCCCAAACCCATATCTCCTCCTGACTTGCCTGAGACACGCTCAGCCTGCCAAGCCTGCAACCTTGGAGAATTTCTGCCTCGCTCATCTCCATCATCCCCAAAATGCATCCAGTCACTGCATCTTGTTGAACTCCCCCCCTGGAAGGCATCCTGTATCTTCCCTCTCCTTCCCACTGTTACCAGCACATCCCAGGCTTTCATCTATTCTCGTCCTCTAGCTGCGCTCTCCAACCCTCCCTTCACACTACTCCAGTGGGCATCTTCAGTTTGGTTACACCTGTCTCTTGTCTCTTCATCATTGGTAGTGCCAGGAGGTGGCTAGAGGGAAATTCAGCCCCTTCTGTAATTTCCCACAGTCCTGCCAGCCTAAATAAGCAAATGGTCCTAGTTACAGCAGCGTGCTTGCCATGCAGACACAGATTACGTCCATTCCTCTTATACACCCTTCCAAACAAATTGTCATCCTCCCAGTTTCCCTGTATGGAAATTTTGGAGCCAGCCTTGCCCCTTAGCTTCTTTCGAGCACACCAAACATAGAGCTTTCTCATTCGATCCAAATTTTCTCCCTCCCTTCATTTGGAATGCCCCTCAATTTCTTGATCTGTGTTCTTATTAATCGCATAAAGGTCTAGTATGAAAAGAACATTAGATGTGGACTCAGAATAGATAGAGAACATTTGAACTTTGCTCCCTCCCCCATTTGTTCCTGGAGTTATTTTTTTTATTTTTTATTTTTTTACATTTTTTTTTTTATTCTTATGTTAATCCCCATACATTACATCATTAGTTCTAGATGAAGTGTTCCATGATTCATTGTTCGTGCACAACACCCAGTGCTCCATGCAGAACGTGCCCTCCTCAATACCCACCACCAGGCCAACCCATCCTCCCACCCCCCTCCCCTCTAGAACCCTCAGTTTGTTTTTCAGAGTCCATCT
>NC_138378.1:6165138-6192837 GCF_054177405.1 Leptonychotes weddellii
TTTTTTTTTTTTCCCATTCCTTCCAAGTTAATTTGCATGAGGATACATTTGTTAGGCAAGACCTTGGACCTTGGACCAGTCACAGCCCTAGGTAAATAAGGTGAGGAACGTGAAGAACATGCATCAGCCTCTAGCTGATAAGATTCCTGAGGCTTAGCATAGGGCATGAGCTGTCTTGCAATGTCCTGAATTGTCACTGCTTATGGAAAGATGCCAATGATCCAAAAATGACTAGAGCTAACAAGGACAAAATGGGAGAGGAGAACCCTTCAGAGAAAGGGCATAGATGGTAGCAGACTTTCTCAGGCAAGGGTTTCCGTCTCTCTCTTCAGCCTCAAGAAAATCCTACAAGTGAGGCAGGGACTGGGTTGGGAGGCGAGGGGACATGGAGGCGTGGACTTGGGAGTTTGGGAACCAAAGGGATCTTGGACAACGTCTCGTTCCAGTTCTGAGTTGACTTAGGAAATTTCCAGAACTCCTTGGTATGGGAGATACTGGAGAGAGAGTGAAATGTCTTGCTATTTGGCAGGTGAATGGCCTCCTTGTTTTTTTACATCCCTCCAGGACCATCAGGCTATAGCTCTAGGTGGTTTTGGGTGGTTGCAACTAATTCCGACCCGTCTTAGGTTGGTATAAATCCAGCCTCCTCTATAAAACTGTTCCTGAATACCCCAGAGCTCGTTATTTCTCACTTCTCCAACTTTTGTGACTTTACACCTTTTATTCCTAAGTCTCCCATTTGGTTGGCCTGCTTCCACGGGAAGTTCACCTGACCAACTCCACGTGACTGAATGCATACAAGTTAATACTTCAGTTGAATCTTCAAGCACCTACTGGCTTATATTGTTAGTTTCACCTTGTCGTGGTATAGATTCTGTCTCTTCAATAGAGTACACCATACTTCAGGGCAGAGCTTAGGCATTCAATTGCATGCCTTTTATAAAGTCTCCCCCCCGCCCCGCCCCATCAAAGTGTTGAACACATAGCACAGAACCCCATACATGTGTTTCTGAGTCATTTATTCCACAAATGATTATTTGCATCTCAACTGTGTGTCAGGCCTTGAGGTTGGCAGTGGGTCTACAGCCATATGTAAGCTAGAAAAGATTCCTGCTAATGAGCAAATAAACACAGGGATAGGGTAAATAAAGCAGATGACTGGTGCCACGAAGGAAGCACAGTGGTTGTTCCAGCAGGCGGGGACGAGCTTAGAGGGGGTGGTGGTGGAAGGCCCTGTGTGGAGGTGATATTTAAGGGCGAAAAGGAGCAGGGATGTAAAAATCCAGGGGAAAGGAAATGTGGTGGGAAGGAGATGGTTTTCTAGAACAGGATAGATTAAAGTGTGCCGACGTCAGGGAACAGTCTGGGCTTTACACGGGCTCTAGTCCTGTTGCCTCCAGGGAGGAGCTGAGGTGTTAATCTAGGTGTAGTGCAAAGCCTCTGAAGGGATTAAGAGCAGAGGAGTGATCCTGTTTTTTTTTGTTTTATTTTGAATTTGAAGATCTACTTGGCTCTATTCAATGATTCATGAACCAGGCAGCATCCCATCTAGCAAGTAGAGGTGCGGCCCTCGACCAGGTGAGAGGCAATGGTGTTCATCTCAGGTTGGTGATAGTAATTTAGGAGAAGGGAAGCAGGTGGATCTGAGAGACACTTTGGAGGTCAAACCAGCAGGGCTTCTGAATATGACCAATAGATTAGGGGACATAGTGGAGCCAGAGATGACTCTCACATTGCTACCTTTTGGATGTTGGGGTCACTTACTAAGATTGGGGGAGACCAGGAGAGACTTAGGAGAGAAAAATCACTGTTTTCATTTTGGACATGTTAAGTTTGAGATGCAGATGAGTCATCAAAGTAAAAAAGCTGTGGGCATATGAACCTAAGACTTGGAAAAGAGGATCTGGACTAAAGAAAGACATTTATGTAGCCAAAAGCCAGTAGAAATGGGCCAAGTCAGCCAAGCGGAGAGAAGAGACTGTCATGTGGGCTTGACACCACTTCTGCAAACTGGCCCCTGTGCTTCAGGGTTCTAGAAGTGGGCTGTATGAGAGTAGAAACTCATGTACTGCACGGCAGGATGTGCGGCCAGGCCGCGAGAGCACCTTGCTTGGGGGGAGCCAACGGAACGTGCACTTGTCCACGCGGGCTGAGTCCAGCAGAATCGTATTTTGGATGCAGCACTCCAATAAGGATATTTCCTCCATTAATGTCACACTTCAAAGACTTTGTGCAGATTATGGATTTATACTGGGTGAAGGTGTTAGATGAAGAACAACAGAACTCATCAGTGTCATTGTGCATTTTTTTTGGAGAGAAAAGAAAGTTGATGATAATTTCCCAACAATATGCAATGATTGTGCCAAACTTGTTTTTCATGTGGCAAGGTCATTCAACTGAGTGATGATATTTTGAGGAAAGATAATTGTACTGTGTATGTGGAACACAGCCAGTTAGAAGAAATAATAACAATAACAATAATAATAATAAAATAATAATTTTAAAGCAAGATGAATTCGGTCCATCAGCTTGTTTCTCACCCCTTTGTTTTCTATCCCAGTAAGTGGTTGGATGTGTCTTTTTCCTATTTATTCTTGTTTATTTCAGCACTGTGTAGATCAAGCAGGTAACTTTTAGCTAAAAGCAATCCGAGGTTACTTTCAACTGCCTCAAGTGTTTCCTTGTTGTTAATTTTTAATTGCATCAGTAATTCATGATCACATTTTCATTGTTAAAAACGGAAACACAGTAGATGTGACTAGTTTCTGACCCTTGCACTTAATTCAGTACTTGTCCCATTGGTTTTATGTGTGTCCTTGCGAACCTCTCTTTATGTGCATTTCCATGTGTAGTGTTTGGAAGGAGACATGTATATCCTTTGCAAATATATATTGTTTTATTCTTTTACACATATAATTGTCACCCTTTTTTTTTTTCCTTGCTCAGAAATACGTCTTCTAGATCTTGCTGTGTCGGGGCTTATGGTATTGCATACCTTTTTGTTTAATTGCTAGGTAGAATTCTGTCTTGTGGAGGTGTGCTTTACATTGCCACCTCTGTCTATGGGCTGCTCTTTGGATGGCTTTTGATTTTTTTGCTAATACAAACAGACCACCTGGAATATTCTTGACACACTTCTAGTGTGCTGCATGAGTCTTCTGGGCAGAACTTCCCAATCGATATTTTTTCCTCTGAGGAGTTTGATTTGTGCCCACAGATTCCAACTTAACGCACATTTGCCAGACTCTTCCTTTGTCCCACGCTTGGTGTTAGATGTGCTTGTATTCATCATCACATTTAAACCTTCAGTCACTGGTGAGGTGGGGCCTGTTATCCTGGTTCTGTTAGGGATGAAGGACAAGAGATTCCAAAAGACTAATAGTTGTCTCAGGGGAAATGGTGAGCAAACAGTTGGGCACATGATTGGGGCATGTCATGAGACTTTGTCGTGTCACTGAATCTCTTACAGCTTTGGCTTCCTCATCCGGAAAGTGGAGCTCCAAATACCACCTTGGTCAGAGGGTGTGTGTCCTGTGGGTTATTGTACAGATCTGACAACATGAATGAGTTTGCAAGGTAAGAAGTGAAATATGCAAAACTTTATACTGTGATGGCATGAATGAACAAAGTACCTCCCTCGAGGGGATTAAATTCTGGACTAGCGATGACTAGGCACACCACCAGGACAGGATGGCCTCCAGATTACCAGGCATCGGGCCTGAGGCTGAGATTTGTTTCTTTTTATATACACCCTCTTCCCCAATTCTCCCCCAAATTACTACTACTTTAAACATCTTTGGGCCTTTCTATTAGTTCAAAGAGGTGATCTAAATTAGGAACATTTGCTTTATTTTGAACCACATCAGAAACTAGGAAATGGATCCCCTTTCTATGGACTTCTGGTAATTTGGAAACTAAATACAGATTTCAAATTGGGCTGCATATTGGAGTCTTCAACAGTAAGAAGTAGTTTTTTGTGCCTTCTAAGTGTCACCAACTATGGTAAAGCTTTACTTAAAAAAAATGGAGCACCTGGGTGGTTCAGTTGGTTAAGCTTCTGACTCTTGATTTCAGCTCAGGTCATGATCTCAGGGTCATGAGATTGAGCCCTGTGCTGGGCTCCATGCTGGGCATGAAGGCTGCATGAGATGCTCTTTCTCTCCCTCTCCCTCTGCCCTCCCTCCCTGCTGGCTCACTCATGTGCTCACTCTCTCTCTCTTTTTAAAAAAACAAAACCAAAAAAACTTAAAGTACTAGAACTCTTCAGGTTGCAAATTCCAAAAGCCTTACCTCAACTTTCATGAGCACAAAAGGTAATTTACTGGTTTATGAAATAAATAGTTTCAGTATATTCTAGCTTCAGGCATGGTTGGATCCAGGAACTCCATGTCACAGGAACCCAATATTCCTCCCTTCAGGGTTTTGGTCTGTGTTCCTCTGGTTGGCCTCCTTAATTGGGTTTTCCTCTTACGGTGGTGATATGGCTGCTGTCTGTTCTGATCTGATGTCCAATTCTTTTAGTAATTTAAGCTGAACATCCCTCTTTCATTGAAAAGTAAAATAAAGTAACTTGAGTTGGGCCTTATTTGGCTTGATTGGTCTTGGGTGATGTGTGCACCCTTAAACTGATTAACTGTGGCCAAGGTGAGGTCACATGTCTGTCTTTGAAGCCAGAGATGGGGACTCAGTCCCCATTCAAAACACTTGGACTGAGAGGAGAAGAAAAGCCAATTTTGTAAGACAAAATGAAAGAAGTGGGAAGGGTGTTGGGTTGGCAAAACTCTTGGATGCCTCATAGAAATGAGGTGTCACATTTCGGTCACACAGTAATTCTTAGAGTAGTACTGATAGTCTCTGGTTAGATGAAGAGGAGGATGCTTGGAGTGGTTAACTCACTTGCTCAAGGCCACCCAGTTAGTAATTGGAAAAGCTGAGTATGGAGTCTGGATTTGACTCCATTCTTAACTATTTCATTCTGTCTGTCCCTGTTCTAGTGTTCCCATCCTACCCTCCTTCTTCAACCTTCCCCCAAGCACAGAGGGTGATCCGTGCTAACAACAGGTGCTCCAAGACTCATCAAATCACATTAGCATTGCTCGTGCCTGGTTTCTCTGAATGTCACAGTTAGCTCACAGTCATATTAAGGGAAATCTTTACTAAACCAATCCATGGAGTCTGCAAAACCATTGGTCTTTCCAACTTCCCATCAAGTGGCCTGTGCTCAAGGGTAAAGCAAGGGGTTATAAATCACAGGAAAGGTTCCCCTTGACACATTTTCACAGCTGGAATATGAACAGAGTGTTGTTTACTTTGTTTAACACCACAATTAGTGAAAATCAAAATGTCTACAGACGCACTCACTTTAGTAAATTATTAGACAATTAACCTTAATGCTCCCTGCTCTGAATCACCAACTCACTTTTGCTCTGGAGCCCTTGAGAATATTTCTCAGGCATCATAATATATGATTGCATCACAGCTTAATGTTAAGCACAACAAAGTTTGAATACAGTGGAAGGGATTGAGGATGGAGCAAATTCCGAAGGCGGGAGGGGAAGAGCTCTTTGTACTATTGAAGGAAAAATACAGACTTGCACCACAAAGACTGAATTGACAACAGAAGGAGAGGTGCTCTTTTTAAGTAATCTCAAACTCATTATTTCTTTCCACCAACAAGTTTAAGCCCTTATCACGTCATGCTTGGGCTAGTTTAATAGAAGACTTCCAAATGGCCTCTTTCTGTATCTCCTCTCCAATCCGTTGTACCAGGTTAATCTTCCTGAAGCACAGGATTTGTAACACCGCCTGATTCATAAGCCTTATGTGGCTCCACCTTGCTAATAAACAACATCCAAACACCTTAGTGTAAATTTTTTTGTTCTTCCTCAATCTAACTTTCAAATCATCTCTTCTCCTGTGGCTCCACATGATGCCTTTGAGCATCTGACCTCTTCCCTGCCTTCCCTTGTGCTTCTTCCTGGGGCTGGGATGATGTGAAATGGTGACGGGTAAGGGCGAAGACTCTGGGGTGAGACTGCCCGGATTCGAAAGCCTGCTTTCCCCATTACTGATTTTGTCACCCTGTGATCAGTTTCCTCATCTATGAAGCGGGAACGCTAATAGAAATGACCTCAGGAGGCTGCCGTAAAGATTAAGTGGGATAATGCATGAAAATAATAAAATAAATAAATAAAATAATAAAATAAATAAAGAAAATAAAATTTAATAAAATAATATTTAAAAAATTTATAAAATAAAAATTAAAAAAAATAAAATAAAAATAAAATGTTTATATTTTAGCAAATCACCGTTGCCCACATTTTGGTCTCACCACGTGTATCATATTGTTAGAACCATACCCACCTTCCCCCACCCCCTGGATTAGTGGCCTCCAGGAGGTTTGCAGGGTTGGGTGCTGGGATCCTGCGAGTGGGTGCCGAGAGATAGGGGTAGGCGGAAAGAGGGGGTTGGGAGCTGGCATGAGTCAGTGGGCTGGGAATGAGAGACACCCGACAGAGCAAGAGGCTTGGGAAGAATGAATGAACAGGAGGAAAAGATTGGAGGGGCTCTGGGAAGGCTGAGAATAGAGACGGGCAGCTCTCTATTGGGGCAGCTCTGTCTTTGCTTATTGATAGCAAGGCTGCTGCTGATGGAGCGGAACCAGATAGGCCTGTGTGATCACCTCCCACTCACTACTTTTTATTTTATTTTATTTTATTAATTATTTAATTTTTTAAAATTTAAATTCAATAGCCAACATATAGTACATCATTAGTTTCAGATGTAGTGTTCAATGATTCCTTAGTTGCATAAAACACCCAGTGCTCATCACATCACCCCCTAATGCCCATCACCCAGTTACCTGATCCCCCCACCGACCTTCCTTCCTCAACCCTCACTTTGTTTCTCGGAGTCAAGAATCTTTCATGGTTTGTCTCCCTCTCTGATTTCTTCCCATTCGGTTTTCCCTCCCTTCCCCTATGATCCTCTGTGCTATTTCTTATAGCCCACATATAAGTCATATGATAATTGTCTTTCTCTGATTGACTTACTTCACTTAGCATAATACCCTCCAGTTCCATCCATGTCGGTGTAAATGGTGGATATTCATCCTTTCGATGGCCGAGTAATATTCCATTGTATATATGAACCATATCTTATTTAACCATTCGTCTGTTGAAGGACATCCCGGCTCCTTCCACAGTTTGGCTATTGTGGACATTGCTGCTATGAACACTGGGGTGCAGGTGCCCCTTCTTTTCACTACAGCTGTATCTTTGGGGTAAATACCCAGTAGTGCAATTGCTGGGTCATAGGGTAGCTCTATTTTAACTTCTTGAGGCCAGAGCATCCCAGGGGAATTCTACCAAACATTTAAAGAAGAAATAATATCTATTCTACTGAAGCTGTTTCCATTCACTGCTTTTTAAAAAGTGATTTTGGGGGCACCTGGGTGGCTCAGTTGGTTAAGTGTCCAACTCTTGATCTCAGCTCAAGTCTTGATCTCAGAGTTGTGAGTTCAAGCCCCACGCTAGGCTCCATGCTGGGCACGGAGTCTACTTAAAAAAAAAAGTGATTTTAATTGCCTAAGAAAGACATATGTTCTCTCTACAACAAATAAAACATTACATATAAGACTAAAGTCTCCTTTGACCCACTCTACCCCTCCTTAGAGGTAACTATTGTTAAGAATACACTTCTAGATATTATCTGTGTACATACACATATGCAAAGAAATTATATAGAACTAAATTTTTTTTTGTTTATATACATGATATCATGCCAATCATGTTGTTCTGGAACTTATTTTTTTCCCCCACTCAATAATAGACCTAGGAGAAGTAATAATACATATGTATATGTGACTTATTGCTTCTCTGTGGTCTATTATTATGCAGACCTATTATATATCTCCCATTTCTTTAAATAGCTACACATTCTATTCTGTGAGCAATGCCCAGTTTCTTCAGCCACTGCTTTACCAATGGGCATTAGAGTTGATCCATGTTCTTTCTGCATCTTAGCTCTGAAGCCAAATCATCCATTTTGGTTCCTACTACATTTATTCATTGGTTGTGTATGCATTTTTTTGAACACCTACTATGTGCCAGGCACTGTGAGAGCTGTTGGGAGCATGCTACACCCTGCTCTCATCAACTGTACAGTCTCATGGCAACAGATTCAGGGAGCAAGTGTGTTCTCAGGAGAGAAATAATGCTGTTTCCCCTTACACTGGGTAGGTTGTGAAGCAGTAATCATAAATGGGAAAAAAATCATGTAGTATCAGAACCATCCTTGAAAATTTCTTGAATTGTTTGTAAAGTGGAGTGTTCAAGGGTTTCATATGCAGTCCTCTATGAGAGAGGAGGAAGGGAGATGTTGCAGAGGGATTTGAGCCCATGATTTTCCTCTTTCCTAAAGTATCAGGGGCTGGAAAGACTTGTTTTCTCAAGATGTATGGTGAAGAAGTTAGGGCTTCTATAAGTAAATGGTTTATGGCGTCAATAATTTACGCTTCAAGAGAAAACCAAAATGGGGAAATGTTAGGGCAAGGGAGGAGTGTGTAATCCCCAAACAAGAGGTTTTGAGAGTTGTAAGTGAAAGGCTGAAGGAGGGAGTCTGAACAACAACAGCGTAATGTCTGTAAAGTTACAGCACGTCTCAAACAGGATGATTTGTCACTGAGTCACGTGTAGGCATTGAGTTTGAAGGTTACTCCACACGGCTAGACTCTGTCCCTTAGCCATCTCCCATTTTCTTTTGAATATTATGTGGTTGTTGGCTACACATAGGCATAGTGTGCAAGCTCTAGATGGGAGAAGATTGCTGTGTTTGCCATCAGGGCATGGTTAGCCAGGGGAGGCACTTAGGCTTCTTTTTTAAAAAATACACTGAAAAACATGTCTATGTAATTGGTGTTCGATGTGGACTCTCACGGTGTGGTGGTGACCATCTGAGCTGTCTGCACCAAGATGCCAAGGGCGGGCCAAGGTCAAGAACGAGAGCATTCTCAGGCTGGTGACCAAAACCTGGTGCACAGACTGAAACTGGAGTCAGGATCCTGCGGAGAGGGGAAACTGAGTCAATAGCAGAAAAGATGCCAAATTGGAGAAGCCAAGTAAGGAAAGAAGAGTTGGAGAGCAAATCACCAAGTTGTCAGCCCCAGAATGTGACGAGAATGCCTTGGCAAGAAGTTAGGAAAGGTGCTAGGGGCTTCGGACAAATTCATGTGGATGAAGTTCCCCGATGGAGTGGGGGGAGGAGAGCGGGAGATTTTGAAATATCTTTTGAAAATCTAAAGTCTCCCTGCTAAGGGATGCCCTCACTGTCCTTAAAAACACAGATCTCTGCATTCAGCAAACAATATCACTGCTCTCTTAATTTCTCGTGTCTCTTTTTATCCCCTCTGTAGACCTGAAGCCAATTTATAATTTATATCTTCTCTTCTGAGCCTCATATGTCTAGTCGAGGGTCTGGCAGACTTTTCTATAAAGAGCCAGATAGTAAATATTTTAGACTTTGTAAGCTGGACAGGCTCTACCTCAACTATTCAGCTGTGCCATCAGATGGGGAAAGCAGTCTTGGGTACATAAGTGAATGAGCATGGCTGTATTATAATAAAGCTTTATTTAAAATATTTAAAAAAATAGGTGGTGGACCAGATTCAGACCATGGGCTTGGCATATGGCTTTGTTTTTTTCTATTTTGTTAATTTCGATGTTTAATATAGGTAAATCAATTTTGTTATGATCGCGGAAGTTATTCTTTATGAGCCCATTTGTGCATGTGTGTGCGTGTGTGCGTGTGCGAGAACCTATTTAATATATCTGTTCATGGAAATGCTGGTTGGGTCTGGTTCCTTGTCATGAACTCTGTGTAGGTTGCTCATTCTTCCGGAATTCTGAGCATTTAGAATTTCCCCCCTGAAGTGCCCAAGTGATTGTAATAGAGACCGAACATATCCCTTAAAGCAGACCAAAGATTCTCTTTTGATAAAAGAGGTGGGAAAGAACTGAGTTTGCTAATTGTTCTTGGCTGAGGACATTACCTGGCATTTGATCTTTACACATCCTCGTGCAGCAAATGGATTTCAAATTCAATTGGGAAGCTCAGTGATCTCATGGAAACACAATAAAGACATCACTTGCCCAGAACCCCCGAGGTTAGAGTGTCCTAGAACTGATTAAAAGCTATTTCACTGAGTGTTCTTCTTCAAAGTGAATGAATATTCTGATAAGTATGGCTGCTTGAACTGAACTATTTTTAAGTAGTAGCTTGATTTGCTGTTTTGATAAGTCTGATGAAGTGTGTTTGAACATGAGTGGTGATTTTAGCAGGCATTCCGACTTGTTTGTACAATCTTCCCCAAATTGTAGGAATTGTCCTCTCATTAATACTGTTGTTTGCTGTTTGGGCTAAAGCATGTAATGTTGCTTTGTAATTAGGATAAACTGGAAACAAATGAACAGATTAGTTAATTGTTACAAGAAAACTTGCTCCAGAGTCATCATATACCACATCAAGATGTGGGGACACAGTTGAGGGTGACTGGGTGCCCTGCATATGTCGAATTGCATTTGAGTTTGGTAATTTATTATGGCCTATCTATATCTGCAGTATTTGCTGTCTTCTGAGAACACAGCAGAATGTCATGTCATTGGCCCTGAAGGCGGCGGGGGGGGGGGGCGGGGGGGCGGTGATTAGAATCACATGAAAGGATATAATCCTCTGTTGAAAAGAAATATCAAAATCTTCTTAATTTCAAAGTGAGAACTTGGGGAAAATTTGCCCATTATATTTCTTCTCTGGAACAAAAGATTCAATGCCTAATTAGGGTGGTGGTCAATAGCTCAAGTTTTGGGGGAGGGGGTTCAGGCTGGGCAGTCCCAGAATGTCCCACTTTGGCATGTGGATTACTTAGCGCTCAAGACAGTCAAGGCCAGCCAGACTCAGGAAGAGCTTTCTACCTCCCTCTTACGGCCTAAAAGACCCTACACAGGGCATCTGTACCAGGAACAGACCTATCACGGAAAACAACTTTTTGCATCAGAAAGACTTATCTGCATGGCAGGTTTACCAAACATCGGCTCTTCTCATCTTCTTGTGAACTATCTTCCTTCCCCTTTGAGACTCCAGACCCCTGCCTCCTTCTCCTCAGCTCAGGAGAGTAGATAAGCCTCAATTACCTGACCTCCAAGGGAGCCTCTCATGTCTTTGTGGGGCTTCCCCACATGCAAAATTAAATTTGTTTTTTCCTAGTAACCTGTCTTATGTCAATTTAACTATTAGGCCAGCCAGAGAACCTAGAAGGGAAACAGTGGGAATTTGCTTTAAAATTCTCCGGTTAAAAAAAAAAAAGTGCAGAGGATGGAGGTTACAGACAAAGTTGGCGAATGGCTATAATTTCTAAAGCTGAGTGATAGATTTATGGCAACTCATCATATTATTTCTTCTACTTTTCATATGCTTAAATAGTCAAAAGGTAGGGTTAGTGGTGGTGATGGAGAGATGCTACCATGATCAGATATTCATGTAAACAATTTCTCCGGCCTAGTTTGTAAAGTATATGTTGGTTGAAATGCCTAGATTTGACTGAATGACGAGAAGACTCATTCGAGGGTAAGGAAAAGCTGAGCAGAGATAGAAACTCCTTTGTTTAATTAAGATGATGGGAGAGAGTAGAGAATGGGTGGGGACAAAGTCTGGTTAGTTGGTTGTTCATCCAGAGAGCTTTAGGCATCCAGTCCTCTCTTCCTGTTGTGTCTGGAAGTGACAGCTCAGTTTTCCTTCAGGAATCTCAGCCCCTATATATTAGTGCACAACTCCACCTTAGTTCTGGATTTGACCAGAGTACAGCATTGCCCTGATTACTGCAGAGATTGCCTCAGGGAAGGTGACTTACTTCCTTTGAACCAATTAGATTAAGACCTGGGACTTTTGCTGAAACCCTGAGAAGGGAGCCCTCATCTTCCACTGGGCTTCTGCAGCTCTGAGGACGTGAGTCGTGCTGCTGGCCGCCATTTTCCACCTTGTGAAGAGTTCCTGGCTGAGAGAAAAGTGACCACAGAGGAAAGCAGGGTTGGGGGCTGGACAGAGCAAGAAGTTGAACCCTAATGATATTATTTCGGGCTCTGGATCTAGGCAGGCCTGAAGTGAAGTTACACTTAAACTTTTTGAATTTATGATTCAAAGAATCTTATCTTCCCCCTCCCCCTCTTCCTCCTCCTCTCCTTCTTCTCTTCCCCTCCCCTTCCTCTTCCCCTTCTTCTCTTCTCCTTCCTCTTCCCCTTCTTCTCCTCCTTCTTCTCCTCCTTCTTCTTCTCCTTTTCTTCCCCTTCCTCCTCCCCTCCTCTTCCTCCCCCTTTTTCTTCTTCTTCTCCCTCTCCTTCTCTCCCTCCACCTCCTCCTTCTTCTCCCTCTCCCCCTCTCCCTCCTCCCCCCTCCTACTCCTCCCCCTCCTACTCCTCCCCCCCTCCTCTTTCTTCTTCTCCTTCTCCTCCTCCTTCCTCTCCCTCTCCTCCTCCTCCTCCTTCTTCTTTTTCCTCTTCTTTGACTCTGTCTCTGTCTCTCACACTCTCTCCTTTAGTCAGTTGGGTATGTTTCTTTCACTTGCAAATGGACAAGTTTGTATTCATACAAACTTCTGGGAGTTTTGCAAAAGCTTTGCCACTTTCACAGCTGCGTGTCCCTGTCCCCATAAGTAGTTGGTAACTTGTGTTAGGGCTTTCTAGCCTTTTAGTCAATAGCCAGATTTCCATTAGATGATCAGCCAGTGTTCTCCTTCTCCTCACTATAAATCTTGCACAATTTCAAACTTATATGTTCACAAACTGCTTTTTAATGGCAACCCAGCTATTCTATTGAAATCACTGTATATGGTAATTAGTAATCTGCAAGATCATTTTAGTTAATTTTAAATTTAAAATCCATCATGCAAAACGAGTTGGATCAGAGAGGAGCTACCAACAAAAGAAATGAATCAGAGTGTGAGAGAAGCCGCATGCAATCCTGGAAATATAAATGTGCAAATTTCTCAGGGAATAATCATTGTCTTGATTTTTACTTGTAATTAAAATTTAATTATGAACCTACTTTTGCAACATTTTAAAAGTACATAGTTAGCATTTAAGTACTTTCCACATAATTATCTGTTATTGAACCTGATCATTATGTGGCAGTTGCTGCATAAATTACTGTGCTTTGTGTAAAAATATTTTTCACTTCAGGTTGACTTGAAATAAAATAAGACAAATCATTTGAATGGCATTTAGTGTCCCCCAATACTGCATAGCTGCTTGGCACCTGACCATCTTAAAGAATGGAGGATGGGTGAACTCTGTCTTGTTTTGCTAATATTGGTGAAGATCCTTTCCAGAAACTCAGACGATTCCCCCTTCCCTTTTTTTTTTTTACTTCCTAAGAATTTACTTCTTTCCTCATTGCTCCTCTCGAGACATTTCTAGAGAATACATGGAAATCCTGCTTCAGACACCTCCTTAGGCCCTTCATTGTCATGAAAGAGAGCCAGTGAATATTTGATTGAGAGTCGACTGTGTCCTTGCAAGGTTTGTTCAAGGCTCTGATGGAATTTGGCGGGGGGGGGAAAGAGAAATCGCTAACATTTAAGTACTGTCCTTATATATTTTGTCAAATTCAAACCCCCATCAACCCTGAAGGAATGTAGTAACAAAGTATATTCTGATACTGCCCTATTTTGCAGGTAAGAACATCGAGGCACAGAGAGGTCGGCAGCTTGCACAGGGTTGCATGGATGGGGGAAGCCAAACCAGTATCTAGATCTAAGCAGTGTGACCTCAGAGACCACACACCTGTCGGCTGCAGTGTATCAGCCCAGGGGTCACCATAGGGGCCACTGCAGGGGACGGAAGTCACCGATTGTCACAGAGAGAGGAGAAATGCTCCACCTTGGCCCGTGAATGGCTTGGTACCTATATTCCAAAAGCGATTGTGGTCAGACAGGCGAGGAGACTGTTAGAGAACATGTGGGCACTGCGGTCCCGATCTCCTGCTCTCCTGGGAAACCTCCTGGGAGGAGTTTTGCAAACCGTAAGTGCTTCATGAGGGAACATGGGGTCAGTGGTGTCGCCTCTGCCTGTGTTTGTTTGTGCTGCCGGTCTGAATTGAGAGTGTGCCCAGGTATAGGACATCCATTTGAGTTCAACCTGCTTTTATTGTTAAGCTTCATTTATCCATGGCTATAGATCATTAAAATTAAATGCTGCCATAACATCTAAACATTATCCTGTAAACAGTGATTGCGTCTTGAGTTCTAAAAGAAAGGGATACCATTTTCAATTATGTTCAGCCCCCTGTAGTCTCTGCAGCTTCTCGGTGCTGGGTTTAAAGGCCACGGAAACATAACTAGGAAATAAGCACTAACATTTATCAAGGGCGTGCTGTATGCCAGCATCCTGAAGGGTGTTTACCTAATATGATCTCATTTAGAGCAGACATCCAAAGATTGAATTTTATTTCCATTTTTCAGGTGAGAACACTGAGCCTGAACTAACTTGCCCACCTCATTGGTGGAGCTGAGATTTGGGCCAGGATGTCTGCCTCCAGAGCATGCTTCCTAATGGGTACTGGAGAAGTAGAGGGTTGTACCTCTTTAGGTGTGAGGGCTGGATTAGGGTGCCCCCCTGGCCCCCTCCTCTCTGAGACATGAGGGCTGCCCCCTTCTTGTCCACAGAAGACCCAGGTGAGGCTGAGACCAAACAAGTGGACCCCTAGGCTGTTCATTTCTAGGATAGTTACCAAGAGAAAGGTTCATGTCTGGTGAGCAGTGGTAGCCTTCTAAGTCCAGATAGATCAAAAAGGAAACAAGCCATGGTAGTTGGAAGACCTGATGGGTAGGAGGGGACAGATGCCAAAGGGGAGATGGGACAAAAGCAAGATGAAGAGTCAGGTGGAAGGAGTCCCAGATCCAGACTAGGAGTGGCAGGGAGTTGGTGATGTATATGCTGGATGACCGGTGGGCTCCCTGCCCCCTTCCCATTCACTGGGTCCCCATAGCTATGCGTGCTCTTCAGGGGCCAGTTCAAAGTGCCCCTCCCCTCTGAAGGTTTTTCTGCCTTTCTTTATTCTCCTACTGCCTTTTCCCAAAGACTGCAGCTCAGAGGCTTATTATAGCCCTCAGCACAACCTGCCATCTGGAAGGGGAAAATCTTCCCTGCTCTCTTGGTTCTTTTGGGTGGTCTAATGATTAAATTCACACAAAGACAGATTCACAGGAGAAAAAAAATAACACAAATTTAATTTTGCGTGGATGGAGTTCTCATAGATATGGAGCCTGAGAAGTGACCAAAGTGGGCTATTTATATACCTTTAAGACAAAGAAACAATAGATTTGTAAAGAACTGACAAGACAAAGAAACTTCGGCTCGGATGTTAATTAGTGGAGAAACTGAGCAGAGTTTGTTTAGATAGCCTTCTTGGCCCTGAATTCTCTACTTCTGGTGGTAAGGATGCCTCTCTACCCGTGCCCCCCTCCAGGTGCAGGAAGGGTACCTCTCACATGGGAATTCATTTCCTGCTTTTAGGGGACAGAGAGGAGGGTCAGAGTGTCCTTCCTCCACCAGCTGTTTCTCAAGTAACTTTTATTTAAAATAATCAATGTGCTCCTTTGGCATATCTTGGGGTTGGCTGCCCTGAGCCCCTTCGCTACCGTAATCGTGTGTCTGAGCTTTCCCTGGGGAGATGCGAGTGTAAGAAAGGTAAGCTCTAGGGCGCCTGGGTGGCTCAGTTGGTTAAGCGACTGCCTTCGGCTCAGGTCATGATCCTGGAGTCCCGGGATCGAGTCCCGCATCGGGCTCCCTGCTCGGCAGGGAGTCTGCTTCTCCCTCTGACCCTCCTCCCTCTCATGCTCTCTGTCTCTCATTCTCTCTCTCTCTCAAATAAATAAATAAAATCTTCAAAAAAAAAAAAAAGAAAAAACTTAAAAAAAAAAAAAAAAGAAAGGTAAGCTCTATGTTTTCTCCACCCATGTCTTTACAGCTCGGTGAGGTTCCTGCGTGTGGTCATGTTCAACAGAGGGGTGAATCAATGAATTTCCATGCCTCCCAGTTTGTTCGGTGTCTGTTTCCTCCTGCTAGAATGAAATATCCCAGGCAAGCAGGAGCTTGGGTCATTTTTATCATTGTATTTCCAGGACCTAACACAGTGCCCTAGAACTGACATACACTAGGTGCTTAATAATACATGTTGAATAAAAGAATCAATTATTGGGGCACCTGGGTGGCTCAGTCAGTTAAGCATCTGCCTTCAGCTCAGGTCATGATCCTGGGGTCCTGGGATCGAGCCCCGGGTCGTTGGGCTCCCTGCTCAGTGGGAAGTCAGTTTCTCTCCCTCTCCCTCTGCCCCTTCCCCTGTTCATTCTTTCTCTCTCTCAAAAAAAAAAAGAAAAAAAAGACTCCAAAAGCCTCAGAAAAGGCAGTGGAGATCATAAAAAAAAAAAAAAAAAAAAGAATCAATTATTCCTTTATTTCAGACATGGGTCAGGCTGGAAAGTTTTACTTGTTTGTACCATGAAGGGGCTCAGTCCACACAGTCACATCAGGGGACAAACTCACCAATAAGAACCAAAGGGAAGAACCCATCAGCTGATGCGTGGATAAGTAAATGTAGTCTGTCCATGGGACAGAGTAGTATTTGGCTACAAAAGGGAGTGAGGTTCTGACACTAGTTACAACATGGGTGGATCTTGAACCCCTGACACTAACTGAAAGAACCCACACACAGAAGACGGCCTATTGTATGTTTCCATTTATACGAAATGTCCAGAACCGGCGAATGTATAGAGATAGAAAATAGATTAGTGGTTGCCACGGGCTGGAGGGAGGGGAGCGTGGGGAGTGACTGCTAATGGGCATGAGGTTTCTTCGTGGGGTGATAAAAATGTTCTGGAATTAGAGAGTGGTGATGGATGTATAGCCTTGTGGATATACTAAAAACTGCTGAGCTATATATTTTAAAGGATGAGTTTTATGATATGTGAATCACATCTCAATAAAGCTATTATTTAGAAAAAAAAAAAAAAAGGAAGAACACGCTTGATCTGAGCCTGTAAATTCTTTTTCCTGGGAAGCACGTTCTGGGCTTCTTCATTCTAGGTCCTAGAGAGACCCAGACGGCTGCTGTGTAGAAGTGTCCATGCCCTGGACACTCACTGCCCTGCAGCGGAAGGGAAGACAACAAGAGTACTTGCTAGTGCCAAGGGAAAGGCCAGATGAGGAAAGGGGCAGAATAGAGGGAGACAGCTCCGGATTACCTCTTGGATAACGATTCTAGCACTTAAAAAAAAAAAAAAAAAATAGAACTTGCTCACGAAGTTGCTATTTATTTTTGAAAACATAGGGTTAAGTGCAATGAGTCCTGTTAATTCCCTTTCTATACCTCTGCCTTCTGTCCAGTTTGTCTAGCTCAGAAGTCCTTGACCAGGGCAGCTTGGCCCACTGGAGAATATTTGGCAATGTGTCTGGAGACATTCTAGGTCTTCCCCCTTGTGGGGAGGTACCGCTGGTATCTAGAAGGTGGGTACCAGGAAAGCTGGTGGCCCACCCTGCCATGCACAGGACGGTTCACATCAAGAGCATTCTGGTTCGAAATGTCAGTGTGCTGAGGTCGAGAAACCCTACAACTTCCTGGTCCAAACTACTATCCCCTCCAACAAAGCCGCGTCTGTAGTCCCCCAGCGGTCTCTCTGCTTTCACAAATCTGATCATTTGCGACGGCTGCTGAAACCACTTACTGAGAACTTGGTGGCTTTAGAGAACGGAAATGGATGATTTGCTACTTATCCGCCCATATTACAGATCATGCGAAAGACAACAACATACAGTGTCAGGAAATGCAAATTGTTTACGGCCGGAGACTCACCCCCTCATTCTCAGATATGGGTAAAGTAGGCATAAGCCATGTTCAAGTGGCTTTCCCCACAATGCAGTGTTAACGGTGACAGGTACCAGTGAAATCTAGTAATCTAGATATGAAATGACATATCAGATGTCTTTGGATTTATTTTCAGCAGTGTGGGTTTAAATATGCAAGTCCTGACATTAGCTACATTTTCCAATTTTATGGCCAAGCAAAGTTTCACAGCAGACTGATATACACGGGGATCAGTGTCCATTGGTGGTACAAGAACAAGGCTGAGATTCTCTTTCTCCACTCCCATTATTCTCAGAAGGAGAAAAGTGTTAGGCAAAGAAAAATGGAAATTTTCCAGTAACTTCAAATATATTACCCCCCGGATCTCCTGTCTGGGTAAATCAGAGATACTCACAACTATAGATAATGAGGTAATTAAAAACTAGTAAATATAAATGTGAGGTGCCTTCTACCGTTAAGCCCAGCAAATGTATCTGATTCTGAAACACTGACTGTATTTTGAAATCTCATATCAATTACGGGAGACACTTTTACAGATCTCCCTGAGAAATATTTACATAAAACTGTATTTTTATATACTATGTAAAGTACCAAAGTATAGATTCAATCAAAACTGTAAATAAGACTAAAGGTATGTTGTAAGTATGAAATATGCAAACATAAAAAAATTTAGCAAAATTTTAAATCAGTTTCACTTTGAATTATATTGGCTTCCCTATTACTTGCAAATCCTTCCACTCCTGTCCCACTCTTCCCCACTTCAACTTAATACTCCTTCATGGAGAGGAGACATTTTTGGGGGAAAAAAAAAAAATCAGTGGTTTTATGTGTCTGTGTTTGTTGGGAAAAGGATGTAAATTTAGAGAGTGTATTTCTACCTACATTGTGAATTAGGTTTTTTTAGTCCTCCCTGTTTCTAGGAGGCCGTGGGGGTAACTATGGGAAGTCAGGCTTTGGTGCTGGGCTGAGACTCGGGCGCAGTCCTGTCCCTGAGCCTAGCCATGAGCCGTGACACCATCTGCCCGGCTCTGTGTTTCCTCTTTTGTAAAATGGGATTAATGGTACCCACCCATGGGGGTGGGAAGGAGGAGAGGAGAGGATGCAGGGCGGTCCTGAGGCCCATCTCAGGCACCCATTACTTCTCCCAGGGTAGTGCAATATTCATCTTGCCTCTTCGCCGTCCTTGGTGTCATTGAGGTACTGATGCCTTCTCAACATTATGGTTGGATGGAGCGGATTGTGTGTCAGGGACATCAAGTGAGGAGCATCACCATTGTGTCCCAGTGATCTAACTGGGGCGGCCAGCTCTATTCTGAGTCGGAAGGAGCGCTTTGCTCTGTGGCTGTATTCTCTTCAAATCACAATGTTTTACCAACCTTGATTTCCAGGGATTCTCCCTTTGTGAGATGCCTTCACCCTGACTCACCAAATCATGCGACTCCAGTGGGCAGAGGTCAGGTGAGAGGTGAGAAGGGGAGGGGAGACCAGAAAGTTTGGTTTATGAAAAACACTATGGTGGAGTGACCCAACTTTTGGTTTCCCCGGGACTGTCTTGGTGTTAGCTCCTTATGCTGTGACCCTGGAAGTCCATCAGTCCTGGGTAAACTGGGGGGGTTGTCACCCTACGCTATACCAAGCAATTTTAATTCTAAGAGAGGCAGTCAGAAACTGATTTGTGGTTACACAGGGAATGGAGAGTGACTATAAACAGGCACAAGGTTTCTTTTTAGGGTGATGGAAATGCTCTAAAAGTAGATGGTGGGGGATGGCTGACAGCATTAAGTGTACTAAGATTCACCAACTCCTACTCTTAAAACAGGTGAATTTTATGATATGTAAATTATATCTCCATAAAGCTATTTAAGATTGATTGTAAATTATATTTCATAATAAAGCATTTGATTTTTTTGATAGAAAAATAATTCTTTGTCCTCAAAATGAATGCATGCATTAAGAATTTGAACTGAATTGCCCATCAAATTGGAAAAGATTTAAGGTTGGCAAAACTCAGATTTGGCAAGGATACATGAAAACAGTCTCATGTTCAACTGGGCTAAAGTATGAATTAATAAAATGTTCAAATAAGACAGTTTAGCTATACGAATCAATATGTAAAGGTACATACTCTTTGACTCACCAATTTCATTTCCATAAATTTATCCCAAACAGATCATTGTCAAATGTGCAAAGATATATGTGCAAGGATGTGCATCACAGATAGTTTATACTAGAAACAATGGCTTGTAATTAGGAACAATCTAAATCTCCATTAGCGATGGACTGTTTAGATGAGTTATGGCAAATCCATACAATGTAACACTTTCACTATGCCAACATGGGGATGGTGATATAAATCCACGCACTCATCTAGGGTGTGTGACTGTCCCGCTCTGCTTCAGATAGTCCCTGTTTTCATACCGAAGGTCCAGTGTCCAAGAAAACCCCTCAGTCCCGGGTGAATACAGATGGTTGGTTGTTGACAAATCTATAGAGAACCAGCTAACAGGATGCCACCAGAAAGTTAACAGGAGTTGTCTCGGGGATGGTAGATTTCAAGTCGGCTCAATACTCTGTTATGGATTTTATTAGGATTTTTAAAAATATTATTTGCACTTTTTTTTTTTTAAAGATTTTATTTATTTATTTGAGAGAGAGCGGATGAGAGACAGAGAGCATGAGAGGGAGGAGGGTCAGAGGGAGAAGCAGACTCCCTGCCGAGCAGGGAGCCCGATGCGGGACTCGATCCTGGGACTCCAGGATCATGACTTGAGCCGAAGGCAGTCGCTTAACCAACTGAGCCACCCAGGCACCCCTATTATTTGCACTTTTATTAAATAATTTTACATTTGAGAAAAATATTTGTATTAAAAAAGAAGCCCTGTTGACACATTAACAAAAATGTAGGTCGATTAAATAGGTTATTCATTTTTTTATGTGATTTGATTGTCATCTGTGGGAGACGGGTCTATTTGTGGATCTGTGTGAATAGGAGAGGCACAGACATGTCCCCACAAGTACATGAATTTTGGGGAGGCATCCCCTTGTTTTCTGCTATACCACATAGGCCTAGCATGGTGCTTGGCACACAAGATGAATCAGTAAATTTGTGCTTGTTAAAATGTGATGGAAACAATCCATCACAGTTGGAATGAGATGTCAAAGGAATGCCTTTAAAATATCTGGTTAAATCAGTGAGCAAGCTATTACATCTAAGTGATGCCCATTGATTTGGCTGCTCTGATTTTCCTCCACGATGAATTGGCTAAACGTTTAATTGGATTGACAGATTTCTCCCCTAAGGGGGTTTTCACATTTACTTACCCTCTTATTATAACCCAATCACGCTCATTATCTAAAACTCAGAAACGAGTTGTCAAGCAAAAAATTACCAATAAAAAGCCTCTCTAGAGGTAAGCACGGTTAATACCTTTACCACACCCACCTTCCCAATGCTTTTCTACACATACAAGCAGTGTGTATGTACGTATATGTTTATGTTGTGTAAAACATTTAACAAAAAATGAAATCATGATATATTGTAATCTTTTTTTTCATTTAGCCACTGTTGCAGCTTCTGTCCACATCTACATACGCACAGCCTTCACATTATTTTCAAAGTGGCTCCGTCATACACCACTGGGTAGACAGTTCACACTTGCACTGGATTGATGGACTTTAAAAATGTTATATTTTTGCTGAACATTGTCCAGTTGGGATCCTTTTCAGAGGCCCTTTATTTGGCTTCACATGTAACATGTGCAGCTGAGTGCCTGGCATGTAGTAGATGCTCCATAGATGTGGATGCCTGTCTCACACCCTGTATTTAGGGGACAATAGTTTTTGGAAGCTGAAAATATAATGGGTAAAAGTTGTATAATGATAATTTTTTGTGATCCTCAGTGCAGAGGTTCCTAGGTGAACTGCATCTATTCAAAAAGAGTTCTCTCTAGGGGCGCCTGGGTGGCTCAGATGGTTAAGCATCTGCCTTCGGCTCAGGTCATGATCCCAGGATCCTGGGATCGAGTCCCACATCGGGCTCCCGGCTCAGCGGGGAGCCTGCTTCTCCCTCTGACCCTCTCCCCTCTCATGCTGTTTCTCTCTCGCTCGCTCTCTAAAAAATAAATAAAATCTTTAAAAAAAAAAAAAAAAGAGTTCTCTCCATTCAAGTAGGGAACTAAAACACTTTCCCCCTCACTGCTGTCAGACCATCAGCAAGACCCATGGTCACCACTTCCAGAATTTTCTAGAATCTATCCTAGAGTCTCTCTTCTCCTGGAACCTGAGCCATCTGTGTCACTGGCCAGTCTTGCCCACTATAGAAGACTGGGTCTTTGCCAGTTTTGTATCTCTGTGATGGTGCTCAGCAAGAATAAAGATAAAAATAAAGATGTTTACCTCTACAACAAGTTAATATTATATTAGCTGTTTTCTAACATAATATTAACCTGCTATAGAGGCAAAAATCTTTTTGTGGTGTCTCTATTTAATAATCCTATATTAAATGTATTGCTATGAAGCACGCCAAAGAAGAAAGAAATTTCAGGAAATAATTTGCACGTATTTCCAATTTCCTACACAACCTCTATGGTTACAGTTTAATAGAGTTAAGCCATAGATATTTATTTGTGCATACATTCTCAAATGTAGTTAAAACTCATCACTGTATCTGCTTGACATATTTTGTTTTGAGGCAACTTTTTCAAGTTTTGCTGAGTTTCTGTATTTCTATCATGCAATTTTATAACCTGTTCCTGGATATTAATGGATTCAGAATCTATAGTTTTAAGAATGATCTTATCAGAAATGCTGAAGGAGTGGATATGTGTTCCTCGGCTCATTTATTCATTTACATGTCATTGATTATGTCATTGAACACCTACTGAGTCAGGTAGTGTTCTAGACCATAGTCTACAATAGTGATGCATATTTTGTTTGATGTAGCATGTAGTCTGATGGACCAGAGTTTAAATATTACTCTTTTTTAAATCATAAATAGATTTTTATTTATTTTTTTTTCAAAGATTTTATTTATTTATTTGAGAGAGAGAGAATGAGAGAGAGCGAGTACATGAGAGGGGGGAGGGTCAGAGGGAGAAGCAGACTCCCTGCTGACAGCAGGGAGCCCGATGCGGGACTCGATCCCGGGACTCCAGGATCATGACCTGAGCCGAAGGCAGTCGCTTAACCAACTGAGCCATCCAGGCGCCCCTAAATCATAAATAGATTTTTAAAGGCAATTTTCAGGTTACAAAAAAATTGAGCAGAAAGTGAGTTCCATATAATTCCTCTCCCTGCCTCAGTTTCCCTTTTATTATAAACCTCTTGCATTAATGCGGTGTACTTGTTAAAAATCCATGAACCAATACTGATAATCATTATTATTATTATTTTTTTTAAGATTTTATTTATTTGCGAGAGAGAGAATGAGAAACAGAGAGCATGAGAGGGAGGAGGGTCAGAGGGAGAAGCAGACTCCCCGATGAGCAGGGAACCTGATGTGGGACTCGATCCCGGGACTCCAGGATCATGACCTGAGCCGAAGGCAGTCGCTTAACCGACTGAGCCACCCAGGCGCCCTGCTGATAATCATTATTAACTCAAGTTCATAGCTTATGTTGGGGTTCACTTTCAGTGTTGTACATTCTATTTTGACAAATGTCTCATGACATACATCCACCATTACAGTATCATAGAATAATCACATTGTCCTTACAATCCTCTGAGCTCTGCCTATTATCTTTCTCCCCCCTTGCTCCCCTAACCACTGGCAACCACTGATCTTTTTACTGTCTCTACAGTTTCCCTTTTCCAAAATGTCATATAGTTGGAATCATGCAGCACACGGCCTTCTCAGACTGACTTCCTGACTTAGCAATATGCATTGAAGTTTCCTCCGTGTCTTCCCAGGGCTTCACCTCATTTCTTTTTTCCTCTGAATAATGTGGCACTGTGTGACTATATTACAGTTCGTTTACCCATTCACCTACTGCAGGAAATCTTGGTTCCTTCCAAGTTTTGACAATTACGAATAAAGCTGCAGTAAACATTCATGTGCAGGATTCTGTAGGGAGATAGGTTTTCAGCTCATCTGGGTAAATACCAAGGAACACAATTGCTGGATTGTGAGATAAGACTATGGTTAGCTCTGCAACAAACTGCCAGACTGTCTTCCAAAGTGGCTGCGCCATTTTGCATTCCCGTCAGTGTGAATTAGCGTTCCTGTTGCTCCACATCCTCGCCGGCCTTTGCTGTAGTCAGTGCTTTGGACTTGGGCCCTTCTAATAGATGTGTAGTGGTACCTCCTTGTTGATTTAATTTGCAACTCCCCAATGACATCTGATGTTGAGTGTCTTTTCATATGTTTATTTGCCACCTGTATATCTTCTTTGATGAGGTGAGTAGTATATGCTTTGCATGCAAATGTCTGAAAGAAAAAAATTTCAGAGTTTGGAAAAAAAAAATCACTCCAGAATAGCTGGAGCTTGCTTCCCCCTCTCTGTCCATGGTGGACACATGGTTCTATCTGCCTAGCATCTAGAGCTCATTCTCCTAGTAACTGCCTCCATTGTCTTTCACGGAACCCCCTCTCTGGCATCCTGATGCAGCCTTGGTGGTTCTGTCATTAAGGTGTGACATTCGTGTTACCCAAACTCAGCCAATCAGTCTCTCTCTCTTGACTTTGAATCTTAAGCAAGTGAAGGCAGGGCCCAGGCCAGTAATTGAATTCGATTATTATGATCACAGCTCTCGACCATGGCATCCCCCAAATGATGGGCCTTTGGTTCGGCTCCCAGATTCCCAGAGCTTCTTTGGTTTCCTTTCTGTGTGAGGCCTGGTTGTTTAGCTTTTGCTTTAATTTAGCTCCTGCTTTAGCCTCCTAATAGAATCTTTTTCTTGCTTGTCACCCAGTGTGGATTTATGTGGATTACATCCCAAGAATCCACACCATAGACTTGTGAGCATATTTTAAGACAAACGCCATATCTTACTTGTTTCTGTTTTCCCAATGCCACGCACAGTGTCTGAAGCCTGGCCAGCTCCTGGGGAACTAAAATTCATTGAACATTTTCTGGATGATAGGCATTTTATAAACTTTATCTTACTAAATGCTCAAAAGCAACACTTTGTGGCTGGTGTTATCACCTTCACTTTCTATGAAACAGAGACCCAGAGGATAAATATCTTCCCTAAATTGTATGATAATAAGTGGTGCAGCCTAGCTTGTCTGAGAATCTTCCATGAAGACAGATAACACCCACAACATACTACATCAATTGAGTAAATCAATGGACGAATAAATGTGTAAGTAAAAGATGAAAGCTAGGAAAACCAGAATGAAAGGTTTTAAAAATAAATCAGAATATTAGGATGGTTTATAATGGTCAGCTTCTACCAATAGAATGTTTGTTCCAAATTCAGTCCATTAGTATGACCATCTTTTGGGAACATTTTTTAAAAGTGCAGGTTCAAGAGTTTCACTTCAGACCTAATGAACAAAATCCTGTGGGGAAGGAGCCTGAGGAATCTGTATTTTTGACACTGTGCCCAGTGGATTCTGATGTACTCCATGGGTGGGAACCTCAGTGGTTATATGTTTATGGGTAGGGAAAGCTTGCAGTGACCTAGGATATGGTTTTTAGATCTGTCTTTGTGCATGGTAACATCATCTGGTAAGTGGACGCACACTTAGATTTTGAATTTTCATTTGGAGGGCACACTTTCTTCCTGTGGCTCTCAGAGTGCTTTATGTTGGGACCACCATTCCCTGAAGGGTCCCCAAGACTTCCCAATACTGCCTGTCCTACATGACTTTCTAGATTACCTCTCTTCCGCCCCCAATCCGATGATCCCAAAGTCACTCTCCTTACATTAGGAACAGAGCCATCTAGATTATGAGCCTCTCAAAGGGAAAGATTTGTCCTATTTATTTATCCCTAGCAGTTAGCATAGAGATGGTCATTATCATCAGGGAAGCAATTCATAGTTTCATTTAGTTTGGTGAATATTTCTACAAAAACCATAAAACTCTAGACTCCTAGATGGGGCCTCTCTTTGACAGAGAGGCAGTAAAGTTGGGCAAGATGCTCAGAGGTTTACTCAACCAGGCAGATACCTGGGTTCAAATCCCGGTTCTGCATTTTGCTTATTGAATGCCCTTGAACAGGACTCTAAACCTTTCCAACCCTTTCCTTTTTTATCTCTTAAAAGGAGAAAATAATGCTTGGCTTCTGGGGCTGTTTTGCAGATTCCATGATATAATCATACATATAAAGCTCTCAGGAAGTGCCTGCCGCCGTTCTTAACTGCTAAATTATTTTCCTTATCATCCTTCTTACATTCCATTTTGTCTGGGAAACTAAAAACTTATTTGAAAACATCAAAATCCTTATCATCCATGCATGTTTTAATACACATAAACCCATCAGCAGGTGATAGGACTTGTAATAATGTCATTTTTATTTATCTCTTTTATTTTTTTCAATAGCTTGACTACCTGGATGGAGACAGGCATGATAAAAAAGTTTTTAAATACCTTGGGTCTGCGAAACTCTGCTAGTTTTCACACAAAGAAAACCTGTATTAATAAAATATGACTCCAGTGCCTTAGAAATCTACATCAAAAAAAGGCTCTGTGATTATATAAATAGTCTCCGCCTAGCTGTGGGAGGGGTGCGTGTTAAGGGAAGAGGGGACAGCAGGTACTCCCCTGCGATGGGGGGGGCATGGTGAGTAGGAGGCACTGAACACTGTGAGTACAGCTGGAGCAGAGAGAAGGCAGGAGGAGGGTGGGAGAGGCAGGAGGAGGGTGGGAGAGGCAGGTACAGAGCAAGGCAGAGACCAGATCCTGTAGTGGTTTATAGGCCACTTTAAGGAATTTGGATATGATTCTTAGAGCATTCCAAAGGCACCAAGGGTTTTCAGCAGGGGTATCCATCAGGTGCGGGGAAGTGCAGGGTAAAGGGGCAGTGTGGGTATGGAGAGTTCCGTCCGGAGGCTTTAGCAGCAGCTCAGATGACAGATGCTGCAGGCTTGAGGTGAACATTGTCTTAAAACTCTGAAGATTGACGGGGAAATGTTTTATTCTGGGATCCTATAAGGTAGCTGCGGACAGAACTTGTAAATAGACAAACTGGCACGTAAACAACAAAAGATGGAACGACAGCAGTGTAGTAGACTTTTGAAACAGGAGTTAGATGCAGATCAGAATGGCTTCTTGAGGTTGGGACTTAATATGGACTGTGAAGGAGATAAGGAAGGAGAAACACAGAGGGCGTTTCAGACTGGTGGGAGCAAGTCAACAAAGCCATAGAGAAGGAAATTTGCATTGTATAGAGGAAGCAGGGGAGGCAAAAGAAAAAAAATGCTGAGAGTACAGAGCAGCTGTGACCATCTTTCCAGACAAAGTGATTAGTCATGACTCTTGATTTCATGGCAGAAACCCAGCTCAAACTGGCTCAATGCAAAAAGTAAATTTATTTGCTGATATAAATGAAAGTTACTTGTGTAAGTAACTTCAGGTAAAGCTGGATCCAGGTGCTCAAATAATAGTGCCGAGACCTTTTCTCTCTCCATCTCTTGACTCTGCTTTTTCTTTTTTTTTTTAATTTTTTTATTGTTATGTTAATCCCCATACATTACATCATTAGTTTTAGATGTATTGTTCCATGATTCATTGTTTGTGCTTAACACCCAGTGCTCCATGCAGAACGTGCCCTCCTCAATACCCATCACCAGGCTCAGACCTCCTCCCACCACCCTCTCCTCTCGAAGCCTTTGTTTGTTTGTCTGAGT
>NC_138378.1:6193337-6246546 GCF_054177405.1 Leptonychotes weddellii
GAAAAATGTCTGTTCATGTCTTCTGCCCATTTCTTGATCGGATTCTTTGTTCTTTGGGTGTTGAGTTTGGTAAGTTCTTTATAGATTTTGGATACTAGCCCTTTATCTGATATGTCATTTGCAAATATCTTCTCCCATTCTGTCGGTTGTCTTTTGGTCTTGTTGACTGTTTCCTTTGCTGTGCAAAAGCTTTTTATCTTGATGAAGTCCCAATAGTTCATTTTTGCCCTTGCTTCCCTTGCCTTTGGCGATGTTTCTAGGAAGAAGTTGCTGCGGCTGAGGTCGAAGAGGTTGCTGCCTGTGTTATCCTTTAGGATTTTGATGGACTCCTGTCTCACATTTAGGTCTTTCAACCATTTGGAGTCTGTTTTTGTGTGTGGGGTAAGGAAATGGTCCAGTTTCATTCTTCAGACATACTTTTGATCATGGCTCACCATCTCTTCAGTGACTCCCCATTTCTTCGGGGATCCAGTATCTTGAATGTGACCCACCAAGCCCTGCATGATCTTGTCCACACTCTTCTCTCTCGCAGGGTAGGCTGGGCTGTAGAAGTAAATAGATTTTTTTTTAAAAATTATTTGACAGAGAGAGACACAGCAAGAGAGAGAACACAAGCAGGGGGAGTGGGAGAGGGAGAAGCAGGCTTCCCATGGAGCAGGGAGCCTGATGTGGGGCTCGATCCCAGGACCCTGGGATCATGATCTGAGCCGAAGGCAGACACTTAATGACTGAGCCACCCAGGCTCCCCATAAATAGATTTAAAAATATATAATGATTCAAACACAAAAGGAGTATATTTCTCACTCACACAAAAACCTAAACACACATTACAGGGTGGCTCACAGTTTTCCTAGGGGACCCAGGGTCTTTCCATCCTTGGGCTCCTTCCTGTGGGGCCTCATCATCATCTTCATCCCACAGGTCAATTGAGAGAGAAATGTGGAAGGAGGACAGCTGCTCCTTTAGGGTTAGGGGCACCTCACTTCCTTCACATTCCTCTGGCCACACCCAATTGCAAGGGAAGCTGGAGAATGCAGTCTGGCTGCGTCCCTCCAGAACAGAAAGATAAGGGCTTTGGTGTGTCTTTCTAAATCAACCTATCATTACTTTATCTTCTCTCCATGTGCTATAATCATGCTGCCTCACCTGGTCTTTAAAGGCACCATGCTTATTTTTCCACAGGGCCTTTGCATATACTTCCTGTGGACAGAGAGATGGAGCCCATTCCTGATGGAGTTACCACTTCTTTAGCCCTCAGCCCGTGTGTGATTTCCCCGGGGAAGACCTCCCTGATAACTCCCCCCCACACACTGCCATCTACAAGACTTTTTTTTGTTATATGCATTCATAGAATCCTGGTCAGTTCCTTCACACTGCTTACCTCCATTTAAAAATAAAAAAAAAAATGCCCTCGGGGCACATGGGTGGCGCAGTTGGTTAAGCATCCGACTCTAGATTTTGGCTTAGGTCATGATCTCAGGGTCATGAGATTAAGCCCCATGTCGGCTTTGCACTCTGTGTGGAGTCTGCTTAAGATTCTCTTTCTCCCTCTCCCTCTGCCTCCCCCTCTCCCTCTATATAAAAAAAAAAAAAATGCCTTCATTTGCATGATGGTTTTCATTAATGTCTGACTCACCCATTAAGTCACAAGCTCTAAGACAGATGGAGAGGTGTCTGCTTTGCTCATATTGAATTCCAGGTACCATGATTCCTATAGCCACTCAAATATTTGTCAAATAAAAAAAATAAGGAGTTAGAATCCCATCAGTGGACTCATGTAATGCTTCATTGATCACGTTCTTACTACTCTGATACTGCTTTTATGAACTAAGTCACTGAGTTACTCAGGAAACTATTGGGAAGTAGAGTCTTAACACATATACCAACTTTCTTTTTATAGGTCTCTCTCCTTTTGCTCCTTTGCTCCCTTCCTATGTATTTATTCATCAAACATATTGAGTCTGTATCAGCCATTATACCAGGTCCTGAGTATGTGTGAATAAATAAGCCACATTTTCTGTCCTCAAAGAATTCTAGATAGCAAAGGAAATTGACACATATTCAAAAACTAGACAATAGTATTATTCTTGCTGTAATAGAGGTGTGAATGAAAGGTGATGTTTTGAGCCAGGATGGTAGAATATGATTGTGTTCCTAGAACAAATACTTTACATTATCTTTGCCGACAGGCTCTAAGTGCAAAAAAACGATGTTAATTATCTTATGTTAGCCTAGAGCTTTATATTTTGCAGAGTTCTTTTAGATATGTTACTTCCTTTCAGACTCCAGGGCCGGGTAGGCCAAGTATGACTGGCAACGTTTCACTGACAAATAAAAAGAAACTCAGGGAAGTTGTGAATTTTGCTAAGAGCTTACAGTTGCTGAATCACAGGGAGTTGGGGACGGGGTGGTGCCTGAGGAAGGGCTGGGATGGCCTGGCTGATGGGGGACACGTCAGGTTTAGAGCAATGGTTGTTTATCACCTGGTCTAGATACGTTTCACTTTAAGAACTTCCATGGCCATCCTGGCTGGGATACCAAGCTGCCCAACTGCCCAACTTTCTAACCCTGTTATGTTACTAAACTCCACTGCCTCATTCTGTAAGTTGTATTAATTTTCTTTTTTAAAAATACCTTTCGGGGCGCCTGGGTGGCTCAGTTGGTTAAGCGACTGCCTTCGGCTCAGGTCATGATCCTGGAGTCCCGGGATCGAGTCCCGCATCGGGCTCCCTGCTCGGCGGGGAGCCTGCTTCTCCCTCTGACCCTCCCCCTCTCATGCTCTCTCTCTCTCTCAAATAAATAAATAAAATCTTTAAAAAAAAAAAAAATACCTTTCTACGTTCAAAAATTACATATACATATGGTGAAAAAAACCAACAGTGAAAAAGAATATAGAAGGGAAGTGAATTTTTCCCTATTTCCCCGGGAAGCCAGTCCCTCAGTCCCCTCCCTAGAGACAATTACAGCTTCTTCTGTATCATTTACAAACCACTCTGTGAAACGTATAAATTGTTAAATACAAATGGGAGTATACTATTCTCATGGGGCTGCCACTTGCATTTTCTGCTCACTATGTCTGAGGTTTTCTGTATCATAATACACAGATTTCCTCATTCTTTCTCACAGCTATGGAGTGTTATCATGCAGGGACTATTTACTTATTTAACATATATGAATATTATATAATAAATATATGATGTGACACATATTATATAATATGTATTATATACTTAAACTGTTCGAGTATCTTTTCTTTTTTTTTTTTTTAAAGATTTTATTTATTTATCTGAGAGAGAGACAGAGATAGAGAGAGAGAGCAGGAGTTGGGAGGAGAGGGAGAGGTAGAAGCAGTTATGAACTAAGTTGGAGTGGGATTCGATCCCAGGACCCTGGGATCATGACTGAGCCGAAGGCAGATGCTTATCGGATGGAGCCACCCAGGCGCCCCCATAGTATCTTTTCATAAACAAATGCACACATAATCTCTGTATTTGTATCCATACACCCATCAATAAATATAGATAATGTATTTATCTATAAATAAATCCATAAATAACCCCAGATAATTTATTTATCTATAAATAAATTCATTAGGTCAGGGGATAAGAAAACTATGGCCCCAGGGTCAAATTCAGTCTCCTACCTGGTTTTATGAATAAAGTTTTATTTGAACACAGATACATCTATTTGTTTATGTAATGGCAGAGTTGAGTAGTTGTGCCAGAGACTATGTTGCATGAAAAGCCTAAAATATTTACTACCTGACCTTTTCCAGCAAAAGTTTGACAACCCCTGTATGGCGTATGTTTTATTTATTTAATTATGTAAACCTTGCCTGCATGGATTAAATAAGTCTTTATATGGATTGTTTTTGTTTTAACTGTTTTCTTACTGGGGGGCATTTGGATTGTTTACAGTCTTTTATAATCAGTTCTGCAATGAACCTCCTTGTACTTAAGTTTTTTGGCAAACAAGGGGTTGTGTCCATAGAATAAATACTTAGCACTAGGATTGTTGGAGCCCTCATTAAGTGCATTTTACATTTGTATAGATGTTGCCAAACATCTATACGTCCCTCCAGAGGGTTTGCAGTAATCTTCAGTCACACAACAGGATTTGAAAATACCTGTTTATTCATATGCTCCCCAAGCACTATGTATTGATCTTTGCTATTATCTTTAGATTACGAATGTGGGTATCTTTATATATGTTCAAAAGTCATATAGTCCCACATACAAACATCATTATAAAGCTTTGTCTCACTTGTATAAATTGGGATGATGATCTTTTAAATTAAGTGTTCTTAATTAATTAATTTAATATTTTGTCATATGGATTTTAAATACTTTTACTCTTTTGGTCATTTGGTTTTTGATAATAAAGGCAAAAATTGAATAGTCATATCTATAACCCACTGATTAGAGAGATTGTCCCTATTTCAAGACTAGAAAGATATTGCTTAGAAACTAAGGTTAATTTCTTAAACTCTCATGTTTTCTTCTAGTGCTTTTAAGATTTCATTTCTTATTGTTCGTATCACTGGGATGATGATTTTTTTTTTAAAGATTTTATTTATTTGAAAGAGAGAGAGAGAGTGAGAAACAGCATGAGAGGGGAGAGGGTCAGAGGGAGAAGCAGGCTCCCTGCTGAGCCGGGAGCCCGATGTGGGACTCGATCCCAGGACTCCAGGATCGTGACCTGAGCCGAAGGCGGTCAGAAGGCAGTCGCTTAACCAACTGAGCCACCCAGGTGCCCCGGGATGATGATTTTTGATAAGAGAAATGATGTAGAGATTCAGTTTTATTTTATCTTATATTTAGAAAACTTTGTAGCAGTCCTGAATCCATTATTGAATAACCCATCTTTCCCCCATTGATTTAAAATGCAAACTTTATCATAAATTAAATCTCCATCTATATTTGTTTCTGTTTTTTTATTCAATTTTGTTCCATTAATCTTTCTTTCCATTCTGTGTCAGGCATGTGTTAAGCAATTTACATTCATTATCTCATTAAATTACTCTAACTTTATAATGTTTTGTCTTTTGAGCCTAATCCTGCCACCTACTTACTCTGCTTTTCAGGGTCTTTCTGGTTATTTTTGTATCATTATTTTTCCCTGAAACCTTGTTTCCTTCCTAAAAAAACTCAACCAGTCAATGAAATAAACTTCTTGGGATTCTAATAGAGATCACATTACCTTCATACTTTAATTTAGGGAGATTTGATTTTTTTAATAAGATTGAGCTATTTTAGAAAAGAGTAGCAAATATTGTTCCATTTATTAATACCTTCTATATTCTAATAGTTATGTGTTATAGGTTTTTAAAGATCCTATATATATATTTACTTTTTAATATTTTATTTATTTGACAGAGAGAGATAGTGAGAGCAGGAACACAAGCAGGGGGAGTGGGGGAGGGAGAAGCAGACTTCCTGCTGAGTGGGGAGGGAGAAGCAGGCTTCCTGCTGAGTGGGGAGGGAGAAGCAGGCTTCCTGCTGAGCAGGGAGCCTGATGCAGGGCTCAATCCCAGGACCCTGGGATCATGACCTGAGCTGAGGGCAGATGCCTAACGACTGAGCCACCTAGGCGCCCCATAAGATCCTATATATTTCTTATTAAATTTATTTGCTGGTATTTAAAAATCTTTTTTCTGCTTTTGAAATGAAAACTATTCTTCCTTTATACTTTCCAGATGTTTTTATTATGTCTACATTATATATCTCTATTGAAGTATCCACTATTCCTAAAATAATAAATAAATATGGAACTTAATCAAATATCTTTTTATAATGTTTAGAATATCATAGGTTTTGTGGGCCCTGACCACCCAATAGGGCAAATTATGTCAACAGGTTATGAAACTCACTTGGGCACAGTGAGTCATTCTTTCAGTAGCTAATTTTGTTGTTGTTCTTAATATTTTATTTAAAAATTTTTGCATTAATACCTATATGTCAGATCAGTTGGTTGTTTTCTTGTGCTTTGTCAAAGGTAAGTACCAGTGATGTCAAGACCTCACAAAATGGTTTTGGATGTGTGTGTGTGTGTGTGTGTGTGTGTTTCCCTTCTGCATGTTCTGGAACAATTTAAATAGGTTTGGAGTTGTCTGATCATTGAAGGTTTATTGGATTCATTTGTGAGAGGCTCAGGCGCTATGTGGCCCCTTTGGGTGGGGGGCAATGGGGACATCTTGGGTTGCATTCCTTAGAAGCAGAGCCTGAGACAAGGATTCTTATGAAAGACTTTTGGGGGGCGGTGCTCAAGGAAAGGAAACGAGGAAGCAGGATGCGGCAGGGGAAGGATTTCAGCAAGGATGGGGTCACAACTGGAGTTGAGCCTCAGCCTGTTGCCAGCTAGGAGCAGGAACAGCATCACAGGCTTAGTCTTCTTGAGCCTAGGAGGCTGGGCATTCAAACTCCCATGTCACTCAAGCATTGGCTGCCCCCTGCTTCTTTAAGCAGCCCCTACCCCTCCAGGGAATGGGGCACCGGTAGAAAAATAACCTCCCTGGAAATGCAGGAGACTCCCTCTGGGCACAGAACAATTCTCTGGAGAAGGAAGCAACGAGAAGCTGTTAGCAGCCAACACTCTCAGCCTCTGGAGCATGGGTGTCCTGGCCCAGTGAAGGGGGTCTGGTGGAGGAGCTCCAGCGACACCAAGTGCAGGGGTAAGAAACTCTCTGACCCCTGGACTCCTTAGATTTATGATCTCCTGAAGATGGTTTTTCCTATGACAAAATTTGGAGCATAGTCAATCAAATCCCTCCCAACAAATTCTTAGTCTCTATACTACTGATTACCACTAATGATTCCACTTTATTAAAAATGGCTTTAAAACATAGGAATATTTTTATTAAAAAGAAGGATTAAAAAAAAGTGTTCAGAGTAAAATGTTAAAATCTCTCTTTACCTCCCTGCCCTTCACCATCCTGTGCTCCTCTCTTCCCCAAATCACACTGCCCTAGAAAGAACCACTGTTCTTTCTTAGCAAATGCTAAGCATTTGCATAATGACATATTTTTAGGAGACCTAAGAAGTCCATTAAAAGAGATAACAGAGCTGGCACAATCATGGTCATGTTCCTTGACGTAGACTTTGATGATCTCCTCCAGGGAGGAATGATAACTTTTTTGGCTGAGGTTCACAGTCTAAGGGAGGGAAACGTGAGTTTGGATGTTTGAAAAGAAAATGCAGATGGACACTGGGTTCCGTGAAGCTTGGGACACTCAGAATGGGCATGGGGAGGATGGAGATGACATTGAACAGCCCATCTCTCACGTTCCAGTGGCTACAACGGTCTCTTCTAACTTTAGAAAACTCATGTCTTTTGGGTTCTATTCTTTATGGTTCTCACTTTACTATGCACTTGACCCTGGAACAGTCTGGGGGTTGGGCATTGACCCCTCCCCCATGCAGTCAAAAACCGGAATAAAACTTTTGACTTCCCCAAAACTTAACTACCGATAGCCAGCTGTTGTTTAGAAGCCTTACCGATAACATAAATAGTAGATTAATGCATATTTTGTATGTTTTATGTATTATATGCTGCTTTCTTACAACAAGGTAAGCTAGAGAAAAGAACATGTTTTGAAGAAAATCATAAGGAAGAGAAAACACATTATAGTCCTGTCTGTATTTATTAAAAAAAAAAAAAAAACGAAACCAAAACCATGTATAAGTGGATCTGTGCCATTCAAACGCATGTTGTTCAAGGGTCAACTGCGTTAATCTGGGGAGCATTTTCTCTTTGGCTTAACAATTAGACGAACTGCATTCTCTGGATATTCTTGGTCGTCGCCTTGAGTAGGTCACTTGGTGTCTCTGAACCCCTGTTTCTTTACCTGTCATTTGGGAATAATAATAGGAATCTTACAGAGTTTCTACAGTTTAAATGAGATGATGACTCATTAACTGAGATATTGTTGATTTATGACACATGTATTTTCCTATCCTCACAACCACTTAGGGACAGCTTTATACTCCATCTGGGATTTCTCTCTTGCATGTTAAGGGAGGCTGCCCAGCTTACATGAACAAATACTAATTCATCCTGACCAAAAATAAACTATGAGTGTCCCAATGTCGTGTTGGCAGGTCATCTCTGTCTTAGTGAAGCAATTTCTTCTTGTAAACGAATAACTCAGAATAGTCAAACGAGTGCCTTGAGCTGTTCCTGCCTTTTGGATATGTGAAAGATGAGTATTGATTGAGAGATTGCATGCCAAAATGGCAAATAAAAATCTCCACGAACTGTAGGCCAACTAGTTCCTTGATTAAAAAACAAAAAAGTCAGCACAACCTTTCAAGCAACTAAATGGCATTAAATTGGTTTCCTCTTTGTCCGCTGAACCATCTCTTTATGTTGGGGGAGTTAGGTGGGGAGTGGGGATTTGGGGGTTAACTTTCTTTTCAGCCTGTCCTCTCAGTGGGCTTCTTTGAGTCAGGTAGTGTGCCTGCAGGAGAAGGAACCATTTGTGGGGACAAATGCCCCTGGCACCCAATTCCAGCTTCTGCTAATAAGCAACTCCATCTCTGATCCTTTTGAGGATGAGGCCTTGAAGTGTGTGTTTTTTTAAGATTGTTAGTGTGTGCCCTCCTTGGGGAGATGCCAGCAGACAGGATTCTCCTGCTAATCCTCAGTGTAGAGGAAACCCTAAGGGACGTGTAGAATGAGGGGAAACCTGTCTGGGTTTGGGGTAAGTGAAATATATTCCCTCCTCCTGGTTGCTCTGAAGGGAAAGTCACAAAAGTGCCTTTGGTACCTCGTGCCGGCTGTGTTATTTGGAGCGACCGCAAAATGCTCCCAAGGAGTGTACCAGTTGCCACTCACAAAGGCTTTGCAGAGAGCTGGCGGTCTTGACTTGAATTACAATCGGGCCTCCGTTCTGTGTCTGGCTCCTAAACCTCCTCGCGGATCTTTTGATGTGTGTGCATTTTCCCAGCTTGGAGATTTGCTGGCAAACTGCGTGGTTGGCGGAAGGGAGGCACAGTGCCGGCCCTTTCCAGAGCTGGCAGGGAATAGGGTAAGGTACTCAGCCCCTGCAGGGCCCAAAGTCACTTGAAAGAGACAATGACGGTCTCTAGATGAAGTTGGAGAGAACAGAAAGAGGACAGAGGGCCTCAGTCTTGGCCATATTGTTTGGTTTCAGTGGATGGTCCCAATTAACATTTAATCAGCTTTCAGTCTTAGAGATGAAAATGTCTTTCCAATCCACGTGGAGGAAGATGTGAGAAGATCTGGGGAGGGGCCACAAGGAAGGGAAGAACTGCAGAGGATGCACACTTCCAGACTGCTATGGTCTCGATGTCTGTGTCCCCCCAGTTCTTATGTTGAGATCCTAACCCCCATTGAGAGGGCATTGGGAGGTGGAGCCTTTGGGAGGCGTTCAGGTCGTGAGAGTGGAGCCCTCATGCATAGGATTAGAGCTCCCTGGCTCCTTCCACCATGCTAGGACATTGAGAAGGCACCTGCTATGAGGACCCTTGCTGGACCCTGGCTGGTATCCTGGCTGGTACCCTGATCTGGATATCCAGCCTTCAGAACTATAAGAGATAAGTTTCTGTTGTTTACAAGCCACCCAGTCTGTGATACTTTGTTAAAGCAGCCAGAACAGATCAAGACACAGAGCTTCAGCAGTCCTGTTTTCCACCTCCTGCTTACCAGAGGAATTCCCATTTCCTAAACCTGAGAGCGTATTACCCTTTGCTTGAGTACTTCTAGTGATGGTGAGCTTAGCCTTTGCAACGTCATGTCCAGCTGTGAGCCAGTCAGCAATTGTGTTCAGCAACTTTCATTGAGCTTCTCGTCTTTGCAAATATTCTTTTCCCATGTAGGGATTTCCCCCGACTTGCAGTGAGGACTATAATCTTCTGGAGAAGAAACTGCAGGCTGATGAGTTCTTCCCTCATAGTATCCAGCACGATCCATCACCTCCTACTTGGGTTTATGATTGCAATACATGAATTTTTTTTTTTTTAAAGAGAAAACTACATTTTTTTCCCTTAATTCTGTAACTAGCATAGGGCTGGGTGTATTCACTGGTCAATGTAGTAAAAGCAGTTAATGGTTACCAGGTCTTATTACCTGCCAGGTGTTGTGTGAAGTAAGCACTTTATATAGATTACCTAAATTATCCTCAAAACAACTCTATGAGGTATTTTTACACACAAGGACACTGAGGCCAATAGAGATTAAGAAATGTGTTCAAGAACATATATGTAAGCAATTAGGGAGCTCATACGATCCCAGATCCTCACATTTTGAGTCATTACAACAAAATTTAATTGTCCAGAATCTGCTTAAAAAATGCAGTGTGTCTAGGACCCTCCCAAAACTAAACCATAGTTGTAGTTCTTATATTTGGGGTTGGCTGTACAATTTAAATTTAAAAAATTAAAAAAATTATTTACTTTGAAATAATTTCAGATTTAAAAAAGAGTTGCAAAATAGCACAAAGAATGACCATCTACCCTCCATCCAGTTCCCCAAATGTTTACATTTTGTATAATCTCAGTGAAATTATGAAAAAAACCCATGTAATTAACATTTATACAACACTTTAATCTACAAATCTTATTCAGCATTTACACATTGTCCCACTAATGTCTCTTTTCATGATCCAAGATCCAATTCAGGATAACATGTTACATTTGCGTGCCAGATCTCCTCCTTGGTCCCTTTTAATCTAGAACTAATCCTCAACTTTTCTTTCTTTTTCATGACTGTATCAGCTTCCTTGGACTGCTATAACAAATTGCCACACATTTGGTAACAAAAAACCACAGGAATTTATTCTCTCACACATCTGAAGGCCAAAAGTTCAAAATCCACGTGCCATCAAGATTTGTCCTCTGCGGAGGCTCTTGGGGAGAATCTGCTCCATGTTTCTTCTTCTGGGGGCTGCCAGAAATCCTCAATCTGGGGTTCCCTAATTTTAATATCTGCCTCCATTTGGCATAGGCCTCTTCCCTCTGTGTTCCTGTGTCTTCTTTTTTGTCTCTTATAAAGACAATTATTACTGGATTTAGGGCCCACCATAATCCAGAATGATCTCATCTTGAGATCTTTGCCTTGATTGCATCTGCAAAGACTTTTGTCGCACATCAAGTCACATTCTGAGGTTTTAGGTGGACATATCTTTGGGGACCACAATTCAATCCACTGCAATGACCTTGATGCTTTTGAAGTGTACTAAACAGCTATTTGTAGAATATCCCTCAACTTGGGACATTCTGACATTTCCTCATGATCAGACTCAGGTTATGCATTTTTGGAAAAATAACACTAAGTCATCTTGGGGCTATAGTGCTTTGAATCAGGCAGCACAGGCATCAATTTGTTCCATTACTGGTGATATTCACTTTGATTACTTAGTTAAGATGGCTTCCTACTGGTTTCTCCACTGTAGTTACTAATTTTCTTTTGCAAATGATAATCTTGTGGTGAGATCCTTTTAGACTATGTAAATATCCTGCTCCTCATCATTCTTTTGTCCACTATATTATTTTTTATTGACATAATTCACATACCATGAAATTCACCCTTAAATGTGGACAGTTCAGTGGTTTTTATGATATTTATAAGATTGTGCAATAATCATCACTATCTGATCCCAGAACATTTTCATCACCCCAAAAAGAAGCCTTATACCCATTAGTAGCCACTCTCTATTGTTCTCTCCTCACAGGCTCTGGAAACTACTTATTTCCTTTCTGTCTCTATGGGTTTGCCCATTCTATTACCTCCCACCTTTGGCATCCACTGGTAATTATTGCCTACCAATTTTTACTTTGGTGTTTGCCAAAGAGGTATTTCTAAGCCATAGATTTTTGAAAACTAGAAGTGATGGTGACCCATCCAAAGGGATTCAGTTATATCTACTATTATTGCATGACTTGATTGCACTCCTGGTGTCCATTGACATTTATCATTTGTCTCAGACAAAAAAATCCTGTTGGGATGATAAATTATATGGGCACTCCAGCTACCTGTCACTCAGGTTGTTTCTAATAAGGTTGAATGGGGTAAATCCACTTCTGTTGACCCTATGTGAGTCTTGCACATGGAACGATTGTAGGGGACCTATTCTCTTTTTTATCTCAGATTGAAGAGAAATTATTGCTGCTCTGAACATTCTCTTACATAATTAATAAGAGTGCTTTCTGTATTTCCATGTGATTTTTAATTTTTTATCCATGCATGACATTAAAGTAGTGTCTCTCTTACTTCTCTACTTTCCTAAACTATACCCTACACTCCACCATGACAGATGACCCACCAAGTTTGTTTCTATATCATAGATTTCTTTGTAGTTGCATGAATGAACCTTCAGTTGTAGTAAAGGTATATTTTACATAGTGAATAAAATTCCATATACTTTGATGGCTCATGGCTCACTGCTTTTGCTCTGTTGAAATCTATAGATGTACAGGAATGCAGCCATTGATGGATTTACCTTTACATTCAGCCATGTTCCCTGCCTCCCCCATTGGTCTACAGGGATGCTTAAGTTTTCTTGCCATGAATCATTGCTAAACTGGATCTCTGGATCTTATGCTGCTGTAGAAAATTTCTAAACTATTCAAGAAATTTACATTTATTTCTAATAAACTTTATCCTTTTAGTTTGGCCAATATTTCCAAATCTTAGAGATATATTTAGCTGCAGTTCTTATCTTGGGGCATTCTATACTTTGTGCATTCTCTAAGTTAGGTGATCAGAGTGATGCTTGGATAAGTGACCATTTATTAAGCATTGACTGTATACTGAGAGTCTCTGTATAAGTTATTCCATTAATATAAAGCTTCTTATTTCTGTTTATGTTACTCTGTTACATAACAATGACTGGATTAATTCACATAAAATGTGGAAGTCAGAATGACTAGAATCAAAAAGAGAAGAAATAGCAAGTATTGGTAAAGACATGGAGATAAAGAAGGAATTCTTGTACACTGTTGGTGGGAATGCAAATCGGTGCAGGAACTGTGGAAAACAGTGTGGAGGTTCCTCAAAAAATTAAAAATACAATTACTATATGACCCAGTAATTCTACTACTGGGTATTTACCCAAAGAAAACAAAAACACTAGTTCAGAAAGATATATAATATGCATCCCTATGTTTATTGCAGAGTTATTTATAATAGCCAAGATATGGAAGCAACCCAAGTGTTCATTGATAGGTGAATGGATAAAGAAGATGTGGTACACACACACACACACACCTTGGAACATTACTCAGCCATAAAAAAGGATGAGATCTTGTCATTTGCAACAACATGGATAGAGCTAGAGGGTATAATGCTAAATGAAATAAGTTGTTCAGAGAAAGGCAAATACCATATGATTTCATTCATCTATGGAATTTAAGAAACAAAACAAATGAGCCAAGGAAAAAGGAGACAAAAAAAAAAAAAAAAAAACCACTCCTAAATACAGAGGATAAACTGATGGTTGCCAGAGGGGAGGTTGGTGGGAGGATGAGTGAAATAGATAAAGGGCATTTAAGGGCACTTATTCTAATGAGCATTGAGTAATGTACAGAATTGTTGAAAACACTTTACAATTATATTATAAACCTGAAACAAATATAACACTGTATGTTAATTATACTTCAATAAAAAAGAGAAATTTGGAAGGTTGGTTGTACTTCTTTATAGGCTACACATCATGGAGTGGGAGGGGATCACTTTCACAGGACTCTGGGAGATAAGAGCAGGACAAGGGCAGTTGTCCTTCAGAGCAATCCAAGGATTGGCTTATAACTGAGCAACTTTACCTAAGACTATGTGGTACTCTGTGTAGGTCTAGGGTAAGAAGAAGCACATAGAGTTACTTGTTACTATCCTGAACAATGTTAGGGAGAGCAGTTAAATAAAATAGGATGATAAAATGTTCTTTAATTTTTAAAATCCTTACTGTAATACTAGGACTAGGTATTGTTTTAGCCACAGTTTATGGTTAAGCAAATTGAGTCTATGGTTAAGCAAGATGGTCAAGGTCACAAACTTATACTATGGCATTGCTGGGATCTAATATGACATCAGATGATTGGTCACTCTAGTTATTACCTGGATTGTTTATAATAAGCTTAAAGCCACTTCACCGCTTCTGTGGCTCTGTGTGGGTCTTGATGAGAACAAAGATTTGTGGGGGACCTAATTCAGCCCAATTTTATCATATTCTTTGGCTGTATTTGCTAGCTTAAAAATGGGATGCAAGCAAGTAGATGACAGGGTTACTTATGGCTGGGGCTGGGCTCAGGAGGATTGGCAGGGGTTCAAGTTCCCAAAGAGCTGTAGAGTGGTGTTAGTTTTAGAAGCAGTTCACCAGGACCATTGGATCCAGGCTTGTGGGGGAAAGCAGATAAGTCCGATCGGGGTAAGGGACCAGAACACTTGGCAAGTTTTCAAGGCTCTAGTTATCAAGTTATGTTTAAAGAATGCTTATAGATACGAGGAAAGGATAAAGATGGGTACTTGTGGACAGAATTATTTCAAATGTTAGGTCTCAAGAGTTTGGGCTGTTTGCAAAGTACAACAATGGCAGCTTAATTGGTGGGCTCTGGAGGTATACACAACTAGGCTGGAATTTGGGGCTTGGTGTGGCTTTTAAAATGGAGGCAAAAATTATAACTCCTTATATTTGTATATTACCTCACTTTAGCCCACTTGGGTTACATCATCTCCCATGTTGTTCAGAAAGCGTATTTGTGGTCTGTGTTTAGTTTGAACTGCAAGTGCACAGTTGGAGATTGTTGGCCTGGGTTACAGCATTTAAGGAACCAAGTTACATTGAACTTGGCACGGCTCCTCTTGCTGTCTTGGGAGCTCTGCCTATTCACATTGTGTCAGCAAACTCCACTTGAAGAATACAGTAATTCAAACACCCTAAAATGCATGTATCTCACTTAACGCTTTCCCAGTGGGACACAGGAACAACTCATAATACTGGATAGATAGGTAGTAGAGAAAGCCAAATGGGCTTCCAAATAGTGTAATTTATGCAACAAACCCTTTTTATGTTCAAAGATAAAGTCATAAATCTTTTAGTTATTCACATGCAAATGTTGAAAGGCTTACATACTCCTATAATGGATGAAGAGAGTCCATAATGACTGTGTCCTATTCAAGTTTAATGGAGGAGAAACACACACACACACACACACACATGAGTTTCTTTGGGGCTGATTACAGTACACAGAGGTAAAAGGTGTTGGTGGAAGACATACATCTCTTAGAGTATATGCACCAAACATAGTCTAAAGGTTTAATAACAAAATAATTATTTCCAGTCAACGATGCTCAATTATTTCTGGAGCTTGCCTTACTGACTCTTCCACTCAATTTCACTACTTGCTTTCATTAGAGAGTGGACAGGGAAAATAGCCGACAATAATAATTTCAGTTTGCTCTTTTGTTTTTGTATAGTGTGATTATACATTTCAAATTATTCTCAAAGACTTTCCATAATTATTTCTCTTAACAGCCTTGATAATAAATTAGTTCTTAATGTAATTGCCAAGACTAAGTGGCTTACTCCATAGCAAGTAGGTTAAAGAAATAGGACCAAAAACTGGTCATTTAATTCTTAATACTAGTCAGTTCTCTTTCTTTAAATTCTTTTTTTATTATTTGAGTATAGTTGACACACAATGTTACATTAGTTTCAAATGTTCAACATAGTGATTTAACAAGTCTGTACTTATGCTGTGCTCATCACAAGTGTAGCTCCCATCTGTCACGATACAATGCTATTACAATATCATTGACTATGTTCCCTATGCTGTTCCTTTTATTCCTGTGACTCATTTGTTCCATAACTGGGAGCCTGTATCTCCCACTCCTCTTCATCAGTTTGCCCATCCCTGACCCCCTTCCCTTGGGCAACCATCAATTTTTTCTCTGTATTTATCGATCTGATCCTGCTTTTTGTTGTTTGTTTATTCATTTGTTTTGATTTTTAGATTTACATATGAGTGAAATCGTATGGTATTTGTTTTTCTCAGTTCACTTATTTCACTTAGCATAATACCCTCTTGATCCATCCATGTTGTTGCAAATGACAAGGTCTCATCCTTTTTTATGGCTGCATAATATTCCATTGTGTGTGTGTGTGTGTGTGTGTGTGTGTGTGTGTGTGTGTGTATATATATATATATATATATATATATGTACTGCCACCATGGAAAACAGTATTAAGGCTCCTCAAAAAATGAGAGAGAGTAAATGCTGGTAAGGCAAATCACAATTGCCCACTATGCTGGATGAGTGGGTGGGAGATGAGGTATACAGATTTACCATCTGAAAAAAGCTATGGAAGGGGTCAGGATAATTACCTGGGCCAAAAAGAACTACCTCCAAATGTCCCAAAGATTCCTTCTGGGCACCCTCTGTATTATTTTCCCTATAGTACCAATGGTTTTAAAGATAACTTTAAAAACACGTTGAATTTCTTAAGTAATAGTTGATTTTCCTATTTTTATTAATTGCTTACTGACTAGTATAATTTGAACCACACAGAGCAGCTATAAAATAACCAAAACCAGACAACCAATGCAAGATGCTACTTCTTTGTAAAGTTCCTGAGAGGATTTTTGAAATATTGAAGGCAGTTCTTATAGCCCAATGATCTCTTTGGTACCTGGAACCCACACTTGACTTGCCTGGTCTAGATGACTTGTGTACTTTGGAGCCTGTCTGCTGTAGCTGCTGATCCCCCAGCCTCTTTTAACTCTATTGTTTCACTGTTCTGATGAAAGTTGATGGGCAAAGGAGGTTGTAGATATCATTTGAAGACCTGACTTGATTTTAATGATCGAAACCTTTTCTTTCCTTGTTATAAATAATCTAGTAGATTATTCAAATGGATTCTAAAAGTGAGTCTCCCAGGGATGATATTTAGGCTGCCTGGGGTGTAGGATTACAAAAAGTGATAAAGGAAAAGGCAAAGCTATGAGTGGAAGTTCTCTCATTCTTACCAGGTGTCAGAAAACTCTTTCCACCCTACCTTAAAAACAGATTCGAATGTCAACCATTAACTCTTGGATGGAGGTCCAAGTGACCTTAATGTCTCACCTAAATGATCGTAGTAATTTCCCAGTGGTCTCATGGTCCCTTCACTTGCCTCTTCCATAATCTCTTCTCAAGCTCATAAACAGAATGATCTTTGTAAAACACACTTAGAGACCCACCACTCTGCACTGCCCCTCCACACCATCATCATCTCTCATCTGGATTATCAAAATAGCCTCCTAATTGGCCACCTGGCTTCTGTCCTTGTCTGCTGCAGTCCAATCTCTTCCAACGTGCCAGATGTGCCCCTGCCTCAGAGAATTGGCACTTACTGTTTCTCTGCCTGGAATGCTTTTTGCTCAGATACCTGCATGACTCTCCACTGCCCTTAGATCTTTGTCAAAAGGTCAACTTTGCAATGAAGCCATCCATGACCACCATGTTAGTTTCCTCTTCTGCCCTGACAAATCACCACAAAATTAGTAACATAAAACAACACAAGTGTGTTATCTTACAGTTCTGGAGGTCAAAGTGCAAAATGGTTTTCACTGGGCTAAAATCAAAGTGCTGGCAGATCTTTGTTTTCTCTGGAGTCTCTGGTGGAGAATTAGCTTCCTTGCTTTTTTCCAGCTTCTTTCTAGAAGCTGCCCACCTTTCTTGGTCAAGGAAGCAACCACATAAGTCCAACATCCTCTCTCTCCACATCTCTTTTGCCTCCTGCATACCCTTAGCCTCCTTCTTATAAGGACACCTGTGATTACATTAGGCACACCCAGATAATCCAGGATAATCTCCCCATCGTAAAATCCTTAATTTAATCACACCTGCAAAGTTTCTTTCACTGTTATCAGGTAACATATACACAGATTTCTGGGATTAGGTTGTGAGCGTTTCTTGGAGACCATTATTCTGCCCACCACAGCCACGCTCTGTAAATTAGCCTGCTTTTTTTTTTTTTAAAGATTTTATTTATTTATTCATGAGAGAGAGAGAGAGAGGCAGAGGGAGAAGCAGGCTCCCCGCGGAGTGGGGAGCCCGATGCAGGACTCGACCCCAGGACCCTGGGATCATGACCTGAGCCAAAGGCAGACACTTAACCATCTGAGCCACCCAGGTGCCCTAGCCTGCTTCTGAGAACACACTCAATCCCCTCCACCTGTCATGCTTTTACTTATTTGTTTATTATTATTTTATTTATTTGTTTGTTGGCTATCAAGTAGCTTAGAAAATAAGCAGCTGAGGCCTGGGATTTTATCTGCTTGGTCCCCACGGCCTGGAATAGAACCTCACACTCACACTCAGCATTCAATATATTTATTTGAATATACTTTTTGAATGATTTTATTCATTAGTATGTCATTCCCCCCAAATATAAATAGCATCAATGACGATTTCACAAGGTTTCTATTTTGGGCTTCTGAAAATGCTGACAAAGACCAAAACTTCAAATGCCATTACTGACCCAATGCTTGCTTTTCTACTTAATGTAGACAACAGGGAGGGAGAGGGCTGGGCAGTGAGTGTCACCCCACAGCCCTGCTGTGCACAGTTGGACCTGGAGCTTCAACATAGACCATTTGACACTTGTCTCATTATACCCTCCATCTGTGATATGATTCCTGTACCTGGGAGTAAAAATCAATTTTAAAAGAGCAACTTATTATTAGCCTTTGAAACAAAACTAGGGCTTTGTACTTCATGATTTTAATTAATGCTTGCCTTAAATTATTTTTTAATTGTTATATTTGCTCTAGGGAGAACAACCTATAATGGGGGTTTTGAATTTGGCCATTTAAGGGTGTTATGAGTTTGCAATCCTGGTAGCCCCTAATGGAAAAATGGAGAAGTCCTTCTGACTTTTCAATGCAAATTATGTGAAACAATTAAAAATTATTACTTAAAAATTTTTAAATATGTAATAATTTTAATTTTTGAATAAGTAACACATGCACAAAGTACACAATTTAAAAGGTCAGAGAGTAGTGCAGCCTCTTGCCCAGTACTGTTCAATAGGACTTTCTAGAATGTTGGAAATGTTCTGTTTTTGTGCTGTTTATTACAGTAACCACTAGGCGCAGTGGGACGACTGAACACTTGGAATGTGGCTAGTACAACTAAAGAACTGAATTTTTAATTTTAATTTGTTTTAATTTTAAAACTTCATATAGCTGTAATATTGGACAACACAATTCTTGCTGTTAAGCCTGTCTTTTGCCAAGCTACTTCTGTTTCCAGGTTTTCTATAGTCCTCCATGGGTTCTCTACACATTTATATACATGTATGTTTATTTTTATGAAAATTATTTCTGTTTTTCTTTTTTTCCCCCATGAGTGATCTTGATGCTTGGAAGCTAAGTCAATATAGGTCAACTGGGAACCATCCTGCCCCTCTGATTGAGGCCATAAACTTAGGCTTTGCCTGTGGAAAATCATTGACACAGAGCAAAGGGACATGGAGTCCTGGATGGTGGCTACCTCCCTCACTGTCCTAGACCAGGAAATGCCAGCTTTCTGGTCAGTCTTTTCCCTAAAACCTTCCTGAATCTATCCTAAGAAATTTACTTAACGAAATTCAAAGCAGAAAGACACTCGCTGGGGACGGTTGATAATCAAGTAAATGACAATGAATTACTTCATTTACATGAGTATAACGTACGGCAGTTTCACCCAGCTGTCAGTCCAGGTGATGGATTTTTCTTACGTCACAAAATTATATTACAGGTTACTCTCTGTGCATAAGCTGGTGAGCGAGAGGGTGCAGTTTGACAGGAATCCAAAGAGGAACTGATCTCTCTTCATTTTTCTTGTTTAAAATTTTCCAGCTATCTAGTAGTGGGGATCTTCTAAGAAGTCACTTGAAATGGGTAATAAATGTCTCTTTATTACATGGGAGTCTCAGAGACACTCTTCAAAGGACAGTTGTATGGCAGCACAGGAATGGTGGAACAATTTCCTTTGTGCCCCAAAAGCAGGAAGATCATTCCTTTGTATCTTTTATCTTTGGAAGAGGTCTCAAAGATAAGTTGCTCCTGATGTTCTTTTCTTCCTAATCTCTTTCTCCAGTAAGACTTCATTCTCATCTACTGAATATTTAGATAAATGTTGAAACCTGTCTGGTGGATATTGATTCTTTACATACAACTTAATAGTTTCTGTAAGATACCATATAGAGAAAAATACAAAGCAATGAGTGATAAGCACTGGAAATATCATTGCGTGGAAATAACGATTGTTTTAATTTTTAGAACATCCTTCCATATAGCTCATGTGTGCAAAGACATGTAGAGAAACATGCAGGGGACTTGTGTAAATGAGATTATAGTTTATATATGGTTCTGCAAACTGATTTTTTTTAACAAAATTTAGCAATATCATGGATATAGTTCTAGCTCAAAAATACTATGAAACGAACAAACATCTGTTAAGTATTCATTCATATAATAAATATTTTTGAGCAACTATTGGGCTTATGACAAGCTTTTTAAGTGCATTATCTCATGTAATTTCTACAACTCTCTGACATGATTACTTTGGGAGAGGTGAAATAACTTGTTTAAGGTAATATAGCTAATAAATGGTAGGATAGGGACTTTAACCCTGGTTTATCTGATACCATTGTCTGTGACCTTAAACATTACATTTTACTGTCTACATGATGATTTTTTTTTTTAAAGATTTTATTTATTTATTTGAGAGAGAGAGAATGAGAGACAGCACGAGAGGGAAGAGGGTCAAAGGGAGAAGCAGACTCCCCGCCGAGCAGGGAGCCCGATGCGGGACTCGATCCCGGGACTCCAGGATCACGACCTGAGCCGAAGGCAGTCGCCTAACCAACTGAGCCACCCAGGCGCCCTACATGATGATTTTTAATGACTGATTTACAATCCACTGTGTTATGTCTCATGATTTATTTTGCATGGCTGGTAAAATCTTTATCACATTCAATTTCCTAACTCTGGAGACGGAATACCATCCGGAAGGATGACTGGTCTACCGCTTGGAGTCCAGTGCCTCTGCTTCATTTCAGAGTTGCCAAGCTGGAAACTTTCTAAATTTTCTTTTGTACCAAAAATTTGATAGAAATACTCTTATGATGATATGAAAATAAGTGAAAGAGATTTCTCCATGCCTCTGCCATTCGTCTTTCCATCTGTAGAAGTAAAATTAATAATAGCAATAATAATTCCCTGACACAAAAACTTGCAGTTCTCCACGCTCCTCCTCTCAGAGCATTCAAAACAAACTTCCCAAATAAGGAATTGCCAACTTGTCATTAAGAGATGAACAAATCTTCTTTGTCTCCAGATGAAGCTGTTAATCACCCATTTTTCATTCTCCAAAAGTCCCTAATTGTTTCATTAGCTGACAGGAGCAAATGCCAGTTCACTTCCTATTAAAATACAGGACCAGTGTGAAATTCCATATTTTATTCAGAGAACATGTCAGTCTGTTGCTTTATGGCTAATATTTTAGATGAAAAAAAAATCTCCACCGGCATTGTCTCTCTCCCTCAGTCCTGGTAAATAACAGAATAAAAAAAATATCCCATGGTGAGCCATTAAACAACCAAAGATTTCACATTTGTTTAGTATGTAAGGAAGATATTCTGAAGATACGATTACATCTGGACTCTTGGATACTTGTCAAGACTTCATCCAAACACCACTATAAAATAATTCCACTTTTAACTTGTTACTTTTTATAATATCTATAATGATATCTAAAAATGCTTTGTGTGTATCTTTACCTGTGTTTTACAATTTAAGGATGAGTTACTGCATTTCACATGAGTTGTGCCAAAAACTATACATCTTAGGAGAGAATAACAAGTGTATAATTGAATTTCAAAGTAGGTTGCATTCCCATTGGCAGAACTTTAACACGATCCAAGTTCCTAAGAATGAGAATCGTGGGAGTTTATTGGTATGTACTCATCTTAGTTAGGAAATAAGTTGACCTCAATATAAATATAATGGGTCTTGATTAAAGCCTGAACATGAAGTGCCCCTTCCCTTTCAATGAAGAGAGAACCAATGAATTCCCTTTGAGATGAGTTCTTACTTCTAGGACATCTAAGCCTGAGGTTCAAAGGCTATTTGGATGTCAACAATGCATTTACTGTAATGACTAAAGATAAAAATGACTTGATCTAAGCTTGGATTTGGATAATCACAATTGGTAATTACCTTGGTGTTTTTTCACTTCGCTTTTCCTGCTCCTTGGAGCCTCACCACTGAACATTTCTCCTTTCTCTAGGGATTGGTTAAGAAATTAAAAATAGAACAAAACCAAAACAACAGTTACAAATGTGAATTACTTAGACTTTTTTTTTTTTTAATCTAAAACTCTCTAGGGCCTGAGCAACCACTCAGTGCTTTGTCACTTGAAATCTGAAAGGTTACCCATCTACAAAGGCAGGAAGGCAGTCAACAGGCAGAAGTCATGGAAAACTTTAGAGAACCTAGTCTTGCTGTTTGTTGATGGGGTTGTTGCTGCCTTTTTACTTTGGCACAAATGTAAACTTGCTTTTTCTTATAAGAACTGATGTTTGATAAACCAACTCTAGTCTCTGAAATTCAGCTATTTTTCCTTAATAATGTCTAATTTTTGTTAAACCTGGGGCTTTATAAAAGGATAAAAAAATGTTTTGAGAAGAAACAAAGGATGTGTTGCTGTAAGTAGTGTGCTCTATGCCATTTACTACCAAGTTGCCCATTTAATTGCACATACACACATGCATAGACACATACAAACTCACATATTCATTTCCACCCAGAACAACTAGAATATCTGTATGTTAATGAATATTATATACCTAGTTGTATCTAAGTAAGGAGATAATGCACACTGATTCAATTCTAAAAATACATGTATCTGTGGAGGTATATATATATATATATACATATATATGTATATATATATTTTGTGGATTATATATATATTTTGTGGGTTATATATGTATATATGTCTCAAAATCATAAAGATGTCAGCCATTGGATCTTGTTCCTCATTATTTCATTAGAACTTAGAAAAGTGACTGGTACATCGTAGGTATCACATAAATATTTGTTGATCATATACATGAATGACTACAACATAGTTTTGTGATTAACTATCAGTTGTCTTTCCCTAAAATATTAGCAAACCTTTTAACCATAAAAGGTAAAAAAAAAAAAATATTCAGTTTCTAACAATAGGGCAGAAAAGATATTTTAAAACAATTTCCCATTATGAGACAACTTGAAAGGGTAGAAAGATATACTGCAATAAACATCTTATTAATGTAAGGCTGAACTAGAAAAAAAAAGAGGAAATCCCTGAAGAGGGATCTGAAAATCAGAGGTGAGTTCTGGATGGAGATGCACACTGGCTCTTTGTAGATACCCTCTGTTGCTTTCAGATCTATTTCCTTCTAGCTTCTCTTCAAAACTTTCTTGGGATCCTTTGAGAGCTGGTTTCTGGCTAGTCTGACCAATGAGAGGCATCTATAGAAAACTGGAGGGCAGAACGGAGAAGCCAATGTGTTTCTCTCCGTCTCCTGCTCAAGGAGGCATTTTCAGACAAGAGTTTTCATGTTTTCCATGATTCCAGTTTCTGGCTGCAAAGCTGTCTCTCCATTATCTCAGTTTCCCCAGAGCAGTCCCTGCTGTGGTTCTGGTTTTACCTAATGGTTCTAGCTTCTGAGTTGAGGAAACACCACCTCCTCCCAGGGTCTATCAGGCCTTTGTGTGCCAGCAACTTCCTGCTGTTGAAAACCTCTGGATTGTTTCCACTGTTTGTCTTCCCATCTCCTCCATCACTTGGTAAATAGTATGTTTAGCAGCATTCTTGGCCTTTACCCCTACAAGATGCTATTAGCACCTAGTTTCGACAAGTAAGAAGTCTCTAGACAATGCCAAATGCCCCCCCGGTGAGGGGGCAAAATTATCCTGGTTGAGAGTCAGTGCCCTAGATAAAGTCCTACTATGAATCACCTCACAATCCAAAATTATAAGATATAGGAGAAAACAAGTCATCATCAGCAGGAATCAGCAAAATGATAGCCCTGATACATTCAGATAATGAAGTTATTGGAAAAAGATTAGGAAAGAGCATATAAAATATTAAAGTCTTTAAAGAAAAAACAAAAAGCATGAGGTAAGAACAAGATGACCAGAAAAAGAAGATCAAGTGATGATGTTGATAATAACAATCATGAAGGAGAGAAAAAGGAGAAGGAGAGCCTCAGACACAGAATAAAAAAGCATAGAAAATAAAGCACAGAGAGAATATGGAGAAGGGTAGGGATGATGGCTGAGAATTGCAAGGATTGACGGAATACAAATTCTTACAGACATTTTATGATACTTAAAAACAGTTCTTGGCCATTGGTGAGGCCAACTTAGCAGTGCTAACGATGATTATGATTCCACTGTGTTAATTTTCACATAAACACAGGCTGCTGTTGGGATCCACACAATTGTAGCACTCTGCAGGAAGAGGCTTTGCGTCTGAGCTTGCTCTGAAAAACACCCTCTTCTTACTTTTCCTTTCCTCTCCTTTTTCTCTTCTCTCTCTCCCTCTTCCTGGCAGACTGTAGCAGGGAAAGATTTTAACTGGCTCATCATTGGGAAAAGTCCACCTCAGTGATAAAGGCTCCCCTGTAAAATCAACCTAAAAACTCCACGATGGTGTGTGTTCTGGGACTTTCTGGGTGCTTGCTCCTCTCTCCGCAGTCCCGATGTCCCCACAGGGTTTGCTTCTATCCTAATTTTCCATTGCTGGTTTGTTCATTGGATACACATACAGTGGTTATTTCTAAAATATAAAATTGTGATCCATCGTCTATCATCTTCTGGGTAACATGTGACAAAAGACATTTAATTCCGGTCCTTCTAGAGTCTTCCGGATCTGACTGATGGAAGATAAAAATAACAACAATGTGGTAACTCAGAAAAGGACCCTCCGTGGGTCAGACATTTTGAATATATTTAGTGGCACAATGTGCAGATGAAATGAGTTTAAATACTTGGGAGGACTATCATGCAATTTCCAGGAAACAGGTAGATGAGAATCATGCAGAGGTACAGGCTTTTGCTTTAGAAGGTGGAGGTGAACCAGAAAAGGGCCTTCAGGGGAGACTAGGAGCTTGTACAGCAGAAAGTTTTCATGACAGAGGACGTGAGATCTTCCACAGTTTTAAGCAATGAATAGCCCTGAAGCATCGGAGGAAAAGCCCCTTTAAGACATAGACTGGCTCTAGGAATGGAAAAAAAAAAAACAAAAAACATTGCATTCTCAAGAAGATTCACTAGAATAGTGCATTAATATTGTTAGAATAAACAGGGAGAAGGATTGATCTGCTGTCGGGAAAGTCTACATGGACATTTAAATAATGACTGGACTTAGATGGAGACAGTGTACTGCAAAAGAGAGTTTATCCCAGAGGAGGCAAATCAAAAAATGCCCCCATAATTCTGAATAGAAAGAACAAGTCTTAAAAAGGATGAGTGAAACAACAAGGTATGGAGGGTAGTTCCAGGAGATTTGGGAAAGGAGCATTGTAGGTAGAGGGGAGGAACACATTTCCTTCTTCCCTTCCAGGTTCTTTGGCTGGCCTCATAATTAAAGTGACATAAGAAAGATTAGCAGGAGAAAAATGAAGTTAATTACATACCAATGGGAACCTCCCTGCAAAGACATGAGAGGCTCCCCAGAGTTGCACAATTGAAGTTGAGATGACATCCAGAGCTAAGAAGAGACAGGGAGGGTCTGGGGTCTCAAAGGGATGAAGGCAATTCACAGGAAGATGGAAAAAGCAGGTGTTTGGTAAACCAGTGTGTTTCCTATACCATGTAAAACTAGGTTATTTTCTTATGTAAAAAATGATTATCTTTGGTAATAGCTCTCTTCCTGGTACAGGATCCCTATCTAAATTTTTTTGACAGTTATGGGGTGCCTGGTGGTTCAGTTGGTTGAGCATCTGACTCTTGATTTCAGCTCGGGTCAGATCTCGGGGTCATGAGATCGAGCCCCAAGTCAGACTCTGAGCTCAGCGCTGAGTCTGCTTGGGATTCTGTCTCTCCCTCTGCTGCTTCCCCTGTTCTCTCTTTCTCTCTCAAATAAATAAATAAAATCTTAAGTTTTTGGCAGTTAAGGGGGAGGTACAAAGCTCTTCTAAAGCTCTCCTTGAGTCTGTTGGACTTTGATTGTCTTCAGCTTAGAAATAATCAGCATGCCAAAACGGCACATCCTGGGGCAGCCTGCCCTGAGGCCAGCCAGGGGAAGACAGAACACAAGCATGGTGAGTATAAATATCAGACATAAAAAAAGAAACTTCACTGAGCAAAAAAAAAAATTACAAAATTTTCAAATCAAGAACCGATCTACAATGAGCATGCTGACTTAAATGAAACCATTGAGACAAATGATAATAAAATATTTGAATTTCAAAGATAAAGAAATAATCTCTCAAGATTAAAGACTTTCAAATACACAGGTTGTCAAAAACGAAGAAAGATCCTGTAATTACACTGAAGGCTCTGAACAAAATAACAATAAAACACAAGATAAACACTTAGGCGGACTGAGCAAAAGCTATTCTTCAAGAGCCATCTATTTCTCCACACATTTTTATTATTAAGACAGAAGATCAGAAATTGTTGAACAAATTGAGAAGTGATTTTTAAAAGACTTCTAAGAATGAAAGCAGTGGATAGTTTTGTGTGTGTATATGTATGTGTGTGTATGAATGTATATATATATATATATATAATTTTGCATATTCTTTTCACATTTTTGGCAATGTATCAAGATAGATTCTAAGAAGTGGGATTCCTGGGTCACAGGGTAAAATTGTAAGTATCCTTCCTAGATATTTCCAAATCCCTCGCTGGAGGGATTGACTCATTTATAATCTCACCATCCACATTTGGAAGAGCCTCCTTCCCAGAGCTTCACCAACAGAGTGTGTTGTTGGTGGTTAACTCTCTATCTGATAGGTGAATGTGAATGGTGGCATAACAAACAAGCTCATTATCCTGAGCAAAGTTAACCTTGTATTTCCTGTATGTTCAAGGGTCATTTGCATTCTTTTCAGTGAACTATGTACTTTTAACTCTTGGTACAACTACAAAAAGTTAGATAAATATTGTCTGCATACAGTAAGTTGTCAAACTGGAGAACTTCAGAGAATTAGGTAAAAATTATTAGAAGAAAGAGGAGCATTTAGTAAAAAGGATTAAATGTAAAGTAATTACATATAAGTCAATATCTTCACATATAAAGTAATGTAGGATAAAATTTATTAAATTTGCATTGGCAATAAACTGCAACCCTCCAAAAAAACTAAAAGAAATGTGTACTTTCTTAAAAAGATTTTATTTATTTATTTGCGAGAGGGAGAGAGAGAGAGAGAGAGTACGAGCAGGGGGTAGGGGCAGAGAGAGAGGGAGAAGCAGACTCCCCACTGAGCAGGGAGCCTGATGCTGGGGGAGGGGGGGACTCGATCCCAGGACCACCTGAGCCTAAGGCAGACCCTTAACCGATTGAGCCACCCCAGGCGTCCCAGCAATGTGTACTTTCAAAATAAAGAAAAAGAAAAACTTTATGGAGGCATGCACACTTAACTATAATATAACAAACATATTTTGATGGTAAATATCAGCATTCTAAAGATGTGAAGTCGTCCTAAATTTATTTGTAGCTTTAAAAGAATTTTAATCAAAATCCCAGAACTCATGTGTTTTCCCTGTAGTTGACAAAGTAGAATCTAATGTTCATTTGAAAGAATAAATGATGTAGAAGCTTGCTGAGATTTTTTTTAAAGAAGCATAATTAGGTGGGATTTTGTTACCAGTTATGTAAGTGTTTATAAAGTGATAGCAGTTTACACAGTGTGATTATGAACCCAGAAGATATGCAGAACAATGGACAAGAAAGGAAAACCAGAGAAATAGACTCAGTTATTAAATATGTGAGGAAAGGGCCATTTCTAATCAGGCGACAGCTTATTGGCTGTGCTGTTATAAGTCAGACAGAGGAGGGTGTGAGGGTCCTTGAACAGGGCGGCTCTTTTACAACACAGGCTGTAACTTCGATTTCAAATAACGAATATGCCAGAGTGGCACGTTTCGGGGTGGCCTGCCCTTGACCCCTACAATGCCAAGAGATAAAAAGGATCCTTAGCAAAAACAGAAACTCTTGACAAATGAGTTTATGTCCTTATATATGAAAATAAATTCCAGATGATGTAAAGAGTTAAAGTAGAAAGAAAGAACAAACAACAATAATAATAAGGAAAGCAAGAAGAGCAACATAGAAACTCCTAAAAACAATGACACAGAAAACCCAAAGGAAGATCTGATGAATGCTTAGCAAAAGATACATAAGTGTACCTACACAGACACCCGGAACTTCTGCAGGGCAAGAAATAAACATTAAATTAAAACTCAAACGAGAAAATGGGAAATATATTTTCAGCCAAGGAGTAATTTTAATATGGAAAGAGTTCTTACAAACAAGTAAAGAAAATGAAATCTTAATGAAAAAAAAATGGGCAAAGGTTATGAAAAGAAAGATAAATTTGCTAGAGAATATACACAATGACCAGAAAAGAAATAAAAAGCCCTTCATCTTCACTAGCAATCAAAGACATTGGAAATTAAAGAGCAACACATACCATTTATTGCTTATCAAATCAACACAGAAGTTTTAAAAGATCATATGCTGTTCGAGGAAATAAAAGTTGTTATCTTTCTGACAGACTGTTTGCCAACATGTGTGAGAATTTTAAAAAGGCTGATAGAAGTTTCTCAAGTAGAAGCTATGAATCATCTGCATAAGAATTACCTATGGTGCTTACCAAAAAATGCAGATTATCTGGCCCCACCTCAGACCTAATGTAGCAAAACACTCGGAGGGGAGTGGCAGGTAAATCTTCAGTTTATAGGTACATCAGAACACAAAATGAAGTTTACAGAAAATAATGTTGGAATTACTAGTTTCCCCAAACCCAATCATTCTATATAATAGTAATTATACACACAAATGCACACATTTTTATATTTTTATATTCTTTGTATTCTTGTAAGTGAAAAATTGAGGTCAACCTAAATGTACAAAGATGAGTATAGTTAAATAAAAAGGGTAGGTTTATATAATAGATCCTATATATACAACAGAACCGTATTTCTCAAAAATATATGATTATATAAGAAAATACTCCTGATACAGTTTAAATTTATTTTTAAAATAAGGTATAAGGGTGCCTGGGTGGCTCAGTTGGTTAAGTGTCTGACTCTTGGTTTCAGCTCAGGTCGCGATCTCAGGGTCATGAGATCCAGCCCCGAATCGGGCTCTGCGATTAGCCTAGGGTCTGCTTGAAATTCTCTGCCTCTCCCTCTCCGTCTGCCCCTCCCCCAGCTCGTGCTCTCTCTCTCTCTCTCTCTAAAATAAACAAACAAAAATAAAAAAATAAAAAGGGTATAAAACTTAATGTGCTGTGTTATCCCAAATTCATAAAGCATGCTTTTCCACAGAGAAGGGAATTAACTAAAATATCCACATTGTATCAATACTTTCTTTTATCAACTTCATCATGTTTTTTTTTCCTGTATTTCTAATTTTTCTGCCTTCAAAAGGATGGCTTTGAGTATAAAAATATAAATTAGCATTTTCACACAAAAGCATTATTTAAAGCAGATTCGAGCTCTGTTTGTTGGAGAAATGGGATGTAGAACCTTTTAGTTGGCCCTGCAATGCAAGGAGGTCTTAATACCATCTCCTGGGGCATAAGTGAGCTTTTTACTATTTGTAGTACGTGTTTCACTCACCCACATGCTCTGCTGCCTTTAAGCAGAACTCCTTCATCAACCTTGCTCACCCTGAGTATTGTAATTACAGTGTTTGTGCACTTATAAACGTGTGTGCTGTGATATCCGATGATTATATTTGGTCTGCCCTGCACCCCTGCATCTATTCTAAGTTCATCTTATGGGACAAGGTAAGGTATACAATTAAGTGTAGACCCAATATATGACTAAGCACCCTGTAGAGCTAAATATATATACTGCATATTTGCTGACAACTCACCTTATTAAATAATTCAGCCTGATGACATCTCAGAAAAACTTGTGTAACTATCTAGTTTCTTCCTGACTTTGTCCTTATTGGTCGGTGGATCTCAATCCTGGTTTCACAATAGATTCGTCTGGGAACTTCAGACAAATGTCTGGACAACACCCTAGACCGACTGGGTCAGAATCCTTGGGAATAGAGCTTTTGGTTGTGGTTGGTTTTTAGTAATGCCCCCAAGTGATTGCACCCAAGGTTGAGACCCTCTCATTTACATAAATACATGGATGGTCGAGGATTGGAGGTTGGATACATGGAAATGACTAAGGGTTATTTGCCAAGTGCAGTGGAAAGTTAAGTATTGGTTAGTGTAGAAAGCCCAAGATCATATTTCTTTGTCAGGATTTCTTTTTAAGCTTCATGTATGAGCATCCCAGTGTTGAAGAATGAGTAGCAGTTGGTCCAGGTGCTAAGGCTGGTGGAGAGCGTCTCTGACTGAGACAAACACCTCTGGGAAGGTTTGAGAAGGAAAGAAACCAGGAAGGCCCCAGAGACAGGAGGAGATGAGGTCAGAGGGGCCAGACAGGGGCCAGATCAACCTGTGAGTTATGTTACAGCCTCTGGCTCTTACTCAAATGGCAAGGAGAAGCTACTGGAGTGTTTTAAATAGGAAAATCCAGTAGGTGTGCTCTAAAAAGATTACCTCGGTGGCAGTATGGAGAGCACGTTTGTTTGGTGGGGACGAGAATGGGGTCACCAAGACCAGTTAGGAGGCTACAGCATGCAGCAAGTGAGAGGTTTGATGACAGGTTTGATTAGGGAAGTGGTGATGTAGGCAAGAGCAGAGATAGACTTGGAATGCTTTCCCAAATGATTTTTTAGATCAAGATTTTCATTTTTTGAGCTATGCTCAAATTCCTCTAGCCCCCATGTAGGGCAAACAGGGGCTAGAGCAATAATTTTTATTTGACAGATGCATAACCAGAAACATTAAGGCTGGAGGCCACGTGGCCAGCTCAAGGTCATGGAGAGAATATAGCCAAGGAAAATGCAAGCAGACTAGCAAAAGTATATCAGGGAATCACCTTTCACCTGCCACCGACCAGCACTATAAACATCTCACTGTCACAGTATTTAATTCATTCTCCTTCATAACCTCAAGTAGATTTGATTTAAAGTCCTGCCCTAAGCAAAATATATGTCTCCCCTTTCTCCAAAGCCTTGTACTCCAGCTATTTGCTTTTTCCAAGGCAGCACTCTAGGGTTATTCTCCAAGTAGTTAGGAGGAAGTTGATTCTGTTGTTTTACTATTTTTGGTGAAAAATTTAAAAAAATTCTCGTTCCTTTTCTTAATTCCTTGTTTCACTTCTATATCGAGTACAGACATTTTCAAATGCGAATATTAGGGTAGTTGATCGAAGTGTTGTAAGGTGGTATCATAAATCAGATGTTATAAATTGGTTGCAAACAGGAGCCCAGGTCAAGCCATAGATGAATTTAATAACTGTGTGAGTTTGGGCAAGTCCATTAATGGTTTGGGGGCCTGACTTTCATCTGTCAAACAGAACCCCCTTCTTTGAAGATCAGATGAGATGATGCCTGTCAAGTTTTACAGCACCTTAGGTCATCATCCGTGTCTGCTGGAAGGTTAATTATCGTGATCATTAGCAGTGGTGGAAAATGAGAGAGAGAAGAGGTCTCCAGCATGCTTTTCATGCATCTTCCATGAATAGTTAGGCAAACAGTTTGGTCTAGAAAATGGTTCTCCGTGTGGAAGAATGCTTCAGTTTGAAGAAAACGCTTTGTTGAATCATGTTCTAGGGGACCATTGGTTTGGTAAAATGGAATGAGCCAAACTTTGGCATCGGGGAAGACTTCTTACTGTTTATGTCTCCCAGAAGTCCTGACTGTCTATTGATGGGAATCATGGGGATTTCCTCTGACAATAGAGACAATGTACAGTCTTGATTTGCTTAGCAAACGCTTGACATTTACTTGTTTGGAAAGTGGAATAAGGCATCAGGTCATTCTGTGCTGTAACAAACACAGGAAGAGACTCAGCGGGGATTAGAGCACTCGTAATTCTTTGTATCTCCAGCAGGAGATCTTATGATTTCAGTGATTTTGAGCCCCTTGGTAGAGCTGGACAAGATGTAATAATGCTTTTCCTTACACCCTTTTTTCTTTTCCTTTTCCTTCATTTTTTTGGTCTTGCCTCTTTATAATTCTGTATTCTTTTTTTTTCTTTTATCTGTTTTTTTCCCTTTCTCTGTGTGTCTTTCTTCCCTCATTAGATTTATGCCACTCACCTTCTTTCCTCCATTATTCAGAGTTGTCCTTACATTCAACAGCACTTGTTTTTTTTTTTTTTCTTTTTCTTTTTTTTGGTTCCCACACCGGGAGTCGAACCCCGGGCCGCCTGGGTGAAAACCAGGAATCCTAACCGCTAGACCATGTGGGAAGCACTTGTTTTTATTTAACCCAAGAATCATCAGCCTGTTGTTCAGAACTATAGAACAATAGTGAAGCTTACCTTTCTTTGTGAATGGTGGAAATTTACTGCAGATTTATTGCAGAAAATTTCCACTTTATTAAGCTGACAGATTTTGCTCGAAGGCATACTACCCTGTGAAATTCTAAATTTGATTTAAAGGTCAGAGGAAAAGCTGGCACCTACAATCTGCCTTTGAATTGTTTTTGTAACACTAAATAGAGTTTACAAGGAGAGGAAATTGCAATTGGTCAGCAAAAGGCATGCCAATCACAGCCTCTGTCAATAAACTCTGCCTTTAACGGAGCTAGAAGATGAAGGAAGCTACTAGATTAACATCATCTTGCAGAACGTGTGAAACGTCAGGTTCAATTAGGTGTGTTGAGCTGGATGAACCACTTTGCGGGAAGAGTTAGGCTATCTCTCTGAAAGCTGGGGAGAAAGAATCCTTAATCATGGTTATCAATGACCAGGGTCTTTTCATTTACATAAATAAAATAATGACTTTCTAAAAGGATATATATATATTTAAAATAAACTCCCTGTTTGTTTCTTCCTGAAGACATAATAGCTCCACTTGGTATTGGTGATAGGCATAGGAAACTCTCTATTTCCAAATGATTTTTCTTATTACAGCAAAAAAAATAAATAAAAATACTACTTTCCTAATTAAAATTGTTTTGTACATAATCAAGCTGTACATTTTAGCAGGAAGGATGTTTAACAGAAATTTCAAATTTACTGTATTAATCCTTTAAATTGTGCAAACTTTAACTTTCTGAGAAAAGATTCTTGGTAGTAGTGAGAGAGAGAGAGAGAGAGAGAGAGGGAGAGAGAGGGAGAAAGAGAGAAAACACACGAACTCCTAAAAGCTGTCAACATCAGACTTGTCAGAAATCGGGAATAAGACCAAAATATGAATGCAAAAATCTAACTCCATTCTGATGGTTGAAGAATGGCTGTTTTGCAGCTCTACATCTTTCTGATGAAGAGTGATTTTTCAAAGGTGGTTTGAGGTTGATAAATAGTAAGGTCACGGTGTGAACAATGCAGAGTACTGGCTAGTCAAACAAAATAGTAGTGTGTCACAGTTGGTTTTCACCTAATTCCAATCTGCTGCTTGAAGTCAGTGCTGGGCAAAAAAAAGTCAAAAAGTGAACTGTCCCTGGTGACATAGCTCAGAGGGGCAGCGCATCCGGGCTTTTCCGGGGCTGCCGGCGGCAGCAACCATAATGATAGCAAATACCTTCTCCTTGCTCTTTTTGGCTGATGCCCTCAGCTATCAATGGAAACTTCTGCAATCTTTAAGCAAAATTATTGATACCATCTGCAGTTTGTTGTTTTTGTAACATTTGTTTTACTGACTATAATAGTAGCACATGCTCATTGTTGAAAATTTGGGAAATTTGTAATAGCTTAAGGAAAAATGAGAACATCACCCATAATCTCACCACTGAGAGATAACATTATATAAATATTTTGGACTGTTTCTTCCAGTTTTTCATTCTGTGTGCTTATGTACACATGCATGTGCCTACGCTCAGGGTGTGCATCCATGTGAAATGTTATAAAATTGGCAGCATAGAACACATATAATTTTATATTCTTTTTAACTTTAACATTGTATTGTGAGCATTTTCCAAATCATTATGAGTTCTGGGGAAAATGGCGTATGATAGCCAGGTAATACTCCGTTAGAAGGAAGAAGCCATAATTTGTTCATTTGTTTTGGGTGGTAAGGTTGTCTCTAATTTTTCATTCAGAAATCGTTCTGTGGTGAATACCCTTATACCGAAGTCTGCGTATCTGACAATTTTTTTAGGGTCCTTTCCCGAAAGTGTAACGCCAGCTTCAAAGGAGAGGAACAGCCTTGAGGCTCTAGATATGGATTGCCAGAATGTAACAATGTCCACACTGTGGGGTAGATTTGGGGACCTGTTTTTTTTTTTTTCCCCTTTTTGATGTGGGTTATGCTGCATAGTCAGAAAGTGTTACCCCAGGGGGTAGCTGAGTAAGTGTCATCAGAGCGGCTTCCTCTGTGTTTCTCCCTCCTGTGAAGATTCCAGTCTCATCTTCTAAGTTTGCTGACAAAATACATGTGGATTCTTGTTATTTCTCAGAAATGAGATGAAGAAAACTCAGACTGACTCTAGAATTTTGTATATATATATATATATATACACACACATATATTGTGTATTTCTGTATATATATTTTATGTATATATTTGTGTGTATATATATATAAAACATATATTTTATGTAGGTAAACAATTAAAAGGGGCCAACAAATTTATGTCTTGACATTACATTCATGGAAAAAAAAAATCACTCCTGAAGATTTCTTTGTTGTTATTATTTTGAAGGGACAGATGCCCTAAATTAGAAGCTGAGGAGTGGGGTCCAAGAAGTCAAACTGGAATTTTCAAGCAGTTCACAAGTTTATTGAGATTATCTCTAAGCAATACATCACTACCTTTTTAAAGCCTGTATAGGAATAATTGATATTATAGACACGATAAATCATACCAACTACTCAAAATATATAGTGATTTGTATTATTTTACAACAGAACCCACAAAGTAGGTATTATTATTATCAGTGTTTTACATGTAAGTGAAACCAGGAGAATTTAAACAATCCACCCAAGAACTTACCCAGGTAGCAAAGAACAAATCTGGAATTAGAAACCATGTATATGTGACTCTCAAATCTGGCCTTTACTTCATGGTACTACTTCACAGTGCTAATCACTATGCTCCTTCATAGTATTACATCCCAGTGCTACTTCAAAGGACTACTTCATGGTGCTACTTCAGAAGCCTGCTTCAGGGTACTTCATCACAGTACTGTGTCGTTATACTCCTTCACAGTATTACTCCAGAGAAGTACTTCGTGGTATTACTCTGTGGTCATACTCTGCAGTATTTGCAGCAGTATTTCAGAGAAGTACTTCACCCTACCACTTTAGTGCACCCTAATTGGGGAGTTTACCTATGGTGATTACATTTTGTTAAAAGATAATTAAATAAAAAAAAAGGAAACCAGGACTTTCAGATATAAGATGAACAGGTTAGCAACTTTTTAACTCACTCAATGAGGAAACCAGGTGGACCTTCCCATTGGTACAGTGGAGAAGTCTTGAAAAGCACACATTCCCATGGAATAAAGTAACATTGAAATGAATGTGAGAATGGATGCAACACTGGCTTCTTCCACGATGGGAGGAAGTCAGCTGAACTTCTACTGGACAGGACAGAATGTATATGCAGATAGACAAGAATTATTCTGCTTCGAGGTAAAATAGCTCTGTAGAACAGATAACCCTCTAGGCTAGACAATGCAAGGGTCCCACTGAAGAACAAAAAGTTCCCCTATAGTGTGTAGTCTTAGAACACAATGCTACCAATTCTTGTTATGGAAGACAATAGCTCAGTCCTTCAAATTCCTCTATCTTAAATTATCTAAGTAATTGAAATGAAAAGGGATTCACACACATTATCTACATTTTATTTTCTTTGTGGAGGCTTGAACAAATCCACATTGCACAATGACTTTACCAGAATCATCTAAGAAGGAGATTAGGGGGGAAGTTTTATATTCATTCTCTGACTTTCACCCACAAATTTTCTTAGTTTATGAAGTCATAGGATAATTTTTCTAAATGCCAGCCTTGCAAATTCGAGCTGGGAATGAAATTCAAGGGGTGCCTGGGTGGCTCAGTCGTTTCGCATCTGCCTTCGGCTCAGGTCATGATCCCAGGGTCCTGGGATCGAGCCCCACATCGGGCTCCCTGCTCAGCGGGAAGCCTGCTTCTCCCTCTCCCTCTCCCACTCCCCCTGCTTGTGTTCCTGCTCTCGCTATCTCTCTCTCTGTCAAATAAATAAAATCTTAAAAAAAAAAAAAAGAAAAGAAATTCAAGCTGTGTTTTTTCTGCTTCTTATAGTCCATCATTGCTAGTAATAAAGAGCCTGCAAATTTGTCAGCCAAGTTCTGACAGTAAAATCTTTATTACTGGTGATGATGTAAGAGGCAAAAAAGAGCACAGCTTGAGTTTTAGATCTCAGGTTGAATATAGAAAACTGATGTGTAGAAAAAAAAATAAAACCTCTTACACAGAACAAATTTGATCATTAAGGCAAGATAAATGTAGACCCCAACAAGGCCAATTTTATAGCATGGAACCAACCATAACCATTGTTAATTGTTAATCAGAAGGTGAAGAAATTAATGTAGGGATTAAGTAGCCCAACAGAAAAAAGTGAAAAAAAAAAACCCAGAAAATTAATTTAAAGCAACAGCTAGCAATACAAGTCAGCTTCGGTGTATGGCTGCAGGGGAAAATTGATAAAGCAATTTCTCAGAAAATCTATAAAGTTCTAACAAAATTGCCTTGTGATAAGAATTGCAGAAGAAACAAACATTCAGCCTGTTGAGAGTTGGAGGATTGTTTAATTAAAATTAAACCAGATCCAAAGGGTAGGTTAATTACCGCAGGTCTTGATCAAGGAGCATTAATAAGAAAGCAAGAACTAAATTGGGAAACAAAACAAAACCATACAGTATAAAACAAACAATGAGCAAAAACACATTTTACCTGTAACCTCTCTAGCAAAGGGGATGTGAAGATTTGCTGTTACTCCAACATGTTAAACAGTAGCCTGAGATAGATCTGGGAACATCCCCATCCCCCACCCCCCATTGGCTAAGGGAAGCTTTCCAAACCCTATTGTACTAGGATGCTTTTTTTTTTTTTTTAATTGCTGCATCGCTCAGACAATACCTGGTGACAATACCTTTTTTTCCTTCATTCCCCATGGTTAGCTTTGCCAGAATGCTTTTCTGCTGCTTGCAACCAAAGCCTCTAAAATATATGACAATTATTGGAATAATTGTAGGATTTTAGTTCTGAATTTTCTGATCTCTCTGTATCTGAAAGTCCGCATGGGTGTGTGCAGCAAGGGCAAGGGTGGAAAAGTAAGAGGTAGAATGGAGGGATAATTATGGGAAGAGAGACGGGAGAATGAGTGGGAAGGAGGAAACAGTGTGTGCCCTTCAAAGTCAATGAGATACCACAGTTTGTTTTTCTATCACCAAAGAGTCTGAATTCTCCCCCTTTTGAAAAAAGTAGAGTCCACTGATCTTCTCTTTCATAATGTGGGGTGGTGAGTATGGATTTCAGTTATGTGCTCCAAAAGCCATACCAGGTTGACTTTCAGAAATACCTTTGTGGTGTTCGCCTTAACCTGATGTCAGGAATGCTCATGGCCCCCGGTGTAGGACCTTCACACTTGTAGGAGGCCTCTGCAAATATTTGTTGACATCGGTGAGGATAAGATGGATATAGAGATATCTGCAAGGACATGGCCCATGAAATCACTACCCTCGCAGGAAACTACCTTCAAGGTAATGTTTCTATTAATAGTATGAGTGTCAGACTCTTAATAGGGTCCCATCCCCACCTCCTGCTGTTCATGAGCTTGTGTGATCTCCTCCTCGTAAGTGTGGGGGGACCTTGCTTCTAACTAACAGAGTACAGCAAAGGGGATGGAAATGTTCATGATTAGGGTTATAGTGTCTGTCATGCTGGGGTCTCTCTCTCTTGCTAGCTTTGAAGAAGTGAGTGGTCATTTGGGGAGACGCCATGTGACAAGGAACTTGGGAAGCCTCGGGCACTGAAAGTGGCTTCCACCTGATGGGTGGCAAGAAACCGTGGCCTTCAGTCCTACCTTTGCAAGGAAATAAATTCTGACAACAAACTGAGTGAGTCTGGAGGCTGATCCTTCCCCTGGCGAGCCTCACATGGGACTATCCAGGTGATACCTGAATTACAGCCTTGAGACCCAAAGCAGAGGACCCACCTAAGCTGTGTATAGACTCTTAACCCACAGCAACCGTGAGAAAATAAATGTGTGTTGTTTTAAGCTGCTAGATTTCTGGTGATAGTGTTACTTAGCAATAGATAACTAAAACAGGACGCTTGTGTCATAGGTGAGAACCTGATTTCAGAACACCATTTGGACTGGTAGAACCCCACCTTTGCCCTTTAATGCGCGTGTCTTTGGACATATTAGGTAAACTGAGGCTCGGTTTTCTAGCTGGCATAAAGCTAGGTTTCTCAACCTTGGCACTTGACATTTGGAGCTGGGAGGCTGTCCTGTGCACTGTAGGAAGTTTAGCAGCATCCCTGGACTCTTCCCCTGAGATGCCAGTAGCTCTCTCTGCCAATGTGACAACTAAAAATGTCTCTAGACATTGCCACATGTCCCCTGGTGGGGGGCAAAATTGCCCCCATTTGAGAACCATTGGTATTAGGGTTAGTGGGGGATGATAATAGTAATAACATCTATTCCATGGGCTCGTTGGAAACTATTTTTTTCTTTTTCTTTTTTTATTATTTTTAAAAATTTTATTTATTTATTTGAGAGCGAGCGGGAGAAAGAGCAAGCAAAAGCAGGGGAAGGGGCAGAGGAAGAGGGAGAAGCAGACTCCCCTCTGAGCAGAAGGCAGACACTTAACCGACTGAGCCACCCAGGTGCCCCTTGTTGGAAACTTTAAATCAGATGGTTAGACAAAGAGCTGAAAACGTTAGAAATAAGGTCTTAAAGAATGGCATCTATCAATATTGTAATAAATCAGGGGTATTTTTATTCTCTTAGTTGCAGCCATGGGCTCAAGGTGGGTTTTGGCTGGCACCAAATCTTCCGAGAAGGGGTCAAGATCGATTAGCAGAAGGTCCTGAAAGAGAGAGAGGAGAAGGTGAGTTGAAGAGGGAAGAGCCCCAGGATGGAGGCCACATGCTTCGTGGAGCTTCTGGGTTCACTAGGGGTTGCTCGCATATACTTGGGAGTCAGGTCAGGACAGCAAAATTGCATGGACGTTGGCAGTCACGTTGGGGAGACTAGGGCTCCCTAGGGCTCCCGAGGCTGTGGATTGGGATTGCACAATCCTGCTGACATCTGGAGGGATGGGGACCCCAGGTGACACTTGGCTGCACTGTTGCTATCAGCATCATCATTACTATGAGCCTTTAGCGTGATTATGGGTGAAGACAGGTACTAGCTGGAAGCACTTTAAATCCAGACGCTTTAAACTTCTCCCCAGTTGAAAGCAGAAATGTTGCAGTTTTATTTAAAAGTAGTGAACGAGCACCTTGGGCCTCCTGGTAATTAGCTTAAACCCAGCATCACTGCCCAAAAATAATAAAAAGAGAATCTCCTGTCTCTTTATTCAGCTTGGTTATAGTGCTTGGGCACAGTTTAAACCAGCCTAACGGGATGGAAAGTTCCCTGAAGGAAGAAAACAGAGAAAGCAGAAAAATGCACTCTTACTAACGAGTTATAGGGTAGTTCAGAAAGTGTCTCTTGTACTGATTTTTTTCTTTCTCTTTCTCTTTTTCTTCTTTTCACCCCTTTTCCTAATTTTCATCCTTGCCCCCTTCACCTTGCGTTATATTTTGCCCTATAAATAAGGGTCCAAAATGCACCTAAGTCCACAACATTGGCAGCTGAAGATGAATGCATATGATAGGCGAGTTGCAGCCCTGGTTTTATAGCCGTGTTTCTCCTGGGGGAGATACGGTAGTAACAGCACAGTGCTGCACGGTGCCCCCGCGTGCGGACATCCTTCTAAATGCTGCGCGTGTGGTAACTCATCTGCCTGCCCAGCAGCTGCGTCACGTACGTCCTGGCCTCTGCTCATTTAGAGAGAATAATGAGATTTCCTGCAAACACCCATGTAGTGGCAAACTCTGGTCTAAGGACGCTACACCTATTAATTTAACATAACAATGCTTGGAATTTATAATTACCCCATTTTAAAGCTGAGGAAACTGAGTCACAGAGGAGTGAAGTGGCTTGCCAAGATTTCCCAGGTAGCCTGGTCGGGGCATTTCTGCTTGTTGCTACATTATTCCTCCCATCTGGCAGACCACTCCATGCAAACTTGGAGAGTCGTAGGTATTTCTAGAGCTAACTCAGCACAAAGCAAGTGTTATAAGTGTGTGTGTGTGTGTGTGTGTGGTGTGTGTGTGTGTTCCCAAGGAATGAAAGATGAATACCCAGGTAAGATTAAATGACTTTATTCTGGGGGTGCATCACCATCCCAAAGAGAATTGCTTATGTCATTTTTTGCATACCATTGGGGTAGCTGTTGAAGTTTGCGTATACCACCATGTACGTCACAAAGCAGGAGTTAAACGTTCCTGTTTAGCTATTGACAAAAGGGTGTGACTGCAGAAAGCAAGCTTCTACTTCAGCCCGTCTAATGAAGCCCAGAATGTGTGTCAAATCATTAGCATAAAGTCATCAGGCTCTGGCTTGTGCAAAATTTTGGCAGCTTGTGACACCCAAAGACAATTCTGTGGTATTTGTATTGTTAAATGTGATCTCCAGCAGCATCTGTAAAATGAGGCAATAAATAGCTCGTGTCTTTTGCTGGCGGCAGCAAGCGCCACTTTGCATGGGTAGTAAAATCACAAAAGTTGCACGTACATCAGAAAGCAGCCGTGGTGTCAGATGGAAGGGATTCATACCTGAATGAGCAATTAGCATCAAACCTATCTGAGGGGAGATGACATATGCACATCCACTTTCTTCTGAAGAAGCAGAATTTTCTTTCCATCTCTAACGATCTCTCTTAATCAGGGATTCTAAACCTTGTAGAGGACACCAAATCTTCTGAGATCTTCATGAAAAATGGGAACCCGTGCTCAGAAGAATCTTCCTAGGCATATGTGACTGAATGAGATTTTTGACCACCCTCCCCTCCTTTTGGCCTTTTATTATGATGATGATTATTCAAGCAGGTAGCTGTGTTTTGTTCTGCTGGTCCCCCATGGAAGGCTTCATTTCCAAAAGGCTAACTGTGTAGGAAGAGGGACAGAATTGGTGGGGAAGGGTCTTAGGGCTCGGCCAACTCAAGCTTGGGAGAACTACAGAGAGAAATTGTAGACTACAAGGAGACCGAACGTTGAAGGTGCTACGTACATGCATCATGGTGCCCTGCTGAGTGTGAGTTTCTTCGAGGGTCTCTTGTATCTTGCCCACAGGGCAGGTGGCTGGCTTGTCCATGGGAATGGACAGAGTGTGCACGTCCAAGTCCCCGAAGCTGCGTCAGAACTGTTGGAGCCAAGGGGGCGGGATGGGCGGAGTGTTCTGCCTTCTCGTGTGACTTTTGTAGCACACAGTGACATCTAATCTCAAGTCATTTGTCTTCCTGGGGACACTGAAGAGCCAGCCTCCCTCTATCCTTGGGGAGAAATTTGAAATTAAAGAAGGGAAGATAATTTCTGAACAAAGAGAGATTTTGAGCAGGGATGTGAGAGACTTCTTTTCTGGAGCTGTTGCTGTGCCGTCTGGGAAGGGACCTGCAGATCCTAGGAGGCTTTATTTGGTAATCGCCATATTCTGTTCATCCATTCTGTTTCTCTTCAGAGGGGAGAAGAAGATACAGTTTTGGCAGAAGGTGTGGAGTGCCATGAAGGTGGTTCCCTGGGTCTTCCTCAACAAAGAGGAAGACGTGGGTTTATGGGACGGTGCAGAGTCCTCTGCAAGAAACAAGGGCAGAAGAGAAGTTTTCCAGCAGGTGCTGCATACAACACACACACAGACACACCACACACACACACACACTCACAATACACACACATAACACACAAAACCAGAGAGAGACACAGAAGGGAGGACATTCCCAGGGAAGCTGGAACTCAGCATGATCTTCTGGACCACACCCGAGGGCTTTGGTGATGGCTCATTCATGTATACAAGCAACACCTCCAGGGTCCCCAGGCTTCCCAGCACGGTTTGCTCTAGATTCTGAACTATTGATAATTTGAGAATTCATCCTGCTACTTTGACCTCCACATGTACCGGTCCCTCTGCCTACAGGGCCTGTCCGCCGACCCCCAGGCGCACCCCGTTCTTGATCCAGCTAATTCCCACCATCTTTCAAAGCTCAGCTCAGGCAGCAGCCCTTCCCCCGGGAATCCCGTCCTATAAACCAGTGATTTCGATAAGCCTTGCCTGTGATCCTGCGCCCACGTGCTGACATCTTAGGCTGTGCTGTACTAATTAGTTTAATTGTTTCGTTCTCCTCTGAATGCCAAGTTTCTGGAGGGCAGGGGCCATATGTTACTCAACTTTGTTTTGCTTCATGTCCCTCACAATATATGCATATGTATGGTGAAGGGGCGGATGACAGAAGAAAACCCAGAGGTTGATGAATATAGGATGAACAGTTTGAATAAAGTAGAGATTCAGTAATAGCTGGCTCTTGAAAAGAATATCTTTTAGCAAAAATGCCTGATTATACTAACACAGATGGGGGGAAATAAAAATGGGGAGCAGGAGCTTGTGTTTGGCCCTAGCAACATCAGTTACTGAACGGCCAGTGGCTCCCAAGGGGCAGGGTGTGTAATGGCTGGGAGCTTGGGATCTAGAACCAATTAAGTGTTCAAACCCCAGCTCCGACACTTACTAGCTATGTGGCCATGAGCAAGTTAGTAAAACCCTCTGAATCTCCGTTTTCGTATCTGTAAGAGAAGAGTGGTAAGTACCTACTTCTTTTGGGCTTTGTGAAGAATCAACGGAAAGATTAGACGTACAGTGCTTAGTTGGGTGCCTGGAATATGGTTACTCATCAGCAGAGGTTCACAGTAAGTAGGCAAATGTAGGCTGCCATGGCCAAGGTGAGCTCAGGACTGAGTTCCATTTGAAGGGTGTTGTATTTACATGGAAATTTTCCCCTGGGCTGGGATTCTCGGACAATACTGGAATGTCAGTCCCTGATGGGAAAATGCCATCCTACGTTCTGCTGAATAAATTAGTTTTATGGTCTAAATTTTGAGTAAATGCATGCAATTTTCATTCGTTAGCATTCATAACATTGTCCATAGCTCTAACATTTCATAAACATCAAAGCACTTAATGTCTACACTTGATGATTATATATATATAATCATATATCATATATATATAAATATATATACACATAAATACATTTATTTTACATATACATAAATAAAGTTTTGGTAGTAATCACTACTACTAAAACATGCATTTGTTTTCAGCAGGAGTCATCGACATTGTTTAAAAAGAAGCATGCTAAGGGCGCCTGGGTGGCTCAGTTGGTTAAGCGACTGCCTTCGGCTCAGGTCACGATCCTGGAGTCCCTGGATCGAGTCCCGCATCGGGCTCCCTGCTCGGCAGGGGGTCTGCTTCTCCCTCTGACCCTCCCCTCTCTCATGTGCTCTCTCTCATTCTCTCTCTCTCAAATAAATGAATAAAATCTTTAAAAAAAAAAATAAAAAGAAGCATGCTAAGAACATCTCATGTTTTTTCGTTTCTGGATTTTATGACCGAAGTCAGGTTTCTGAATCCTTATTTATTTGTACTTTGCATGCCATAGGAGGTCCAGAACATGCTTGTAATTTACTTTGCTAGCTGGAAGTGAGTGTAAAATACCTGGATTATGGTAATGGTGGCATGATCATAGTATCACACTAGTAGGGCATTAATCTGGGAGCAATTGTCTGAGAGATTTGAAAAACACTAGTCAGCCCCATTGTTTTCGGTGTTGCCTGAGCTAGATCCAGTCAACTCCATTAGTAGGTTTGGAAGATCAGGTATGCCTGATAGAGTCTAAAAATGGGGACATAAAAATGACTTAGAGCTGGATAGAATTAAAAGCTGGGCAAAGAGGTGGTCAGAATTCCTAAATTCTTAGCTTGGCCTTGACCTCAAAAGCTACATGACTTTTGGGCCACAGTTTCTTCACTATGTACAATGGTCATGGCAGATTAGGAGGTAGGGTGTTCCATACTTGGGGTCCCTGAATTTATCAAGAGGTCAGTGAACTCCATGTAATTATTTGTACATAGATGCATCTTTCTGGGGTGAGGGTGTGCTGTTTTCATCAGATTCTCAAAAGGGTTCATGAATACAGCATAATCCTAGTCACTCCTCTGTCTAATCCTTCCCTCCCAGATCCAAGATTCTGTGATTCTCTTGAAGGTGCAACTAAGCTAAATAGTATAACAGTATAAAGATATATAAAATATGTAAGATTTTTTGGGTGTGAGGAAAATACTTTACCTCCAAGACTTTCTTATTTTTTTAATCTTCCCTCAAATAGGAAAATAGCTGAATGTCCTATTCAAAGCTCACTTGATCTAGAACAGTGTATCTCAAGGCGTGTTTTAAAAAATATTTATTTATTTATTTTAGAGAGAGAGAAAGAGAGAGAGAGCGTGGAGGGGCAGAGGAAGAGGGAGAAGGAGAGAAGCAGACTCCCCGCTGAGTGCAGAGCCTGATGTGGGGCTCAATCCCATGACCCATGAGATCATGACCTGAGCAGAAATCAAGAATCAGTAGCTTAACTGACTGAGCCATCGAGGTGCCCCTCAAAGTGTATTTTTAACAATCATAGTGATATTTTAATAATTCTACTTCAGAACATCAATTCTATGTTCAAATACAGTTTTGGGGAAATCCCATACTGTAGCTTTCTTAGAGATTCACAGGGCATGTTGGCATATAGGAAGCTCTAAGCAATTCTGCACTTAAGAAACTGTTTGGATTTTTTAAACACAATGTTTTCTAAATTACCTGACCATATGGTGCGCCTGGGTGGCTCAGTCGTTAAACATCTGCCTTCGGCTCAGGTCATGATCTCAGGATCCTGGGATCGAGCCCCGCATTGGGCTTCCTGCTCCGTGGGAAGCCTGCTTCTCCCTCTCCCACTCCTCCTGCTTGTGTTTCCTCTCTCGCTGTCTTTCTGTGTCAAATAAATAAAAAAAAATTTAAAAATCTAAAAAAAATAATTAAATTACCTGACCATAGAGCTCCTTAAGCACCTGTTCACATCGTAAAGGATAATTCTTCTGGGGAATGCATTATTAGAAATGCTGACTGAAGCCATCTCAGCTTTAATTCTTTGGGGCACATTGGTGGCCTTCACTGGGCTTTTTGAGGTCTAATAATGCTTACTTAATGAAGCACATACATTTTTGGTATCATTTCATGATGTTTTAGGAAGATTTAAATAAATTTAAGTAAAAATAACTCTTTTTTATGTAGAGAAGGGAAGCATAATTAGAAAGAGTTGGTATTATGCTACATAAAGCTACCAAAGAAAAGCAAGGGTGAGGAAGAGTGTGAGGAGAGTTGTAGACATCTTTGAGCAGTTCATTCATTCATTTATTCATTCATGAATGATTATTGAAAACCACCTAAGTGATGGGGATCATGAGAATACCTGATAATCTTACAGAGACTGGGAGACAATGCCTGATCTTCATGAAGTCAAAATAGAATGATACTGGGGGCACGTAATGGATAATTTCCATATAGAGTGATGCTTGCTATGGTTGAGGTGGGTACTCTTGCTCTAAAACCACAGAAAAAAGAGCCAATTGTTTTTGCAGATCTGAAGAAATTTCCAAGAAGGACCTAATGTTTGAATTGGCTTTAATATTCACAGTTGAATAAATTAAGTCTGTGCTCTCACTAGGGGGCTAAAATGAGTATAGGAGAAACAAAGCAAGACAGTATGCTGATTAATGAAGTGAGAATTGGACCTGAAGTTTAGATTTTGGCTAATGGCACTCTGGTTGCAAATATAAGAAACTCCAACTCATATCAGCTTAAACAGTGAAGAAATGGATTGTTAAACTCATTTCTTGCCGTTTCTCCATTTAGCCATCTTCCATTCTGAATTTATGCTCATATTGTCAGTAAGAAGGCTGCACTAACTTCAGGCATTACATCTAGACAAACAGCATCTAGGAGAGGGGAGCCATTTCCCCCCTACAGATTCCTTCTTCAGAGCAAGAAAACCCTACTGAGAAGCCTCTTAAGAGATGCCACTTCATGTCTTATTGGCCAGACATAAGTCACATGCGAATTTCTAAGCCAATCCCTGGTGAGGAACTCTTACACCCATCAAGTCCAACTGGAAGGCTGAGTGTTATCATCTTCCCCCAGAGCACAGGGGCTGCATGGAGGAGAGGTAGACATCTGCACAGAGTCAGGATCCCAACAGGAAGGAAGAATAGGCAGGAGAAGCTTAAGAGGCAGCCCATAATGCCTACTCCAGAAGGTCTGTATAAAAGGGCACTTCCAGCTGCAAGATAATTTATCTATAGCAGGTGCTATCTTCTCTTCCTCATCTCCATGACCTGGACCAGGTAGCTGCCTAGGGTTTCCCTCCATGCTATATCTTAATCCAAAGGACTGTGTGATGTAGTAATGCTAATCACCATGCTTTTAAATGTCGCCCCCACCGGCATACCGACAGGTGTTTTGGGAACCATCCCCACCCTTGAGACTTTGTTCTTTACTAGAATTTAACATGAACATGAACTTGAGTGTCAGACATGCTCAAAGTCTTTCACAGTGCGATAAAAAGTTAGGTTTGTAGAAAAATTAGCAGATAATAATGATGATGATTTGACGGTAATTGTCATTTCAGCTAATGCCAAATCTCGAAGGCTGATGAACTAATTCAAATAAATAGTTTCAGCATCTTCATTGTATGGAGAAAGAAAAAAGCCCAACCACATCCATCTTTTGGCTTTCATATTGATTAACATTGATTGCTTAAAATTCTAATGCCAGCAATATCGTACTGATTTATGGTTTATGAAAGCTATTGACATATGTGGAGATGCAATAAGGACTCTTTTTTAGGCATGACTACAACAGATTGCTATAGGGATTATCTAATTATTGAGTACGCACTAGTGATGAACTCCAGCAATAAAAATACCGTATGCTCACCAGGGGGCTGTGGGACTAAAATAATGGCTAACTCTGACAGCATAAATTAGCTTTTGTTTTCCTTCCCTCTTAACTAGAGATTCTCAGTAGTGTTCTTTTGGAAGCACAGAATGGATGAGTCGACCAACTCTTATCCCACTCCTCACCTTAACTTTCTTTCTTTTAAATATAAGTCCTTTCAGATTCTGATTGAATTCTTCTTGTTTTCCCCTCCTTACTTTCTAAAGAATGTTCTTTTAGGCATCCGATAATAGAAATGGCTTAAAAGACCCTCAGTTTAAAGGTACAGTGTTTTTTTATTTTTATTTTTGCATCCATAGCTTATGTTTCTTGAGCACTGTGTGCCTGGCACTATGTGCCAAGACCTTGACAGTTGTGTTATCATCAACAAGACCTAGTGAATCCAGAGTATAACTAATTCCCCGTGAAAAATCCCCACAGTGCAAGTACCTGGAATGGCTTCTGTCTTTCTGACTGGTTCCTGCCTGATGTCATTGGGTATTACTATTCCCCCTTGCCTTTCAGGTAAAGAAACATGCTCAGAAAGGGCAAATACAGCTAATGGATGGAGACCATGTGTGAACTAAGGCAGTTTGCCTCCAGCACCAAACTCCCATTCCCTCATTGCTCTTCTGAATCTCAAGCTTAGAAGTCCCAGTTGGGAGGGACTATGTAGTCTAATGTCTCAAGTTGTAGAAAGCGGCCAAAGCTTTAGGGAAGTGAAGCATTTGCTAAATGAGGTCACATTCAGAGAGAAGAGCTTTCACTCATTTATTCATCTAACAAATATGTATCCAGTGTTCCCTATCGTAGGTATTGCTAACACAGTCGTTGGTGAAACAGTCAACCAGGTCCCTGTCTGCACGGAGCTAAGAAATTTATAAGGAAAGAGATATACAGTCAATAAAATAAATGATAGAGGCTAGCATGAAGGATATGATAAGTGGAGAGGTTGGAAGTGGGTGGTTTGCAAACTCGGGTAGAATGATCTGGACAGACCTGACTGAGAAGGTGGCATCTGGGTAAAGACTTAACGGTATCGATGAGCTGAAGCAAGAGGCTAGGTAGGAGAGAACTTGGCAGGTGGAGGAGGCCAGGTGAAGGCCTGAGCCAGGAACATGGCTGGTGGGCTCTGACCCATCCAGGAGGCCCGGGTGCCTGGGAAGAGGGAGAGTGGAAGAGATGGGGTCTCAGAGGGACCAGGCTCAGGAGACCATGATACGGGCACAGGATTCCCTCTCAGACAGGCAACCACTGCGAAGTTAACCTGAAACGTGAAAGGATCGGACCTACATTTACAAAATTTCCCTACGTATTGTTTCATTTTCTTTAAAAAGCCATCTTCTGTCCCCAGGCTGGACCTGTCCCCAGAGTTCCAGATTTAGATACCCAACTGCCTTCTGGATATTATCAGGCATCGCAGACTTAATGTGGCCAAATCCAAACTCTGGATTCCCCACCAAATATCCTTCCCCAGATACCCCCTTATCATTAAGTGGCAGTTTCTTCCTTTCCATTGCCTAGGCCCAAACCTTGAAGGAATTCTTTATTCTAACCCCCCATCTCCCACCCCATCCCATTCCTCATAGACAGTCCATCATTCCATTAATGGGCCCTACGTTCTGAATTAGTTCAAAATCCACAATTTGCCTTGCGTACTGCACCCATCTTGCCAGCATCGTATCTGCCCTGAACCATTCCCATAACACCCTAGCAGATATTATTGCTCTACTCTTGCCCACCTGTGGTCTCATTCTCATCAAAGCAGCTGGAGCAAAACTCCTAAAACACAAGTCGGGTAATGTCATTACTCTGCTTCAAACCCTACCCAGGCTTCTTATTTCAGTCAAGATAAAGTCCAGTGTATTTCCAGTAGTCAGTATGGCCTTATGTGAACTTACCCCTTGCCTTTTCTCTGACCACATGCTCTACCAAACTCCTTTTTACTGATGTTACTTTAGGCACACTTGTCTCCTTGCTGTTCCTTAAACATACAACAATTCTCTTCCTCAGGTCTTCTCTTTTCATAATTTCTCCTTCCCAGAACCCTCTTTTCTCACATATCCACCCCCTTGTTTGTCATATTTTATGTTACTGGCAGGAAAAAAGCATCTTATCTGATTTAGTCTTGGTCATTGCTTCACATATGGCACTTAAAATAGTGCTGAAAGAGATGTCGGACTTGGTAAATTGTAGAGTGGATAGGAAGATTGGTGGATGGATGGGTGAATGGATGGATGGATGGATGGATAAGTAGATGGAATGATGGATGGATGGATGGATAAGTAGATGGAATGATGGATGGATGGATGGATGGATGGATGGATGGATGGATGGATAAGTGGATGGGATGATGGATGGAAGGATGGACAGACAGATGGATGACAGACGGATGGGTGGATGGAGAATAAATGGTAAACTAGTAATGTGTACCTGATTCATCTGGATGCCATCCATGTGAAGAAAACCATCTGAGATGATGAGATGATGAGGGAGAGAGACAGAGACAGAAACAGAGAGACAGAGAGACACTGATAAACTCCTGGGGGTGTTCAGTCTTTTATTCTGCTGAATGATCTGCTCCTGCGATCTCACAGTTGGTTAATGAGCCAATAACTACCTCGTTTATTTACTTATTTCTGGCCTGAATTCGTTTGAGTTTAATTTTGTCATTTGCTACCTAAAGAATGCTAATACTGGACTACCTCATAAGATTGTCTACATTTATTTGACAAATATTTGTTGAGAGCCTACTATGTGCTAAACACTGTTACAGGCATTGGGAACAGAGAAGTAAATAAAACAATGCTTTTTTCATGGAGCTCACATCCTAGAGAGGACGACAGACACATATGTAAGTAATAGAGTTTCATAGCGTGATATAGTCTATTGAGAAAAGACAGTGAGTGTCAGAGACTAGGGAAGTATGAGGGTGGTTCTCTGAGGATCTTTAGAAAAATCTATCCAAAGGGAAGGTGTTCCAGAACAGGCAAACCCACAGAGACAGAGGATAGATTGGTGGTTTGCTAGGGACTGAGGGGTAGGGCGAAATGAAGAGAGAATGCTTAATGGACACATTAAGGTTTCCTTTTGAGGTGATGGAAATGTTTTTCAACTATACAGGGGTGGTGGTTGCATAGCATTATGAAAGCAATGAACTAAATGTCACTGAATTATTAATTTCAAAATGGTTTTATGTTATGTGAATTCTATCTCAATAAAGTTAAAATAAAAGAAAGGGAGGATGTTAAAACAGAGACCTGAAGGGGAAAGACCACTGGGATGCTGGAATGCTCCAGGCAGAGGGAATGGGGGGAGGGAAGATTCTCATCCGGACAAGCTTGGGATACTTGAGTTGCTCTCAGAGGACCTGGGGCTGGGGCGGCCAGGGTGCAGAGTGAGGGAAGAGAGGCAGTAGGGGGGCACAAAGCAGTAGCTGTGCTCAAATGTTCAGGTTCATGTGCAGAGCGGGTCCTAACCTATGTGTGGCTCTACCTACGGAAGCAAATGACTGCAGGCCGTGGGAGGGGCAGCTGAAGCTCACCTAGAGGGGTGAGCTTCACCCCTAGACAAAGAGGGGAGTGAGGACATGAAGGTGGATGGTGGAAAAGTGGCAGAGTGGGTGGGCTGATGTCTCAGTAGGTTGGGGAAGAGTTGTAGTGGGGCTACTAGAGAAACTGAACTGGAAAGGCTGGTGGTAGCCAGAAAATGGGACCCATGGGATTAAGATTTTTCTGAGGTGGTGAAGTTGTTGGTGATGCCAAGGTAAGCATGTGACTATCCATGCCTGACTGAAGTGGGGGAGGCAGAAGAAAATGCTGTGTTTCGTGTGCATTCAGGTCATTGGATGGGAAGGCACAGGGGTTAGACAACAGTAGCTGTTGAAGGTCTCAAGGGAATTGACGGGCGAAATGAAGAGGCAGGCCAGAGGCTGCAGTCTCCACAGAATGATGGAGAGTGGTCTGTTTCTAGGAGATGGCACAAGGACCAGTATTAGGTGGTATCTATGAAATGGCTTGCACTTCAAAGAGGAAGGTGGAGAAATGGTTTTGAGAGGCCTTGAGGAGCCAGAAGGGCACATCACCTGCAGGCCTGGGTATGGGCATGCAGGGAAAAAGTCATGCTGGCTTATAGTCAAGCTTTCATTAGAGCCAGAAGAAGAGGATGTTCAGGGAAGAGGTGGAAGGTCGAGGATGACAGATGACAGATCTGATGACAGATTATGAGCTCCAGAGGCCTCAGTGGGGGATTTGGAATTTGGAAATTAAACCAGATTAGGGATGTGCTGACCTTCTGGGGATGAAATGAAGGATGCTTGGGTGCCTCTTAGTAACTGGTTTAAGATGGGATGTAAAGTGTAAGTCACGATGGGCCTGTGGCTATGACCACCTCCGTTTTTGGGTTGACTTCATGGCAGTTCATGAGGCTGTGGCTGATGGTGTTAGCTGGGTGGTGGGCTGGGGCTGGGGGGAAGCTGCTGGATTAAAGATCAATGTTTCCAAACAGCTTCTCTGAATAAACAACTCTCAACAACCTGGTGGAAATCTTCAGAGGTTCTTAAAGCATACCATCTAATACTAAGTTGATGGGAAACCTTATAAACAGTTTCAAGAAACAAAATTTTGGTAACTTGATTCATTTGGAAAAGAATACATTGATTTCTGGCAAATGGGCCCTCAGTGAATTCATGGTTGATGAACTGAGTTGCTTCCCACCATTGTGCTCAGCAGATGAGGTACTTAGATCCTGTCCTCCTTCCTTTCTCTCTACTTTAAAAAATCTTGGAGAAGGCCTCCGGTTGGCTCATGTTGGGCACGTGCCATCTCTGTGGCCAGAGGTGTGGTTTTAGGATGAGTAGCCCCTCTGAGGTCTTGGGCCACTGGGGAGAGGAATTTCTCTGGGAGAGGGGGATGGGGTGGGTACTCTTCCCTTAAGAAGGGTGAGATGCTGGCCAAGCAGAGCAGTGTATTTCTCTCCAGTTAGTTTCCCTCGATGTGGCCACAGAGAAGGGGACACGGAGAGGGTTAAAATGCCCCAGACCCTCAGAATCAGGGATTGCTTCATATAAGAACCATAGTCCCCAGACTTTTGGCCTCTGCTGTTTTTCTGCCTTAGATGCCTCTGCAAACATCTGCTAACTCCCACTATAAATTATCAGTTTGTGTGCTCATATTTTCTCCTGAAGTTCACACAAATCCATTTTATGAATTCACCCACACGACTCAGTGGCCCAAATTACATATGCGTAGGTCCCGATGTCTGCCGGAGCTCATGAGCCTGAAGCCCGCCTGGCGTGGAGTCAGAACAGCAAGGGGAGCTGGACGGTTGGAGACTGATGATAATTAGCCGACGCTCCCTGTCTGCACGGTGCCCTGGGGGGAATTTTAAAACATGAAAAAGAGCCCCGACCTCGGTGCCCTGTTTGTGCAGCTTGTTCCTTTCCTCAGTGGTGAGGAGCCTCTCTCAGTAGAGTACAATTAATTTTCCCTGTTGTCTGAGCCCGCCAACTGCTCTGAGAGTAGATGTCTCAATCACGTTTTAAATAGGGAGAAATTGATGTTATCTACTTTCCTGATATCATTTAATATGTGAGTGGTTGAGTTCATCCCAAGTTCCCGGCATTCCGGCTTATTCTGCAGCATGCTTTGCCCTTCATCCCACCTAAAATGCATGTATAAATTGCGGGTTCTTATATTTATCTAGCCCTGAGCATCGCTCAGACAACAGATACTAATTTAAGATTTCTAATACCGCATCTTCCAGTGTGATTCGGATGAAAAATGTTTTCCTAGTGGGCTGGGTAAAGTCAAGATTACATGGGAAACAACCATTAGCTTTGGCATCGGCTGTTTTCATTTCTTTCTTTTTTTTTTTTT
>NC_138378.1:6247046-6254243 GCF_054177405.1 Leptonychotes weddellii
TGTATTCCTTGAGCTTAGAGGCAAGACCTAAGGAGAAAAGTCAACCATTGACTATGTTAATGACCAAATACATCCCATAGTAGTGAAACCCAGAACTTGAGAATTCTTTTAGAGAGTAATTGTTTTCAAAAAAGAAAGGGAAAAAATATTCACCAATATTCTTTTTTTTTTTTTTTAAAGATTTATTTATTTATCTGAGAGAGGTAGAGGGGAGAGGCAGAGAGAGAGGGAAGAGAAACTTTAGCAGACTTCTGTGCCAAGCGTAGAGCTCTATGTGGGGCTGGATCCCAGGACCCTGAGATCACAAGCTGAGCCGAAACCAAGAGTCTGACGCTTAACCAACTGCACCACTGGGCACCCCACCAATATTCTTCTTTAAATAAGGAACCCCCCCAAACATCTTAAATTTAAATATGATACATGAATATGTGAATTACACACAAAGTTTCTGGAATGTGCCAATTGGCTGAAATGAATTCAACTTTTTTTTTTTTTTTAAAGAAATATCTGACTTATAAGCGCCCACAGTTATACAAGTGTAAAGTATGGTGGAGAAACTGATAGTCATGATGGCCTTTAGTCTTATTTGTCAAATACATCCTGTTGTCCCATTTTCTGAGCCCTGGGCAGAATTCTTCCTGGCCCTCTGGTGCGGCCAATGACTGCTTCTTGCTAATGAGTTGCAAGCAGAAGTGACATGTAACAATTTGGGGATAAATACCTAATTACCCATGCAAGGCCTTTTGAGGATCTATGTCATTGAGACATGGAGGTGGCGATATTTGTGAGGGTGGCCACACTGTCAACCTGGGCCACGAGTGACAGATACGAGCAGAGCTTCCCTACCAACCCGGTGTCCACGTAGTTGTTATAAGCCATGGAGATTTGGGGATTGTTACTTCCACATAACCTAGCCCATCTGGACTGATCCAACACTGTGCTCTGGTTATAGACAGAGAGACTAAAGCTAAATTCCCTGTAATCTGTCAGAGAAACTCGGCAAAATTTCACAAGCATTTCAGTGGAACCACAGGTTGGATGTTTATTTTCCTGAACCAGGTTTTGGCATCGAAGAGACAGAGCTTATGTCCCTGTTTTCTTCATATGGTGTCCAGCACAGGGGTAACTCTGAGAGGCTCCATAGAGTGCCCCCAGAGAAGCAGAAAGGGACACACAGCAAATGCCACATGGGTTGAGTGTAGATTCTTTTTTTTTTTTTTTTTTGGTGGAGGAGAAGAAAATTAGAAAAGAAAGGGAGATTTTATAAAGTATTGTGGGATGTAAATTCGATCAGCACAAATGTTCCTTGAGTGATACAAACAGGTAGGACTGCTTATGTAATTACTTTTGGTTACCAGTCAGTGCTATGGTTTGGCTTGGTTTGAAACAAACAAGCAAAAAGTTTTGTTTGAAATGTGGTTGAAAAGCTGGTCCATACAGGCTCTTAACCTTTACGAGGGTTGTGTGTGTGTAAATGAAGAACAGGATTTGCTTGGGGTGATGGCTTGATTGAAATTTTCAGTAGTATTGATTTACTTTTGGGCCTTTCCACTTGAGGGAAAAAATGGGCACACAATAAGTGTTTTAATTTTTATTTAGCAAAATTGGGGGATGTTTATGATATGACCCAGAAATTCCTCTCCCGGGTCTTTACCCAAGAGAAATGAAAACATCCATCCACTGAAAAACTTGTACTCACGTGTTCACAGCAGCATCATTCATAATATTCAAAAAGTGTGAACAGTACAAATGTCCTCCTGCTGATGGATAGATAAGCAAAGTGTGATATAACCACACAATGGAATATTATTTAGTGACAAAAAGGAACCAAATATTATTACCTGCTACAACATTTTTGAGGATGAACCCCCCAAAACGCTTGCCATGTGAAAGAGAATAGATACAAAAGACCAGATATTATGTGACTCCAACTATATGAAATGTCCAGAAAAGGAAAGTCTATAAAAACAGAAAGTAGATTTGCAGGATGTTGCTTGGGGCTAGAGCTGTGTGTGGATTAACTTAAACGGGCACGAAGGACCTTTCTGGGGACCATCAGAGAATGTTCTAAAACTGGATTCTGGTAATGGTTGCACAACTCTGTCAGTCTACTAAAATTACTGAGTTGGCCATTTAAAACAAGTACGTTTTGGGCGCCTGGGTGGCTCAGTTGGTTAAGCGTCTGCCTTCGGCTCAGGTCATGATCCCGGGGTCCTGGGATCGAGTCCCACATCGGGCTCCCTGCTCCGCAGGAAGCCTGCTTCTCCCTCTCCCACTCCCCCTGCTTGTGTTCCCTCTCTCGCTGTGTCTCTCTCTGTCAAATAAATAAATAAACTCTTTAAAAAAAAAAAAAAACAAGTACGTTTTATGGTATGAAAGCGATACCTCGGTAAACTGCTTCAAAAGTTTTAGGAGTTCACCATGGAATATATTGTTTCTTTTAATAAAGTCTAAATAATTTAGAACCAGGGACCTTCCACAGTGCCTGGCATCATGTATCAGTGCCCGATAAATATATGTTAATTGAATCGAAGTTGTATGCCCTCCCAAGGCTGGAGAGGCCCATGCATGTGGAGGGCTGACTGGACTCGGGAGCTCAGTTGGAGAGGAAGGGGAGCAAAGTGTCTGACTTTTCTCTTCCTGAAGTTTCTACATCTGCTTAGCCAACTGTGATCATCAATTATAAAATCCACATGATTATAGCAAACATACGCTGTTTCGTAGCCGCACAGCATCCATTACCCCTGCGTTTGGACGCAATATCTGAAATGTCTGCTAGGGCACCACCCCTTCCTATGCTCAGGCCATTTGGTTTGAGCGAGGCTGACTCCCCCCTCCAGTGCCCGGGAGAGGCAGATGGGCCAGCACATCCTTGAGTCCCGTCCCCCTGACCACAGTGATCTGTCTGGGATGGAACATGACACTTGCTGGTTCTTTGAGAGTCAGGCTCTGGACTGTGGTTCACATCTCAGGGAAAAAGGCTCTCTTTTCTTGTGGATTTGGACCACTGAAGACCTAGTCCTTAGAGCTCTTGGCAGGTGTTTTTCATCCTGGGAAGCTTGCGAATGAAGGCAACCCGGAGGGGAGCACAGTCAAGAAGTGGAGACAGAGGGCTCCTGGCGGCTTTCTTGGAGCCCCTGGACTCAGCCTTCCTCTTCCCTGGACGCTCCACAAGCCAATGACCACGCTTTGTTCTTGGGTCGGTCTGGATTGTGTTTTCAGTCAATTGTCACCAGATCCCTGAAACACAGATGCTTCTTACTTCCTGGGGGAAAGGACAGGACTGGGCTGTAAAGGCCCAAAATGTATGTGTCCTTCCATTTTTAGATGTGCATACCAAGCAGTGTGCGGGGAGGAGCGAATGAGGTCAAAGCTGAAATCCTCGGTGCTTTGAAGCCAGAACTGGGGCAGGCCACCCACCAGCTTTTATTAGTATTAATGATAATAATTATAGCTGCCATTCACCGGGTGCTTAATCTGAACTGTGGAAAGTGCTCTATGCACACACGCTGTGCTGTGTGTTTACTTGCTTCATTTCATTCAGTCGCCCCAGCACGTTTGTGAGTTAGTGCTATTATTGTTCCCATTTTACTCAGGAAGAAACTGAGGCTCACTTGCTGAGCGTAATAATAATAATAGGCAACACTCAGCGGGTCCCTGTTAAGTACAAGGCATGGTTTTAAACACTGTGTTTGAACTCACTTGATCTTTACAATAGTCCTAGAAGGAAGGGACTAGTATTCTGCCCACTGACCAGATGAAGAACTTGAGGCCCCGATCAGTGCCATAAACTGCTCAGGGTGGCAGAGCCAGTGAAGACTGAGCTGGTCTATGATAGAAGTCCAAGACACAGAGAAGGATCTGACTTAAAAACTCATGCTTGGGGCGCCTGGGTGGCTCAGTCGTTAAGCGTCTGCCTTCGGCTCGGGTCGTGATCCCGGGGTCCTGGGATCGAGCCCCACATCGGGCTCCCTGCTCCGCGGGGAAGCCTGCTTCTCCCTCTCCTACTCCCCCTGCTTGTGTTCCCTCTCTCGCTATGTCTCTCTCTGTCAAATAAATAAATAAAATCTTAAAAAAAAAACAAAACCTCACGCTTATAGGGGCACCTGGGTGGCTCAGCCAGTTAAGCGTCTGCCTTCAGCTCAGGTCATGATCCTGGGGTCCTGGGATGGAGTCCTGCATCGGGCTCCCTGCTCAGTGGGAGCCTGCTTCTCCCTCTGCCCTCTACCCCTCCCCCCTGCTCATGCTCTCTCTCTCTCTTAAATAAATAAATAAAATCTTAAAAAAAAAACCCTCATGCTTATGAATGTTAGACTCTGCTGCCATTTAAAAAACATAAGGCTTTTAATTTTGGGATAATTTTAGATTTATAGAAAATTTGCAAAAATAACAGAGTCCCTGAATGCCTGTCACCCAGTTTCCTCTAATCTTATCATGTCACATGACCATGACTCATTTGTTAAAACTCAGAAATCAACATTGGCACACTACCCTCAACTAAGCTCCTCACTCTATTTGCATTTTACCAGCTTTTCTGCCCTTTTTTTTTTTTTTTTCTCCTGTTCCAGGATCCCATCCAGGATACCTCATGGCATTTAGTTCTGCTGTCTTTTTAAGAATTCTTTTCATGCTGGGATCTTTGTCTGGAATTAATAAATGCAGTGTTTACTCTTGGTCTTTTCCTGGCTGGAAGAACAAGAAATGAATTTTTTTTTTAAGATTTTATTTATTTGAGAGAGAGAGAATGAGAGAGAGCACATGAGAGGGGTTAGGGTCAGAGGGAGAAGCAGACTCCCTGCCGAGCAGGGAGCCCGATGCGGGACTCGATCCAGGGACTCCAGGATCATGACCTGAGCCGAAGGCAGTCGCTTAACCAACTGAGCCACCCAGGCGCCCAAGAGATGATTTTTGTTTTTTAAACTTCCAAGTGTCAGTATGTTAAATACTAGGAATTAAGATCTGGAGTTTGCCAATGAATCATGGAACACTACATCAAAAACTAATGATGTAATGTATGGTGATTAACATGACATAATAATAAAAAAAAAGATCTGGAGTTTGCACTATTATCGGACAATGCAAGTAACTATTACCCAATGTATTATTTGAAAACTTTTTAACCACCTGGATTTACTCCGTTTGTTTCCACTGAAGCCTCTTCAGTTTTAATGCAATTGTTGCTGAATTTTACCAAGGGATCCTTTCCTTGGACCTGAATGTGACCCCAAATGGGCTCTAAGAACTTGATGCCTCTGAGCCGATGTTGTCACCTGTCTCGTGTCCCCGAGCCAACCCCAGGTGTGTTGAATCTATTTTCAAGAAGTGTGGGCCTGGAATCTGCATCTTAAGCCATGACATCTGGGGCTCAGCCAAGAAGCCACGATCCAGCTTAACACTGCGCAAACACTAAGCTGGCTCAGGCTTCTCGAGGGATGGTAAAATTTCATCCTTTGGGGGTGACCCAAGGGATTTTTCAAGAGTGATTATAACCAAATAAGATTTTAGAATCCGATTCATGAAGAAGAAGTAAATCCACTGTAGTTTTTTTTTTTTTTTTTTAAAGATTTATTTATTTGACAGAGAGAGACAGCGAGAGAAGGAACACAAGCAGGGGGAGTGGGAGAGGGAGAAGCAGGCTTCCCGCTGAGCAGGGAGCCCGATGCGGGGCTCGATCCCAGGACCCGGGGATCATGACCTGAGCCGAAGGCAGACGCTTAACGACTGAGCCACCCAGGCGCCCCGAAATCCACTATACTTGAAACAAATATCCTCTGTAAAGTCTAGCAGTTCATCTTATGCATTCGTATACCTATGTATGGATTACTTATAAGTGATATATATACACGGAGCCTAAAAATTAGTACCTTATGAAATCCCGGTGGCAATCTTTTGAGGTAAGTGTACTTTATTACCCCAGTTTGCAGGTGCGAGTCTCGAGCTCAGGGAAGCGAAGTGCCTTGCTGAGGCTCACCTGGCTGGTGAGTCACGGTGGGGGGCGGGGCGAGGGATGTGGAGCCAGGTGTTTCCGCTCCAGAGTCTGTGCGCGTAACCACTGGCTAGCGTACGCCCCGTCGGAGACCGTGCGATAACTAGCGTGTGGGCTAACCAACGCCAGCAGAGATAAGCGTTAGAACCTGCAGTGCCTGCCCCGTGCTGGCCATGCGGGATTTCGTGTTTGTGCCAACTCTAGAGACGTGGCAAGTAAACAGAAAGATGAATCATGTAGCCCTCCCCCAAGCAACGGCGGACCGACTGAAAACTGAAAACTGGTAACTGATGATGAATCTAATGAGGTTAAGGCTGCTCCCGAGTATCTGCAAATGAAAAGAATACGACAAGAGCAGAACGCTACAAGAAGGTTGTGGGAAAGACCGTGGCGACAACTCAAGGTAAACGCAGCTCGCTTGGCTAGGACTTAACCACACGTCCAGGTTTCTCGGTCCACATCCTCACAGACGTGGGGTTCTTACAGGAGGACCTGGTTTTTGTTTGGCTTGCAAAGAGTTATCCTTCTCCATGAAATGCAAACAAGACTTGTTTGCGTTTTAGCTAATGCTTCCTCCTTCTTTAAAGACATAGTAAGATATTGCCGCACACATTAAATAAAATATCTGTGGCTATATAAACAAGACCATAATGAGTTCTGGGTTGACGTGGGGAGCACACCAACGGGCAACGCAATGCAAGTGTCTCCTAGGTTTTTCGCTTACCTCAGTTGATTTGCATGGGCTGCAGGTCACATTTTATGCTGATGGCCCTTGCTCTCCTAAGGTACAAGTGCCAGACACAGTAATGGATTGTGCCTCTACCTGTGGGCCTTGCCCCTCACTGTACCAGGTACCATTACTGTAAGAAGCGGGATCATTCATTTCTCTGTCAGGAAGCTTGTCGAAAAGCAACCAGTAATATTTTCTAATACGTTGAGCTCCATGCTGCACAGCCTCTTGAGGGGATTTTCCTTGACACATTTGAATGAATTTATGAGCAGGCAAAGTATTTTAATATCCTGATGAAAAATGAAACTGTAAACAATGTTTCATTACCACCCAAAGGATATAAAACAATAAATGGGTGGGAAATAATTATCATTAGGTTTGTGAGAGACATTTGATGTCTTTTTAAAATAACCTTTTTCAGAAGCTGTAATTATAATACGTGCTCCTTATAGACAATTCAGAAAATGCAGAAAATTTGTTT
>NC_138378.1:6254343-6276584 GCF_054177405.1 Leptonychotes weddellii
TTTCTGATCGACTTATTTCACTCAGCATAATACCCTCTGGTTCCAACCACGTCGATGCAAATGGTAAATGTTCGATCTTTCTGATGACTGAGTAGTATTCCATTTTTTTAAAAAAGATTTAACTGCTCACTGTCTGAATGCTCTTCACGTTTTTGAAAACTTCAATTACCAGATTTTGGCTCTTCTACCCACGCGCTCAGCTGGGTCGCAGAGCCAGGATGCCGGCCAGCCTAATCGGACAAAGCCTTTCCTTCCTTTGCATTGAGGCTGCGCGCGGAGGGTGCAGGGACACTAGGGACCACCAGCTAGAGCTGCATGGCATTTCCACAAACATGAGGGGCCAGTCTGCAGGGGATGGTTGTGCGGGCGCTCAGTGCTACCTGCTGTCGCTGTAGGGTCTGCGACCACAGCTGAGAATAAAGTCGATACAGGACAGAATAGCAGGAGAGAAGTAGGCATATTTATTTAATAGAACTTTCCACATCACAGGAACCCTCATAAAGAAATGAAGACCCAAAGAAGCAGTTAGAGTTGAACAGTTATACATTGAATTGGACAAAGTAGTAAATTACGAAAACCTGACAAGACAAAGGGGCATGGGCTAGGGCAGTTAATGGTGGAAAAAGAACCAGGAAGAGAAGGGTTAGTTTAAGCAGGTCTGGTTTTTTTTTTTGAAAGATTTTATTTGTTTGGCAGAGAGAGAGCACAAGTAGGCAGAGTGAGAGGGAGAAGCAGGCTCCCTGCTGAGCAAGGAGCCTGATGCGGGGCTTGATCCCAGGACCCCGGGCTCATGACCTGAGCCAAAGGCAGACACTTAACTGCCTGAGCCACTCAGGCGCCCTAAGCAGGTCTGTTTGTTTGGATTTTTCTTGGCCTCGACTCCTCATCCCTGGTAATAAGAATATTACTTTCCAGGCGCCTGGGTGACTCAGTCGGTTAAGCATCTGCCTTTGGCTCAGTCCTGATCCCAGGGTCTTGGGATCAAGTCCCACATTCGTTCCCTGCTTGGCGGAGAGTCTGCTTCTCTCTCTGCCCTTCCCCCTGCTCCTGCTCTCTCTCTCTCTCTCAAATAGATAAAAAATCTTAAAAAAAAATGTTACTTTCCTCCTGGTATAGGGAGGATATTGGGGTTTTATGTCCTGCGTTCAGTGGTGGGGTCAAGAGTGCCCTTGTTGTACCTGCTGCATGTTTTAAGTGCCTTTAGCTCAAATAATCTTTATGCCAAAGTGGCCTATTTTGGGGTGCCATATTCTGCCACCCTTTGCCACTTTTGGCAGTTGGTATTAGGGACCGACTCACTACATGCCAGGATTTTGCTGTGCTTCTCACTTCTGCCCCTCCCGCTTTGCCTCAGCACATCCTGTAGTAACAGAATACCCTGGCCTGGGGGGCTTCCTCAGCAAACATTGATTTCTCACAGTTTGGGAGGCTGGGAAGATGCTGGTGCTGGCAGATTTGATGTCTGGTGAGAGCCCGGTCCCTGGTTCATAGATGGTGGTCTTCTTGCTGTGTCCTTACCCAGTGAAGGGGTGAGGGAGATCTCTGAGATCTCTCCTTAAGGGCACTCATTCCGTTCATGAGGACTCTGCCCTCATGACCTAATCACCTGCCCAAGGCCCACCTTCTAACACCATCACTTGGGGAATTAGGTTTCAACACGGATTTGGGGGCACCCAAACACTCAGTCCATAGCACCCTGGTTCTGGCTATTTTCTAAACCTAATTCCAGGAGACTTTCTAAAAATTTCCTGAGCTTCTCAGTAGCCTGTGAATAGATTTTTTTTCCTACCTAAATCAGCCTGGCAATTTCTATTGCTTGCAACCAGAAACCCTGATTGATACATTCCAGTTTTTTATATTGGCATACCGCTGAGTTGTTTGTTTTTAAACTAGAATATAGCAAGCATTTATTTTATCTGTGTGGTAATCCAACACCAGATCATATGCTTTGATCTTCTCTGTACCAGGTGCTTTATGTTCAATAAATGGAGTGCCCCCCCATGAACTCTTTTGAAAAATGAATTAATCATTCTCTAAAAAAAAAAATTCCGCTAAAATCCTCCCCTACTTCTTTTAGGGCATCTGAGATTGATCCCCTATTGATGATTTGAAGTATCTTTTCACAGATCTGAATATTTTTATCTGGTGGCACTTGGCTAGTGGCCGCTTGTGACTTTCTACTCTCCACTTTATTTATTATGCTGGTTTAGGGTTGTCAGATTTGGCAAATAAAAATATAGGCTACCCAGTGAAATTTGAATTTCAGATTGTTTATCTGAATATATGCCTCGAATACTTCAGGGAACATCGTTAGGCTCTTCTACCTGGCAGCCCTACCCTGACTGTAACCTCCAGCCTCATGGCCTGTGGTCACTCCTTAGGGTGGAGTGTGCCACCGAGGAGCCACATGGGGATGCCTCCACCATCCAGCAATACGCACGACTCCTATAGTTTTGGGAACTCAGTCACGCTTTCTTTCAAGTTGATGCGATCTGTGCAATCCATGGTAGAAATTCCTTAAAGTTTCTGGTACATGGATGCTATCCTTTCTGTTTGCTAAGGCTGCTGATAGGGGGCTGTTTTCCCATTTTTTAAATTCTTTTGGCCATTTTTATTGCAGCATGGAGAGACTCTATAGAGTTGTGGTCATGGTGCCCTTGTACTTGGAAGTCCAAATTATTTAATACTTACATATTTCATAAAAACATGATATACATATATAATACACATGACACACACATGCAAGTGCCGACTTTTCATTGAATCTGCAGGAATTTATATGGTGGGTGTTTCCCCCTTTTATTATAAATCTGGAGGCTCCCACCTTGGATTTTAAGCAGCACGACTTTCTGCCATGCCTCAGGGTTGCAAATCCAGCTCCCAAATCATCTAGTCTACCTGATTCCTTCACCCACACGTCCTCCCCTGCACTAAATAAGCATAAACACAAACACAACCCCAGTGACATTGTTTTTGCCAATCTTCCAACAGGTACCAAAAATAAATGAGAGGAAACAAAAAAAACCTAACCTCAATTTGGAAATGCTCAGTAATTTCCCTTGATTTACAAAATTAAGTAAAAGCCATGTTCTTTGGAAAGTTTGACACTAATTTTTGTTTTTTGTTTTTTTGACATATTCTGCCCTTCTTAGAGGAAAAGAAATATGGCTCAAAGTAACTCTTACGGACAGATGGAACACATTTTTTGTTTATTACAGAAAAAAAATCAATAAACTTCTTCAGAAATTCATTCTTGTCATTTGAAAAACTTACAGATACTAAGCAGAAATTCCAAAGGCCTACATGTTACTGGGTGACTCTCTGACCCAGGGGAGAACATTTCTTTTTTTTTTTTTTTTTTTAAAGATTTTATTTATTTATTTGACAGAGACAGAGACAGCGAGAGCAGGAACACAAGCAGGGGGAGTGGGAGAAGGAGAAGCAGGCTTCCTGCTGAGCCGGGAGCCCGATGTGGGACTCGATCCCAGTGGGATCATGACCCGAGCCGAAGGCAGTCACTTAACCAACTGAGCCACCCAGGCGCCCCAGGGGAGAACATTTCTTTTCTTTCTTTCTTGCGAGTGCTGCCTGAGGGCTTTCAAGGGAGATACTAGAAGGTTTGAAGAGCTGTTTGTGTTTGGTTATTTCTGAGTACTCTGTCTGGGTGGAGAGGGAAAGAAATCAGTCAAAGGAGGATAAGCCATTATTTTTGTCATTAAAAAGAAAAAATATATATATTCCCAGTAAAGCAGGTACAGGTGAAAAATTCTGAAGCTTTTTAAATATTCAAATGCAGGAAAGTTTAGTCACAGTTATTCTAGAACAAATCCGTAGGGTCAGCCATTTTTTTTTTTTTTAATTATTTATTTATTTGAGAGAGAGAGAGAGAGAAACAGCATGAGAGGGGATAGGGTCAGAGGGAGAAGCAGACTCCCCGCTGAGCAGGGAGCCCGATGCGGGACTCGATCCCAGGACTCCGGGATCATGACCTGAGCTGAAGGCAGTCGCTTAACCAACTGAGCCACCCAGGCACCCCATAGGGTCAGCCATTTTTAAAATGTACACTGATAACAGGTTAAAGACAAGAGTTAAGAGGTGAACATGGTCTGGCTTCTGCTCCCCCACCCCCCAGGGGTTGAAGACTGCTGCTGCCAGCCTCCCAGTCACTATCCATGCTGGTTTCCTTACTAATAGAATGAGTTTGTTTGGGAAGAATGAAGGGGTGGAAATCGGAGGGGGAGACGAACCATGAGAGACGGTGGACTCTGAAAAACAAACTGAGGGTTCTAGAGGGGAGGGGGGTGGGAGGATGGGTTAGCCTGGTGATGGGTATTAAAGAGGGCACGTTCTGCATGGAGCACTGGGTGTTATATGCAAACAATGAATCATGGAACACTACATCAAAAACTAATAATGTAATGTATGGTGATTAACATAACATAATAAAAAAAAAAGAATGTGTTTGGGGTAGCCATGTGTCCAGAAAAAAAAAAAAAAATTACTTTTCCAGACTCCCTTGCAGCTGGGGGTAAACAGGCAAGAAAACTGTCAACAATTCCCTGGGGGGGAGGGTCTTTCTTCCCAATGGAAAATGCAAACTCATGAGAACGTTTCCCTTGTCCTTAGCCTTTCCCTCAATCCAAAGATACAAGGTGACAGGAGCAGTGAAGTGGATGCTAGAGCAAAAAGAAGGAGCTGGGGTCCTTGTAGGTTGTTCAGCTGTGACAGCAGCCCTGGCTGTCTTCCTGCAACCCCCTGTTTCTTCAAGCCATCTTTACTCAGGGGTTCTGGTCACTCTCAATCTCGGATCTGCTCCGAGCTGACCTGACTTTCCCTGCTGCCCACCACCAGCCGGAGAAAATGCCCTGCTTGTGAGGAGTTGCTGTGATGGGATGAGGTCCACGTGGACACCTCTGTCCCTGCAGCCTAACTCAGTCGCTGGAGTGGCATTTTGTCATGTTCACTGCTTTCGTCCAAACTCGGGGTGGGGATGACGCGAGGGCGAGGGGCATGGGGCAGGGAGCGTCATTTTTTGAATTCTGCTTACTGCATCCACTCAGGGGAAAAAAAACCACTGCCGGTTAGACTGTGGAACGATGTACTTTTTAAAATGATCGATTGTATGACATACCCCCATTTCAGAGATATTAAAATGTGAAAAAATAGGCATTTTAATATCATTGAAATATATCCTTTCTAGTTTATGACCCATATTATTGATATGTGAATAACTCACAGTAAGGAAACCAAGGCTCAGAAAGTAACCTATCTAAAGATAAAAAGCTGATCAGGATTTGGCCCCAGCTATCAATGCTGAAGGTTTGTATTTCAGTTTTTATACTAGATTGCCAGTCTGCAAAACCAGATACTGGGTGGGATCTCTTGATACGAGAGTGGGTGGTGGGGGCCGGCTGTCCTTTCTCCTAGGTCTTCCTTTCCCTCCTTCTTTGACACCTAGAGCCTCCCTCTCTCTGCAACAGGGGGCTTCATCACAGAAGCCCCTCCCCCACTAAAATTCCTGGGGACACAAAAGCAGAGTCGAGTTTGCACGACATTCGGAGGCATGATCAACCTGGCCCCGAGAGCCCCTAGGGCTGCTGCTGCACAGCCAAGTCCGTGGTCAGGTGGGATAATGGGTAGAAACGCTGATGAGAGCACATCCTGGTGCACCGCTCCTGGAGAATAATCTAGAAACACGTGGTAACATCCTGAAAATAGGTACACGTCTTATGCAGCAAGCCTTCTCTAAGAATGAAATCTCGAAAAAGAAAGAAAATGTCATCATTGCAGGTAAGATAAAGGAGAAAGAGACGTGAATCACGGTGTTATTTATGGCATTAAAAAGCCTGGAACCAGTCGCTCTGTGCTATCATAGAGTGAAGTAACTCATGCTGCAAATATTAAAATTATGCTGTAGAATATTGTCTATAACAACGGGGAGATGTTTTAATATGTCGTTAAACTTAAAAATCCTGTTACAGAATAGCTTATGCAGTACGAGGTCAATCACACAGTTAAGAGCGTAGCTCTGGAGCCTGGTTGCCTGTGTTTGAACTGATTTCTGCCACTTCCTAGAAAAGTAGGCTAATTGCGCAAATTACCTCATTGGGCAGTGGCATTCTTGCACCTGATGTCACGGAGTCAATTCTTTTCTGTTAATCCACATAGGTAATCACAGTCATAGTGACCTATCACAGCAATAGCTGATAATCTGATTCTGTATTATGTGCGAGGCACTGTTTTTTTTTTTAAGATTTATTTATTTATGAGAGAGAGAGCTCCTGCGCATGCATGTGCGCGAGTAGGGGGAGGGGCAGAAGGAGAGAAGCCTCAAGCCGACTCCCTGCTGAGCGTGGAGCCTGATGCAGGGCTTGATCTCATGATGCATGAGATCATGACCTGAGCTGAAACAAAGAGCCAGATGCTCAACCGACTGAGCCACCAAGGCGCCCCATGAGGCACTGTTCTTTATTATTATCATTTTTTTAAAGGTTTCATTTATTTATTAGAGAGAGAGAGAGCATGAGAGGGGGAAGGGTCAGAGGGAGAAGCAGACTCCCCACTGAGCAGGGAGCCTGATGTGGGACTCATTGCCAGGACCCTGGGACCATGACCTGAGCCAAAGGCAGATGCTTAACCGACTAAGCCACCCAGGAGCCCGAGACACTGTTCTAAACACATTATGGAACACTCTTGCTTTGCTTTCTAGTTCCTGTCTCAAATTGTGATTATATATCCATCTGTATGTTTGTCGCCACCCTAGCCTAGGAGTTTCATTTGGTAATGTTTGTCTTGTTCACCCTTTTTATGAACTCCGTGCTTAATATGCTTTGTATCTAATTGGCCTAATGAATGGATGGATGGATGGATGGACGGACGGACGGATGGACGGACAGACGGATGGATGGACAGACAGGCAAATGAGTGCATGTTATAGCTCAAATGTAGTTTCTTCTATGTAGAAAACGATTTATACCCCTATGTTTGTCCGTTCAGGCTGCTATAATAAAAATGCCATAGATTTGGGAGGCTTAAACAACAAACAATGATTTCTCACAGTTCTGGAGGCTGGGAAATCCAAGATTGAGGTGCTGGCAGATTTGGTGTCTGATGAGAACCCACTTTGTGTTTCGCAGCCACCCTCTCATCCGCTGTGTCCTCACAGCAAGCCTCTATCCTCATAACCTTACCACCTCCCCAAACCCCACTTCCCAATACCATCACTTTGGGGGTTAAGATTCCAACACATGGATTTGGGGGGGGAAACAAGTGTTCAGTTTGTAAGAGCTCCCTTCCCATAAAAGCGTGTGTGTATGACCAATCCATACCCAATGGCATCCCTTATATTTTTATGTGTACATCCATGCACACCTTACATTGACAGTAATTTGTGATCTACTCGATGGCAGGGATCCTCTGTTGCTTAGCTCTGCTCCCTCTTTCCACTCTTAGCACAGTCTCTTATGGTAGTAAATGTTCAGCATATGTTTGCTGTATTGGGACAGGTATCTGCTAGCTGACTGGGATAGCTAATTTGATAAACTAATTGTTGTTAATGAATGAAAAGAGCGTAATGTGTCATTTTTCCTAGTTAACATTTTTGCATTTATATTGGATTCCTCTGTCATTAGAAAAATCTCAGGGGAGGGGCACCTGGGTGGCTCAGTCGGTTAAGCGTTTGACTATTGATCTCAGCTCCGGTCTTGATCTCAGGGTCGTGAGTTCAAGCCCCACGTTGGGCTCCACGCTGGGTATGGAGCCTACTTAAAAAAAAGAAAAGAAAAATCTCAGGGGATTTGAATGATGGGAATGTGGGGTATTGAGATGGGTTACAGAATTTTTGAGATAGGCATCTTTGGTAGCCTTTACATCCTATGATGTAGGAAATGTCTGTCTAGGCCTGAAACTTGGCTTAAATATGCAAATGAAAAATAATGAAGGCTGCCGTTTGCTGAGCTTTTACTGCGTACCAGGTACCGTGCTAAGCGCTTCATAAATGCATTAGCTCCCTTTGCTTAATCCTTACAGTACTCCCGTACAAGCAGGATCATTATCCCCTTTTTTACTGAGGAGGGAATCAAGGCAGAGAAAATAGGTAATTCCACCAAGGTCACACTCAGCTAATAAGGGACACGGTTGGTATTTGAATCCAGTCTGTCTAATTCAACATCCTCTTACATGGTCCCTGTGCTTACCGCCTCCCAACAGATTGTAGGGTTGTGCTGCCGTGTTCTCTGGTTATGTAGTCGAATGGCAACCCTGCATAGTTCGGGGAGGGAAGATAATACAAGGCTGATACAGAGCCGGCTGCATGCAAGCAGAGTGTTAATGCCTACCCGATGGGGAGACTTACTGGCAAAACGCCAATGGAAGGAGGCACTGAAGCCGGCTGGGGGCCCAAGTGGAACATCACCAATACAGCAAAGGCAGGATGGGGCAGAGTTAGAATGTTTGGGCTGATGGAAGAAATGGAAGGGATTTTTATTTTTATTTATTTATTTTTTCTGGATGGGTTGGAGTAAATGCAGGGACCCTATTGCCCTCTCCCTCTGCAGGCTGGCCCTCTGTTTAGATGGCAGGGGTACTTTGAAGGTTAATTTTTCTATCTTCAACCTGATTATCAGGTTTAGACAATGCTTTTAAAAATAGAAGAATGGGGCATTTCTTCTCCAGTTCTTGAAAGTAAATAATTAAAAGCATTAGGCAGTGTTTGTCCTTGGCATTCAAGGAAAGCTGTGAAGAGGGTGAGTCTGGAAATAAAGAATTTGTCTTAAACACTGAATATTTAAATGTTTAATTCTCTAAAGTGATGGATTTGTTTTAGTGACAGAATATTATACTACAGTTCTCTGTGGAACTTGCTGTCATTGTTGCATTCATAAATTTATTTATTTGGAGTGGTTTGAAAATATGCTAAAATACCAGCTAGCCACACAGGGAAGGAGTGGTGGTTTGGGACATATGTTGACAAATGTTTGCCCAAGGCAACGCCATTCTCAAAAGGAAGTTACACTTTAATTAAAAGCTATGCCTTTATTATCCCAACATTTGATTGTCTTTAATGAAAGTTTAGATAGAGGAGTTTGTTAATTATATTTCTGTCTCCCAATGTGGTCCTTTTCCATTTGCTTTTGTTATCATGGCTTTTTCCAATTTCACTTAACTAATGAGGATATATCAAATATTCCAAGTTATTGTAGCAAACCCTTAATAATTACTAAAAACACTTTACTAATTAATACAACTATCTGACCTCAAAACTGTGTTTTGAGATTATGTGGATTGTTCAACCCCATTAGTGCTATTCATTTTGATTTCAGATTAAGTAGAAAAGATAATTTTTTTGAAAAAAAAAAAAGGTTCACTTTTAGTAGAGTACTAAATGTTTGACAAGTAAAACATAAAATAGCATAGTATCATAATGTAAAAAAACATGGGCATTTCAGATGTTTCTCTTAAAAACACATAGGACTTAAGAAATGAATATATGTGTTATGTAAAACACAAGAGAATATTTAAATTAATATACAGAAAAATACCAAAAATGCAAAATTCAAAAAATATCTTAATATAAATCATCTGTAAAGACATGTCTCAACTACAACCACTTTTACATATTTAAGTATACTTTTTCATATGTATATTTTATGTCTAGATACACATATATGATCAGATATGTTAATGGAGATCATACTGTATATGCATTCATATAAATATTTTTATATATTTTATATTTATATATTCAGTTTTAGCTTATGCTAGTTCTTTCCTGTTTTTTTGTTTTTTTCCTAACCTTATAAGGTACCATGAGTAATTCTATCAGTGATGATTCTCTGGTGGCAAGCAACAGAAACTTATTTTGACTAATGTAATCCAACAGGGAATTTATTTGAAGGGTTGTTGAATGCTCAAAGGGTTGAGGAGCTATATTAAGAAAGGACAGGAATTTAGAAAGTTCCAGAAGGTGTTGATTGCAAAAACTCCTTGACAGTTTCATTCAGCTGCCCCTTCTGCAGTGAATGAACTCCAATGAACTTGAGTCTTTTTTGTCACTGATGAGAAAAATACCAGGGAAAGTGTGCCCCATTGGCTAGTTTTAGGTGATGAGTCTTTCCTTTAGCTTGAAGTGGGAAGGTTCTAGAGACATATCCAGACAGACAGTATCCAAAAGAAAAATGATAGTCTCCTTTAAAGGAATCCAAGATCAGTCACCAATGGCTAATGATCTAATCAATTTTGCTTACATAAAATTTTCATTAAAAAATGCTAAAAGACTGGATTTAGGGAACTTCTGGGTTGGTGAACACATCAAGGTGCTGGGAGGGTGGTGTGCCAAGAGAGGGCATATAAGCTTTGCACACCTTCCCCCTGTACCTTGTCCTGGACATTGCTTCCATTTATCTGTTCCTGAGTTGTATCCTGCATAATAAACCTGTAATTGTAAAGTGAAAAAAAAAAAATACCAGGAGTTGTTTCTGAAGGAAGATGGAGTGGATATGATGCTCAAACACACCAAATATTTACCACCATTATTTTATAACTTGTTTGGGGGGGGTCATTTTGATATTTTCAGTGAGATTTTGAACTTCTTTAGGGTAGTGATTCTCAACCTGAGGTGGTTTTATGTCCTGGGGAACATTTGGCAATGTATGAAGACATTTTTGGTTGTCAGACTGGGGGCATTGCTACTGGCATCTAGTGAGTAGAGACCAAGGATGCTGCTGAACATCTTACCATGCTGTTGCCCACAATGAAGAATTATCTGGTCTTAAATGTCAATAGTCTCGACATTAGGAAACCTTAGTCTAAGTCAGAGTTTGTATTTTATTCCTCTTCAATCCCTGTATGTCCTAGGAGAGAATTAGGCATAGCAGGCCTTGGCCATAGGGGAGTTTAGAGACCATTTTCTGACACTTTCCATTCCCATCTTCACCTCCAAGGAAGAGAAATACACTGACGGACTTATCATCGTGTATATAATCAGGAATTCTTTTTTTTTATTCTTTACTTAAATTCCATGTAGTAAACATATAGTTTATTATTAGTTTCAGGGGTAGAATTTAGTGATTCATCTGTTGCTTATAACACTCAGTGTTCATTCCATCAAGTGCCCTCCTTAATGCCAATTATCTAATTACCCCATCCCCCCACATATGGTATTTGTCTTTCTATGACTGACTTATTTTGCTTAGCATAATACCCTCTAGTTCCATCGACATCATTGCGAATGGCAAGATTTCATTCTTTTTGATGGCTGAGTAATATTCCATTGTCATATATATATATATATATATATATATATATATATATATATATACACATACACACACACACACCCACACACCCACACACACCACATCTTCTTTATCCATTCATCTGTCGATGGACATCTGGATTCTTTCCATATTTTGGCAATTGTGGACATTGCTGCTATAAACATTGGGGTGCATGTGCTCCTTTCAATCACTATGTTTGTATCCTTTGGATAAATAACTAGTAGTGTGATTGCTGGGTCATAAGGTAGCTCTATTTTTAACTTTTTGAAAAACCTCCATACTGTTTTCCAGAGTGGCTGCACCAGTTTGCATTCCCACCAACAGTGTAAGAGGGTTACACTTTCTCCCCATCCTTGCCAACATCTTTTGTTTCCTGAGTTGTTAATTTTAGCCATTCTGACCAATGTGAGGTGGGATCTCATTGTGGTTTTGATTTGTATTTCCCTGATGCCAAGTGATGTTGAGCATTTTTTCATGTGTCTGTTGGCCATTTGTATGTCTTTTTTTGGAGAAATGTCTGTTCATGTCTTCTGCCCATTTCTTGACTGGATTTTTTTGTTTGTTTTATTGGGTGTTGAGTTTGATACATTCTTTAGAGATTTTTGATACTGGACCTTTATCTGATAAGACATTTGCAAATATCTTCTCCTGTTCTGTTGGTTGTCTTTTAGTTTTGTTGACTCTTTCCTTTGCTGTGCAAAAGCTTTTTACCTTGATGAAATCCCAATAGTTCATTTTTGCTTTTGTTTCTCTTGCTGGAGTTCTTGACTGAAATGAAAATTGCACTCATCAGAAAAGGGAGAGATCAATACTGACTAAAGTAATCCAAAGTTATTCTGAATATGGTGGGTACAGGTTAGCTCCTGAATGATCAGAGTGGAGAGCAAAGGGGTAGGTAGGGAAGGAATGGAATTCCACTTGTGTAGGATAGACAGTGACTAGTGATGTGGCAGGGGGCATGGTTATAGAATGAATCAGGGTGGTATGGGCAAGGTATATATTGACGGAGTACTGAGAGGAAGCTCTAAGTAAGGCAGAGGGTGAAATTCTAGCAACTTCAGGAGTCAGAAGGTGGCATAAGTGAGTACAACTGTGTGGGGGTTTGACAATGAGCAGTGACAGCTAGGGGACTGCTTGCCCTGTCTACACCTCTTAGAAGCTGTTTTGTTGTAGGAATATGAACTCAGTGTTTCTAGATCTTCTGAGTTTTCAAGGGAAGCTGGAAATTTGGATTTCATTTCATACGAGTCTGGAACTCATAAAAGTCGGCCTTTAGGCCAATAGTTCTCAAATATGAGCACACATCAGAATCACCTATAGGGCTTGTTAACGGAATTCCAGATCACATCCCCAGAGTTTCTGATTCTGTAGGTCTGGAATGAGTCTGAGAATTTTTATTTCCAGTGAGTTTCCCAGATGATGCCGATGCTGCCAGTTTAGGGACAGCATTTGAGAGTCACTGAGTTAGATTAAAACAACACAAACCAAACAAAAAAGTAAGCAAAGATTGTTACTGAAATCATTCGGAAACTCCCTTGGAAGTTAGAAGTAGCTATTTATTTATATTTATTTGAGAAAGCACATGGTGGGTGAGGATGTGGGGTTTGGGGGCATGGCAGAGGGAGAGAGAGAATCCCAAGCAGTCTCCATGCTCAGCGAGGAGCCAACACGGAGCTCGATCTCACAACCCTGGGATCATGACCTGAACTGAAACCATGAGTTGGACACTTAACCGACTGAGCCACCCACATGCTTCCAGAAGTAGCTATTTTTAATTATAATTTTAAGACATGCCTTTAATTTTCCTTTCCCCCAGATACATGAGGTCATTTGGTTCAGATGAAGAAAAACAGACCCAAGGAGATTGAGTTGTCCAAGATCCCGTAGCTACTTTGTGGTTGCACTCAGAGTAGTTCCCTCCTTTTACAACATCATGCTGCCTCCACTGAATGGGCGACGAGGAGCCATTTTAGGGCACGTTACAGAAAGCATCCCGGGAGGATAGTCGTGTTATAGGAACCCAGCAGATGTTTAGAGAGTAAAGGCAGCGGTTTAGGTGCTTCCTGCTACAGCTAAGCTTTCGATGGAAATGGGATTAGTACCCTGGCTCTGAGATGCAGTTTTCCCCTTATGCGCAAAAATGGCATCCTTGGGCTTCTGGGGACATGCTCAGCTCCCTTCTCATAAACACCAAGAAGACAGCAGAGGTTGAATGTCCTGCGTTTGAACAGAGGTTGCAGCTGAGAACAGGGGACCTTAGAGAGATTGATTCCAAAGTAGTTCACCTTTCACCAAGGTGAGTATTAAAGGAAAAAACAAAATGAGGATTTGTCTTTGAGAGGCACCCTTTAATAAGGCAGACCATCTGGTTCCCTGATTTAAAAGATCTTTCCTCAGGGCTCTTGGGAAAGCATGTCTCTCACTTGCTTTGCTTTGGCTTCCCATGGTTTAGGAGCTGCCCAGTAGAGAATTATCCAATACCACCTTCCACACTCCCTCAGACACTTGACAGCACTTCTCTGCTCTGAATTAATACTGAGAGCAGAATCCTTATTGCTACAAGCCTCAGCAGCAAATTCATGGTTTCTGCCTCAGTGTGTTGCTGCCCGAAAAGTCATTGTCCATCTGATGACAAATTCTCCTCCTGCTTCCCTCTTTCCCCTTTCCTCCCCGCCTCTTTCCCTCCCTTTCTACCCGCCCCCCCACCACCTTCCTTCCTTTTTTCCTATAGACATTCAGCAAGCTTTCCTGAGCAATGGGTGCTGCGGCTGGAAAGAGGGATGTGTAAGGCAGTAAGGCAGACCCCCTAGCCTCAAAGAGCTCTTGGTCTGTTAAAGAACTTTACACTTGATCCTGAATACTTAACATGCAAGGCAGAAGTGCAAGTATTAAGCAGAATCCAATGTCTTTTATACCATATGACCTTCATATTTTATAGAGTATTTTTTTTGTTGTTATTTCAACCTATAGTTATTGAGCTCTAGTTTATTGCGTGCTTGAGATACTGAAGTGAACAGGACCAAAAAAAGCTCCTGTTGGGAGTGGGTGAGAAAATAAGTAAATAAATGAGCAAGGCTTACAGACCCAGAGAAGTGGTGTAAGAGAATAAATACCTATAGGAAGGCAGAGGCTCTTTGGATATGGTGAGCTTGGGCTTGGGTGAGGAATTGATAGCGGGCTGGGACCTGAAGACCGGGCATGTCAGGACCTTGCTATCCAGGCAGTGGAAACAGCAAATGTGCAATTCCCTGAGGCAGACATGCTGGCAAGCTGAGGGAGCTGAGAGAAATCCCATATGTCTGGAGCATTATGAACTTCAGGGGAATAGTGTGTGATGAGGGGGGAGACTGACAAAAGCAGAGACCAGATCAGTGGGTCTTATAGACCTTGGAAAAGGGCTTGGATTGTATTCTTAGTGTAAGGAGAAAGAGCCATTGGAGAATTTTGAGCCACAGAGGTGACTCTAGCCAAATATATTAACAAGGTTCTGGTGTCCTGGGAACTTCCAGATACGATTTCACCAACATAACCTACATATGTGTTCAATTATACCAGTGGAATCGACTGTCATTTTATATAAACAGAGGATGACCACTGACCCCCTTCTTGAGGTCAAACCTACTCTGATTTCATTCTTCCTAAGAAAGACAATGGAATATTTATCTCAGAAAAAATTTTAAGGAAATAGATTTGGGCCATTGGCAGTTTTATCTGAAGGTTGGCTTTCAGACTGTGTGATTTCTGTAGGCATCAGATGGTCATGATAATTTTCCAATGAAAAAAGAAAAATTCAAATTGCCTTGCATTACTCATCTTATTGATCAACAGGCCTTCTCCATGCCTTCCTTAACCCCCAGTTCTCCTAGCTTCTGTAGGTATGACTTATGGTTTTCCTGCAGTATTATTAGAGCAAAGTCCTTAAAATTCCCCTTTCCTGTCTCCATCAGTTAGCTGTTTGATATTGGGTATCAGTGGGCATACTGTCCCTTATCCTAACACTACTTCACTACTTGGTTTGAATTATTTGGTTTTTGCAGACCAGGAAAAGTTTGGAGCATGAAGACAAGGTCTGGGGAAAAAACAAGTTACATCTTGTCTTGTCATTCCCATAGCAAGCAGGAAACTAAGCTAGCCAAAACCTTCCCGATAAATGTTAAAGGTATTTCCCCTTTGTGGCCAACTGCTCTTTACTGGTCTCTTTTATTTTTGCACCACTGGCAAAAAAAAAAAAAAAAAAAAGAAAAAAAAGGAAGCAAAAAGAGAGCACGAGCTTGCTGATTTCATTTTATGGGCCGGTATTTGTAAGGCATATCTTCATGACCTTGAGAGATAGTCTACCCAGTGGCGGCAGGAGTCTGGTTTGTTTCCCAAAGCGCCCTGAGGGGTTTTTGCTGTCTAAATTCCAAATCTTGCCTAACTGTGAGCTTCGACTTAAATCCTTATGCAAAATAACTGCTGAATGAAAATGGTATTTGCACCAAGTCCTCTCTAAATGCAAGCAAAATACAGCCTATAGAATTATGAAGGAAGTGTTGATTAAGAAGTGACAGGGGAGATTTGTGATAATGAAGGAAGGAACCACAGTTGTTTGGAGACCTGCCAGGTTCTTGCAATTAATTTTGCTCAGAAGTCAGCAGGATGCCCTGCTGTGGCTTGCAGACTGAGTGGACATTTTGCTTCCCAGATTGGCTGGGACTTGGTTTGGTGTTTGAATTTAGGAATTTTCCCCCACCTGCTTTACCCAAGCTTTCTAAAGCAACAGTAGTTTCATATGGAAAGCGAGGGTCACTTTTCTTCCTGTCCATGGAGTGAAATAAGAAGGAGAAAATGTATCAATAGAACAGTGGCCTCATTTGAAGGCCTCCTCCTATGTCCTCATGACTCAGGTGTAAAGTGTGAACATGGGTTGGGAATGTGAAGGGAGTTGTTTTCGAATGCATGGGAAGGCTCACAGTATGCAGTAAACACATCAGTATGCATATGACGTATCAGCACCAGGCTGGCATGGGCCGAGCCTGTAATTAAATCCCCGAACTGTTTAGATGAACTATTTGGCCATGATTACAAACAAAAATAATAAGAGGAGTTTGTGCTAAAATCACTGGGTGAGTTTGTTAGGGAAGAGAATATTTCTACAATATCAATGTATCTCCCCACAGCTTACTTTTACAAAGAGACAAAAGATACCTTTAAAGCAAGAGAGTCTCCCAGAAACTACCGACCCCCCCACCCCTTGAGATCAAAGTTAACATTACCAATAGGGTGTCTTGAGAAAGACACATGATCACTTACACAGCAGGTGCGTGTAACTGGAATCTAATCACGAGGAAGTAATCAGACAGAAATAGAGGGGTATTCTACAAAACAGCTGTCCTGTCCCCTTCAAAAACCCTCAGTGCCATGCAAGTCCAAATTGAGCACACTAAAGAGATGAGATGATTAAATGCAGGGCATGACCCTGACTTAGATCCTGGGTCAGAAAAGAAAAAAAAAAGGTCAAAGTATGTTATTGGGACAACTGATGGCACTTGAATATGGAATATCTATTAGATATTAGATATTAGGTAATATATCAGTCTTAATTTCCTGAATTCAGTTACTGAATTGGGGTTATGTCAAATATCCTTATCCTCAGGAGATATAAACTGATGTGTTGAGGATGAACGAACTGTTCAGCTATCACATGTGCATCCTATACATATCTGCACACACCTACACAGAGAGAGCACGTGGGACAAACAGTAGGGATTTCGGTGAGCAGTATACAGGATTCTATTTTAGAAGACGGAGTAGTAGTTCGGCAATTTTCCTGTAGGTTTGCATTGTTTCCAAACGAGAAGTTAAAAAAGCAGCAAAGAAAGAGGGGATTGGAGAAGAAGAGGACAAGAGAAGTTTGGAGACATTTGAGGCCCATACGTAGACTCCTGTGGGGATGCTGCAGCCCCCCTCCTCCCAGGTGTCCTCAGAGACCCTATCCTGGGCTAGATGAGAGACCCCACTGACCGTTTGTTATGTTCACATCACCTATAGTTGCCTTCAAATCCATTGAGACAAAACAGCGGTTAGAAGGAAGGGCATGCTCACCCTTTCACTTATGAGTTTGGAAGGTATGTGTGTTAGAGCAACAGAGCGCGTTCCTTCTTTAGCTGGGCAGTTCCCTCAGTGTACATTCTATCACAGTGGACTTGCAGGGCCTTCTAAAGAATTTGGGTTCCCCTGGAAATATCCCATCGGCCACCCTTTTCCTAAGATAGTTGTCTGTTCAACGTTGCAGGGCCCAACTAACTAACCAATTAACCAACCAACCCAGGGCTTTTTTTCTTTTCATGGTGGCCAAAGCTCATCTTTCTATCATCCTAAACTGGCCTTTGATTTGTGAGAGGAATATCCTTCTTGCTCCCACCCTTCAAAAAAAAAAAAAAAAAAAAAGATTCAGGAAATAATGAAGAAGCACAAAATTCGTATCTTTAAAAATCTTCAACTAACCATAGTGATTTGATGATAGTTTTGCTGGAAAGTTGGAGGCAGGAGAGAAAGCTGTTGTGGAAGAGATAGCTACAAGCATTTTCCTGAGCTAGGGATTTTCGAAAGTCTGAGAAGGAGGGAAAAGGAATTAATTAGTTAAATTTTATTAAATGCAGTTCCTGTTTAGCCATTATATTTTTCATTTATGTTTATGTTGCTTTGAAGATCTCCATTCCATAAGGCCATTTAAAAAATGTTTCAGCTGCATCATTGTGTTCAAAGGAGCTACTCCCATATCTCTCTTTAATAGCCTTTGGTTTATAAATGAGTGTCTAGTAACCACTAGACTGTACCCTACAACTAACTGGAATTTGCTTCTTTAGAAGTAGAGGGTAGAGTGTAGCTCTGGAGTGAGGCAAATTTTCGGGAGAGTGACTAACATAAACTCCCATGAGGCAGTCTTCTCAAAGCGTGATCCTTGGACCCAAGTTAGTGCCCTAACCAGTTCCTACCTATCTACAAGTGAAGGATAGGAACTCAAAGTGTTTAGAAACTTTCATAGCAATTTGTTAAAATAATTGTATTTTTTAAAATTAATTATTAAAAAATTGGAGTCTTGTATTTTGTTTTTGTCCTTTTTAAAAAAAGTTTTCATTTTTTTATTTTTTTTTAATGCTTAAATTTTTTATTATTTTTTGGTTTAGAGGTGTACTTAGGCTGAGCTAGAAAAACACTCTGCAATATCAGGGCTAACTTATTTTGTTTTGTTTTGTTTTGTTTTGTTATGTTAGTCACCATAGAATACATCATTAGTTCTTGATGTAGTGATCCACGATTCATTGTTTTCGTACAACCCTCAGTGCTCCATGCAGTACGTGCCCTCCTTAATACCCATCACTGGCCTAACCCATCCCTCCAGCCCCCTCCCCTCTAAAACCCTTAGTTTGTTTCTCAGAGTTCATAGTCTCTCATGGTTCATCTCTTCTTCCGATTCAGCCCACCTTCGTTTTTCCCTTCCTTCTCCTAATGTCCTCCATGCTATTCCTTATGTTCCACAAATAAGTGAAACCATATGATAATTGACTTTCTGAGATTATGTTAAAAAGTTTTTAATTTAAATTCCAGTTAGCTAACATTCAGTGTAATTAGGTTCATGTGTACAATACAGTGATTCAACACTTCCGTACAACACCCAGTGCTGCTCACAAGTGCCCTCCTTCATCCCCATCCCCTAGTTCACCCATCCCCCCACACCTCCTCTTTGTTCTCTATAGTTAAAAGTCTGTTTCTTGGTTTGCTTCTCTCTCTCTCTTTTCCCCTTTCCTTTTTTTTTTTTTTTTGGTCATTATAAGGATTTATTAATCCCCTTTCCTTTTAGAACCTACTAGAGCCTACTGATACAACGGTTAGGAAACCACTGGTCTACTCTGCAACCTTTAGAGACAGGAGACTGTCCTCACTCTCCATTGAGAGAACTGGGACACTTAAGACTCTAATAATTGTGTGATTATTTCTGCTACAGCAGCCTCTCTGCTGGTCTCCTGCCTCTTGTCTCAACTCGTTGTTTACCTTCCTCACAGCACACAAACACAAAGATGTTGCACAAATGTGACCACTTTCATCTCCTGCATATAGCACACCCCTGCCTCCTAGTGCACTGAAGGTGAATTCCAAAGTCCTCACCTAGACCCACAAGGTGACCAGTCCTCTCAACCCCTGCTACCCCTTCTCCCTGCCCACCCTCTCCTCTCCCAGTGCTGCTCAGCCTTACTGAAACACTTAACCATTCTCATTTTTTCTTAAAATCTCAGCTCAGATGTCCCCTCGTTTAGCTAGACATTTTCCTACCCCTCATGTATCCTGTCCAGTCCTGCTCACTCTAGGTCCTCAGTGTCTGGGCAATTTGTGTGCCCCACTGGATTGCAAGACCTAGAAGAGCAGAGCCTGCAACCAAGTTACTACCACGTCCCCAGCATTATTTAGCACAGGACTGAGTGCAGAGCAAGTGCTCCGTGAGTGAATGGAAGGACAAATGGATGATGGATGGGTAGATGAAAGCACTCTTTTCAATGTGTATCTAATGTTTGCATCTTCACATAGTGACCTCCCAGAATTGTAGCCTAAAGTTCTTTGAAAATCTCTTTCTTTTCCATTTGTCTCCCCTGTACCCCTACCCCTCACTGTGTTTTTTTTTCACTGTTACCTGATATTTTATTTTTATTGTATTTTACAAATAAGTATTGATTTTTGATGAATTGGGGATGGGAAGGAATCTGTCTCTTTACCATGGATCATTTGTGAAGTAATTTGGGAGTGCAAGGCTTGGCCTATGTAAAATGTTTTGAAAATTCTATCTTTATCTCTCAATTCTGCTTGTTTCTGGAAATACCCATTGTGTTCTCTCTTCCCTATAGACTTGTCATCTTAACTTCTCAGTTCCCAAAGCAGAACACAGCTTTGACCGATCCACACATTGAGTCACAGTGTGGCTTCTAAGCTGAGTGACTTTGAGAAGGGTACTTATCACCTTGAACTTCACTTTTCTCTGCAATATGGAGATAATACTAATGCCTAATTCAGAGAATTGTTTCAAGGATCAGGTGAGATAATGTGGGTCTAATATTTGGCACACAATGTGTGCTCAATAATTATTAGCTGTCATTTCTATTCAGAATCTAGTTGACTTCTTTTTCAATGACTTCTACACATAAAAATAAATCAGTTAATGTGACTGTTATCAAATACTTATTTCTGGTAGGTCTACCCTTCTCTCCTCCACCGCCATGTACCGCCTCACAGGTAGTACACTGCCCAACTCCGAAGGATATTGTTCACAAAGATGATAATATATATACACAGTCAAGGTGGAGGTGATACATAGCACCTAGGTCCTCATTCTCTGTTAATCAGTTAATAATACCGATCTTTAAATAAAAGGAAAAACATGTGGTGGGATCAGAAACAAATACTTCAATGGGTTTTTAGATGGATTTTCTTTATCATTATTAAAAGAGGAAATGAAATTATGAATAGGGAAGTAAGTGGTTTAAACACTTTCATATTATTTCAAATACTAAGTGTCATCATTATGATTACTCAATTAAGAATATTTATCCAATTAAGGTGGCTTAATAGGTTCTGGAATCTAATTTTAAGTCACGTTGCAAATAGAAAGCACTTATTGAATGATTTGGATGGTTAAATGTTAGGAGAATGAGTAAGTGGTTCCTTGATCCACACTTCTCTCTCATTATTCTGCCTCGGATTTCTAGGCTAATCTATTAGAGCTATCAAAGACAAAAATTCATTGGGACAAAACTGGATGGGAAAGGGGTAAAATGATAACATGCCAAGGAAAGTCAGTATCTGCTTATTTATCAACTAACAGGGAGCGCCATTAATCTCCTGTGCATGACCATGAAATGGGATAAATAACCAAATGACAGTTTTATGAAGTTAAGCCTGAATCACATTCATCCTGTATCTTCTAGACATGCCCTAGATGTTTTGCAGTCAAATTACTGTTTTAGTCCACTTCAGGGGCGATTAGCATATTTATTGGCTAATGATGAGCTATGAAATTATCAACCACTGGTCAGAATCATGTTACTTGCCAGGTCCGTGGTGAATAACCTAGAGCCAAACAGATGGCTCTGGGCTCTATAATGCCAAAGGGCTTGTTGGAAGGCTCTGACTTTACCCCTGACCCAGAACAGCTGGACATAAGGATTTAAGGAGGAAAAACAACCTTAGAACAGAAAAATCAATTTGCATAAACTAGATGGACTTCTTGTTTGGGAGGATTAGGGAAAAGCAAAATCACTGGAGAGAGAGAAAGAGCAAGAGAGAGAGAGGAAGTGGGGGAAGAGAGAGGAAGAGAAAGAGGCAGAGAAGGAGAGAAAGAGAGAGCTAGAGAGAGAGAGAGCGCACTTTGAGTATTCAGTTTTACATTGGAGCTTTTCTTTAAGACCATTTGAAATAATGATACAAAGACTTTGGCTGTGCAAAACCATGTGAATTGAGAAAGAAGCAGGAAATGGATACAACCTTACACCAGTTAGAATGGCAAAAATAGGGAAAGAAACAAATGTTGGAGAGGTTGTGGAGAAAGGGGAACCCTCTTACACTGTTGGTGGGAATGCAAGTTGGTACAGCCGCTTTGGAAAACAGTGTGAAGGTTCCTCAAAAATTTAAAAATAGAGCTACCCTATGACCCAGCAATTGCACTGCTGGATATTTACCCCAAAGACATAGATGTAGTGAAAAGAAGGGGCATATGCACTCCAGTGTTCATAACAGCAATGTCCACAATAGCCGAACTGTGGAAAGAGCCGAGATGCCCTTCAACAGATGAATGGATAAAGAAGATGTGGTCCATATATACAATGGAATATTACTCAGCCATCAGAAAGGATGAATACCCAACTTTTACAACAACATGGATGGGACTGGAGGAGATTATGCTAAGTGAAATAAGTCAAGCAGAGAAAGTCAATTATC